>NC_143557.1:71954285-73158214 GCF_054136105.1 Typopeltis vanoorti | reverse complement strand
CTGTCAAATGCCTTTGCAAAGTCCAGCAGTATCATTGAGCAACCATTTCTTTTATCCAACTCCATTGTCAATTTATTATAAAAGGTAAGCAAACTATTAAGGGAAGACCCACCTTCACAAAAACATGCTGACCCTCATAAAGTATCATATTCTTATTTACCTAGTCCTAAATTCTGTCTCTTACTAATTTCTCCAATACCTTAACAACCACTCCTGAGATAGTGATTAGCTTATAATTAGCTACTTTCATCTTGGAGTCTCTCCCTTTATGCTGCAAGACTATTTGGCCCTCTTCCCACTCCATTGGCACCTTCCCCCCTACTAAGCCTTAAAATAAACAGCTTGATTACAGAAGATGATAATCACCTTATACATTCTTGTAATACACAGGCCAATATGGTATCTAATTCCATGTTCACATTAAGATTCTGCAATATCCTAAGCACCTAATCTTTAAAGTTACCTAAGACATAACTATGTACCCATTGGTACCTCTACACGGTACTTATGTACTATAGGTCGATCAACCAACCTCTTGTGTATGGGCTCAACATTAAAAAAAAAAAGAAAAAAAAAAGTAAAATGGCATTTGACATACTTTGGGAAGACAGGCTGTTCTGCAGAAAAAAAAAATTAATCAACATCAACTATACTGAATATGTGAACCCTCATAAGTCTGGTCTGGCAAAGCACAGTATCTTGTAGGATGAAGTGCATCTTCTCCATAGAAGTAGTTTTAAATCTAATGTTTTTTCAAAGAAAGTTATGAAGCCCTTTTACATCAGCCCAACCTGAACAGGAATGATTGTCTCTCTCTTTCTCTCTCCCTCCCAAAAGTTTGGGAAATACTCATCCTATGTAAATATCAAAAATAGTTTTAATATTATTTATTATTAATATTAATCTCTAACATGCAGCAATCACTTTTAATTGGTACTGATTGTTGTTTGTACTTTGTATTTCTGTTCTCTGATTTTCTTGTTGTTTCTACACACTGATGATGTACTGTTATTTTCAATACAAAACATTTGTACTATCATTAAAGTTTATTACTGTGGTTATAATGTAATTTTGTTGATCCTAGACACCTCCAATTCTCCCAGTTAATGTCACACCCAGCATTGCAATATTTCCACATAGATGGTACATCCTTGCAAATGATCACTCACTAACTCAACTATTTGGTTTGCTTGTTACCTCCCTATTACCAGCGCTTTTTGAAGTCATCCTTCGACAGTAATACCTCTATTTACTTACCACTTAGCAAAAGAGCTCTTTAAGATTTCTTTTGGCATCATCATTCTCTCATAATTAGTCTCTCAGTTTCCTTACCATACAGGTCACACTTCTTGCCTGTACCTTATATTGCTGATGGGCACAGTGATTGCCTTTTTATTTTGTAATACTCACTTCCCAAATTTTTCTTTGCATCTCCTGCTTAATGATGCTATTCATTTATCTAATTCCTACCTGATGTATCCTTCTGACCCTGAGTATATAATCTGATACTGCTTTCTTCAACCACCATCTCTCCTCTCCAAATTCTTATGCCATGGCACTGCTGAAAGTTGACTCCTCAGCTTGTCGTAATCAACTGCTTTGTGATTCCACATATATTCCTTCTTAATAGAAACTTCTGCATGTCTGGCAATATCTAAGGTCAAGACTACATGATCCCTTTCCCCAAGCAGAAGCAGCATAGCTAGATTGGTTACTGTTAAGTTCTCAGATACTGTGATCTTTTTCAGCACTTTTGTGTCCCTCGATTACATGTTGTCTCAGGTAATTATCTTTTAGCAGCTGTAAACTAAACTATAAAAAATGTATCTAAACTATGTATAGAAGTTAATAATCAATAAATCATAATTTAAGTTTACTATTTTCAATATGGAATTTAAATATAAATAAGCAAAAATACAAACACTAATTACCTCAGTATCATTCATCCACTCAGTTATTTTTGCAGAAGTTCTAACATAAACTTCGAAGTCACGTCCACCAATAATTACAGGTAGATTAGTTCTTTTATCAATTGCTTTCTTTGGGGGTACCTATTTCGTGGCCAGGAAATTAAAAAATTTATGTAGCAGAGCTAAAATTTAATATGTGCAAGCAATAATAAAAGAATGTCAAATACAACTGCAACAAATTAAAGGATGATTTAATATTATACCATTTCAACATTTATAAGTCATTATCTGTTGTACTTAACCTATTCTAAGTCTAGGCTCAATATTAATATTAATGTGATAAATTTTCTATAGTAAAAAATATCATGGTAAATACCCTATCAGAGCCTCTGTAACTCAGTTGATATTGATAATGCCCTATTGCTGGGAAGACCTGGGTTTGAATCTTGTCTGGGATGAGGAGAGCAGCTAACTCATAATCAGAGCTTTTCAACTAATGATGAGTTAGCTAGTCTCATACAGAGTGATAGGGTTTTATCTCCCAGAAACTCAGGTTTTACATCCTACAAAACAAGCAAATCAGCCAGAAAACCACATGAATTGACAGTCATAATACATACTACATAGATAGGATTAATCATCCTATAAAACATTAATCAAGTTTCAAAGTAGCTACTTGGTCATAACAGGCCCAGTGAGCCCAACATACAAGGAGGAAAATGGTAATATCCTACCATTACTCAGACTTTCTAGAAGAGGAAAGAACAGTTACCCCTCACTAATATATCCCCCCCCCCCCTCTACAATCATACACTTTTGGATGAGGGAAGAATTCAACAACAAAACTCAAACATGGATTTTAGCCACAGAATTCCATCAGAGTTAGGACTGCATTCTCACTGTTATTCAGAACAGTGAGTGTATGTTTCTTCTACAAATACTGAGAGCCTGAGCCTTTTTACTTCTTTTATCTATCCTACACATACAAGGTCAAAACCTAGAGTATATTAGTACAATATAAGCAGAACTAGGTTAATGTTTTTTTTGGAACAAATGGAAGGCGCAGTCCTTTGAAAACACTAGGTGAAGAAGGCTGTTCCAAAGGATAGAGATCGATGAAATGGAGGAAGAGATGCTGATTTGGAAGATATGTAATTAGACTATGATTAGGTGACCAGTTGCCATTCCCATTCTGGAGGATGGATGCTAATTTAGTGGAACAGAATCCATGGCTATACCTATAGAAATACATTACTTCTGCATTATGCAGAAATGTATAAGGCAGATCATCTGGGAAACAACAATTGAAGAACTACATAAGAGGAGGATCATTAATTAATCACTTCCCTCATCTTAAAAAGCCTCAAAAGGTTTTTAGGGAGGTTTTTTAGTGCATTCCAAATCGTGGAACAGTGTTCTAAGGATGGAGAGATTTGGAATTTATACCAGCTGAGTGAGAAATAATATCTCAAGAGAAAAGAACATCCAGTTTTTTGAAGAATGAAAAGGGTACGGATATGATTGCACCAAGAGAAACTAGGGGGTGAGTGTCAGTTTGAAAAGAGAATTCTGAACTTATCTAAGAATCTGGTATTATCAAGGATAAGGTGAAATCTTTTTGTTAAGCAGAAAGTAAGATGCTCTAGAATGAAGACGACTTAATTGTGATCGCCACAGTGTAAGCATGGTCAGTCAAATTGATAGCATACCTGCTCTCCAACTAATAAGGCTGTTACTGGAGAGCACATAATTGTCAACAGCAGATCCAAATTCCACTTTGAGCATGGATGTTTTGTCAATTTTGTCAATGAGTGCTGCAGTCTTCTGTCCTAAATAACCAAAGAAAACTCTGGCAATCTTCTCAACTGGGTTTTGTTCTTTAAGATTTGTCCCAAATAAACAGCTGCTGCAATTAACTGGATTCCATTTTATATAAAATAAGTATATATATATGTTTTCTGGCCTTATATACCAAGTGAGGGGGGAGGGTCTGGAAAGTTATGATAAACACCTAGAACAAAAATGATATTAAAGCAACTAATATAACCACAAGAAAGAATATATTAGTAGCACAGTTATGAAGATAATTTACTTTCTTATATTCTTATATCCTCACACATTCTTTCTTGTGGTTATATCAGCTGCTTTAATATATCTGTTCTAGGTATTTATCAGAACTTTCAAGACCCCCCACCTCGTATTTCATATAAAAGCCAGAAAAGCTGTGTGTGTTTTGAAGCAAAGTCTGAGTATTAAAAAAAAATATGCCTGTGGAGGTTAAAGGTAACCCAAAAGAATTTTATCATTGTGCTGTAAGTAAAAAAACAAACAAGCAAACAAATAAATAATAAAAATAACAATAATGAAGGTGAAAGAAGAAATTTACTGAATGAAGATTGTGCACTGGTGTCAGAAGCAAATGTTCAAATAATGAGTAATCACCTTGCACACCACTGCACTGGATTAAGAGATAAAGGTGAATGAGAAGGAGATTCCAAAGCTGTTGCAATAGCTGGATAGAATTAACAAGAAACGGGATATCAGTATGTATTTATTATTATTATTTATACAGGTACTCCAATGAGTCAAAATAATCATCACAGGAGATCCACACTATCCATTAACACAATACCTATCATACATCTCCTTAAACTTATTCACTATTGGGGGCACTCACGACCACCTCTGGCAATCTATTCCATTCATTCATCACACTCTCCAACTAAAGAATCTGTCTGCACACCCTTACTAAAAACACTGTTAGACAACTTCCAATTGTGATCCCTAGTTTTTCCCTTACTCCCTATGTATTGAAAAATTTCTTTTGTCAATCTTATAGTATCCCATTAGTAACTTATAAGTTTCTATCATATCTCCTCTCCTCTACCTGTCAGGTAAACTTTGTAACCACATTCAATCTATCCTCATAGGGAACATTCACAGACATGTCACCAGCTTGTCACTCGTCGATGAGTCCTCTCCACCACCTCAGTCCCCTAGAAATGTAGGTGACAAATCTGTGCACAGTAGTTAACAAGTGACCGAATCATAGTCTTATAAAGAGGGATAATAACCTTCCTTTCTTTACTGGTCAATGTGTTCTTCAACATCCAGGCAATCCTTTGAGCTATTTTGCCAACACTTGGAATATGTCCTCGGAATTTCAAATCTCTATCTACTATTCCCCCCCCCCCATATCTCTAGCACCTCATCAATTTACTGAAATCTAGTACAATCAATATATAGTGTGTGTGTAACCCTTTTCTTCCTAAAGTGCATATCTTATATTTACAACATTAAACCGACAGCCATTGTCCTCTGCCCACACTGCCATTTTATTTAAATCATCCTAAAAGATATTTAAATCATCCTAAAAGATATTTAATCACCTTTATCAACTATTGCCATCCTCAGTTTTGCATCATCAACAAACAACTGAATATTGTGCCCCATCAAATCTTCCACTATATCATTAATATACAAATTAAAGAGTAGTAGTCCTAGTGAAGAGCCGTGGGGCACTCCACTAGTCACCCTCATTCACCTTGATTCCACTCCGCCATACACTACCCTCTGATGTCTATCTATCAGCCATCCCCCTAATCATGCCACTAACCTGATACCCATTCATTTGCTCTAACTTATATAATCATTTTCCATGTGGTATTCTGTCAATGCCTTTGCAAAGTCCAGCAGTATCATAGTATAGTCATTTCCTTTATCCAATTCTGCTGTCACCTTGTAAAATGTAAATAAATTACTAATACTTCCCTTTTACAAAACCATGTTGTCCCCTATAGAGTATCATATTCCTATCCACCCATTCCTGAATTTTACTTTTAACCAATTTTTCCCAATACTTGAACCACCACTCCAGAGATACTAATTGGTCTGTAATTTGCTACTTCTGTCTTGGACCCACCT
This sequence comes from Typopeltis vanoorti, assembly GCF_054136105.1. Taxonomy (NCBI): domain Eukaryota; kingdom Metazoa; phylum Arthropoda; class Arachnida; order Uropygi; family Thelyphonidae; genus Typopeltis; species Typopeltis vanoorti. The sequence goes on along the minus strand of NC_143557.1, from coordinate 73,152,380 downwards.
TCATGTAATGGAACCATATTATCCTCTTTCCAGTCCTTTGGAACCCTGGCAGAGCTAGATTAAACAATTTCATCAGAGGCACTGCCAGTTCACCCAGTACATTACAGTGGTACATGAGCTGACATGCCATCCAGGCCCATTGCTGTATTTACATTGATATTTTTCAATATACCAAGTAGCTTCAGTTCACCCATCTCAATTTTCACATTAGGAACTGCAAAGTCATCACCTAGATGATATGCTTGCATCACTTAATAACTGAAAGTGATCACTTTGTAACTGAAATATTTCTTCCACTTCTGTCACTTTCCTACCATCAGCACTCAGTAAAGTTATCTTTCTATAATCATCCTTTCTTTTACTTGATATGTAGCAAAAAAACTCTTTTAGTTTTACTTTGGACTGCTTTTCTCTCAAAATCTGATTTAGCCTTCCTTACCATACTTGTTACCCTTCTTGTGCTTTACATTGCTCAATGAGCATGTTGATCACCTTTTTGTTTTATACTTTCCATAATGCTTTCTTTTTTTAGAGCTCCTGCTTTATATTGCTACGCATCCACTTAATCCCTACTTGGTTTATCCTCTTGACACTGGGTATTCAGTCTGATACTGTGTCACTCAAACAATCCCTGCCAGTTCACATATACTAATGACATTCATTTCATGTAGCCTCTTAAGTTGCCTCCTAAGTTTGTCATAATCGTGAGGTTTGTAGTTCCACATAAACCCTTTGTTGACTGAAAATTCCAATGTTGAGCAACCTTCCAGGACAAGACTACATGGTCCCTTTCCCCCAATCATAGGTAGAGCTGCCATTGTAATTATAGACAGATTTTCTGATGCTATTAGCGCCTCCGTAGCGCAATTGGAAGAACGACGGTACATTGTGCCCTTCGATTGGAATAGGCCTAAGTTTGATTCTCGTCGCAACGGGAGGAATCTTTATCTGGTCGATTTCAATCGATGGTGAGTTAGCCGATCTCATACGGAGGTAGCAGGGTTTTTTCTCCCAGAAACTCGGGTTTTTCACCCCGCATACATACAAATCGGCCCTTCAGAAAACACGCAATTTACAGACAAAAATTACTAGTTGTGGTGGTGTTGGAGGTGGGCGGTAGATGGCGTTGATTCGTAGTAGAGGTAAGGTGTAGAGATAGTTGAAGATGTCCTCCCGCGATGAGTCTTCGGACTCCTTGGAGGTATCAGGAATAATAATAATAATAATAATATTACAAGATCCAACACTCTCAAACCCCTGGTTCGCTCCATTACATGCTGTTTCAAGTAATTATCCCTTAGTAACTGGATAAATTCCATTTTCATTTGGACCTGTGCTCTTTCCTCCTTCCACTATATATCCCGATAGCTGAAGTCTCCCAGGATAATTGCTTGGCCTGCACTCATTGTGTTAATGTCAATGCATGTCATCTACATCTTTTTCTTCTGGACTTCCAGGTCTATAGCAGCAACCAAGATTATATTTTGTCCTATTAGCCTCAATCGCATTTTTTTTTGAATGAATAATTTCCCTCATATTTACAATCTTCCTTAACTTCTATTTTTAACTTCTATCTTCTCTGAAAATATACAACCACTACAGTCTATCCCTGTAACTATTATACATCATTCTCTGACAACCAGGTTTTGTTGATGCCAATAATTTTTGGCCAAGTTTACCAATGCCCCAAACTCTTCTCCTTTATTTCTGACACTTGGGCATTCGTGTACATGCATTTCAACATCCCCTTGGGCCCATGGTTACTCTTACATAATGTCGTTACCTGCCCATTCAGATTTGAAACCTGGGAAACTGTACCCAGCTTTTCATAATCATTCATGCACTCTTACTCATCTATCCCAGGGTTGGGTATTTCCTTGTAGTCATTTCTGCACTCACATTCATTTGTATCAGGGGCAGCTACACACACACACACACGACTGCTTCTCCCTAATATCTCTAGTTTGTTGTATATATATTGTATTGTATGCTAAATGAATGTTCAGCTGAACTGGTTTAGACACTTGACCTGGTTGTATAATTTGAGTCTCGGCTCAGGAAAGATTCCATAGGAATGGAAAGAATGCATGATAGTCTTGCATTGCTATGGACAAATGATAATGGCTGTCAATTCAATGTTAGTAGGTGTAAAGTTTCACTTGGTGTGACGAGATTTCAAATGGCACGTTATTGTTGGCCTAGTTGGCCAAGTGGTTAGTGTACATGTTCTCCAAACAGGCTGCAGGTTTAAATCCTGCTACAGACATGGATGTCTGTGACTGTCTTTAGGTTGGAGATGAATTTCATTGCCTAGTGTAAGGCTACTGCTTCACTTATTGGAGGGCTGAATTGGTGTGAGAAATGCTCCAAAAGTTTCCAAAACTATGTAAAAAATAAAATAATAAAAGTAATTACATAAAAAATTAATAAAAATACAAAAAAAAATTTGCTTAGCCCACTCACAATATGAATTAACAAAAAGCTTTTATGGATAGGAGCAACTTGAAAAAAAAAAAAGAATCATAGGTCCTAATTCTGCCATGGGCATGGATGCATGTAATTAAGTGGTAGATGAATTTCATTGCCCAGTGTGAGACCAATGCTCTGCTTGTTTTGGAGGCCTGAAGAAGCTTAAAAGTGTTCCATCTTATGTCTCTAGAAAAATGTTTCTAGACCAGGTAAAAATTAATAAAAAAAAAAATACAAAAAAAATAGTAGCCCATCCACAGTACTAATGTACTATAGGTTTACAACTTCTCATAATAACCTTCCCAATTACTTCATAAAGAATTGGGGTGAATGTAATGGATCCACAGTAGTGTTTGATGACCAACTCTTTTTTTTTTTTTTTGAATGCACTGAATAATGTAGGCTTATTTTCAATGTTATTTTCAAAACAATCATATATTCTCCATTTTCAATGAAGGATATATGATATTTGAGACTTTTTTTTTTTTTTTTTTTTTTGTATCTGTGCTATTCTTTCTGAAGATAAAGGAAGAGATGTGTGGTGTAGTGCACTGACTCTTTTTTAGTACAGTGAGAGGCAATTTCACTAAATTATTTATGCAAGATTTAAAGAAAAATGTTTATAGGTTAGTTAAGTCAGTAAGTAATATTATGGTCATGCAATGTAGAAGTCTGAGAGGTGAGAGTATAAAAAGGTAAACATCTTCAATGGATATGGCAAGGGACTAGAAGGAATGACTGCAATTTGCACTACAGCTGGTTTAAACTAAACCCCGTGCAAAGTTGCAGTTTTTTTTCTTTTCAAGATGCTTCTGATATACCTTATATATATATATATATATGTAGAAAGTATTTTTACCTTGGGTATAAATATGTTAAGGATACCAAGCAATTTTAAACCTGGTTTTACTCCATTTCCCAAGTAAGCAAACAGACCAAAAGTCAAGTTTGCGCCTGCAATTGATGCAAGTCTAACTGATCCCACAGGTAGTGCAAGATCAGGGCAACTCGTGGCAAAGGTGGAACAAGCTCCGATCACTAATCTTAATATTTACCCTTAATGCCAAAACACATCTCCAAGAAGGGGATGTATGATGTTTTGTATTAAAGGCAAGGGGCCACTACCCAGACCGGTTTCGACCTTTATTGAGGTCTCATCAGTGGGAACTAGGCTAGAAATACTAAGATTTAGTAATACAGAGCTTGTAAGTATTTCACCAAAACAAGTTACTATAAGGTGTTTTAACCTTATTAAATAAAGATCTCTGGAGGAGATATAAATGTAGAAAGTATTTTTACCTTGGGTATAAATATGTTAAGGATACCAATCTTTATTTAATAAGGTTAAAACACCTTATAGTAACTTGTTTTGGTGAAATACTTACAAGCTCTGTATTACTAAATCTTAGTATTTCTAGCCTAGCTCCCACTGATGAGACCTCAATAAAGGTCGAAACCGGTCTGGGTAGTGGCCCCTTGCCTTTAATACAAAACATCATACATCCCCTTCTTGGAGATGTGTTTTGGCATTAAGGGTAAATATTAAGATTAGTGATCGGAGCTTGTTCCACCTTTGCCACGAGTTGCCCTGATCTTGCACTACCTGTGGGATCAGTTAGACTTGCATCAATTGCAGGCGCAAACTTGACTTTTGGTCTGTTTGCTTACTTGGGAAATGGAGTAAAACCAGGTTTAAAATTGCTTGGTATCCTTAACATATATATAACATATATATATATATATATATATATATATATATATATATCTTGGCAGATTTCTTCTTGAATGGCAGGAAGTCTCAAGTAGAGTGATGTGGGCAAATATCAGAATGGGGAATTGGACAATGAGACTTATTTGTGCCTATGGTCCCACAGAAGGTTCTACTAAGGTAGAAGTGGAGGAATTTTTTGATGCTTTAGAAAAAGCAACTGACGCAATGAAAAAGGAAAAGTTGGTCTTTGTTGGGGATCTAAATAGCAGAGTAGGAAATGACTGTCAGACATACAAAAATATTTTGGGAAAATTTGGAGAAAAGAGCAAAGCTAATAATAATGGCAAATACCTGTTGGATTTCTGCTCAGGACATGGACTGGTTATTACTAACACCATGTTCCTATTATTTATTATTAAATCACTTAAGGAACTGAACAATGTAGATACGAATATAAATTAAATTACACTTTAATAAATATTTCCGATATTTCGGCAACTTCACGTGCCATCTTTCTCTTGCATTTTTTTGTAACACAGTAACTGAGAATGATGAGATGAAGCTATTGTTCTCGTAAAAGTCCTGATGGTGCGCTCTAGCAGGCTAAGTAGGTGTTCTTGGCCGTTGGGCTGAAGGTCTGCTGATGTAAGCCTCCCAAATTTGGGACAGTCACATACAACCAAATTTGTTGAGGTTTAGAGAGTTTCTTAGGGCTGAGGCTGATTCCATAAATAGTTTTTCGAATTTGTATTTGCTACGGTGTATTACTGTATTCTGTGGCGTGTATCCAGAGTATGGTCTGCAAGACCAGAATGGCTGTACTTGTGAAAACGGATGTAGTCCTTGTGTTCAGAAATTCTGATAATCGCTGTCCTGCCTGTTTGGCCAAAGTAAGACAGTTTACAGCTGCAAGGGACCTGGTATACACAAGGTAGGTCTAGGGGAATTGGTTGATCTTTAGTGGAGCAGATAAGGGATGCCAATTTTCTGTATGGCGTGTAACAGGAGCTCAGGTCATGTTTTTTTAAGATTTTGGTAATTTTTTCCGAGGTGCCTCGGATGTAGGGAATGTATGCGACTGCCCCAAATTTGGGAGGCTTACATCAGCAGACCTTCAGCCCAACGGCCAAGAACACTTACATAGCCCACTAGAGGGCACCATCAGGACTTTTAGGAGAACAATAGCTTCATCTCTTTATTCTCGGTTACTGTATTGTAGTGCCTATTTTTGTAAGTTCCTTTTGAAGATGGCAACGTGACGGTGCTGAAATATCGGAAATATTTATTAAAGTGTAATTTAATTTATATTTGTATCTAGGTTGTTCAATTCCTTAAGTGATTTAATAATGCATAACCAACGTATAAGCTTGTCTACAGAATTAACACCATGTTCCAACATAGAAATGTGCACAAATTCACATGAGAGAAGAGGCAAGGAATAAGAAAAGTCTCATTGACTATGTTATTGTTGATAGTGATGTTTTCTCCTTGGTGCAGGACACCAGAGTGTACAGAGGATTTGAAATTGGAAGTGATCACTATTTAGTCTTGAGCAGAATAAAATTGAATTTCATATTGAAAAGAATAACATGTAAGAGAGTTTTAAAGCGAATAAAAGTCGAGCTGCTCTCAGATGTGGACTGTAGACTAAAATACACAAAGATTATTGAAGAAAAAATGAAAGAGTTTGAGAACAGGAACCAAACCTTGGAGATTCAGTGGCAAGCCTTGAAGACCCTGATTGATTCAGCCAGAGAGGCATGTGGTGAGGTTGTCTGCAAGCATAGAAAAATCAGAACTCCATAGTGGACACAGGAAGTTAAACAGGCAGTGAAGGAAAAGAAGAAAGCATATCAAAAGTTCCTGGCAAATAAGTCAGCTTTTGCTCTTAGAGAATACAGAGACAAATGTAAGAAAGCGAAACACTGTGTAAAACTAGCTTAACAAAAGTCATGGGAGGACTTTGGCAAGAACATAACAAATAAATATCAAGAAGGTGGTAAGATATTCTGGAGGTTGTTGAAGAAGCTTAGAAATGGAGGAAAGAATGCTGTAAAAGGAGTTAGATCTGATAAACGTGTCAGGAAAACAGGAGAAAAAGATATCCTTGAAGTATGGAGTAATTACTTCGAAAAATTGCTAAATGAAACAAGCAGTGATAGCACAGTGGTAAAAAACATTCAACAGGCATACAGTCAGGAATACATATCCATACTTGAAGTAGAAAAAGCCATCAAAGGCTTGAAATGTGGAAAGGCAGCAAGAGCAGATGATATAAGAGGGACGGATTCCCGATGATTGGAGTAGAGCTCTCATAGTACCCATATATAAAAAGAGGAAATAAAACTGAATGTGAGAATTACAGAGGTATTTCCCTACTAAGTGTTCCTGGCAAGATCTATGCAAGTATACTTGAGAAACGATTGAGAAGAATTGTGGAAGAAAAGCTGGGTGAAGAACAAGCTGGATTCAGGCCAAATAGTGGCTGTCAGGATCAGATCTTCACTTTACGACAAATAGTTGAGAAAGCATGGAAATATAACAAAGATCTGTATTTAGTTTTGTCGATTTGGAAAAGGCATATGACAAGGTGCAAAGAGAGAAGCTATTCAATACGCTACAGTTATATGGTGTCAATGGGACATTATATCAAGCAATACTTAGTCTTTATTTGAGTTGTAATTCAGCAGTTAGAATTGAAGGACGTACAAGAAGATGGTTTAATGTTAAATCTAGTGTGAGACAAGGATGTACATTATCCCTTCTGTTATTCATTATCTATATGGATCACATTATGAAGGAAAGTGGTATTAAACATGATATCAGAATTGGAGATGTTAATATCAGCTCTTTGCTTTATGCAGACGATGTTATACTTCTAAATAAATCCACTACAAGTCTGCAAGATTCCCTGACTAAATTGAATAACTGTTGTAATAGATATGGTATGAAGTTCAGCATTAAAAAGATAAAGACAATGAAAATAGGTAGAATTATTGAAAATGTCAACTGTGTTTTGAATGGAGAACCTGTGGAAGTAAACCATTTCACCTTCTTAGGCACAATTTTTAGTGAAGATTGTAAATGAAATATGGAAATAGACAACAGAATCAATAAAGCTGTTATGGTAGGAAGTCAATTGAATCAATTCATATGGAATAAGAGAGAAATTAGTCTGAACACTAAATTAGTTGTATACAAGACAGTGTTCAAACTAGTTTTAACTTATGGATCTGAGAGCTGGGTTAGAAGTAAAACACTTGACAAAGACTAGAAACCGCAGATATGAGAATCCCGAGAAAGATTAGAGGTGTGAACAGATGGCATCAATGGCAAAATCATATTAAAAACGAGGATATTAGAAAAGAGCTTGACAGTGTCAGCATCCAGGAATGCGTTAGCAGAGCTAATATCATGTGGTATGGTCATTTAAACAGAATGGGTGAGGAAAGATTAGCAAAACAAGTGTTCTCTGCCAGGTTGGCAGGAAAACAACCCAAAGAAGACCAAGATATATCTGGATTGATACGGTACAAAGTGCCTTAGACGATAGAAATATAAGATCTGATAATATTGGAGTCTTGACGAGTAACAGACTGATCTGGAGGAAAATTGTTGATAGGAAGTTAGTAATTAAGTAAATTTTTCATGTAGTACTATCGTATCCTGTACACCCCTTGAGAGTACATGTCAAGAATTTGATGATGATGATGAGATTTAATGAAAATAAGACTAGGATTGTCAATGCAGATTTAGAATGGAACTGAAGAGAGGAGAAGGTATGAGCATCTTTCAAAAAAGTTGATCTACCAGTTAGTTTAGAGATAGCTGATTAGGCCATATAATCCACATGGGTTTCCATGAGGCAATGATAGTCAAGGGCCCTTTCTCCATATCATTTGAAGCTCTTTAATCTTCTTTTCTCAATCTCTGTGACATGCCACAATATACGGAGATGTTGTAGACACTGCTTTTAACCATTCTGACTGATTTGATTTGAGCTAGTGCTTCACAGTTGTTTACATCTACAGTACATTTCTTAAAATATATCTTAAATTTATGCTTGAAGTGCTTCTTTTGCTCTTCTCCTGTTTATTATTATTATTATCCTACGACCCCCATAGAGTCATCTAGGATGTCCCCTTTGTCATACACACAAGCTCATCATACCATGCCTTAAACATCTTCAAATTCTCTGTAGACACTGTGCTCTCAAGCAGTGCATTCCAATCATTCACAACTCTGCATGCAAAAACCCTGAGCTTCCAGAGATAATCTCTTCTTCTACCTCAATCTCCTACCATTTTATGAAAAACCTCTTAAATTTAATCCTGTAACAACCCCTTACCATCTCTATCATATTACCCCTCCCTCCTGCTATTCACCAGAATCTGTTTTCTGACTCTTCTTAAGTTCAAAGAAGATCTGTTTTGGGAAACAAATATTTGGCATATGGTATATAACTAGTGGGAATTAATACTATCAAATAATTAAAATTCATATTTGTAGATTTAGGGACTCAAAAACACACGTGTTGAACAGATTATTTTATTAATTACAAATAAAATAAAACTTGACATTTCGACCTCTATATCGAGGTCATCATCGGAAGAATACAACTGTATGCAGAACCAAGCTACATGCTCATGCTTTCTATACCAGTAAACTAAATCTACGTAGTTAATAAATCTTTTTTCTAGCCTGACCTCTAGTGATAGAAAAGAAAAACAAATGGAAAAAAAAATAAATAAATAAATAAAATAATAATAATATATATATATATAAAAAAAAAAAAAAAAAAAATATATATACAGGGTGTTCGGGATAAATTTGACAGTTTCGTAAGGAAAAAGAAAATCTTGTTTGTATCTATTAAATTTAATGAATTGACAAAAAAACATTACAGGCAGAGTTAATTACAATACTATCAACAAGATTTACTCAAAATAACCACCATTAGCATCGATCACAGCTTCAATTCTGCTTCGGAACCTCGAACAAGCTGATGCTACAGTCTCCCTGGGAAGGACCGCAAAAACTGTTTTAATTTTATCCATTAACTGGGCTTTTGTATTACTGGAAGTGCGATTGGTGTCTTTTTCAACTGCGCCCCATACAAAATAATCCATGGGGTTAAGGTCTGGGGAGTTTGGAGGCCAAACATTTGGACTGGTGAAGTCGTAGAAATTTTCAGACAACCATTTTTGACTTTTCCCAGAGGTGTGGCAAGGGGCCGAATCCTGCTGCCATACATACGGCCTACCATTGGCTACCCTTGTTATCCAGGGCTTGACTACAGTTAGCAACTCCACGAACAAAGCCCGAATTCCAATGCCAGGGTTCTTCAACACCTGTTCCTGCAGATTTGCGAGGAATTCTGCTGTACGAACACAATCAGATCGTCTGCTAGGGATCTTTCTTCTTGCTACATCCTCGTAGTCACATTGCAAGTCTCTAGTTCATGCCTGATTGTTTTTACTGTATTCAGGGAGCATTGGGCAGCAGTCGTAATATCCTTATTTTGATGGCGGGCACGAATCATCATGATACAAGTTATTCTCTTCCATGATTCAGGTGGGTTCCAGCTATCCATCCTTTCTGACATCTTGTATATGAATCAAGAAGGGTCCAAACTTTTAAATGAAGAGAAGTGTGTGTTAATACATGTAACTTACGGAAAAATATAATTAATTATAAATATGTCAAATTTATCCCGAACACCCTGTATATATATATATATATATATTATAAATAGATAAATGCAACTACAATAAACTGTTAGAGTCCTCCTGTATTAATATTCTGGATAGTTACAAAATGATTTCTTTCAGTTGCTATTGAATGTTCTAAACACTTCACCAAGTCACCAGGTTGTCTTCTTGTAGTGGGAATTTTTCTAATGCTAGTTTAGGATGTTATATAGGTTGTAGATGGGTCCTCCACATTCTTGAAATGGTGAGGCAATCATTTTTGTTGAGATTTGGGTTGTGTTTGAGCATTTCACAAGACTCTTTAAATTTTCTCTCAAACCAGGTTTTGGTGCGGTGTAGGGACTTGGTATTTTTCCAGTCAATTCTATGGTATGTTTGGAGTGCATGGTCAGAAAGGCCTGTTTTACCGAAGTGGAGGTATTTAATGTGTCGTTTGTGTTCGTCTTGTCTGATTGGGATAGTTCGCCCTGTTTCCCCTATGTACGGTATGTTACATGTGCAGTGTATTTTGTATACCCCTGGGTGTGGAAGAGGATCTTTAGAGGAACTGAGTAGGTGTCTTAGCTTATTTGGGGGTTTAAAGGTGGTTTTAATGTTGTATTTGCGAAGTGTTCTGTCTATTTTTTCAGAAATGCCTCTAACATAAGGAATGGCAATAGCATTCTTGAAATCTTTTTTGTTCTTACTGGTGTCTTTATGGAGGATCTTGTGAATAGTTTTTTTATTGTATCCATTTTTGATAAATGTTTGGTTGATGATTTTGTATTCTTGGTTTAGAGCCTGTTCATTTGAACAGATAGTTAGGGCTCTGTGTTTAATGGTGCTTATGACACCTAATTTTTGTGTTAGGTGGTGGTAAAAATTTTTGTGTATGTATTGGCCTGTGTGTGTAGGTTTGCGGTAAACTGAGAAGGAGAGACAGCCAGAGGGAAGACGTGTGACAAGTGTGTCTAGGAAAGGTAGAGAGTCGTTTTTTTTTCCATTTCAATGGTGAATTGGATACGTTTGTCTTGTTTGTTTAGGTGGCTAAGGAATGTATTTAGAGCTTCGCGGCCGTGGGGCCAAATGGCGAAAATATCGTCGACGTATCTGAGCCAGATTTTGGGCTTTAGACATGCTGTCTCTAGAGCCCGTTGCTCAAAGTCTTCCATATAAAAGTTAGCTATTGGGGGAGAAAGTGGTGAGCCCATGGCTGTACCTTCTTTTTGAAGGTAAAAATTGTTTTGCCATACGAAATATCCGGAGCGGAGTACGTGGGCAAAAAGGGCCATGATGTCATGTGGGAATATGTTCTGTAGGAGCAAGATCGTGTCATTGATTGGGACATTTGTGAAAAGGGAAGTTATGTCAAAGCTGACTAATAAATCTTGGTCGGTGAGTGTAATGTTTTTGATTTTACTGATGAAATGTTGTGTATTTTTTATGTAGGAAGGGGACTGACCTACCAATTCCTTGAGTGTGGCAGCTAATTTTTTTGCTAAGTGATAATTTGGGCTGTCAATTCCTTCAACGATTGGGCGAAGTGGTGTGCCAGATTTGTGTATTTTTGGCAGGCCATAAATTCTGGGCGCACGGGCATACTGAGGTATTAATTTTTTTGTCGTTTCTTCGGGCCATGTGTGGACGAATTTGTTTAATTCAGTTGTTTTCTTTTTGTTACGATACTAAATTTTAACAAAAAACTAAACACCAACATAAACAAAACCGAAAATCTAGCCCTTAAATCCTTAAAAAATAACCAGGATATTATAATAACGAAAGCCGATAAAGGCAATTCCACCGTCCTGTTAGACCGTACGACATACATAGAAAAAATGAACCAGTTAATATCGGACCATAACACCTACCAAAAGGTTAACTACAACCCCACAAAACGTAACAAAAAAGAAAACAACTGAATTAATCAAATTCGTCCACACATGGCCCGAAGAAACGACAAAAAAATTAATACCTCAGTATGCCCGTGCGCCCAGAATTTATGGCCTGCCAAAAATACACAAATCTGGCACACCACTTCGCCCAATCGTTGAAGGAATTGACAGCCCAAATTATCACTTAGCAAAAAAATTAGCTGCCACACTCAAGGAATTGGTAGGTCAGTCCCCTTCCTACATAAAAAACAACATTTCATCAGTAAAATCAAAAACATTACACTCACCGACCAAGATTTATTAGTCAGCTTTGACATAACTTCCCTTTTCACAAATGTCCCAATCAATGACACGATCTTGCTCCTACAGAACATATTCCCACATGACATCATGGCCCTTTTTGCCCACGTACTCCGCTCCGGATATTTCGTATGGCAAAACAATTTTTACCTTCAAAAAGAAGGTACAGCCATGGGCTCACCACTTTCTCCCCCAATAGCTAACTTTTATATGGAAGACTTTGAGCAACGGGCTCTAGAGACAGCATGTCTAAAGCCCAAAATCTGGCTCAGATACGTCGACGATATTTTCGCCATTTGGCCCCACGGCCGCGAAGCTCTAAATACATTCCTTAGCCACCTAAACAAACAAGACAAACGTATCCAATTCACCATTGAAATGGAAAAAAACGACTCTCTACCTTTCCTAGACACACTTGTCACACGTCTTCCCTCTGGCTGTCTCTCCTTCTCAGTTTACCGCAAACCTACACACACAGGCCAATACATACACAAAAATTCTTACCACCACCCAACACAAAAATTAGGTGTCATAAGCACCATTAAACACAGAGCCCTAACTATCTGTTCAAATGAACAGGCTCTAAACCAAGAATACAAAATCATCAACCAAACATTTATCAAAAATGGATACAATAAAAAAACTATTCACAAGATCCTCCATAAAGACACCAGTAAGAACAAAAAAGATTTCAAGAATGCTATTGCCATTCCTTATGTTAGAGGCATTTCTGAAAAAATAGACAGAACACTTCGCAAATACAACATTAAAACCACCTTTAAACCCCCAAATAAGCTAAGACACCTACTCAGTTCCTCTAAAGATCCTCTTCCACACCTAGCACACCCAGGGGTATACAAAATACACTGCACATGTAACATACCATACATAGGGGAAACAGGGCGAACTATCCCAATCAGACAAGACGAACACAAACGACACATTAAATACCTCCACTTCGGTAAAACAGGCCTTTCTGACCATGCACTCCAAACATACCATAGAATTGACTGGAAAAATACCAAGTCCCTACACCGCACCAAAACCTGGTTTGAGAGAAAATTTAAAGAGTCTTGTGAAATGCTCAAACACAACCCAAATCTCAACAAAAATGATGGCGTCACCATTTCAAGAATGTGGAGGACCCATCTACAACCTATATAACATCCTAAACTAGCATTAGAAAAATTCCCACTACAAGAAGACAACCTGGTGACTTGGTGAAGTGTTTAGAACATTCAATAGCAACTGAAAGAAATCATTTTGTAACTATCCAGAATATTAATACAGGAGGACTCTAACAGTTTATTGTAGTTGCATTTATCTATTTATAATATATATATATATATATATATATATATATATATTTTTTTTTTTTTTTTTATATATATATATATTATTATTATTTTATTTATTTATTTATTTTTTTTTTCCATTTGTTTTTCTTTTCTATCACTAGAGGTCAGGCTAGAAAAAAGATTTATTAACTACGTAGATTTAGTTTACTGGTATAGAAAGCATGAGCATGTAGCTTGGTTCTGCATACAGTTGTATTCTTCCGATGATGACCTCGATATAGAGGTCGAAATGTCAAGTTTTATTTTATTTGTAATTAATAAAATAATCTGTTCAACACGTGTGTTTTTGAGTCCCTAAATCTACAAATATGAGTACTGATCACCGTGTAACCCTAAAAGAAAGAAATAATTAAAATGATTGAAAATTCATATAATGAACTTCATTTTAAAATTATATCTCATTGGAATTATCAATACCTTTTTAAATTTTTTAAAATTCTTCACTTGCAGTGCAGTATCTCCGCTTTCATAGTCTGGCATAATTATTTTTCGTTTTTGGCAGACAAGAGATGCAAATTCAATTTTTATCAATCTGGAGGGTATATGTACATCATCCTGTACACTACTTATGTTAAACTCCTGGAAGAGGTCAGTTAGTGATAACTATACTTGAACAAAAATAATGTAAAACTGCTAAATAAATCTAACTTGAAATATTTTGAAAATAACAGCAAAATGATATATGCAGTGCAGTATCTCCGCTTTCATAGTCTGGCATAATTATTTTTCGTTTTTGGCAGACAAGAGATGCAAATTCAATTTTTATCAATCTGGAGGGTATATGTACATCATCCTGTACACTACTTGTGTTAAACTCCTGGAAGAGGTCAGTTAGTGATAACTATACTTGAACAAAAATAATGTAAAACTGCTAAATAAATCTAACTTGAAATATTTTGAAAATAACAGCAAAATGTATGTGAGGTTCCTGATCACACATACAGGGTGTTCGGGATAAATTTGACATATTTATAATTAATTATATTTTTCCGTAAGTTACATGTATTAACACACACTTCTCTTCATTTAAAAGTTTGGACCCTTCTTCATTCATATACAAGATGTCAGAAAGGATGGATAGCTGGAACCCACCTGAATCATGGAAGAGAATAACTTGTATCATGATGATTCGTGCCTGCCATCAAAATAAGGATATTACGACTGCTGCCCAATGCTCCCTGAATACAGTAAAAACAATCAGGCATGAACTAGAGACTTGCAATGGTGACTACGAGGATGTAGCAAGAAGAAAGATCCCTAGCAGACGATCTGATTGCGTTCGTACAGCAGAATTCCTCGCAAATCTGCAGGAACAGGTGTTGAAGAACCCTGGCATTGGAATTCGGGCTTTGTTCGTGGAGTTGCTAACTGTAGTCAAGCCCTGGATAACAAGGGTAGCCAATGGTAGGCCGTATGTATGGCAGCAGGATTCGGCCCCTTGCCACACCTCTGGGAAAAGTCAAAAATGGTTGTCTGAAAATTTCTACGACTTCACCAGTCCAAATGTTTGGCCTCCAAACTCCCCAGACCTTAACCCCATGGATTATTTTGTATGGGGCGCAGTTGAAAAAGACACCAATCGCACTTCCAGTAATACAAAAGCCCAGTTAATGGATAAAATTAAAACAGTTTTTGCGGCCCTTCCCAGGGAGACTGTAGCATCAGCTTGTTCGAGGTTCCGAAGCAGAATTGAAGCTGTGATCGATGCTAATGGTGGTTATTTTGAGTAAATCTTGTTGATAGTATTGTAATTAACTCTGCCTGTAATGTTTTTTTGTCAATTCATTAAATTTAATAGATACAAAGAAGATTTTCTTTTTCCTTACGAAACTGTCAAATTTATCCCGAACACCCTGTATATGCTAAAATTTTTTCAAACATGAAAATTATCATTATGTATTATTTTTATCTGTAATATATAAAATGTTCTACTCTTTTTACATGCATATCCTGCATGTAAAAAGAGAAAATGCAACCAAAGTTTGCATGGAGTCTCCTTTTGTTTAGAGTGACTATGTGATATGTCTACACTCATACTTTTGATTTCTCTTTTCTTCAAGGCAACCAATGAGCCATTCCACAGTGCCTACATTAAAACATACCAATCTAAATTTATTGATTCACTTTTACCTGAATAGCAGAAACTGTGTTCAAACAGGGTGCTGTGTTACTTTTAACATTTAATGAGTAATTATATCTGCTAATTGCAACTTTAGCAGTTATGTCATAGAGAAATCTTTCTCTCACAAATACACATTATTCCTTAATTACATGTTCAATAATGTAAAAAATGTCAGGCTACATAGTTTATAAAGCAAAGGCTGAAATTGAATTTGCCTGTATCATTATTCACATTTCACATTAAAACACAGAATTTCTCAAGAGCAAACCACATTTGACCACATTACACAATAACATTCCATGAAGAACTATTACTCACAATGGTTATTAGCATGATCAGTTAATATCCTACAAACTTATATGAAGTCTTCTTAATTCTCCAGTACTCTGCGTTATGATGATCTGCTCATATGATACTTTTCAATTATGACATTTATACGATGCTGCATTTACTCACATGATACTGCCTTGAATCAACAGATGCACCATATTCATGAGCTAAGTTTATTTATGACATCGTTCCTTGCCACATCTCTCTCTCTGTGTTTAGGTGTTTTGCTGTGAATTACAAATGGTTTATAATTATTAGTTTATTTTATTGTTGTTAATAATGGCATATATAATTCAAATTAAGGATGCCGTTGCTTCCACTGAACACCGAAAAGAAGAAGGCGCATAAACCTATTACCATTACAAGGTTAAAATTATTGTTTAGTGATGCTGGTATATCAAACATTGAGATAGGCCACAGGCTGATAAAAACCAAAAAAAAAAAATTTCTAAGTGAAGTGAAAAGTGTTACACTAGTTAATAGTACACTTATCCATATACACAACAATCTTATTGATGACATGAAAAAAAAAAAAAATTAATGGTGTAGATTGATGACAAAACGGGTTGGCATGCTCCCTTAACCTAAGCTATTCAGAATAACATTTTTATTTGTGAAAATTATTCTGAAGTTTTCGTTTGTTTTATTTACATTCTTTATGGATATATGACTATTTAAAAACATTATTAAACATTACATGCATCTAAAGTAGGGGGAAAAGCACTGACTTGCCATACAACTGTGGTCTGGAACCTGACATGCCATGTGACCAGGGCATGCCTGTACTTTTTTTCTTCTAGGTTTCTTTCAATACTTAATGCTTTGACTAGTTCAAAATGACTTTTTTTTGGACACATTTTTATGCAAAAATAGATATTTTTAGGTACATCTAAGAATCTAAAAAAATCCTTCTAATATATAATATTATCCAGGAAAGATATCAATGTAAATGTTATAGAAAGTGCAGAAGTGAATATGAAATGTGAAATGTGAATAATGATACAGGCAAATTCAATGCTGATCAGAAAAATAATGAATTACTACTCTTAAAGAACAGACTTCAGGTTCTGTAGGTTCCAAAAGGATTTTAAGGGATTAAACAAATTGAATATCTGCTCTTAAATTTTTCAAGGAATACTAGCATAAGATTTCTGGTATGAAATATAAATTTCATTTAATTCGCTTGTTACCTATCTTGCATCTATGTTTGGAATTTATAAAAGCTAAGCTCCCACCACCACAAGGGTATTCATATCAATTGTAGTTGCTTTCTGCACTTTCTCTGATATATACCAATATTTTTTTCTAAGCTACTCTAAATGCAGATACCTGAATGAAAGGCTGTCTAACTACAGAACTCACCAAACTAGCAGATTAAATGACCAAGGATAGGCACTTTCATTATAAAAGAGTGTCATATTTAAATAATTTATCTTCTTGCAATTTCATAAAACCATTTTTATTTATATAACTTAGTTATATATACAAATATATATCAATTCCACCTAGAATATTGCAACCTAATAGCACATTAGTGTTAAGTGCAGACATATCAGTCAGGGTCATTATGGATATTATCTGGATATGTGAAATGCATGGTCAAGGTGCAGACAAATGGAGAAGACAAATTAGTAACTAGGTAATAGGCAACTCCATAAAAAATAATGAATCATTTTCTTTCATGAAGATAATCAACATGGAAAACTGCAAAACAACAATCTGCTAAACTTCAGTAGTTGATTCTTGAGTGATTTTAAGGAGCTGCAACCAACAATGCAAATATGGAAACAATATTTTTTTGCTTACTCCCATGGTTTTTAACCATAGGAGTAAGCACAAATTATTCAATATTCAAATAATGGTGACTTATTTATTCAACACAATTCTTTCTTCAACTCAACATTAATTCAATGAAACTTCCAACAATCATTTTAAAGCATATTAAATATTTTTGACTTTAATTTTTATGTAACAAATATCCAAATTTAACTATAAGATACTTTTTTTGGAATGGTTAATACTATTAACAGAAGAATTAAGTACTATTTTAGTATTAGTGTTTCTCAGTTAATGAAGAAAAAGGGTGCTTAAGGGACAAAGCTATATAACTGAGAGGAGACTTCCACATAGCCTTCAAAGGAATGCGGAGAACAGACCAGGGCTTCTGACCTAATGTCCAATCCTCACCTTCTCGTGGTGTACCCCTGTTAGGTATCTACCTGGATAATGAACAGACAAGGATGGGCTGGCAATTTAGGATTTAGCCGACTAAATTGCATTCTTATTGGCTTAAACCAAAATTTAAAATGATGGTATGCCATGACAGAATTTCATGCCAGCTGGGATGTCGCCCGGTTAAACAAGGCCCCATTGTTTTCGCCAGGAAATGAGGACAAACAGCGAAAAGTCATCTACTGGAACAAATCCTAAAACGTACCTCAACTCAACATCACCAGAGCTCAAGATCGGTACTATCAGCATAAGAAGCCTGAATGGCAAAGAAATGGAGCTAGCTGAGGAATTGGATAAGTACCAGATCGACATAATAGGGGTGACCGAAACAAAAAAAGGCAAAAACTGGTGAGATCTTTCTCAGCAATAAATACAAAATGTTATATTCAGGCAATGACAATCAAGGAAAAGGAGTTGCCATAATATTTAACACTAAATATGAGGCTAATCTTCTTGAATGGCAGGTAGTCTCAAGTAGAGTGATGTGGACAAATATGAGAATGGGGAACTGGACAATGAGACTTATTTGTGCCTATGGTCCCACAGAAGGTTCTACTAAGGTAGAAGTGGAGGAATTTTTTGAGGCTTTAGAAAAAGCAACTGACACAATGAAAAATGAAAAGTTGGTCCTTGTTGGGGATCTAAATAGCAGAGTAGGGAATGATTGTGAGACATACAAAAATATTTTGGGAAAATTTGGAGAAAAGAGCAAAGCTAATAATAATGGCAAATATCTGTTGGATTTCTGCTCAGGACATGGACTGGTTATTACTAACACAATGTTCCAACATAAAAATGTGCACAAATTCACATGGAGAGAAGAGGCAAGGATTAAGAAAAGTCTCATTCATTGACTATGTTATTGTTGATAGTGATGTTTTTCCACTGGTGCAGGACACCAAAGTGTACAGTGGATTTGAAATTGGAAGTGATCACAATTTAGTCTGGAGCAGGATGAAATTGAATTTCATATTGAAAAGAACATCTAATAAATTTTTAAAGAGAATAAAAGTTGAGCAGCTCTCAGATGTGAACTGTAGACTAAAATACACAAATATTATTCAAGAAAAAATGAAAGCGTTTGAGAGCATTAACCAAACTTTGGAGATTCAGTGGTCAGTCCTAAAGAAAACACTGATTAAGCCGGAGAGGCATATGGTGAGGTTGTCAGCAAGAATAGAAAAATCAAAACTCCATGGTGGACAAAAGTTCCTGGCAAATAAGTCAGTTTGTACTCTTAGAGAATACAGAGGCAAATGTCAAAAAGCTAAACACTGTGTAAAACTGGCTAAACAAAAGTCATGGGAGGACTTTGGCAAGAACATAGAAAATAAATATCAAGAAGGTAGCAAGATATTCTGGAGGTTGTTGAAGAAGCATAGAAATGGAGGAAAGAGTGCTGTAAAAGGAATTAGAGATGATAAAGGTGACATGAAAAAGAGGAGAAAAAGATATCCTTGAAGTATGGAGTAATTACTTTGTAAAACTGCTAAATGAAACAAGCAGTGATGACAGCACAGTGGTAAAAAACACTAACCAGGCATGCAGTCAGGAATACATATCCATACTTGAAGTAGCAAAAACCATCAAAAGCCTGAAATGTGGAAAGGCAGCAAGAGTAGATGATATTCGACCAGAAATGCTCTCAAGTATGGAGGTATAAAAGTCGTACAGTGGCTGCACTGCACAGTTCAGAAGGCTGGACAGAGGGACGAATTCCAGATGATTGGAGTAGAGCTCTCATAGTACTCATACATAAAAAGGGAAATAAAACTGAATGTGAGAATTACAGTGGTATTTCCCTACTGAGTGTTATTGGTAAGATTTATGCAAGTATACTTGTCAGTTATTGTTTAACGTTGAGAATGATTGTAGAAAAAAAGCTTGGTGAAGAACAGAAAATACTCAGGTACAAAGATTATTTAATAGTATAATTTTCACCTGTGTGTCACAGGCATCTTCAGTACATTAAGCTCAAATTAAACAATAACTGACAATTCCAAAAAAGTGCCACCTAAGTAGCTGGTGTAAGATAACTAAAAAGGTCAATCTATCCCAATGGCTTTAACAGGCCTTTAAGGCCCACAACCTTCCAAGCATGCTTGGATTTCGTAACCGAAATACGAGGATAGAATGGTCACTCCTATGCCTCAAGGTATTCTTGGCTGTATCCCTGTGTGTTCACGGGCCGGTTTGCCTGCTTGTGGAATGAAAAACGCCAGATAAACTGGCGGAAAAACCCTACTGCCCGCGCCCAAGACCGGCTAACTTGGTTATGGCTGAGGAAGATCCTTCAGCACCTCACGTCTCCGACGGGAATCGAACCTAGGGCACTTCTTCCCCAGGCATATGGTTGCGAAGCGCAAAGCCACTAGGCTAACCGTGCGGACAAAAAGGTCAATACATTTCCTAAATTAAAAAAAAAAAAAAAAAAAAAAAAAAAAAAAAAAAAAATCAATACAATTAAAACTGTGAACGTTTTGTTTTATCAAAAGGACATGATTTTGCCGTTACGCCGAATAAGGTGCCATTTATGGATTTTTTTCATAACATAGACAGGGGTATTCGATCCTTATCCCAAAAAACAGCCAACAGATTACATTTTGAATGTGCACAAATTCTTTTTCATGCCAAGCCTCCTCATCCTAATCTTTCTTACTCTGAGTTTAAAGCATTGAAATCACTGAAGAATAACAATAATTTAATTATTACGAAAGCTGATAAGGGGAAGGCTGTAGTGATTCAAGATAGGAAGGAATATGAGAGAAAAATGTCTCTTTTACTTCGCGACGGTTCAACTTATAGGCCTCTTACATCGGATCCTACCCGGAGTCAATTGAAAAGACTTAATTCTCTTATAGATAATGTATCTACATGGAATGAAGATCAAAAGAAAAAACTTAAAACCTTCTTTGGTCATCCACCTAGATTGTATGGTCTTCCAAAAGTTCATAAACCAGGCATTCCGTTAAGACCAGTCGTAGATTGTATAGGTTGCCCCACTTACAAAATCTCAAAATTTTTATAAATTTACTCTCCTCTTCAACAAGAAGAACTGATACTTATATAAAAAATACTTTGGATTTCAAAAATAAAATTTCAGATCTTCATTTGGACGTTTCTGATATCATGATCAGTTTAGACGTTGTTTCTTTATTTACAAATGTGCCTCTTTCTGAAAGCAATGAATTACTACAACAGGAATTTCCTTCAGACATTGTAAACGTATTTGATTTTGTAATATATTCTGGTTATTTTTCCTTGAAAAATAAGTTGTATCAACAAATTGAAGGAACAGCAATGGGCAATCCTCTTACTCCTGCTATCTCCAATTTCTTTATGGAACATTTTGAACAACGTATCTTTGACAACATTTCTCCCAGACCTGCTCATTGGTTCAGATATGTCGATGATATTTGCTGTATGGAATGGCTCTTCAGATGAACTTCAACAATTTCTCACTAAGTTAAATGCATTTCATCCTAGGATTAAGTTTACCCTAGAAGTGGAATCAAATAAGCAGTTAGCCTTTTTAGATCTTCTAATTCTTTGCCAACCAGATGGTAACCTAAATTTCTCAGTTTATAGAAAGAAGACTCATACAGGCCATTATATCCATGCAGAATCTCATCACCATCCCAGTCAAAAGGCAGGAACTATTAAAACACTGGTTCATTCATCGGGCCCACCCCTTTTGTTCCTCAGACGATCTTTTACAGAAATAACTACAATATATAACTTCTTCCTTTCTATCTAATGGTTATAAGAATTGCTTCATTAAAAGAACTCTGAGTAGTTTTAATATGTCTTCCTCTTCAAACACAGAAGAAATAATGCGCATTACTATCCCTTATGTACAAGGCATCAGTGAACGTACAGCAAAAGCTTAAAACCACTGAATATTTTTGTTGCCTTTCGACCATTGAGAAAAATCTCCACCTTTCTCACTTCTCCTAAGGACAAGCTTCCACATCTTAATCATCCAGGTGTCTACCAAATTCCGTGCTCTTGTGGATTATCTTATTTCGGACAAACGGGAAGATCTGCCTCCATTCGGCTAGAAGAACACCAATCTTATATTGAATACTTTAAACCTGAAAAGTCTGGACTTGCAGAACATGCCATCTTCACTAGACACAGAGTTCATTGGAGAAAGACAAGAGTTCTTCACAAAAGTCAGTTTCTCATGGAACGCCTTTATAAAGAAACATGTGAAACTCTACTTCATTCTCCAAACTTAAACAGATCCGATGGCTTACGTCTATCCCCTTTATGGGAGATAGTACTTTACAAATCAGCTAATCTTTCCTAACTTTTATTTTTTTATTTTTAAAGGAAATTTATTGACCTTTTTAGTTATCTTACACCACCTACTAAGGTGGCGCTTTTTGGAATTGTCAGTTATTGTTTAATTTGAGCTTAATACTGAAGATGCCTGTGACACACAGGCAAAAATTATACTATTAAATAATCTTTATACGCGAGTTTTTTCCGTTATTAATTTTGTATCGATATGTCTACTCACGGTATACCTCTTTTAAAACTTATTGGTGAAGAACAAGCTGGATTCAAGCCAAATAGAGGCTGTCAGGATCGATTTTCAATTTACGACAAATAGTTGAGAAATGAAGAATATAACAAAGATCTGTATTTAAGTTCTGTATATCTGGAAAAGGCATATGACAAGGTGCCAAGAGAGAGGCTATTCCAAACGTTACAGTTATATGGTGTTAATGGGACATTATAGACTTTAAGACTATTACACCTTTTTTTTTTTTTTTTATATAATCTTTGTCAAGTAGCTTTATTTTATCCTCCTACATGTTTCGCCAATCTTTTTCTATTGGCATCCTCAGGGAATACAAACTAGTAAGCTAAAATGAAGGTTACAGACTAGGTTATAACTGATGGTTCTAATTCATACAAAAAATTGGTATTGTGCGTGACAATGTGCATGTCTCGTTAACGTGATTTATTCGTTATGGCTCATGACGTAATTGTTATGAAAGTTCATTTCTTTGATGTTTAATGAGCTGATAAAAGTTTTCCAAATTTCTGGTAAAATTAGACCTTGATTCTTGTTTAGGTTTTCAGTTTTACAGGTGACTGTAGCTGCTTCTTTAAAGGTTCTTGAATGGTAATTATCTTCTAGGTATGGCATAAGGCTCTTATCCAACTCAATGTGATGGTTAGTAGAGGCAAAGTGGCATGAAAGGCCTGAAATGTCTTGTCTGTTATTTCTGACATATCCTATGTGTTCTTTCTTTCTCGTTTCAAAGCTTCTAGAGGTCTGACCTACGTAACTAATACCACATGAGCAAGGTATATTATATACTCCAGAGTACTTGTAGAATGGGTGAGGATCTTTCGGGGATCTTAAAAATTTCCGAATAGTGTTGATTGGTTTGAATGCCACTTTGATCTTATGTGGTTTTAAAAGGTTAGCTAATTTTTTGGAAAGGTTGCTGACAAAAGGAATCGTAATTGTACTGATGTATTGGACGTCATCACGTTGTCGATGTGGTATATCAGTAAAGAGAATCTTGTTATAGAGTCTTTTTGGGTAACCATTTAAAGAAAGTTCTCTGGATATTGTGGTTAATTCCATTAGTAGGTCATCCTTGTCTGTCGTATACTATATAGCTCTTTTCTTGAGACTATGGATAATGCTAAGTTTCTGAGCTATGTGATGAGCTGAGTTGAAATGGAGGTTGAAAAGAGTTGAAAAGAGCTATACAGTATACGACAGACAAGGATGACCTACTAACGGAATTAACCACAATATCCAGAGAACTTTCTTTAAATGGTTACCCAAAAAAGACTCTATAACAAGATTCTCTTTACTGATATACCACATCGACAACGTGATGACGTCCAATACATCAGTACAATTACGATTCCTTTTGTCAGCAACCTTTCCAAAAAATTAGCTAACCTTTTAAAACCACATAAGATCAGAGTGGCATTCAAACCAATCAACACTATTCGGAAATTTTTAAGATCCCCGAAAGATCCTCACCCATTCTACAAGTACTCTGGAGTATATAATATACCTTGCTCATGTGGTATTAGTTACGTAGGTCAGACCTCTAGAAGCTTTGAAACGAGAAAGAAAGAACACATAGGATATGTCAGAAATAACAGACAAGACATTTCAGGCCTTTCATGCCACTTTGCCTCTACTAACCATCACATTGAGTGGGATAAGAGCTTTATGTCATACATAGAAGATAATACCATTCAAGAACCTTTAAAGAAGCAGCTACAGTCGCCCGTAAAACTGAAAACCTAAACAAGAATCAAGGTCTAATTTTACCAGAAATTTGGAAAACTTTTATCAGCTCATTAAACGCCAAAGAAATGAACTTTCATAACAATTACGTCATGAGCCATAACGAATAAATCACGTTAACGAGACACGCACATTGTCACGCACAATACCAATTTTTTGTATGAATTAGAACCATCAGTTATAACCTAGTCTATAATCTTCATTTTAGCTTACTAGTTTGTATTCCCTGAGGATGCCAATAGAAAAAGATTGGCGAAACATGTAGGAGGATAAAATAAAGCTACTTGACAAAGATTATATAAAAAAAAAGTGTAATAGTCTTATGAATAATTGTCAAGAAAAAATTCAACATAATACTTAGTCTTTATTTGAGTTGTAAGTCAGCAGTTAGAATTAAAGTACAGGAAGATGGTTTAATGTTAAATCTGGTGTGAGACAAGGATGTACATTATCCCATCTCTTATTCATTATCTATATGGATCACATTATGAAGCAAAGTGGTATTACACTTGATAACAAAATTGGAGGTGTTAATCTCAGCTCTTTGCTATATGCAGATGATGTTATACTTCTAAATAAATCTGCTGCAAGATTCCATGACTAAATTGAATAACTGTTGCAATAGATATGGTATGAATGTCAGCATTAAAAAGACAAAGACAATGAAAATAGGTAGAAACAGTGAAACTATCAACTGCATTGTGAATGGAGAACTTATAGAACAAGTAAAACATTTCAGATACTTAGGCACGATTTTTAGTGAAGATGGCAAGTTAAACATGGAAATAGACAATAGAATCAACAAAGCTGATATGGTAGGAAGTCAACTGAATAAATTAATATGGAATAAGAGAGAAATTAGCCAAAATAAAAAATTAGCTGTATACAAGACAGTGTTTTAACTTATGGATCTGAGAGCTGGGTTAGAAGTAAAACACTTGACCAAAGACTAGAGACTGCAGATATGAGAGTCCTGAGAAAGATTAGGGGCATGAACAGATGGCATCAATGGCAATATCATATTAAAAATGAGGATATTAGGAAAGAACTTGACATTGTCAGCATCCAGGAATGCGTTATTAGAGCTAATCTCAGGTGGTATGGTCACTTAAACAGAATGGGTAAGGAAAGATTAGCAAAACAAGTGTTCTCTGCCAGGTTGGCAGGAAAACGACCCAGAGGAAGACCAAGATATAGGTGGATTGATACAGTAAAAAGTGCCTTAGAAGATAGAAATATAAGACCTGATAATATTGGAGTCTTGACATTTAACAGACTGATTTGGAGGAAAATTGTAGATAGGAAGTTAGTAATGATGTAAATTTTTCATGAAATACTATCATATCCTGTACACCCCTTGAGGGTATATATCAGGAATTTGATGATGATGATCCTTTAAAAAACTTAATTTTTTATAATATGATATTCTACCTATTCTAGGTGGGATATCATATTATAATAAATATACTAATGTTATAATATACTAATATAATAAAGATACTAATTATATTTATCAGGGATATCATAATTTATCAATGAAAACATTAGCAATATTGAAATACAACAAAGTAGTAAATCAATCAACTGAAAAAATTATTAAAATCTATTAAAATATTGATGTACAATGAACAACTGTTTGGAGAGCGATAGAGAGAGCATATGAAAAGGCATATGACAACTACCACGCTCGTGGCAGAAAGAGTTGTGTAATATGTAGTTTGGGCGGATGAGGTACTGTTGAGGTTATCAGTTAAGGTTCTGATAGGAATAGTAGATCTGGTTTAGATGACTATAAGTGGTGGTGCGCATCGTTTATATTGCTGTTTAAGCCATGGATCTGGAATTTTTTTTTTTTTTTTTTTTTTTACGAATTAGTGTTTGTGGGTTGTTTTGGTTGGATTTCTGTTGTTTTTATGATTTTTTTTGGTTGGATTTTTATGGGTTTATTTGAACTATTTTTTGTGTGAGAATTTTTAAGATCTTGAGATTTTAAGAATTTTTAATTTTTAAGAGTAAAATCACATGGTATTACTCTTAAAACCATGTGATTAAAACAATTCGGTGAGGAAGAGATAAAGAGGAAGTGGGGCATGCAGTGAGAAGTGACAGAATTGCAAACATACTGCCCATACAGAAGGAACTAAGTCTCTTGTCCATATGTGATCTCGACAATTCACCCTGCAGCCATGGTATTTTGTCTCCCTCCAGTCACAAACTGGCAAAATACATAGTGTCAGGATTTGATACTAGCTGATCAGGAAGCCTCCAGATTCGTTACTAACTAGTTCAGTCCCATGTACTAACAAGTGGCCAGCCTGTGGAACCGTTTTACTGCTCAAATGGCAGAGTCCCTTACAGTGAGAATGATACGTCATTGAGGGTATCACTCTCACTGCACGTGAGAATTGTCGATTTAAAATTCCCAAAATATTTTTTCTATTGCTATTTGTTCTTGCTCTTTTTATCAAGGACCAACTTTGGGCATCATATGTCAATGTAGGCAATATAACAGATCCTCCATTAGATTCCTTTTAAGAGAGAGATGGGCAAATCATCCTTCATTCGCTGGCTTAATCTCCAATAATTATTCCATGTTTTGGTTATTCTGGATTGTATTTCTAGGTTGTTAAAGGATATTATTAGTCTCATGTACATTCTGACATATGTTTAATGCTGATACAATCTCAGACAGGATTTGAATCATTTTTGTTTTTGTAAAATTCATTTGAAGTCCCACCAGTCTGTTTGTGTTGTTCAGTTCACAATTATCCCTGTCCATTCAGTAGTATTTTCTGAGAAGATGGAAATATCACCAAAGCAAAGATTACTTAGTTTCTTTCCTAAGGTGAGGATAGATACTCTTATTGAATTAATCAAGTTTTCTGAATATATGTTTAAGTGCAGCAGTAAAAAAAGTCTAAGGGCTATTAGGCCACCTTGTTCAACACATTTATTTCTTGAGAGAGTAGTCTCTATTTATACTTATTTTAGTAGAGCATCTGAAAGAACAGCATGGACTCAAATATTTTGTTATGTCAATACAAGCAACAATAGTGATTTGTTATATTCATTATATACTTCAATAATTTCATTTATTATTTGCAAGTGATCTGTTGTTTAAAAGTTTTTCCAAAATACTGCTTGCATGGAGGCAAGCAGGATTTAGGAAAATGCTTATAGCTGAGATGTTGGGATGAATTGAGATTCTGTTATGCTTATAGTTGAAGTTCTGTTTTGAATAATTCAGAAAAGAACAACTTTCAGTTACAGGAAACATGAATGATGGTCTATAATTATTTATATATGATTTATAATTTTCCTAGTGTAAAAGGTTTGGGATGAATTGTTTTGATTGTTGTGTTATATTACACTAGCTACTTAGGCTGAAGCAATTAAGAATATGAGATTAGTGTACTATCTTAAATTTCATGTATTTTTCTGCCAGTTTGACTATTTTTGTAGAATGAAGAACACAAGTTTCTGGAAGAAAAAACTCTGCTACCTGCATATGATACTGGCTACATTGGATAAAAAGATTATTTTTGATTTTGGCCATCGGTATCGAAGGGATTCCCTGATAATGACATTGTAGAGTTTCACCCCAAACAGATAACAATTCTCCAAAACCTTGCAGCAGGCAGGCTTAGGTGTTGGATGTTATTCATTTCTTTTTTACAGTATTACAACACGAAAAAAACAATAAATCATATAAAGATGTGATTGTCTACGTGGTCTACGTCTATCTCCTTTGTAGGAGATAGTACTTTTTAAATTAGCTAATCTTTCCAAACTTTATTTTGTCTAAATATATATAATTTTTTTAAAAAATAAGTTAGGAAATTTACCATTTATAGTTATCTTAGATTAGCTACTTAAGTGGAGCGCTTGTCAGAATTTAAATCTGTTAATGTTTAATTGTCATTCTGTACTCTTGTATCGATGATGCCTACGATATTTAGGCAAACATTCTATGCTAATAAATTTTTTCACGTGAGTTTTCTTCCGGTTTTGTAATTCTTTTCAATATGCAAACTCACGGTATTTCATAGTGAAATAAATTATTGTCACTTTGGCATACTGTTTGAAATGTAATGTAGCTTGTCTCTCTCTATATGTGTGTATACTCCAGATGATGACCTTAATGAAGGTTGAAATGATGGGAAATTAAAGTAATTATTTTTAACAAGGTTACAGTCTCCATAATTTACTAAAATAAATGCTGATCACTGTATAACATTATAGAAAAGGATAATGAAAGTAGCTGCTTCTGAAGTTGCTTAATATGGTGAGTATGAATTTACTGCATAATATGTGCTCATTGGTATTACTTTCTTTGAAAGTGAAGTTGCAATCAGGAAACTGACAATTTCAGCATTATTTTGTCCTCATATATAACCAGTGATTAGACAGATGTTTTATGGTTTGATCATATTAATAGATTTTAACTGTAAAAATAGAAAAATTGTTGTAGAAAAATGTTAAAAATTATAACAGTAAAAATTTTTACCAAAAGAAATAAGATACTGAAGAAATGTTCACTTAGAACCAGATTGCAACTTACTATGGAAGTAGAGTTAGATATGCAGAGTGTTATGCTGAATATGGATTCTGTACTGTTAACAAAAAACTAAGTTTTGATTTCATAAGTTAAGAAGAAAGAAAATAGATTTTTATCTGAAACAGCAAAAAACAGTCATATTATTATAGATGAACAAAAGAATATTGTAAGTGGATAGTTTCACAAAAAACAAAGTTTTATTTGGTGATATATCTACAATTTTTCTCACTACCAACTGTGGATCTATTTATGTAAGGAGATATCCAACGTAGACATATTCCCCCCCCCCTCAGGTTTGTGTAAAGCAAAATTTGACACCTTCTACAAAAATTACTCCTCATAATGGCAAATCACTGCACACCACTACTCATTCCGGTCCAGCTTCCCTTTGAGTTTTTGTCTCTTCAATTATCCAGAGCAGTTAAAACCTACGGTAGCAGCATTTCACTGCAGTTATTTGTTTTTTATTTCTCTGGACTAATCTTTGTTATTAAGAGAATGACAGTGATTCGAAATTTATAAAAATGATATTTAAAATACATAAATCTCATGAAAACATTAATTATGGAAAATTTTATGAATCAGCAATAATACTTACATTAACTGTTGTGGAAGAATTTAAATTAAGTGGAACTTTCCCAGCAGTATCTGTGCAACTAGATTTTATCCTTATCAAGGGATGATTTTCTTGCATAATAACATCTATACCTTTCTCATTTATATCATTTTCATTCTTGTTCTTCTGAATGAAAAATGTATTTCAGATAAATGAGAGATAATCTTTATTTTTAGTTTATTATTTTGATAACTATGTTTGGAAAAATACAAGGAAGAAAATATGTCCCTTAGAGGTAATTATTACACTACTCATATTCAAATCCAGACTTTGATTACAAAATATTATACTTTCTATATACTATATGATATTAGGATTTTTTTTTTTAAAGCAAATTACACTCACAAATGTTTTAAATCTGCAGCACAATGGTACCATAGATGGATTAAGGGCTAAATAATCAAGAAACTGTTCTAAATACTGTGAAACTCTAAAGGCACAAGTCTCCAATTAAGCAGGTTGGCAGTCTCATATTACATTATGAAATTCAACTCTACCTAAGAACCTTCACAAAGATATACACCATAGTAGGATTTAAACCCAGGCAATCTGCCGAAGAATTTACTCAAGTATTTTCATGAGTTTTTGCTTATTAGCTAATGATATTCTAACGAGGACTGAAACAATCATCCTAACTGGGAAATACTCTTTAAATCACTATAATGAAGGAAAGATGAAAAATAAACTGTCCTAATAGAATACCTCATAATAAGTTACTACCCTTGGTATGGAAGAAGATGTAAGCTGATAGCAAACCTGTTTGCTTCAACTTGATTTTGAAAAAGTCTATAGGTAGGGATTAACATTAAAAAAAGCTTTTCCACTGGGGTTACTCAAATTTCCATCTTCTATTCCTTTAGTTTCTTTAATGGCAAGGTGAAAGCTTTTATCATCCCTAGCTTATTAATTGAATTTGTCTTCAATTGTTCTTAACTTCTGCACCAAATACAAGTAATTTTTACTGGTAAAACTTCCCATATTTATTTCCACTATAGGAAATCTAGGATCTTCATTTACTTCACTGTTTTAATTTTTCATTAATTTTTCAATATTAAAATATAAAGTTTGAAAACTATGCCAGTAATTTTACAAATGGGACTCTGTCAAGGTATATGCATATCTTTCCCAGTTTGACGAAATGCTAACTGGACTTCCAGGTGGTGGATAACTTTCATCGTCCGGTGAAACAATACCACTCTGCTCATTAGAGATGTGGAGTGGCTATTGCCATGTTTAATCTACAGAACATGTCCAGTTTTTGTCCACACAATACATGTGTGAAGAAAGAGTAGGGACAGAAACCAGACAAGATTGTGCAAGGGGACAGTCTGAGTATAGCATGCAGGGAGCACAGTTGACACCACTCTTCGAATGGAGTCCAGGCACTTCCTATGTGGGAATCATGCTTACAAGTCCTTCTCCCTGTCCTGTAGATTTTCCTAATATTGCATAAAATGTTATATAGTCACTGCAAGTGATAAAATCTTCCACAAACACCAACACAAATATTTTAATTTTTTTTTAAATATCAAAATGCAACAATTTTTGTTGCATTTTGATAATCTGATTTTGTTGCAATCAACAAAAGTACATCCCCCCACCTCAAAAAAAATTCAACCAAATAAAATTGTGTGTGTGTATGTGTGTAAAACACTTCTACATTAACTTTACCAACATCCAGGTATCCAAACCAGATCTGTTAATCATGAGTAAACCTCAACTGGCATACTCTACAACTACAGTTTGTTTCAACTTTCCACATTACATCACGCAAGCTACTTTCCATAACAAGGGCAGAACGTGCTTTTGTCAAGGTCTAATATCCATGACTAAGGTTATCAGACTTCAGACTTGGAATCTGCTTCTATGATTTACTTGGACTAAAGATCTCCTTGTCCCATTTCGCAACCATACCTAGCTGCCTTTACTACCCTCCAAATTCTGATGACTATACTAACTTTTTTGATTCATTGATCTGTAAATTTATTAAACACAGTTTGATTACCCCAAAAGTGAGATAATTTTTCTTGGAGATTTCAATGTCCATAATTTACACCGACTCCCCTTCTTTAACTTCACAGACCAAGCAGGAAGAGAAGTGAAACTGTTTGCTATCAGTAAAGATCTAACACAAATTGTTCACCAACTTCTACCCAGATAATCCTCATCATTTACCAACACCTGGATCTTTTAACAAATTCTCCTTTCAAATACATCACAGATATTAGCTTTATTCTTGGCAATTCTAACTATAACCTTCCTGCTCCAATCATTTGCTCTGATCAAATAATTAAACTTATTCTTGCTGGAATGAATGCCTTTATTCTCCACTCTACTTTAAAATCCACTTCTATCCAAGCACTTGGTTCTCTAACAAATGTACCAAACAACTGAAGACCAAATTTCAGCCTACATTCAATGGTTCATGTTAAACACACTCAACTTACATTACAGTCCATAACAAATGCAGATGGGGAAAAAAAAAAAAAAAAAAAAACACTAAGTAGACTTAAATGCACTAAACTTACCTCTTATTCAAATGCCAGTTGAGCCTTCTGGTCCTGTTGCCAAGGTTGTTAGGCAAAACTTCTGATCAACCATGTTTCTAATTCTCTCTCATTCTGATGGTACAATGATAACATTTCCAAAGATAAGGCAAACCTCCTGGCATCAGTCTTTCCCTCTAACTCTTGTTTAGACGACCAAGGCAAATCTCCTCCCACTATTCCACAAAATATTTCCTGCTCTGGTGTTCAATAGAATAACATCAGAAAATTATCAACAGCCTTGAAACCATCACTTATCTGTCATACTCATTTGACATCTACCAAATGGTATGGAAGCAAGCCATTATCCAGCCTATCCTTAAAAAAAGGGAAATAAAAGTCACCCATCAAACTATTGCCTCATTACTCTAACTTCAATACCTTCAAAAGTGATGGAGGATCATCAACTCCCTGTGGATTTCATCATTCAACAGACCCCCACCCCAACACACTAACCTTACATTTGGACAATGGCTACTGAAGGATTTGGAAAACTCATGTGGTCCCTCTTGATATTTCCAGAGCATGTGATCATGCCTAGCATCAAGGTCTTCTGAACTAGCTATTATCTTATGGTCTCCTTCCCACCCCTTTGTGATTGAATTGCCAGTTTTCTGTGATCAGATTTTCTTATCAATGCTAAGGGCACTCCAGGATTCAATATTCTTGCCCACACTCTTACCCCTATACATCAATATGACTACAAATCCTAGGCATGGTTTTGCTGATGATAGTACTTTTTATTCCTCTTCTTTATTTAAGGAGGCTTGTAGTACTCAAATTCAAGCTTCAATACCTTCCATAATGAATGTCTTATTGATCTTTACCATCCTCAAGAAGGGATGAAAATAATTGAGTGAAATTTAATGCTATCAAAACACAGTTCTGTCTTATTACCCAGAAGAAAGATCATCCCACTTCAATCCGTCTTACTTTAGATAATGTTCCTGCATCCAATTTTCTCTTTTGGACTAACTTTCATATCTAGCTAATCAAAAAAAAAAAAAAAACCCATAACCCAAAAAATCTATAACCTCCTCAAACTCTAAGAACAAAGTGTGCATCAAGTTATGAACCTGGACATTCTGGCCTGGCAGAACATGCCATCTCCTTTAAACACCAGAGTTGGAAGAACACTAAAATTAAACTAAACTTTTACACAAGAGCAGATTTCTTATGGAACATACAAATTAGTATGGAGAGTTTTTCTGCAGTATAGATACAAGTGAAATTTATGGCAGGAAGAGGAGGAGGGGGGGGAAAAGAACTTGAGATTATCCATGGATGCTGACAATGTCATTAGAAAGCTTGACAGGTTCATGTTCTTCTCATGGCATGTGATCAGCATGCTGAATGGGCTACCATAAGATGTTGTTAATACATCTTTGGTGAATGTATTCAAGGAGGTGTCTAAGAGGAATTTAAGCAAAAGTGAATAAAAGAGCATTCCCCCCCTCCCCTGTCGACAAATCTTTCAACTCTTTGGAGCCATAATAATAATATAAGATAAACAGAAAATATTCTGAAGAGCAAGGAAGGGGGGTGATCTGAGATTGGAACAGGACACTTGGCTTAATCCATAATAAGATAATGAAGATTTATTTGTGTAGATCTGGAAAAGGCATTTGACAAGGTGCCAAGAGAGAAGTTATTCAAAATGCTACAGTTATATGGTATCAATGGAGCATTATATCAAGCAATACTTAGTCTTTAATTGAGTTGTAAGTCAGCAGTTAGAATTGAAGGAAGTACAGGAAGGTGGTTTAATGTTAAATCTGGTGTCAGACAAGGATGTACTTTATCCCCTCTGTTATTATCTATATAGATCACATTATGAAGGAAAGTGTTATTAAACCTGATATCAAAATTGGCTCTTTGCTTTATGCAGATGATGTTATACTTCTAAATAAATCCACGACAAGTCTGCAAAATTCCCTGATTAAAGTGAATAACTGTTATAATAGATATGGTATGAAGGTCAGCATTAAAAAGGCAAAGACAATGAAAATAGGCAGAAAAACTGAAAATATCAAATGCATTGTGAATGGAGAACCTATAGAACAAGTAAAACATTTTAGCTACTTAGGCACAATTTTATAGATGATGGTAAATTAAATATGGAAATAGACAATAGAATCAACAAAGCTGGTATAGTAGGAAGTCAGCTGAATAAATTTATATGGAATAAGAGAATTAATCAAAACACTAAAGTAGCTGTATACAAGGCAGTGTTCAAGCCAATTATAAGTTATGGATCTGAGAGCTGGGTCAGAAGTGAAACACTTGAGCAAAGACTAGAGACCGCAGATATGAGAGTCCTGAGAAAGATTAGGGGCATGAACAGATGGCATCAATGGCAATATCATATTAAAAATGAGGATATTAGTAAAGAACTTGACATTGTCAGCATCCAGGAATGCGTCAGCAGAGCTAATCTCAGGTGGTATGGTCACTTAAACAGAATGGGAAAGGAAAGATTAGCAAAACAAGTGTTCTCTGCCAGGTTGGCAGGAAAAAGATCCAGAGGAAGACCAAGATATAGGTGGATTAATACAGTAAAAAGTGCCTTAGAAGA
This sequence comes from Typopeltis vanoorti, assembly GCF_054136105.1. NCBI lineage: Eukaryota > Metazoa > Arthropoda > Arachnida > Uropygi > Thelyphonidae > Typopeltis > Typopeltis vanoorti. The sequence goes on along the minus strand of NC_143557.1, from coordinate 73,117,689 downwards.
TAGAAATAAGATCTGATAATGTTGGAGTCTTGATAGGTAACAGACTGATTTAGAGGAAAGTTGTAGATAGGAAGTTAGTAATGATGTAATTTTTCATGTAGTACTACATCCTATACACCCCTTGAGGGTATATATCAGGAATTTGATGATGATGATGAGATTTATTTGTGTGTATAGCTCCACTAAAGGTATAATGGTGAAAAAGCAGAGGAAATGATCCACTGAAGAAAGTATTTCATGTAAAAAAAAGTATCTGTTCTTGCTGGAAACATAAACAACAGAGTAGGGTATGACTATAAACCTACAGAAATGTTCTGGAAAAATTCAGAGAAAAAGGAATGGCTAATAATAATAGGTACTTGTTAGATTCCTGTTCAGGTCAAGGACTAGTCATCACTAATGTCATGTTCCAACATATAGATGTGCATAAATTTACTGGAGAGAACAAATAAGAAGTGATCACCATTTCATTTTTGGCAGGATAAAAATGATTATCATACTGAAAAGAAAAACAATCTTTTTGTACATATTTATATATAGAAAATTAATTTAATTTAGTACACCATGAGGGAGAGAGAGGGTGAAGGAAAGAATAAACATTCATACAGTGTTTATTAAGGTTTGTGTGTGCTTTTACAAAGTTTATTTTACATATTATTATAATGAAGCTGATATAGGGCCGAAGTGTATGATTACAATAAAGGACTTTGAAATGAGGGATTTTGTGAGATGCAGTTTATATGCAACATATTTACTACCAAAAAGTGATAGATTTGTAAGTAGTGTCAGAAGTGTTATAAAAGTGGATGTCACAAGTATTCATGTCAAAAAGTGAAACAGTGGTGTAAAATCTCTCGTGATAAATTTTATTGATTAAATTTGAGGTCAATTTTACAGAGGTTTCTGAACATATAGAAAATTAGAAAATATAATGTAATAAAATGAATGTTACACTTCTACTGTTAAAATGCATAATTTAATGTACATTAGAGTATATGTACAACATAAAGTAAGGGATTAACCCAGATTATAACGATGATGAAGTAAAAAGAAAAGTTCGCAAGGTCTTGCGAATATAGAAATATGAGTCCAAGAACGGAGGGAGCCGAAGTGATGTCATCGTGCTGGTAGGTAATCCTGGAAACTACACTGTGGAGAACAAAGGATTAGCGACAATATATAAGGGGCCTAAGACTCTCTCTCTCTCTCTCTTGGATCTCGGTTTTTGTCATCTCCAGATTTTGGTTCCAGGTATGTGACCCCAGGTGTGAGGGGGAAGAGGAGAGGCCATAATTTTGATGAATTTCCTGTGGATGTAAAGATGTGCTACGAGAGCATGTTTACCCATTAGACATTGCGGTGACTTCAGCAGTTCCATTCAAGTTCCTGATGGAAAATCAACCTAAGCTCTCATGGAAAACTTCTACAGCAGAACCACCAGGATCGTAAACAACAGCCAGTACACAGGAAGAAGAAGATACAACGTCAAGCTAAACTAGCTGAGATTTGTCCAAGTTGCTTGAACTGCATTTGTAAAAGTCAATGTAAGTAAGCACAATTTTGTTAATGTCTTAAAAGCTTACAACTGAGAATTGTGTGTGTGTGTGCTTACAGGAAGTTGTTAGTATTTAGTTAGCTAATAAGTTTTGGTAATGAAAGGGAAGACATATGTTAACCTATATATGTAGTGAATGAAGTTTAGCTATGTGTAACTTTATACAGCAGCTACATGTCTAAATTAGATAACTAAGCATTATGACAGGGTTAACTAAGTGTTGTGTGTATAATGTTCAGTTGTATATTTTGTCTACTGTGCATGTAAAAGGGTTTAGAGAGATAATTTCTCCCATTTGTTTGTGCATTGTACTATTTTACTAGGTTAAAAATAAAATGTTTTGTTTGTGTAACTATCTTGCCTGATCTATTGACAATGCACAAAAAATTAGCGAACCTGCAAGCTTGTTTGATTAAGATTTGCCACGACTAGCTATAAGAAATTGTGTATGTTAAGTCCGCTCTTGCCTACGTTCCATACTTAAATTCTCAAGCTATATATACAATTTAGAATAGCGCAGTTGTTAAACCAATTTTTCAAAATTCGTGGATAGACTAATAACAAAGGTCATTCACTAGCAGTGTGAACACAAAGAAGATTATAAGAGATTGATAGCGAGATCTATATTAAGCTGATTATAGTTACAACTGAATAAAGTATAAGAAGTGAGTTAGGCCTAAGGTGCACGTGTAAGAGAATAACAAAGGCGCAGTTGGTAGAAAAAACCATCTTATATATAACTTAACATAAATAATAAAGAATATTTTTACAGTGGCATAATGAATGTTTGGGAAGGGGGGGGGCATGAAAATATGAGTGCTGTAGAAAATGAATGAATGAAGGTGAATGAAATGTAAGTGATAAAAGTGGGAGTTTAGCAAAAAAAAAAGGTAATACAAAAGTGAAAGATGAAGAGAATAGTAAGGTGGCTTTAACAAGAGAAACAACAGGCATATACAGTCTTTCACAGAACGATGCATAAGCTAGAATGACTGGAGAGGCATCTGGCAATTGTTACAGCAGAGAACAATAAGAAGGAAGAGGCAAAAAGGAAGTAAGAAGGCATGTATAATACTGTATTAGTTATTCCATGATTAGGAGTATGTTGGATGAGTGTATGATGAAATTGTTATTTCCTGGTGTGAAGATTAAAGGAAAGTGAAAGATATAATTTTGGCAATAATGAATGATTTAAAATGTGAAATGTATAGAATGCAACAGTAGAGTTTAAGACTACTGCCAACGTATGATAAGGGTGAATTAAGAAGAATAACCACAGCAAGTGAGTCAATCTGTAGGCCTGTATAGGAGAAACTGCACGAAGTTTCTGGATGCATAAAGTCAATCTAATAAACAAAAAAAACTTGTGTATGATGGAACTGATGGAATGTACTTGAATTTGTTTGGAATTAGTGGCTGAAGAAAGTTTTGCTCACTGAGAGAATGGAAGTGCAAAATCAGGGAAAATAATAAATACTTTCTATATGAAGGAAGTAGGAGAGCATGTACACACACATCTTTGTGGTAACTATGAGAATAAAAACAATCAAGGAATGCCAAATGAGTTTCTAAAGGTCTCAATCTGAATGGATTACTAAATACTGTCAGACCCAAATGGATATTGTAATTCATGTATACTAATACCAAAAGGATCAGAAACAAAGGAGAAAAGTTTTTGGGATTGGTTATCTTGGCCAAAAATATAGGCATAAATGACACTGTTAATGGAGGAAGAGACTGTAGGGAAAGAATGCAAAGAATATGTATTTTCCAGGAAGAGAGAAAAAATCAGAGGAAAATACTGCTCATGGAAGTAGTAGAAGCATTACCCTACCCCCCCCTCAAGGTTTATAGCAGAATGTTGCTGCCATAGGTTGTGGGGGGGAAGGAAGAATCATGGAGACAGACTGGAAGATGAAAGGGTATGTGAGGGAAGGAGGGAGGGAGGGAGGGAGAGAGAGAGAGGGGGGGGATGGAAAGAAATGGAATTCATACAACTACTGTGAGAGATAATTACCTAAAACAGCATATGATGGATGAGATTAAGAGTTTGAGAATGGTTAATCCCGTAACAGCATAAGAAAATTTATTCATAACCATAAACAGTCTTAAGCTAAGAGGTAGCTAAGCAAGTGAAATTTGCAAGAAGAAATATATGTCTAGAACTAATAAAACTGATGATTATAACCAACTTCAAAGGCAATTAAATGCAGTAGCATAGCATAAGAAGCTGTAAGGGAATGATGTTAGCAGTGCATGGGAAAAGGACAAGGACACCTCAGGAAAGCAGTATCAGAATGCACATAAGGGTCAAAAGGATGATATGATGTGACAGTGATTGGTATGAAAACACAGGCAGATGAACTAGAGATGTTCCAGATTTTAAGAAATTTCAATGTGAATATATCATAGGTTTGAATGGGTTATCAGCCTGCATTTAGAAGAAAATGCAAGGGAAACTGCAGTGTCCCTTACCAGGACTGAAAGTCTGAGCACAAGCATCATCTCCCAAGGAAAGTAGAAAGTGAGCAAGATAGTTCTTGCTATGTAAAGGAGGTTCCAAGAAGTTACAAATTACAGTCCACTATGTGGCAAGTAAAAGGAAGAATGACTTCGGAAGGATAACTTTAGTGGGTGCTGATGGTATTGAGGTGACAAAATCAGATGTAATAGTGAAGTTACTGAGTGATCACTTTTCAACAGTCTACCACACAAGTGAGGATATCTCTGTACCTGTAGCAATAACTAATGTGAGAATTGAAGTTAAGAAATCAGAGGTATTTAATATATTGCAAAATTTAAATGCAAACACTGCTGTAGGTTTAGATGGAATATCAGCTCGGGTGTTGTGTGAATGTGCAAAGGAATTGTCAACCCCTCTTACTTCGATATTTAACTTAAGTTTGAACTCTGGTATGGTCCCCAGGGAGTGGAAGTTAGGCAAAGTGGTTCCTTTGCATAAAGGTGGCTCTAAAACCACAGTAGTTAATTACAGACCAATCACCATCTCAGGAGTAGTGGTAAAAGTATTGGAAAAGTTGGTTAAAGACAAAATTCAAGAATGGGTGGATTAGGATATGATACTCTATAGAGGCCAACATGGTTTTGTTAAAGGTAGATCTTGCCTTAGCAATCTATTAACGTTTTATAATAGAATGACATCTGAGTTGGACAAAGGAACTGGCTACACAGTGGTACTTCTGGATTTTGCTAAGGCCTTTGACAGGATACCCCCATGGAACACTGTTACACAAATTGGAGCAGATGGGAATGGATACTAAATTGGTGATATGGATAGGAGAATGGTGTATGGTGGAGCCGAGTCCATGATGAGGCAGGTGACCAGTGGTGTGCCTCAGGGCTCTGTGCTTGGGCCACTGTTGTTTAATTTGTATATAAATGATATAGGAAATGGCTTAAAGGGAGATATTGAGTTGTTTGCTGATGATGCAAAGTTGGGTATCACAATAACAAATCAAGCTGATGTTGAAAGTTTGCAGGATTTAAATAAGCTGGTAGAATGGGCAAAAGGTAATGGATATCAGTTCAATGTGGAAAAGTGTAAAGTTATGCATTTTGGGATTAAAAGATTACCAGCTGTGTTCATTGATGGAACAGTACTCCAAGAGATTGATGAGGTTAGGGACTTAGGGGGTGTTGGTAGATAGGGAGATGAAGTTCAGGGGACACATTGCTAAGGTGGCCAAGATTGCACATAGGATTACTTGGTTGTTGAGGAACACACTGACATCCAGAGATAAAGAGGTTATTATTCCCCTTTATAAAGTGCTGATACTTCCACATTTGGATTACTGTGCTCAGGTCTGGTCACCTGGATTCCTTGGAGATGAGGAGGCTGTGGAGAGGGTTCAGAGAAGAGTGACTAAGTTGGTGAGTGATGTAAAAAGCTCCCTACATTGATAGATTGAGAGCTTGTGGATTGCAGAGGTTGGTTGATAGGTGGAGAAGAGGAGATATGATAGAAACATTTAAATTACTGAAAGGTTTTTATAGGATTGATGCAGGGGAAATGTTTCAGCTGTGTGATAGTGATGGAAGAACAAGCGGTCATCCCTGGAAATTAAAGAAGAGTCTGGTTGACAAGGGTATGAGAAAAAGGTTTTTTTGCCTAGAGGGTGGTGAATGAGTGGAATTCATTGCCTGACTTAGTTGTGAGTTCTTCGTCTGTAAATGAATTCAAGAAGAGATATGACAGATATTGTTTTGCTAATTTGGGTCTCCCACGATGAGTCTACTGACTCCATGGAGATACCCGTAATAATAATAATAGTCTATTATTAATAATAATAATAGACCACTTAGAATGAGACAGAGAGCATGATTCTTGAATTGATAAATAGAAGCTAGTGACATTAATAAAATGGCAGTTGATGGACAGACATCAAATAGTAGCATGTGGTGGAGATGAATCAAAGAAAACGCAAGTGACCAGTGGTGTGCCACAGGGCAGTATACTGTAATCCCTTGATTAATGAGCCCCCGATTAGTGTGTTTTTTTTAATCAATACCCAAATTCGATTATTGCACCTCTAAAATTCGATTAGTGCACCTATATACATCTTAAAAATAAATGTTACAGATTTTAAAAATTTTCTATCTATACATTTTTATGGCTAACTATTTTAAAAAATTACTCACCAGAATGAAATAATTTAGTTACCGATTTAAAACATTTTACAAAGTTATTTTTAATGACATACTACACTACTTCCATGTACACTATATATACTATGTTCAAAATTTTTACCACCAAAATTTATGTTGTCTGCTATAGTATGCCCACAGATTCGAGGCCCTTCAATACTTCTGCGCATGTCACAAAAAGGAGAATCTTCCGATAATAGGGTAGTCAACCCGTCTTCTGGGATGAGTTGTTTATTATTACACATCGGAAAATTAACTTCTCTTTTATGATCATTGTAGTTTTTAAAGTGGTAACTATTTTGCTTGTATAACAGTTGGGAAATTTTATCTATAGAGCACGTGATTTCGCATGTTGACGACCAATTCGTACGTCCTTAATTTCTTTCTCCCCTTCAATGATAACATCCGAAAGTTAATTAAATCTCATTCTGAAGAATTGAGTGATTCCGACCTGCTAAATTTAGATGAACAGTGGGAAGATCACAAAGAATATGAAGAAAATTTAACCACTGATAGTCAGCCAAAAGAGATTTCACAGAAACAATTTGAAAATATTTTTTGTACAATCGAAGTTTTTAAACAGCAATGCTGAGAGGCTGACCCTGATGAAGAGAGAAGCAGTAAAATTTTCAGAAGAGTAGAAGAGGCAATAGGGCCATACTGTCGTTGTATGAAAAAAAAAAAGAAACAAAATGCCCACCAAACTACATTAGCTCAATTCTTTGTTAAGAAGTAGAATAATAATATTTATATTCTGAATATGTTTTCTTGTCTTTCAGGTTCATGGTTTTCCTTTAACTAGGCTCTGAGACATACCTTAATTCTTTTCTTATATAAAAAAATTAAGGTTCAAAAAAGAAATTTGAGGAACGAATTATATTTTTTCCCATAGGTTATTATATTCGATTAGTGCGTTTTCGATTAATGCGCCTGTTTTAAAGAACACATTAGGCGCACTAATTGAGGGATTGCTGTACTTGGACCGTTACATTTTAATTTGTATGTTCATAATATAGGGAGTGATTAGATAGAAAATAGCCAGTTGTTTGAAGATGAAGAAACTGTTTTGCTTCATCTTCAATTAATAGTTAATAAAAGTGATGCCGCAGAATGATTTATGAATAATTATTATTATTACGGGCGTCTCCAAGGAGTCCTTAGACTCATCGAGAGAGGCCCTAAAAATCATGTTCATCACAATAATTCGACATTCACACAGTATCTATCATACCTTGCCTTGAACTCATTCACTGTCAGAGCACCCACAACAGACTCTGGCAGCTTATTCCACTCATTCACCACTCTAAAAGTAAAAAACCCAGCTCTAACACCCTTACTAACCACACTCTTGCACCAGCTTCCACGGATGTCCCCTAGTCTTCCCACCACCAGTCCGGTTCTCAAAAATATCCTCTGAATTAATCCTATAGAAACCCTTCAGCAATTTTAATGTCTCAATCATATCCCCTTTTCCGTCTATCAATCAACCAATTTCTGTAACCCACAAATCTTCAACCTGTTTTCATAAGGTTCATTCCATAGACCTGCTATCATCTTGGTCACTCGCCTCTGGATGCTCTCAACCTCCTCCCCATCAAGAAGAAACCTAGGTGACCATATCTGGGCACAGTAATCAAGATGGGGTCTTATCAAGGCTCGATACAGAGGAACAATAACTTACTTATCTCTGCTCGTCAAAGTATTCTTCAGCATCCAAGTGATTTGATGAGCTTATTTAGCCACTTTTGCGATGTGCCCCCTAACCTTCAACTCCCTATTCACCAACACTCTCAAGTCCCTGGCCTCATCAATCTCCTGGAGTACAGTTCCACCAATGTGATATACTGCTGCTAATCTTTTCACCCCAAAATGCATAACTTTACATTTTGCCACATTAAATTGACATCCATTCTCCTTAGCCCATACCTCCAATCTATCCAAATCATCCTGCAAAATTTTGACATCTTCTGCATTCACTATTGCCCTACCCAACTTAGCATCATCAGTGAACAAATGAACCGTTCCTCTCAGATCCTTTCCTATATCAGTAATGAACAAATTAAACAGCAGTGGTCCAAGAACAGAACCCTGCGGCACACCACTAGTCACAGGCCATCTTTTGGACTCTACTCCTAAGTAAACTACTCTCTGGTATCTCTCCATCAACCACCCGCCTATCCATCTCACCAACCCTATATCCATTCCCATATATTGCAGTTTACGGATTAGACTTCCATGTGGTATCCTGTCAAAGGCCTTAGTCAGCTCCAGCAGTATCACTGTAAACCCATTATCCTTATCGAGTTCAGCCGTCACTGTGTTATAAAACCTGAGCAAGTTACCAAGGCATGATCTACCCTTCACAAAACTATGCTGTCCCCCATACAGTATCTCATTTTCATCAATCCATTCCTGTATTTTATCCTTGACTACTTTCTCCAAGACCTTGACAATGACTCCTGATATGCTGATTGGTCGATAATTTGTAACAGCAGTCTTGGATCCTCCTTTATGCAGTGGAACTATTTTCCCCTCTTTCCACGTGGCAGTTTATGTAATTATGGTTATACACTTTTGAATGAACAGATTACAAGCTGATGAAACTAGACTGTAAGTAATTGATGGCTAAAGATTTGGAGAGTGATGATAGACAAATTTTTGAAGTTTAGACAGAATACTGAAAAAGTGAGCAAAACAATTTTAATGAGAAAAATGACAGACACTGAGGAAATAATGGTTAGTGTGGGCCTCCTGCAATGAGTATTTGGATTCCATGGCAATTCATGTGAAGTAATAATGTAAAATCTCTTGTGATTCGTTAATCATTGAGTTCGATTTTACAGAGGTTTCCAAACACATATAAAATAAAATTTTTGTGCTAATTAAATAAATGTAATAAATTTTCTGTAAAATGCATAAAATAATTTCCATTAAGTTGTATGTAAAACAGAAAAGAGGGGATTAACAGAGATTAGAATGATGACTAAGCAAAAACAAATGTTCGCAAGGTCTTGTGAACATAAAAATATGCACCCATGATAGACACACACAAGCAGAGGGAGCCGAAGTGACATCATCATTCTGATGGGTAATTCTGGCAACTATAATGTAGTAATAAAGGATTAGAGAAGATACAGAAGAGGACTGAGACGGACCAAGGGAGTTCTCGATTTTTAGGCTCTCAGAAGTTTTTTCCTTCCTGGAGGATGGAGTTTCAAGTGTGTGCGTGGAGGCAAGGCCGTTTTTCAATGAAATTCCTGTTTGGATGCATGGTCGTGCTAGGAGAGTGCGACTACCTGCGGTCATAATGGAGACTTCGGCATTCCTTTCCAGTTACTGATGGGAAATCGCAGCGGCAGTACCAATGGAATAATTGCTCTGATCCTGTCTGGCAATTTCCGGAGCGAGAACTGCCACATCGTCCTAGCAACAATCGTAACCAATGATGAAGATGTATCTGAAGTTAAGTTCAATTGACAGGACTGTGACTGTAAAAAAAAAAAAGTTACTGTAAGTAAGCACAATTCTGTCAATGTTTTGTAAAGGTAAAATTGGAATTAGTGTGTGTGTAATGAGGGTGCTTACTAGTGAAATGTTAAATAATGGGTTATGGTTACAAAAGGGTATATTGATTGTAAATTTGTACATATAATGGAAGGAATTAAGTTTAGTTGTAACTTAGGGAATAATTTCATACTTAAAATAGATAGGTTAGCATTGTGGGGAATAAGTAATTGTTATGTGCAAAGTTCTAAATTGTATGTTGTAGCTACTGTGTACTTGAATAGGCTGAGAGAGACTTCCTCTCCCCTAGATGTGTGTGTATTGTACTTTCTTACTAGCTTAAAATAAAATGTTTTGTTTGTTTAACTACCTTGCCTGATCAATTGCCAATGCACTATCTCTAAAAAACTAGCAAACCTGCATGCACTTTAGATTGAGAATCGCCACGACTAGCTATAGGAATTTATGTGTATTAACTATAATCTTGCCTATGTTCCTTACCTTAATTCTCAAACTACATATAATTCAATTAGAATGGAGCAGTTGTTAATCAAATACATTTTTCTTGATTGATTATTGCGAGAATTCGTAACCTGTATATCATAGATAGGCTGATAACTTAAAGTCTGTTTGCTGGCAATGGGAACAGGGAATAAGATTAAGTAGGATTAATAGTGAGATATATGTTAAGCAGACTAAAGTTAATTAAGAGTAAAGTAGCATAGAGTTAGCAAAGACATAGGGTGCTGGGAACACAGCACGTATAAGGCTAATAAAGGTACAGCTGAATTTAAGATACAAGTCAATAAGGAAAAGGAATTTTACAATGCTGCAGATGACAACCATAAATTATTACAATAATAAAAGAAAAATAAAAGGCAAAGAAAAAAATAAATTTTAAAAGGAATCAAAGTCAAGTAACTTTCAAAGGTGAACTGTAGACTCAAATATACAAACGTAACTGGAGAAAAAGTGAAGGAGTAGCCTGACAAACACCAAACCTTACAGTGTCAAAATCTGAACAAATACTGACTGACCTAGCTAGGAACACATTTGATAAGAATGTCTGCAAAAACAGAAAAAATTACTCCATCACAAACAGAGAAAGTTAAAGAAGTCAATGAACAGAAAAGAATCATATAAGAAATTTCTGGCAAGAAATTCAGCATACACTATTACTAAACAAACGAAGTCATCGGAAGAATAATAAAATATGACAAAATGTTCTTGGATACAAAAATAATGATTCAAATTTATACTGTGCGTTAATAGCCTTAAATTAGTTTTAAGATCAACAAAATTATAACAAAAACAGCTGCACAACATTCAGAAGCCTCAATAAAATGCTGCAAGCTAAAAGACACAATCTATGAAAAAGCATCTTTCCATTATAATGATCCAATAGCAAGGCTTATGCTAAAAACACTTAATACAATGCATACTTCTGAATGCAATAGTCTGGAAAAAATGCATCTCAACAGGCACCAGCTGCTCTTCATTGTTTGTTTTTCTAATATTTGTTCTTTGTACATTAGTCCTAATGATGCGATAAAATATCAATATATTTTATTGCATAAATATGTAATAAATTATATTGATATGGCAAAATTATAAATATGGCAAAACACAGATATATAATTCATTATGCTAAATTATGGAGACAACTACCACACACAAAAGTAATAATTTCAATTTAATATAAACCAAAATAATCACCTGGCATTTCAAACTTTCATATCAAGGTTCTAATCTGGAGTGTGTGTATGTATGTATACACACACACACAGTAAAACCCCTGTTTTTACGTTCCCGCAATTTACGTTTTCCTGCCATTTACGTCATTTTCTGTTGGTCCCGTCTTAAGGCCTATTCTCACGATGTATTGTTTTCCCATGATTTGCATTTTTTTCTCAGTGGCAATAGCGATTTTCGAATCGATTTCAGCGGAAATCTGCGCATTTCTGTTCTCAGGTGGCGTTGCTTTCGGCTGTAGTTTCATTTCTGCCATCACAGTGATTTACGCACATGCAGCAGTACTGTAGTGATGAGCAATAGTGTGATTTTTCAATCACAGTACGAATTGATATTGCAGAATTTCTGCAACGTAATTTAGCATGTGAAAGTTGCTTTCAAGTTGCAGTGGTGGATTATCCATGTTAGTAACATGGAGAAAAAAGACAGAAAATGTATTTCGGTAGAAGAAAAAGATGGCAATTCTGCAACGTGTAAATTGGCATGCCAGAACACGTGTGCATTTAGCATAAGATCTTGGACTCTCCATGTCCACTTTGAACACGATAGTAAAAAAACAGGTCAAGTATTGAACTCAATGCAAAGCAATCTGGCGCTAAGTCAAAAAAAAAAAAAAAACGAAAAGCAAAAACAATGAACAATTAAAGATTTTTTTAAATAGATAAATGTAAGTACATTGTAAATTCATTTATTTTCAGTTATTAAATTTTGTAATCTAGTATGTAGACTCACATAATAGCAGTAAGTTATCTTTTAGCCTTTTTTTAATGTTTTTTTGCATTTCCTGCTATTTGCACTTTTTTCCATCAGTCCCCTGAAAAGTCTAAAAAAGGGGTTTTACTGTATATATATTTGTATGCAGATTGACTCGGTTTATGAACATGTTCAATAATTTTAATGACTTAAACCACTGAGATAATTAAGAATAAAAGTTTAATATGGACACAACTAGTTTCGTTGGTAAGCCAACTTCATCAGGTGTCAAAGTACAAAGATATATTACAAAAAAGACTGATAGAAACATCTTGATAGCTCTGTTGTTGTTAGTGTGTAATGTTTCTGTCAGTCTTTTTTGTATATATCTTTGTACTTTGACACCTGATGAACTTGGCTTACCAACGAAAGTAGTGTCCGTATTCAACTTTTATTCTCAATTATCTCGGTGGTTTAAGTCATTAAAATTATTGAACATATATATATATATACACATATACAGGTATCACTTGATTAATGCGATTAATTAATCCCTCGATGTTACCGCTTATACCAAAATCGCATTAATCAAATATAATAATCAATGGTAAAATTACAATTCGTCCATGATCAATTACTGTGCTAATAATTTGTTTTATATGGTATTCTTTTAAGAAAGATAAAAAATGAATGCAAAGTACATGTTTAATAAATACTTGTTACTGCCATTTTTTTATCAAAAAAAACTATCAAGGGTCCTTTGAACAGTTTTAGTTTTTTTCTTATCAGAATAAATTCTATGATAACAAGCAAAATAACTCTCCAGCACAGCTGCGTGGGAGGAATGACGTCATCATGCTGACGCCTTGAGGCTTTCATGTTTTTGCATGGTAAATTTAAAGGCGCATTAATTAAAAATCTTGCCACGTATATCAAGGGATTGTCGCAATCAATTTTGCTGGGTTAATCAAATCCTGCGTTAAGCAAGGGATACCTGTATATAAAGGGGCAAGCTACATTACAATACACACAGTGAGCTAAAGTCACATTTATTTGGTCAACTGTTAACATTACTTGCCTGACATATGGTTTAAAAAAAACAAAAAAAAACTACATATATTTAACCAATATAAGGTAAGTTACAGGTACCCTGGATTTGGTATATTTCACAGCAAGCTGGGGAGGGGTGGAGGTCCAGGTCCTTGGAAGAGTTGAATATATCTTTTTTAATTTTGTAGGTGGTTTAAAAGTAGCATTAAGGTTGTAATAGTGTAGCATCCTATTTATTTTATCTGATATCCCTTCAACATATAGAATAGCTATGGTTTTACTGCAATCTATATTATTTCCATTTTTTGGTGTAGTTTTGTGAAGAATTTTATTGATGGTGTTTTGTTATAGCAATCTTTTATGTTGCTCTCACCAACAAAAGGTTATTTGCAAACCTATAGTACATTTTGTACTGTGGGTGAGCTAAGGATCCCCCCCCCCATTTTTTTTTTTTTTTTTTTTTTATCAATTTTAAGTATTTTAGCAATTTTTTTTGTATTTTTAATTTATTTTTTACATAGTTCAGAAAGCCTGCTCTAGACACCAAACATAAAACTTTTTCAAGACACTTAAGGCCTCCAATAAGTGGAGCAGTGGTCTCACACTAGGCGATGAAATTCAACTCCCACATTCTTCCCATCTTCAACTGTTTCTAAACATATTGCTAATAATTTGTAATTCTTGCATAAGAGCTTTCATTAGAGCAAACTGTTACAGATATTTTTGAAGGCATTAATGACTCCAAGTTTTTGTGAAGAGTGGTAATAAGACCTTGCATGTATGCATTGGCTGGTATATGTAGGTTTGCAGCAGACAGTGAAGGATAGACTGTCTGAGGGGAAAGCATGATGAATGTATCCAAAAGGACATACGTTTTGGTTTTTCATTTCAATGGTAAATTGTATGTGCAAATGGTAAATTGTATATGAAGTCAAAACATCGGATGATTATTATGGTTTACCATAAGTTGAGGTTATTACTCTTACACAGTAGTTGTCTTCATAATTTGTCATACTGAATGCTGATGACCATGTAACTATGAAAGAAAGAATACAGATAAATAATTAATGGGAGTATAGTAATTTTTTGATGTGAGAATAAGTTGCATTTTTTAAGTTTTTTAAAATATGTTCTGTTATCAATACATAAACACTTAAACAAAATTTAACATCTCTTACTATATGATTTTCATCTGAATTCATTTTTCTAAACTCAGAATCCAAATTTAGCAAATGGTTTGTTGACTTAATGAACTGAATTTCTTCTGATTCTTCAGCAACAGGATGGAATTTTTTGCATGAACTAATGGTAGAAACATGTTGCTGATTTACTGGATTAACTACTGGTTCTGCAGAAGAAACAAAAATACATTCAGAAATAGTAATGGCCACACTGAAATTATATGGACAGTCATTCCTAAAAGCAATTAAAAGTTGTAGAAATAGTCATAAGATTGTGCATGTAGATTTATTACTGAGGCAAGTTAAACAACTATGTTTTAACAATAAGATTGATGATTACAGTCCAACTGACTAATCCAATAACTTGCAATTATCATCAGTTGCATCAGTCTTGGGACTGGTAGCTCAGCAGCAATTTCCTCCATTCTGCTCTGTCACTGGCTTTCTTCTTAATCTCCTGGTAACTCCTCAAACTCGTGCTTTCTTTGACGTGGTCAACAAAGCTTTTTCCTTGGTCTGCATCTTCTTCTTTTCCCCTCTATTTTTTTTGCCTTCAGTTATTCTTTTCATAAGTCCATCATGCCAAAGTACATGTCCATACCATCTATCCCTTCTAATTTTGATTGATCTAATTAGACTTCTTGTTTCGCTCATCTCTCTCAGGACTTGTTCACTTGATTTTTTTTTTCTGTCCGCTATATTTTGTTCATGCAGCGGCAGCACCACATTTCAAAAGCCTCCAATGTTCTTATGTCTTCTCTGCCTAGAATCCAGGTTTCACATCCATACAGTGCAATGCTTCATATCAATATCTTTATTAATATTTTTTTTTCGATTGCAGGTTGAGGTTTCATGTTAAAATGCTTTTCATATCAGAGAATTGGGCTTTTGCATTGTTTATTCTTGATCTTATTTCTTCTCTTGTTCTGCCATCTTCTGTTATTAGACTTCCTAAGTATTTAAAGCTTTTTACTTGTTTTATTCGTTTCCTGCTGATGTCTATATGCTCTATATTGATAGGGGTTTTGTCTATAACAAGGATTTTAGTCTTATCTGTGTTGATTTTCATTTTATATTTGTCAAGGTTATTATTTAATAATTCTAATATTGTTTTTAACGTTCTTCTGTTTTCTGCTACAAGGGCTATGTCATCAGCAAATCTTATATACATGACTTGCTCACCATTTATCTTTATGCTGCTATTTATTTTATCTTTAGTTTCCTGAATGGCATTTTCAATATATAAATTAAATAAAAGTGGTGAAAGTATACATCCTTGTCTTACTCCACTCCTTATATTTATTATTTTCTCCTTATCATTGATTTTAATCATTCCATTTTGATTTTTATAAATTTGATAAATTATTTTCCTATCCCTCAAGTCTATGCTGATATTGGTTAGACAATTTAGGAGTATTTGCTGGTTTACTTTATTAAATGGTTTCTTTATATCAAGGAAACAAATGTAAATATTTTTACTAAGGTCTTCTCTCTATTATTGTTCTTAAATAGAGTATTGCCTCTCTTGTTCCTTTATTCTTTCTGAATCCAAATTGGTCTTCATCCAGTAGACAATCTATTTTTGAATAAATTCTATTTTGAATAATTTTTAGCAGAATTTTGCTAACATGTGGGATTAAAGCTATTGTTCAAAATTAGCTGCATTTATTAATATTATTCTTTTTTGGTATTGGTATTACAGTTGATTTCATGAACTCCTTTGGTTTCTTGTCTATCATAGATTTAGGATATTAATTGATAGAGTAAGGGTTTTTGTCTCATCACCTAGATATTGTAGTACTTCTATAGGAATATCATGTACACCCGTACTTTTTCCCTTACTAATTTTGGATAGTGCTTTATCAAATTCTTCCCACATTATTGGGTATCCTAGATTAGCTTCATTTTGATTTTCTATGCTAATATCAACATTTGTTTGTCGCCATTATAAAGATTTTCAAGATAATTCTTCCATTCCATTAATATATCCTTAGATTCTATGAGTAATTTTATGAGAAAGTCAATTTGTTAATTTCTTTATAGGCTCTCTCTATGTTTTCTTTTTTTAAATAATTCATCTATGTTATTACATTGTTCTTCTAGGTATTCTTTTTTGGCTTGTCTACATTTTCTTGTAATTTAATTTTTAAGATATTTGTATTTCTTAAAACACATCTTCTTCATTAACAGCATTTTTATATTCTCTTCTTTCATCCATAACGCCAAGTATTTCGTCTGTTATCCAATGTTTTCTTTTTTCTTTTTCAATAATTAATTTGATGCATTTGTAATAGACTCTTTAATCATATTCCATTGATTTTTAATATTATTCTAACTATTTACGTTTTCTGGTATGTTGTGATCAGGTGCCTATTGGTATCTTCTCTTTGCTTCCACATTCCACTGTATTTGCTTTCTGCACCACTGAACACAATACTGCATATTGGTGCAGGTAATGAGGGGCTTGCATATTTGCAGTCTTACATTGGAAACCCATGTTGTGAGCCAAGGTTCTGAACATTGTTGTGCAGATTCGTGTTCCAGTTGATGCCCAGAACTCCACATTCAACATATCGACAGACGAATTGTGGTTTTTACGTATTATCCTTCATAGCACCCTACCGTCATGTTCTGTGAGTGTGGTGGGTCATCCACTGTGGGTAGCACTTACAGTTGACTTCCTGAGCTTCTATCTCAATATGGTATTGCTGATTGTTGACTTGGGATGACCCGATCACAATGCCACTTTCAAATTCTGCCAATTACAGCCATTTCACCAGAACACAGTTGCACTGACTTAGGAGCATCATATTCCTCCGATTTATACTGGCTAGACACACGACTTATTAAGTGCCATGAGGCACCTTACAAGTGAGGTAGCAGCAGAACTGAATATTCATTTTGCAAAATCTATTTCCAATAAAACTCTCTGACATGAGTTTCATAAGTCCAATATTCATGGTAGAGCTGCAATTGCTAAACCTCTGATTACTGACTTCCATCTTGCCATGCTCACTTTTTCTCCCTCCAATCTATGTCACCAAAGTTGAATTTTCCATAATAATTGCTCAGCTTGCACTGATCGTGCTAATCTGCTGATGATATGTGGCATCAACATCTTGCTGTGGATCTCCTAGTCTATAGCATCAACCAAAATTATATTTTGTCCTATTGGCCTCTATCTCAAACCAGACAGTGTCAAATGAACCATCTCCCCCATTTTGTTGGTTGAATTAATTCAGCAATATTCCACCTCCTGTCTTATTTCTTCTGTCCTCCCTAAAATATGATACAATTTACTTTCTATCCCTGTAATTGTCATTTTCTGTCAACCAGGTCTCACTGATGCCTATAATTTTTGGCCAAGTTGAGCTGACCAATGCCAAAAACTCCTCTCTCTTATTCCTGATACTCCTGGCATTTGTCTGCATGCATTTCAACACCCTCTTGAACCTATAATTACCCCTGTGTAATGTCATTACACAGGGGGTAATTATGTCATTCGAACCTGGAGCCTGTGAAATTGCATTCAGCATTGCATAGTCATTTCTGTACACAAACTCATTTATTCCACCAGAGATGCTTGATTGCATCCTCCTCCTCACCTAATATTTCTACTTTGCCTGGTTTTGCACTTCCAAATTCTCACCAAACAACACTTTCTCCAAACATCTAATCAAGTCAGATATGTTTAAATCTTGGTATAGCTCATTTGTCATACAACCTGAGAAAAGAAGCATTAAAAGTTTGTGTGACAAATGAGATATACCAAGACAGCATAGTCACAAACTCTACTTCCTTACTCTTCATTTTTGCTTCTTACAACTCTTTAATATCCTCCCTCATTGCATATTTCTCCCCTTTTAAATCATTTGTTCCTGCCAAAACAATCATCTCTTTCATTCTTTTTTCTGCAAAGCAGCAGCTTCACTCATCTTTTAATCTGGGAAACATACTTTTGTCACTTTTCATTAAGTATACCTCTTATCATTAAATTGCCATACAATACCTTCTTCTTTTTTCCAGTTTCTCACACTTTCATTCTTTCCCCATTCACTTTTTCTTTCATTTCCCACTTGCTATACCATACGACAATCATTTCTTCAGTTGTTCCACCTCCTGTTTTGTTCTGTGAAAAATGCCATATAAACAAAACGTGCTGTTTCACTTCTTACTAGCACTTTATCACCCATGTTACTTTCAAGTTCCAAAAAGAAGAAGATACGCCTGAAAGATACAGAAACGAAATTTTTTATTTTGTTTCTGTATCTTTTCTTGACCAATATATAATCTATTTGAATCCCCAGGCACTTTCCAGGCATATATTCTTCTTTTTGGAACTTGAAATAGTATTTGCTATAACTAACTGTTTTTGTGTACAAAATATCATGCAATATCTGACTTAAAATGGTGAATTTGAAAAACTTCAAGATTCATGGTACAGATTTAATAGCAAAAAAAAAAAAAAAAAAAAACCAGCACAGAAATAAATTAAATAGCAGGTTTGATGCTTCAAATTTTTACCTGTCACACAGATGTAATCAGAAATACAATAATAAATAATTTAATTTCATTCCTATGCTGTGATTCACTGTCATTAAATCTACAACATGAGCAGTTTAGCACTTAAGTCTGCATATAGTTACATAGTATATTTATTCTTATTAATTTAATAAACACTGCTTGGAAAGAAGTCAATGGACACCATAGTGTGACTCGTTTACAATTTTTCATGGCGTACATGAAAAATTGTAAATAAGGAAAATGGTAGCTAAGGCTTCTTCGTTCATCGAGTTTAGCATGAAGGATTTTGTATGAAGTAATCTATGTATTCTTTGCCAAGAGTGAATGGGTTATGGTATGAAAATGAGAGTAGAGGGAAAGAGAGTTCATTGTAAATGTTTCTTGTGTGAGTTCAAGAAATGTGAATGTGGGGAGCAAGATAATGAAGTGACAAATATTAATGATGTAAGGAAAGATAGAGACTTGACAAATGTGGAAGTAGTGAATGAATGACAGCATGAAAGAAGTGGCTGAAAGTAACATGGGTGATAAAGTGCTAGTAAGAAGTGAAACAGCACGTTTCGTTTATATGGCATTTTTCACAGAACAAAACAGGAGGTGGAACAACTGAAGAAATGATTGTCGTGTGGTATAGCAAGTAGGAAATGAAAGAAAAAGTGAATGGGGAAAGAATGAAAGTGTGAGAAACCAGAAAAAAAAAGAAGATATTGTATGTCAATTTAATGATAAGAGGTATACTTAATGAAAAGTGACAAAAGTATGTTTCCCAGATTCAAAGATGAGTGAAGCTGCTGCTTTGCAGAAAAAAGAATGAAAGAGATGATTGTTTTTTCAGGAACAAATGATCTAAAAGGGGAGAAACATGCGATGAGGGAGGATATTAAAGAGTTGTAAGAAGCAAAAATGAAGAGTAAGGAAGTAGAGTTTGTGACTATGCTGTCTTGGTATAACTCATTTGTCACACAAACTTTTAATGCTTCTTTTCTCAGGTTGTATGACAAATGAGCTATACCAAGATTTAAACATATCTGACTTGATTAGATGTTTGGAGAAAGTGTTGTTTGGTGAGAATTTGGAAGTGCAAAACCAGGCAAAGTAGAAATATTAGGTGAGGAGGAGGATGCAATCAAGCATCTCTGGTGGAATAAATGAGTTTGTGTACAGAAATGACTATGCAATGCTGAATGCAATTTCACAGGCTCCAGGTTCAAATGGCATAATTAACCCCTGTGTAATGACATTACACAGGGGTAATTATGGGTTCAAGGGGATGTTGAAATGCATGCAGACAAATGCCAGGAGTATCAGGAATAAGAGAGAGGAGTTTTTGGCATTGGTCAGCTCAACTTGGCCAAAAATTATAGGCATCAGTGAGACCTGGTTGACAGAAAATGACAATTACAGGGATAGAAAGTAAATTGTATCATATTTTAGGGAGGACAGAAGAAATAAGACAGGAGGTGGAATATTGCTGAATTAATTCAACCAACAAAATGGGGGAGATGGTTCATTTGACACTGTCTGGTTTGAGATAGAGGCCAATAGGACAAAATATAATTTTGGTTGATGCTATAGACTAGGAGATCCACAGCAAGATGTTGATGCCACATATCATCAGCAGATTAGCACGATCAGTGCAAGCTGAGCAATTATTATGGAAAATTCAACTTTGGTGACATAGATTGGAGGGAGAAAAAGTGAGCATGGCAAGATGGAAGTCAGTAATCAGAGGTTTAGCAATTGCAGCTCTACCATGAATATTGGACTTATGAAACTCATGTCAGAGAGTTTTATTGGAAATAGATTTTGCAAAATGAATATTCAGTTCTGCTGCTACAGGTGCCTCATGTCACATAATGAGTCATGTGTGTCTAGCCAGTATAAACTGGAGGAATATGATGCTCCTAAGTCAGTGCAACTGTGTTCTGGTGAAATGGCTGTAATTGACAGAGTTTGAAAGAGGCATTGTGATAGGATGCCATGTTGTCATCAAATTGTTGACAAATTGAGTCATCCCAGGTCAACAATCAGCAATACCATACTGAGATAGAAGCTGAGGAAGTCAACTGTAAGTGCTACCCACAGTGGATGACACACCACACTCACAGAACATGACAGTAGGGTGCTATGAAGGATAATATGTAAAAACCACAATTCGTCTGTCGATATGTTCAATGTGGAGTTCTGGGCATCAACTGGAACATGAATCTGCACAAAAACATTCAGAACCTAGGCTCACAACATGGGGTTTCCATGGTAAGACTGCAAATATGCAAGCCCCTCATTACCTGAACCAATATGCAGTATTGTGTTCAGTGCTGCAAAAAGCAAATACATTGGAATATGGAAGCTTGGAGAGCTGTGTTATGAAGCGACAAATCGTACTACTTCCACTGTCTCTTACCAGAGTGAGTAACCTCAACTATGAAATTTGGAGGTTTTCCTGGTTGCCGTTGGACCTCTCGTTTGTGGTGCCATGAACACTGAACTCTGAGAAGTATCTGAACACTCTAGACAATGCAATACTTCATACTTTGTGGGATATCTATTCAAGAAACACCAAGAAAGAGACAGTGCACCACGTCACAAAAGCTGCCGCTGCTAACTGAGCGATTTGTGGGTTTCACCACACTTGACTAGTCTCCAGAGAGTCCTGCTCTCGGTCCTATTGAACATCCTTGGGATGAACTGTAGCATTAGGTGAGGTCAAGGGACATATGCCCCACAACAGTGCAGGACGTCGTTACATGCCTACAGGAAGAATGGTCCAAAATTCCTATTGATCACTATCACATGCTTGCAGAAAGTATGCCCCTTAGGATTGCTGCAGTCATTGCAGTAAAAGGAGGTCCTACGTCTTATTAATGTAAGCACCATGGCTGTTTGTTGACTTCTTTCCAGGCAGTGTATATGGGAATAGTGGTGTTTTGCTCTTATTTGTTCAGGGAGGGGAAAGCATAGGAGGTAATACAGTATTTTATCTATTTGTAGGAGCTGTAGCCATTTGCCAAAAAAGTGTGGTGAAGATATTTGAGTTTTGCTGCAAGACTATCACTAGAACAAATAGCCCTAGCTCTATGAGTTAGTGTTCTGAAGACTTCATACTGTTGGGCAATATGACGATGTGACCGTTTATGTAGATATATTCCAGTGTGTGTGTGTGTGTGTGTGTGTGTATGTATTTGTGTGTTGGCTTTCTATAAACAGAAAAAGATAACGAACCATCTGAAAGGGGAGTGAGCGAGTGATATGTCAAGAAAGACAGTTAACTGATTATTTTTCTAATATGAAGTGAATGTTGAGGTGTTGGCTAGGGTTGCCAGATTTTGGTAAACCAAATACAGGACATGAGTGACCCATGTCCCTTATTTTGGTGAGTTGGTTTTACAAAATAAAAAATAAATCTGGTATTTGGTTTTACAAAATAAGTATCAATACTTTTGGAACTAGAACTCGATATGCTCCCATATGCAATACTAAATGTCCGTCTACAGATTTTGCATTAAACTTCATCGTTATATTTTCCTTCTGTAATAATTTTGAATAATCTTCGTTAAAAACACACTTTCATTTTGGCATTGTTAAGGGCTTAAGGAAAGAAACAAAATTTAATTTACCTTTGTACAATTAATAAAGAAAATTAATTTACCTTTAATTATATATTTTATGTATTAACCAAATATCGCACATTCAAAAAAGAAGAGATATTATTTTTTAATAATTATTGAAATAACATTCACGTACTGTATCGATTCTGCACTGCACAATGTCCAAATAACAACTGTTTGAAAACAAGCAAATGCAATATATCTGTACAGAATTATAAATAAAATGCTTATACTAAATAAAAAGCAACCAATGAAAGGGACCTTCGCTGCTATGCCACCGCTGTAAACTGTAAACAACACAATTAATTTCCTCAAATTGTCAGTTTTTATGGCTTACAAATCAATTTAAGTTGGATTATTTGAAAAATATATCAAAAAAAAAAAAAAAATTCAGCTAATGCCTCTTTGTTTCTGCACAGGGAGTAGGCAAGACCATTTTAGCCCTATCTAACTTTTGAAGGTTGAGTGGCAATCACTAATTAATTGGCACACAGTGAAGAAGGCAGCTTGCAAGTGCTGCCATCTCGTGGTCTCTAACTCTAACACAATGTTTTTTATGCCTGAAAACAGTGTGGGTTCGACGGACGATTTTCTTGAGTTTACAGGACGAAAAACCCAAGTCCTGTAAACTCAAGAAAATTTTTTTTTCCTTGAGAAAAAACCCACTTGCACATGCCAGAGATCGACTAACTCAGGAACCAATTGAGAAAAGGCTCAGAAAATGTTCCTCTAGTCGGTGACTAGATTTGAACCAGTCTTTCGTCATGCAGTCAAGCGCCGCAGAGTGCAAAAACCACTTCTACTGAGCTACACAGGCTCTCAAAAAAAAATATTGAAAATTATAATTGCTCAACATAATATTTATAATTTTATGTCTTCATTAAAATATGGGCCATTAGGATGTCCCTTCAAGTACAATATGGGACAGCCGCTTATATACGGGACATCTTGCAAGCCTAAGTGTTGGCTGACATGAAAAACATATCAACATAGCACAGCCATATACAGTCATACTAAAGGTTTGAAAGTAGCTGTGGTAAGTGTTTTGTTCTTAAAATGCCCACTTAAAAGCAGACTAAGGGAAAGAAAGAGTGGGGGAGGGGAACCCATCACAGTACCATTAATTTGTTTGTAGTTTTCCTTTTCAGGTAAAGAAATCTGCTTACTGAGTAAATTTGAATAATTCACAGATATCAAAGTGGGGAGTCAGACTTTATTAAATCAAGACCATCAGTTAGTAGTAATTAGTAAATAAGGATGTGTAACTATCATCATCAAATTCCTGCCATGTACCCTCAAGGGGTGTACAGGATATGATAGTACTACATGAAAAAAATTACATCATTACTAACTTCCTATCTACAATTTTCCTCCAAATTAGTCTGTTACTTGTAAAGACTCCAACATTATCAGATCTTATATTTCTATCGTCTAAGGCACTTTGTACTGTATCAATCCACCTATATCTTGGTCTTCCTCTGGGTCGTTTTGCTGCCAACCTGGCAGAGAACACTTGCTTTGCTAATCTTATCTCGCCCATTCTGTTTAAGTGACCATACCACCTGAGATTAGCTCTGCTAACGCATTCCTGGATGCTGACAATGTCAAGCTCTTTCCTAATATCCTCGTTTTTAATATGATATTGCCATTGATGCCATCTGTTCGTGCCTCTAATCTTTCTCAGGACTCTCATATCTGCGGTCTCTAGTCTTTGGTCAAGTGTTTTACTTCTGACCCAGCTCTCAGATCCATAAGTTAAAACTGGTTTGAACACTGTCTTGTATACAGCTAATTTAGTGTTCCGACTAATTTCTCTCTTATTCCATATGAATTTATTCAATTGACTTCCCACCATACCAGCTTTGCTGATTCTGTTGTCTATTTCTATATTTAATTTACCATCTTCAGTAAAAATTGTGCCTAAGTAGCTGAAATGTTTTACTTGTTCCACAGGTTCTCCATTCACAACACAGTTGACATTTTCAATGATTCAGCCTATTTTAATTGTCTTTGTCTTTTTATTGCTGACCTTCATACCATATCTATTACAACAACAATTCAATTTAGTCAGAGAATCTTGCAGACTTGTAGCATATTTATTTAGAAGTATAACATCATCCGCATGAAGCAAAGAGCTGACATTAACATATCCAATTTTGATATCATGTTTAATACCACTTTCCTTCATAATGTGATCCATATAGATAATGTACATCCTTGTCTCACACCAGATTTAACATTAAATCATCTTCCTGTACTTCCTTCAATTCTAACTGCTGATTTACAACTCAAATAAAGACTAAGTATTGCTTGATATAATGCCCCATTGATACCATATAACTGCAGCGTATTGAATAGCTTCTCTCTTGGCACCTTGTCATATGCCTTTTCCAAATCGACAAAACTTAAATACAGATCTTTGTTATATTCCCATGCTTTCTCGACTATTTGTCGTAAAGTGAAGATCTGATCCTGACAGCCTCTATTTGGCCTGAATCCAGCTTGTTCTTCACCAAGCTTTTCTTCCACAATTCTTCTCAACCGTTTCTCAAGTATACTTGCATAGATCTTGCCAGGAACACTCAGTAGGGAAATACCTCTGTAATTCTCACATGCAGTTTTATTTCCCTTTTTATATATGGGTACTATGAGAGCTCTACTCCAATCATCGGGAATTCGTCCCTCTGTCCAGGCTTTCTGAACTATGCAGTGCAGCCACTGTAACACTCTTATACCACCATACTTCAGCACTTCTGGTCGAATATCATCTATTCCTGCTGCCTTTCCACATTTCAAGCCTTTGATGGCTTTTTCTACTTCCAGTATGGATATGTATTCCTGACTGCATGCCTGGTCAGTGTTTTTTAAAACTATGCTGTCATCACTGTTTGTTTCATTTAGCAGTTTTTCAAAGTAATTACTCCATACTTCAAGGATATCTTTTTCTCCTGTTTTCATGTCACCTTTATCATCTCTAATTCCTTTTACAGCACTCTTTCCTCCATTCCTAAGCTTCTTCAACAACCTCCAGAATATTTTGCCACCTTCTTGATATTTATTTTCTATGTTCTTGCCAAAGTCCTCCCATGACTTTTGTTTAGCTAGTTTTACATAGTGTTTAGCATGCTTGCATTTGTCTCTATATTCTAAGAGCACAAGCTGACTTATTTGACAGGAACTTTTGATATGCTTTCTTCTTTTCCTTCACTGCCTCTTTAACTTCCTGTGTCCACCAGGGAGTTCTGATTTTTTTATCCTTGCAGACAACCTCACCACATGCCTCTCTGGCAGAATCAATCAATGTTTTCTTCAGAGTTTGCCAATGAATCTCCAAGGTTTGATTCCTGTTCTCAAACTCTTTCATTTTTTCTTCAATAATCTTTGTGTATTTTAGTCTACAGTTCACATCTGAGAGCTGCTCAACTTTTATTCGCTTTAAAACTTTCTTACATGTTATTCTTTTGAATATGAAATTCAATTTTATCCTGCTCAAGACTAAATAGTGATCACTTCCAATTTCAAATCCTCTGTACACTCTGGTGTCCTGCACCAGAGGAAAAACATCACTATCAACAATAACATAGTCAATGAGACTTTTCTTATTCCTAGCCTCTTCTCTCCATGTGAATTTGTGCACATTTTTATGTTGGAACATGGTGTTAGTAATAACCAGTCCATGTCCTGAGCAGACATCCAACAGATAATTGCCAATTTTTTTTTGGTTGCTCTTTTCTCCAAATTTTCCCAAAATATTTTTGTATGTCTCACAATCATTTCCTACTCTGCTATTTAGATCCCCAACAAGGACCAACTTTTCCTTTTTCATTGTGTCAGTTGCTTTTTCTAAAGCCTCAAAAAATTCCTCAACCTTAGTAGAACCTTCTGTATCAAAGTGGGGAGTCAGACTTTATTAAATCAAGACCATCAGTTAGTAGTAATTAGTAAATAAGGATGTGTAACTATTATGTCTAAATTTTTAAGGAAGTTATTCTTTAGTAGTGATCCGAAATGGACAGAATTTTTTGTAGTTAAGGCAAATATTGGGCAAGTTTATAAGTGGGATCATCTATACTATTAACTGCAGGGTATAGTAGAGTATTAGATTTATGAATTTTAGGTGTCCCCATAAAGAAAGGGATGGTTTAAGATGAACAGAATTTAACTTGTTAATATTTCTTTGGGTCAAGAAGTAACTTGTGAGTAATTTATAAATTTTTTTTCTTCTGAGATGTAGTGAAGTCTCAATCTATAATTTAGTAAGTAGAACTGCCATCCAGAAGATTCTTTATTTTTTTTTGTTGCAACACCCTTGATTCATAATGATAATAGCATTATCCTTATTGCCTTTTTATAATCATAATATGTTTATTCTTATATAACTTTTTTAAAGGAGCTATTTCTTTCTGTGGTATACTGCTTTTAGTTGGTTTAGATTTGGTTAGGATACTTGCTATATCTGAGTAAACATTATTAGCTACTGAAGGCAGCAGACTGTAGATACCACATTCTACATTCAACATAATTTCTAGTTCTGGAACTTGCTTTGGTGCAACAGGGAAGTTATGACCTTGAATGAGAGCATTAGCAGCTTGTTCTGTAAGCTGCCTGTGGTGATATAACTATACAATCTCGATGAAGCATCCTCCATCATCTAATCTCATCTTCCTTTTCCCTCTTTTACCTTGCGGTGTCGAGGGTTTATTAATCACTGGACCTCAAACCGTTCACAGGATCAGCCCTACGCTCCAGTGTATCCTATGTCCGTAGTGTTGAGTTCTCAAGGCCTCCATCATATTTGCTATCATTATTATTACATTCTTATTGAATCAAAAGCCTCATTATGTGGGAAACTATCATTACATCTGTACAATTTGCATCAATTTCATTCAATATCAGCATCTTTCTCTGGAAATGCATTTCACTCATCCACCATTGCAAAAAATTTAATCTTTACTCCTTTACTCATAACACCTTTATGTGAAACTTGCAGAGATGGTCCCTTTCTCTCATCACACTTCCCTCTATCTATAAGCTATTTTCACACTTGATGTCACTGACTTATGGTGAATTTGAATGAGACTTTTGGTCATTTGGATTTTCAGCATACTATTAAGCGGTAAATGATTTTCATCTAAAGTAAGTACAATGTTTTTTTCCCTAAATTGGAGTTCCCAGATTATCATATCCTTAGCCATTCACAATCTTTCAGACAGAATCGTTATTTAAAAAAAAAAATCATCTTCCTCTTCTTCAGCACTACAGCCCCATGTAGCACCTTGGCCTCCCATTTTTGGGTTTCATAACTCACTACGAGGTGGGGTCGTTACCCCCACGCTCAACCATGTGTAATTGTCTGTGAAGCATTGTGTTCTTAAGGCTGGTTTGCCTGCTTTGTGAGAGGAAAAACCCCAGATAAACTGGGGAGAAAAACCCTGTGGTCCATGCCCAAGACCAGCTAACTTGGCTTTGTGTGAGAAAGATCCTAAGCTCCTCACGTCAGTGACGAGAATCGAACGCAGGACACTCCTTTCCCAGGCATATGGTTGTGGAGTGTGTAACCACTCGGCTAACTGCGCAGGCGTTAAAAAAAATAATAAATATAAATTGTGAGATATTAAAATGGAGGATATTATAGATCCAGCCATAAAAAACAGTTCTGAAATTTCTCAGGGAGAGTTTGAGATACAATTTTTGACATCAGAGTTGCCTTGGTTTACTTAAAAGACACAAGCTCTGTCTAGAAGTCCATATGTTTGTCCATCATTAGTACTTCAATTATGTTTCGCTGGCATTACAGTTCTTTTTAACTGATCTTTCTCATCACAGACTAGGTAGAAACATACAGAGCAAAAACCTCTGTTCAATACCACAGCTAAATGTTAACTATACTGTTAATTGTTCTGGCATGATGGAATGATTGGACTTGTGGTCTTTTGTCAGATTTGCAACAAAATTGCTGGATTAAGGAATGTTATTGAGCACTTGGCCTACCAATTGTGGGCTATTGACTACTAGTAAGTATTTTGTTTTTTAAAAACACTACTTGTTCGGTATGCTATTTTTTTGAACATTTGTCCTAAGATATTTGCTTTAGTCTATTGCTAGTGGTAGATCGTACTGGACTTGAGATATTATTGAGTCTTTGGCTTACCCATTTTGGGCTTTTGGCAGTTGGTTTAAAAAGGTTACTTACTCAGTATGGTTTTTGGAACATTTGTGTTTTGCAGCATCTTTCTCATTATAGTCTATTGGTTGGTGGATTAATGGATTAGGGTGGATGGCAGCATTTGCAAAGAATTTTGCAGCCCTTTCACATAGGAAAGTTTTATCTCAGGGATATCAGCTTCTTGGTGAAGCTGTATGTTTCTTATGATCAATACATAGCAATCCTATGTGAGAAAGTTAAATTTGTCATAAGTGAACACTCAGTAGGTGCATAATTAATTACACTAGTAATTTGGCATAAGTAAGATATTAAAATGGAGGATATGTATCCAACCATATTTTATAGCCAGATAAAATATTTCTGGATCACATATCCATCTGTTTCCCAAATCCATTCTCCATACACTGTTCTCCCTGACCTCCCTAGCTCCCCCAATTTCCCTGAGCAATTTACACATCCCTGTTCTCACATTGTCATCTCTCACTCTGATCTCACTCCCATTCACAATCGCTTCAGTCTCACCTGGTCTCCTCTCCACTCATTTACATCACCTTTTACTTCTGCTGATACCTTGTTCACACTCATTACACTTCCAGTCTTTCCAGTTTATCCACATCAAATCCATTTAAATGTAATCCATCTCTTTTATGCAGTTCCATTTACCCCTCAAATGCAATTCCACACATCAACACTACACCCCTTTTTCCTCAGGAAGCTCTGCTCTGCTAACATACTATTCATGATTTTTGCTTGCTGTCTCAACTCATCATCATCATACCTGTGCAACACACTAACTACTCTTCCTATGACACTGTTCTCTTTCACCCTCCTCAATAATTTGCTGACATCCACCTCATATTCTCCCTATGTCCAACCAAATAATTCATTTCTGACACCACCATTAACTCACTCACATGTTTATTTCTCATATCTAGAGAATCACTCACCCTGTTCATCCTACATTCAGAAAAACAGATCTTGTGCACACTCTTATCCACCACATCTTTCATTCTTTTATAGCAGAATCTCTGTACAGTGCTATTCTTGAATCATTTACCACTTCTTTTTCTCCGTTATCTTCCGTTTTATTCTTTCACACATTTCTATTCATATCTACTAAACAATGAATCTTATTTTGTGTACATCACATCTCATTTCTTGTCTTAATAATTTCATTCCTCAATTCGTGCATCCCACCATTCAGGCTTTCTTCCATTCTGTTCCCACAATCACATTCTCTGCACTCATCTTCTCTTACTCATCCTTCTACATGACACCATTCTCAATCTTACACCTGTCACTGTTTTCAACTCTCATCTAATATTCTTTACTATTCTTGATTTTCATTTAAATTGCCATAGTTCATTAATATATTACACTTTCTGTAGACCTTCACCTTTCTTGCTTCTCTTGTTCAATATCTAAATAGACACATCTGCCACATTCACCCATGCATAGGGTGTTCGGGATAAATTTGACAGTTTCGTAAGGAAAAAGAAAATCTTCTTTGTATCTATTAAATTTAATGAATTGACAAAAAAACATTACAGGCAGAGTTAATTACAATACTATCAACAAGATTTACTCAAAATAACCACCATTAGCATCGATCACAGCTTCAATTCTGCTTCGGAACCTCGAACAAGCTGATGCTACAGTCTCCCTGGGAAGGGCCGCAAAAACTGTTTTAATTTTATCCATTAACTGGGCTTTTGTATTACTGGAAGTGCGATTGGTGTCTTTTTCAACTGCGCCCCATACAAAATAATCCATGGGGTTAAGGTCTGGGGAGTTTGGAGGCCAAACATTTGGACTGGTGAAGTCGTAGAAATTTTCAGACAACCATTTTTGACTTTTCCCAGAGGTGTGGCAAGGGGCCGAATCCTGCTGCCATACATACGGCCTACCATTGGCTACCCTTGTTATCCAGGGCTTGACTACAGTTAGCAACTCCACGAACAAAGCCCGAATTCCAATGCCAGGGTTCTTCAACACCTGTTCCTGCAGATTTGCGAGGAATTCTGCTGTACGAACGCAATCAGATCGTCTGCTAGGGATCTTTCTTCTTGCTACATCCTCGTAGTCACCATTGCAAGTCTCTAGTTCATGCCTGATTGTTTTTACTGTATTCAGGGAGCATTGGGCAGCAGTCGTAATATCCTTATTTTGATGGCGGGCACGAATCATCATGATACAAGTTATTCTCTTCCATGATTCAGGTGGGTTCCAGCTATCCATCCTTTCTGACATCTTGTATATGAATGAAGAAGGGTCCAAACTTTTAAATGAAGAGAAGTGTGTGTTAATACATGTAACTTACGGAAAAATATAATTAATTATAAATATGTCAAATTTATCCCGAACACCCTGTATATATAACATTCCTAATAAACTATCTTAGAAAAATCCACACCACTCACCATACTCCATTTTTACTCCACATATTTACACCACTTAAAATACTTCTATAAAATATATCTGGATCCATAATATCCTCCATTTTAACATCTTATTTATGCCAAATTAAAGACTTTCAGCACACATACATACATTCTAAATATAAATTATAATAATCCTTTTCTTCACTGTTACAGGATAATAGCATTAATTATGAAAAAATCATGGAGACTACTTTATTTACACAATAACTAAGTTAAACAAATTCCTTGATATTTCAATTTTCATATTAAAGTCATCACATGGAGTACTACATATACACATAAGATATATTACATGTGGCAAGAATGTATTACTGCATATATCAATATACTATGGGATGGAATTCATTAAGTTTATTACTTACAGTACTGTTATTTGTAGGTGGCTGAAGAACATTTTTATTCAGAGCAAATCTGATCAGCCAGTTTCAGTTTTGAATAACACTGAACTAGGTAATGATGGCTTAGAGTTCTATTCTTGCCTGGGTATCGTACCTATGCTTCAGATCTTTAAATCACAACTATCTCCAAGTCGAGGACTTTAGACACCAAATAGAATAATCTCAGCATACACAGTTTGATGAAAGTAATTATTAATATCTTATTCTGGTTTACTGCCTTATGAACTCATACTTTTAACCATGAACCAGCAAAGTCAACATATATATATATATATATATATATACACACACACACACACAGATAGATATAGATATATGCATGGTTACATATCATGTGCACTCCAAATGATGATCTTATAGCAGTTAAAACATGGAATAATTAGTTTTCTTTATCTTGAATTAAAGTCAGTGCTGCAATATGGTAAGTGTTCATAATTCTGTCATGATAAAACTATAAAAAGGTTATGGAAAGTATAATCTTTAAAAATAAAAACAGTATAAAAAATCTCACCAAATCCTTCTGTATATGAGCACTGAGGTGAATCCTTTTCTACTTTTATATATTTATCTAATGTACACTGCATCTCATCATCATCAGAATTATGTCTTTTCCTACAAAAAAGCTCTTTCTATATATTTCAGTCTGCTATAATAATATCATTTTAATGCAAGTAACTACAATTCTAATAAGGGCAACATCTGTTCTTCATTATTATATTAAACATAACTGAAATATAATTAAATGATGATCAGTGATGGACTGAAATCTGCATTGTTGCTAGAGTGAGGGGGGGGGGATTATAAACTCAGGCCTTGCCCTTAGGGGGATGCAACAGAGGAGTGATGTGCCAGCTGCATTAATTCATTTCATTGTAACCTCTAATTAGGGGTTTATAATGAATTCTTCTTCAACCCATCTGTCCCTTAGGGCAGATGAGTTGAAGGAGAATATTTGTGTTATTCACTTTTGTGCCCTCTTTAAATTTTCTTCACCCCCCCCTCCCTTTCAAATCATTAACTTTGTAGGTCAGCTGATAATGCTAATGCTCCTTGGATGGAAAGATCTGGGTTTGAATCCTGTCTAGGATACAAAGAACCTTTACAGGGGCTTTTCAAATGAAGATGCATCTGCCAGTCTCATACAGGAGTAGCATGTTTTTTTGTTTTTTTTTCATTCTACAGAACACAAATTAGAAGAACTGACCTCATAGCCTTAGTTGCTTTGGATGTAATTCAAAACAACCAACCAACTCATTCCATCCAATACAGCAGTCAGGATTTGGTCTGATTAGGGCTTCATAGAATAACAATCACATCCCTTCTGCTCATCAATATCCTTCAGAATACTGCAACAATCCTCTAAGTTACCTTCACACATTTACAATGTCCCCTGAATTTCATATTTCTCCATTATTCCAATACTTCTTGCCTTCTCCACTTCCCCAGGAAAATTCCACCAATAGAATATGAAGCCACCTATCTGTGGATCCCAAATTCAAACCATTATACTTCGTTATGTTAAACTCTTATCCCATTCCTTCACTCACCTTTCCAACTCATTCAAATCCTCCTGAAGAGCTTCATATTTTAGCATAACTACTAATATAGTCAACTAACCATAGAGAATTCAGAAGAGCCACAGGATGAGTTTGTTATAACGTATTTTCTTTAATACAGCATTGTGCTTATGGGACTTCAGCTTGGACTTTAAGAATTGTTGTAGAAAAAACATCCTAAATATCTCCTTGCAGTCCAGTGATAATTCATTGATAAAGGCTGAACAGTAATGGTCCTTGTGGATATTAAACCATCTAGAACCCACTAGTAACTTCCTTCATCCTAATAATACTTCCCATGCATAATTCTTTCATATCCATCAGACAACCAACTGATAATCCAATTCTACCAGCATGATATTTAAACTTATATGAGGTAATCTAAATATCAATGTGTCATGTAGCATCCTGCCAAATCCAGAAAAATTACAGTATACACCTTTTCATTATCAACTGTCCTCGTTACCTTAGTACACTAAACAACTGGATTACTAAAACAAGAGAACCAATTAAATCCATGCTGATCATAATACAATCCTCATTTGTCTAATTCTGTATATAAGCAGTTATTAATTTCTCGATATCAGAAATCACAAAAGAAGTACAAATTGGACTTTAGTTTGATTACTCCATTTTACCACCACTCTTATACAATGGAAGTATCTTACCTTCTTTAGGCCTCTTCAGGCACAAGATGTTCACCACTTAACAAATTTTTTATAATCTATGAGGCTGTCGTATCAAAATGTTAAAAATGCTTCACCCACAAAATACCATGTATAAGACTACAAGGGGTATTCTGAAAGTAATACTTACACACTCAAATAACTTGGATTATGAGGGTCTTGAAACATGTCAAGTCTTGTTTGTTGTTTTATCTCTTTGCTATACAGTTTTTCAGTATATAGTGATGTACAATTAAAAACGCATTTCATGCTTTAAAGTTTATTTTTCACTTGGTTAGAGTATAATAAAATTAGTTTAATCCTTTATCCAAGTGTGAGCAAACAAAGTTTGCACCTGAAGTATCTTCAGGACTAGGGTAAGGTGATACAACACCAGGGCAACTCGTTGCAAAGGTGGAGAAAGCTACCAACACTCCTATCTCAGTATCTCCTATAATGCAAAACACATCTCCTTGCGGATATGTCTAATGTTATGCATTAAGGGAAGGGCCACTACCCAGACTAGTTTCGACCTTTATTGAGGTCTCTTCAGTGGGAGCCGACCTTTGCAACGAGTTGCCCTGGTGTTGTATCACCTTACCCTAGTCCTGAAGATACTTCAGGCGCAAACTTTGTTTGCTCACAGCATTTCACAGCATTTGGCAACTCCTATAGGTAGAGATGACCTGCTAATGCTTCTGACTGGTAGTTCCACTAGGGCCTGGCTCCCACTGAAGAGACCTCAATAAAGGTCGAAACTAGTCTGGGTAGTGGCCCTTCCCTTAATGCATAACATTAGACATATCCGCAAGGAGATGTGTTTTGCATTATAGGAGATACTGAGATAGGAGTGTTGGTAGCTTTCTCCACCTTTGCAACGAGTTGCCCTGGTGTTATATCACCTTACCCTAGTCCTGAAGATACTTCAGGCGCAAACTTTGTTTGCTCACAGCATTTCATGCTATTGCATATGTAAGAGATGAGGCCTTTGCAAGTTTACTGAACCATGTAAAACATACGTGTTTAAATGTTTCATTGCTTTTCTTTCTGGAAAAACAGCATATAAAAGACTAATAAACTATATTTATTACATCATCTACTTCTGTCAATGCAATAAATATAATTTATTAGTCTTTTATGTATATCAGCAAAAAATAGAAATGAAATATATAATAAGTTATTAAAATTATTTCGTAACATGAATTTGAAAAAAGGCATTTAAGATGTAATCAAGAACATTGTTAGATCAAAATTGGAATCGATACAAAATGAAATCAGCATGTCAACAACAACAACAAAATGTAGAAATCAATGTAGGCAGACTATTGTAATCAGGTACTTATAAAAAATGAAATTTCTATGCAAACATTCAATTACTTAGGTATATAGTGTATACTGAAAACTTTCAAAATGTGATATACAAATAGCATTTAGGGCAAAAAAAAAAAAAAATTGAAGCTTAATTATTACCTTTTAAATTTCATCTGACTTGATTTAATTTCTACTGGTTTGCTAAGATGTATGGATAAATTTGTCTTTCTGAGAGATGGCACCTCCTTTGTTGCAGAATTCTGTTTCAGTTAAAACAAAATTAATTTCTTTAAATTATTTAAATATACACAAATTTAAAAATTAACTGCATATAAAGAAGCTATTAATGAATTAAATTTATACATAATTTCTATATCTTGCTATGTTTTACTGCTCACATTTAACCACCAAGACCATCCTCAACTTTACATTAACTGAAAGCTTTTATAAAGTTCGTCACTGAGCTTAAAGCCCCGGTTTCCAGTGCGTAAACACCATAAAAACTCATACATACCCTACCTTTAAAACTCACACTACATAGAGCCTAGGAGTGTAGAGACAGAACCAAAATATTTAAGGCTTCAGGAAACTTCCAAAAGCTTGCATAGGCCCTAAAATGGCACTTACCAGTCATAGCAATAATTATTATAATTATTATTTATCACATTATTTTATATTCGAAATGATATCTGACATTAAGAGGAAAGAAAAATGCCGCTGGAGAAATAAAATTTGGTGACGCAATTTATGCATATACAAGATTATAAAAATGATGAAACCAAATTATTTAATGAAAGAAATACACACATGCACAGGAGGCCACTCAATAAAGCTCTCTAGTTAAAAGACATGATCTGCAAAATGCTCTAGGATGCAAAGAATATTTATAAGACTTTTCAACTGAAAGGAAGTTAGAGTTAAAACTTCTGTGGCTTATCGTATCTGGGTTTTGTTAATTACCGGCAAAAACACATAAAAAAAGTAAAGCACTTTAATAAATTATTTCAAGTTTGCACAATGTTTAATGACCCAACTTGGACTATCCTCACCTTCTCGTGGTGCACCCTGTTGGGTATCTACTTGGATACTAAACGAACGAGGATGGGCTGGCAATTTGGGATTTAGCTGACCAAATTGTATTCTTATTCGTTAAACCAAAATAAAAAATGATGGTACAACATGACAAAATTTCATGCCGGCTGGGGCATCGCCCGGTTAAACAAGGCCACTGTTGTTTTTGCCAGGGAACCAGGGCGAACAGCGAAAAGTCAGCTACTGGAACAAATCTGAAAACAAACCCCAACTCAATATCACCAGAGATAAAGATCGGTACTATCAACATAAGAAGCCTGAATGGCAAAGAAATGGAGTTAGCTGAGGAATTTAGATAAGTACCAGATCAACATAATAAAGGTGACTGAAATAAAAAGACAAAAACTGGTGAGATGTTTCTGAACAATAAATACAAAATGTTATATTCTGGCAATGACAATCAAGGAAAAGAAAGAGTAGACCATAGTATTCAACACAAAATACGAGGCTAATCTGCTTGAATGGCAGTCAGTCTCAAGTAGAGTAATGTGGGCAAATATAAGAATGGAGAACTGGAAAATGAGACTTATTTGTGGCTATGGTCCCACAGAAGGTTCTACTAAGGTAGAAGTGGAGGAATTTTTTGAGGCTTTAGAAAAAGCAACTGACACAATGAAAAAGGAAAAGTTGGTCCTTGTTAGGGATCTAAATAGCAGAGTAGGAAATGAATGTGAGACATACAAAAATATTTTGAGAAAATTTGGAGAAAAGAGCAAAGCTAATAATAATGACAAATATCTGTTGGATTTCTGCTCAGGACATGGACTGGTTATTACTAATACCATGTTCCAACATAAAAATGTGCACAAATTCACATGGAGAGAAGAGGCAACGAATAAGAAAAGTCTCACTGACTATGTTATTGTTGATAGTGATGTTTTTTCCCTAGTGCAGGACACCAGGATTTCAAATTGGAAGTGATCACTGTTTAGTCTTGAGCAGGATAAAACTGAATTTCATATTGAAAAGAATAACATGTAAGAAAGTTTTAAAGCGAATAAAAGTTCAGCAGCGCTCAGATGTGAACTGTAGACTAAAATACACAAAGATTATTGAAGAAAAATGAAAGAGTTTGAGAACAGGAATCAAACCTTGGAGATTCAGTGGCAAACTCTGAAGAAAACAATGATTGATTCTGCCAGAGAGGCATGTGGTGAGGTTGTCTGTAAGGATAAAAAAACAGAACTCCCTGGTGGACACAGAAAGTTAAAGAGGCAGTGAAGGAAAAAAAGAAAGCATACCAAAAGTTCCTGTCAAATAAGTCAGCTTGTGCTCTTAGAGAATATAGAGACAAATGCAAGCATGCTAAACACTGTGTAAAACTAGCTAAACAAAAGTCATGGGAGGACTTTGGCAAGAATATAGAAAATAAATATCAAGAAACTGTATAAAGAGGGTGTGAGTAGGGGAGTGAGAGGCAGGTTTTTTTCGTGCAGAGTTGTGAATGATTGGAATGCCTTGCCTGAGAGTGTGGTGTCTGCAAGGAGTTTGAATGTGTTTAAGACCCGATATGATGAAATGTGTGTGAGATAAAAGGACCTCCTAGATGAGTCTCTGACTCCATGAGGTCTTGTTTAATAATAATAATAATAAGAAGAAGAAGATGGCAAAATATTCTGGAGGTTGTTGAAGAAGCTTAAGAATGGAGGAAAGAGTGCTGTAAAAGGAATTAGAGATGATAAAGGCGACATGAAAATGGGAGAAAAAGATATTCTTGAAGTATGGAGTAATTACTTTGAAAGGCTGTTAAATGAAACAAGCAGTGATGATAGCCAGTGGTAAAAAACACTGACCAGGCATGCAGTCAGGAATACATATCCATACTTGAAGTAGAAAAAGCCACCAAAGGCTTGAAATGTGGAAAGGCAGCAGGAGTAGATGATATTAGACCAGAAATGCTAAGTATGGTGGTATAAGAGTCTTACAGTGGCTGCACTGCATAGTTCAGAAAGCCTGGACTGAGGGACGAATTCCCGATGATTGGAGTAGAGCTCTCATAGTACCCATATATAAAAAGGGAAATAAAACTGAATGTGAGAATTACAGAGGTATTTCCCTACTGAGTGTTCCTGGCAAAATCTATGCAAGTATACCTGAGAAACAGTTGAGAAGAATTGTGGAAGAAAAGCTTGGTGAAGAACAAGCTGGATCTTCAACTTTACGACAAATTGTCGAGAAAGCATGGGAATATAACAAAGATCTGTATTTAAGTTTTGTCGATTTGGAAAAGGCATATGACAAGGTGCCAATGGGGCATTATATCAAGCAATACTTAGTTTTTATTTGAGTTGTAAGTCAGCAGTTAGAATTGAAGGAAGTACAGGAAGATGGTTTAATGTTAAATCTGGTGTGAGACAAGGATGTACATTATCACCTCTGTTATTCATTATCTATATGGATCACATTATGAAGGAAAGTGGTATTAAACATGATATCAAAATTGGAGATGTTAAAGTCAGCTCTTTGCTTTATGTGGATGATGTTATACTTCTAAATAAATCCGCTACAAGTCTGCAAGATTCTCTGACTAAATTGAATAACTGTTGTAATAGATATGGTATGAAGGTCAGCAATAAAAAGACAAAGACAATGAAAATAGTCAGAATCACTGAAAATGTCAACTTTGTTGTGAATGGAGAACCTGTGAAACAAGTAAAACATTTTAGCTACTTAGTCACGATTTTTAGTGAAGATGGTAAATTAAATATAGAAATAGGCAACAGAACCAGCAAAGCTGGTATGGTGGGAAGTCATTTGAATAAATTCATATGGAATAAGAGAGAAATTAGTCGGAACACTAAATTAGCTGTATACAAGACAGTGTTCAAACCAGTTTTAACGTATGGATATGAGAGCTGGGTCAGAAGTAAAACACTTGACCAAAGACTAGAGACCGCAGATATGAGAGTCCTGAGAAAGATTAGAGGCGTGAACAGATGGCATCAATGGCAATATCATATTAAAAACAAGGATATTAGGAAAGAACTTGACATTGTCAGCATTCAGGAATGTGTTAGCAGAGCTAATCTCAGGTGGTATGGTCACTTAAACAGAATGGGTGAAGAAAGATTAGCAAAACAAGTGTTCTCTGCCAGCTTGGCAGCTAAACGACCCAGAGGAAATTCAAGATATAGGTGGATTGATACGATACAAAGTGCCTTAGACGATAGAAATATAAGATCTGATAATGTTGGAGTCTTGACAAGTAACAGACTGATTTGGAGGAAAATTGTAGATAGGATGTTAGTAATGATGTAATTTTTTTCATGTAGTACTATCATATCCTGTACACTCCTTGAGGGTACATGGCAGGAATTTGATGATGATGATGATGATAATAAGATCAATAATTTAATAAGAGATTTCTGTACTGGCCCAAAGAAAAAATTATTTCAAAACATCTGGATATTTCACATATATATGGTGCACCTAAAATTCAGAAGGTAGACTATCAGTCTCCTTCATAAGCGTCATAAGCATTTCTTGAACACTTTTTTAGTTCTAAACTATTCCTAATGTCCACATTTATTGTTATATTTTTCTGTGTTTTTGCCAATATTGTCCTTAAAACCTCCATTCCATTTCAATTTCCATTTTATTATGTCTCTTTTTGTTAGTATCCATGTCTTTGCTGCATAAGTCAAAATGGACAAAAAGGAACTTTGTTAATCAAAAAGCTTGCACTTTAGTGGGAGGACCTCACTTTCCCAAAGTAGACTACTTATACTATTTAAAAAAAAAAAAAGATTTGGCCCAGTGAAATCTTCTCATTATCTTCTGGTCAATACTTCATCAGTAGACAGTATACTTCCTACAGAAGTTTTCATTGCTCTTCATATCTTGCCAACTGAGTCTAAAACCATTACTGTTTACATTTTCACTATGATTTAAAAACCATGTTCTCACTTTTCCTGTCACGCTATTCCGTTTGTTCAGTTTCCTCTGTAGTTCTTCTTCTGAATGTATCCAAATCATAACTTCATCTGCAAATATGCTGTTTCTCTTTTCCAGTCATTAACCACAACTAGGATGCTATTCATACCACAATGAACAGCAATGGAGATAGGACATGTCATTGTCTCAGCCCTTTTTAAGTGTAAACTACTATGAATTACAAAATTTAGTCTTCACACAGCTCTTAGACCTAACATACATATTCTTTATCATGACCATTTCTTCTTTTTTCTATGACTATCTTTTCCAAACTTTCCTAGACTTTTCTTCATTAAACACCCAACCAAAGGGTTTTTTCCCAAATTCCAGTTTATTCCTTCACCTTTAGTTATTTTACACATAGAAAAGGTTGAACAAACAGCTATTGAGAGATATCATATCAAACCAAGATTATGGGTAAGATATGTAGACAACATTTACATCATTTGGCCAGTCTCTAAAGAAATCCACTGTAACTATACTGACTTCCTTAACAGTTTAAACCAAAATATCCAATTTACATCAGAAGCAGAAAAAGACAGATCTATTTCCTCTGTGTTCTTATCTCAGTTGAAGATCATAGCAATCTTCCTTTTCAAGTTCACAAAAAGAAGTTCAATACAAAACAGTAACTACATGCCAGTTCCCACATGTTGGAGGTTTAATGGAATATTGACAGCACTAAGAAAGGATTAAAAATTAATTTGCTTCCAATATTTCGTCTCAGTCATGGAAACATCTCACACATCTCACTGTACAGGCTCTTTGCACTACTGGAGGTGATGCTGCATGTTAGTTCATTTAATCTGGGGCTTGCATATTGCAGTCCTACCATGGAAACCCATGTTGTGAGCCTCGGTTGTAAATGTTTTTGTGCAGATTTGTGTTCCAGTCGATGTCCAGAACTCCACATTCAACACTTCAGCCAATGAATAGAGTTTTTTACATATTATCATCCTTAGCACCCTACAATCATGCTTGGTGAGTGTGGTGGATCATCCACTGCAGGTAGCACTTGCAGTTGACTTCATATGCTTACATCTCAGTATAGTATCACTAATTGTTGACCTGGAATGATCCAATTTGTCAACAATTTGACGAACAGATAGGCCTACAAAATGGCATCCTATCACAACGCCTCTTTCAAATTCTATCAGTTCCCTTCTTGTAGCCAATTCACCAAGACACAGTTGCACTGACTTAGGAGCATCATATTCCTCCAATTTATACCAGCTACAAGCACAGCTCGTAATATGGCACAATTCACCTTTATGCCCATGGGGATATTCATTGACTTTCCCAACAGTGTACATGGAATCCCAGGATATTTTCAAAAAGAATGCTCTCTTTTGGAGAATACAGAAAACTTTGCGGAGTGCACAAAAGTTTAAAAGCAGTTCTAATACTGACTTGCTTTTTGTAAAGCCATCATACATGTTGAAACATTTGTAATCGATTTTTAATTGGTTTCTCAAACAAGTCTTGCTATTTTCTGATAGTCCTTTAATATAAGGAAGACAAATTCTAGAAACTTCTCGAGGAGAATTAAGATGAAGGAAATAAGTACTGATTATTTTCTCAATAGTTTTTGCCTTATAAATAGCAAGATTTCTTCACCAGGTTGACCTACAAGTCTCTTTCCATCCAGTTTGTAAACTTAATACTTTCCTTGTCTCTCCAAAGGACAATTATCCCCTCCCCTCTCTCTCTCTCCATCCAGGAGTTTATAGAATCCCTTGTTCTTGCAGTCTATGTTATTATGGACAGACTGGGCTGTTCTGCACAAATTCATCCTTGAGAACATCAAGAATATATTTCACTTAAAGAACCCGATAAATCTGGTTTGGAAAGCCACATTTTGTCTACAAAACATAAATTCAGTGAAATGGTCGCTTGGTGTCGCACGGATTAGATCGTCGGCTTGTCGAGAGCTCCTGGAAAGATCAGTATTATTTTGTGTTAACATTAGATATTTTACCAGAATTTTAAGTAGTATTGTTTGCTTTTTGATTCTTGGTGTGTCTGTGCAATTTTTGCGTGTTTTCTGTTATTTTAATTATTATTTTTAAGAAAAGATAGCGTACACATGGCACCGATAAAGAAAAAAATGGCGGCCAGGTCGCCATGCTTGCTTAAGAGTTTTGATGTAAAAGAATTTATGCAATGTGCTGTCTGTGAGATGTATGCCTTGCGAAGAGCGGTAGGAGTCTGGTTAGAAAGTGATAGTGGAGTTAATATGTGTAGAAAGTGTAAAGAGAATGAAGACTTCAAGCGTGTTTCGTGTATCGAGACTGATATCGTTAACGGTAGTCAGAATGTAGAAAATGGCGGTGTACTAGAGAATTGCGTGGTAGTGCCAGATATGTGTGAGAGCGTCGCTGAAAGTGTAAATGAAGGTAGAAACACCGAAGGAATGGATGATTTGATCGATAATGAAAATGGTGAGATAAATGCGAGTAGCGAAATTGCCCGTTTACATGGCGCGATACACAGAGCCAAACGACAACTGGAGCGTATGCAAAAATGTGTGTTGAACGTACCGACAAATAACCGGCGGAAGTCTGTGACGGCAAAAAATAGAATGTACGTAAACGTCAATAAAATGAAGGAGCGAGTGCTGTATGGGGATTCGCTATTAAGAGGCGTAATAATTGAGAGTTTAACGAAGTCGTACCAGCCGGGTGCGAACATAAAGGACGTCAGCGAATCTATTCGACTGCAAAAACAGAGGGTGAAAGAGATGATAATAGTGGCAGGAACGAATGATTTGAAAGAGGACAAAATGGAAATGATAGAGGATGTGAGGGAGTTGTTTGAGGTAGCAAAAGAGAAGAGTGAGAGAGTTAGGATGGTGAGTATCTTACCGCGGTATGACAGCGAAGTGTTTAGAAGGAGGGCCATAATTGCCAATGACTTTATGCGTGGGTTATGCATGGAGAGTGGTGTGGAATTTGTGGATGTGTGGAATGAGTTCGATGGGCGAAAGGACTTATATAAGATGGATGGGTTACATTTGAATGGAGTTGGTGTACGGAGACTTGAAAGAGTGTTGATGAATGATGTGGAAGTGGATGTACAGACTCAGGGAAACTAGATTTATTAAGAGGGGGGGGAGTAGATATGCAGACTTTAGGGGGGGCAGTTAAGTGTATGAATGAGTATATTACGCCCGGGCGAGTACGACGGACAACAAATCAGAATGGGATAATTAGTATAAGGAATCAAAGTAGGGATGGGACAAATGGGCTTCTGCGATTCATGTACACTAATGCCAGGAGTATTAGGAACAAGAAGGAAGAGTTTTTGGCCATGGTTGGCACTTCCAGGCCACAGGTTGTCGGTATTAGTGAAACATGGCTGACAGAAGATGATAAAGCTAGTGGGATTGAATGCGATGGGTATAGCGTGTTCAGGAGTGACAGGGTGAATAAAAAGGGGGGAGGAGTGTTATTGATGATAGCTGATGAGCTTCAGCCAAGGAGTATAGAAGTTGAACTGCAGGATGGGGAAAAAAGCACATTTGAGGCTGTTTGGTGTGAGATACAATCTAGCAGAACAAAATATACAATTGGGTGCTGCTATAGACCGGGTGATGGAGTGGATGGTGGGAATAGTATGCATAAGCAAATAGAAGAAATGAATGGAAGGAGGGTAATTATTATGGGTGATTTCAATTATGGTAACATTGACTGGAAAGAGGAGAGGGCACATGGGAGGAAGGAATTGGATTTTATGCAGTTATTAAGGGACAACTATCTACGGCAACATGTATTGGAAAATACCAGGGGGCAGAGAGTGCTGGACCTAGTAATTGCAACTGAGAATGTAGCTGTAACGAACATGACCATGTTGCCACCAATTGGTGAGAGTGACCATAAGGTCATGACTTGGGAGGTGGCTAAAGGAGTCGAATTTACAATTAAGACAGGGTATATGTGGAATTACCGGGCTGGTAAGTATGACAAGCTTAGGTGTGTGCTTGGCTCAATGCCATGGCATGTAAAACTGCAAGGGCTGGATGTTGATGGTGCATGGGAGGTGGTTAAGAACTGTTTGCAGGAGGCAATGGTTGACTGTATACCAAGAGTCCGAATAATAAATCAGGTAGGGGTTAAATGGATGAATAACACTATTAAGCTTGAGCTGCAAAAAAAGAAACAATTGTGGAGGGAATTTAAGGAGAAGGGTGACCATCAGGTGCATGAACAGTATAAAGCTCAGGCCAGGATGGTAACAAGGGTGGTAAGAAAAGCAAAAGCAGATTACGAAAGGAAATTGGCCATGCAGGCTAAAGAGAATCCCAAACAGTTTTTTCAATATGTTGCAAGTAAAAGGAAAAATGCTCATGGTA
Organism: Typopeltis vanoorti; assembly: GCF_054136105.1. Classification (NCBI taxonomy): domain Eukaryota; kingdom Metazoa; phylum Arthropoda; class Arachnida; order Uropygi; family Thelyphonidae; genus Typopeltis; species Typopeltis vanoorti. Next base: position 73,073,244 of record NC_143557.1, on the reverse strand, counting down.
GAATGATCTTAAAAAATGCTGAGGGTAGGGAGGTAACTGAATCAGTCGATGTTGTGGAATTACTGAGCGAGCACTTTGCAAGAGTATATCATCCAGGTGGTGGCTTTGCGGAAATGGAGGAACCAACAGCTTATACTGGAATTGTGATGAATGAGGTAGAGGTAACTAGTCTATTACAGAACCTCAATGTCAATACATCTGTGGGATTGGATGGTATACCAGCTCGTGTCGTACGTGAAGCGGCCAAAGAATTGTCAGTGCCCTTGACCATTATGTTTAATTTGAGCCTCAGGACTGGGTCAGTCCCAAGGGGGTGGAAAGAGGGGAAAATAGTTCCACTGCACAAAGGTGGTTCCAAGGCTGCTGTTGAAAATTACCGGCCAATCAGCATAACAGGAATCATTATCAAGGTCTTAGAGAAAATAGTCAAGAGGAAAATACAAGATTGGATAGAAGAAAATGGGATACTGTATCGGGGACAGCATGGTTTTGTGAAGGGTAGGTCATGCCTCAGTAACTTGCTCACGTATTATAACACAGTGACGGCTGAACTGGATAAGGGTAATGGGTTTACAGTGATTCTGCTGGACCTTGCTAAGGCCTTTGACAGGATACCACATGGAATTCTAATCAGTAAATTGCAGCATATGGGAATGGACATAGGGTTGGTGAGATGGATAGGAGGGTGGTTGACGGAGAGATATCAGAGAGTGGTTTACTCAGGAGTAGAGTCCACTAGACGGCCTGTGACTAGTGGTGTACCACAAGGATCTGTTCTTGGACCACTGCTGTTTAATTTGTTCATAAATGATATAGGAAAGGATCTGAGAGGAACAGTTCATTTGTTTGCGGATGATGCGAAGTTGGGTAGGGCAATAGTGAATGCAGATGACGTCAAAATTTTGCAGGATGATTTGGATAGATTGGAGGTCTGGGCTAGGAAGAATGGATGTCAATTTAATGTGGCAAAATGTAAGGTTATGCATTTTGGGGTGAAAAGATGGGAGGCAGTTTACTGCATTGGTGGAACCGTGCTCCAGGAAATTGATGAGGCACGAGATTTAGGAGTGTTGGTGGATAAGGAATTGAAATTTAGGGGACACATTGCAAAAGTGGCCAAATCAGCTCATCAAATCACTTGGTTGCTGAAGAATACGTTGACAAGCAGAGACAAGCAGGTTATTGTTCCTCTGTATCGAGCCTTGATAAGACCTCATCTCGACTACTGTGCTCAGATTTGGTCACCTAGGTTTCTTCTTGATGGGGAGGAGGTGGAGAGGATCCAGAGGCGAGTGACCAAGATGATAGCAGGTCTGTGGAATGAACCGTATGAGAACAGGTTGAGGATTTGTGGGTTGCAAAAATTGGTTGATAGGCGGAGGAGGGGAGATATGATTGAGACATTCAAATTACTGAAGGGTTTCTATAAAATTAATTCAGAAGATATTTTTGAGAACAGGGCTGGTTGTGGGAAGACTAGGGGACATCCATGGAAACTGGGCAAAAGTGTGGTTAGTAAAGGTGTTAGAGCTGGGTTCTTTACTTTTAGAGTAGTGAATGAGTGGAATGCGCTCCCTGAGTCTGTGGTGGATGCTGTGACAGTGAATGAGTTTAAGGCGAGGTATGATAGATACTGTATGAATGTCGAATAGTTGTGATGAAAATGATTTGGGGCCTCCCTCGATGAGTCTAATGACTCCCTGGAGTTGCCCGTAATAATAATAATAATAATAATAATAATAATAATAATAATAATAATAATAAATTTCTACACAAAAGTTATTTTGAATATTAAATTATTTCAGGAATTTACAACATATACTGGAATATTAATTAAAAGAAACTTTAATAAATACTTGCTATATTTCGGCAATGTCACATCGCCATCTTCAATGGAACATAAAACTATGACACATGCACTCAGGCACTACAAAGAGCAAATGAGGCAGAAAACAGAAAACTAGCATTGCTCCTAGAGTCCTAAAAGTGTCCCCTAGTGGTCTATATTGGGTTGTCTTGGCTGTTGGGCTGAAGTTCTCAAGATGCAAGCTTCCCAAATTTGGGGCAGTCTCATGCACCCCAAATTTGTTGAAGTTTGGAAAGTACAGCACACAGTGAGCCTGACATCCTTGTTAGAAATCTGCTACTATTGAGAACTTAATAGTAGCAGATTTCTAACAAGGATAGTAATGTGACTGAGCATGAACAGAAGGTCTGCTATAGGTTTCTTTCAAAAGACAAAAAAAACCTAAAGGTTTCTATCTAGCTGGGAAAGAATAAAGAGTTCTAAAAAGAAATGTGACAACAAAATGTTTCAGATTATGATCAATCATTTTCAACCCTGTGAAATGACTGCATTTCACACCATAAAGGTATAGTTTTCTGAAAAATCCCCTCAACTATACATTCGGAAGAAGAGCTGTCTTCTTTTTTATTTTTAAAAATTTACACTAGCTTTTTGCAATGAAATTATGAGCTTTTAACTTAATCATTTTAAGTTAAAATGATTAAGTTCATGTTTTTTTTAATTGAAAAGGTTTCAATTCCACTACATGTATAAATGAAAACATAAATCAGACTTGTGAATTCAACTTAGGCCCAGAAAAAAAAAAAAATAGTTTTGTCTGAAAATGCAATAAGATATCAAAAAGTACACCTCTTGAACATTAAAATAGCAATAAACATTAGAAATTGGACAATCTGGAAATAAGCTACGGTTCATTTTAAAACCTTCTATGAAATTGTAAAAATTTCATTACATTCTTCCATTTCATTTTCCCAATAAAAATGGCCACCATAATTAATAAGACGCCAGGAAAAATCTATATACAGGGTGGCCAATAAGTCACCAAGAGGTTTAAACATTTAATAACTTTTTTTATTTATTACTTATTTTTATCATTTTTTTTTGTTATAATACTACTGTTGGTGATGGCAGGTGGTATCGATGGGAGTTGTGTTTGTAGTAGGAGAATTAAGTAGTATGATAGAAGGTTAGATGTGTAGAGCAGAGTGGAATACAGCTGTAAACTGTGTTGCTGTTATTTCTTGTTATTTATAAAGCCTGCTTGGTTACTGCGCCTTTGAAATACCGTTATTCTAATTAGCAGTGCACGCTTTCTCTCGTAACCTTTCCCACTTGTACTATTGCGTACTGTGTTTATCTACCTTTCGCACTACGAGTCTTATGCCTATGGATACTAGAAAATTTATTTTATTGAGACTGCGCCACTAATATCTTTTAATTGGCATAAAACTCGGTAATACGGCTGGTTGATTTCTCTCTCTCTAACACAAATTCCTTCAGTAAAACTTTACACAAATAGTCATGGTCTATTTACACTTAACTACACGCTTCGGCTATCTCGCTTGGTTTCCCGCTCACAAGTCCGATATTTTTTTTAGGAACAGTGCATTGTAAAATAAACAATCAGGCAGACATATAATTAAAACACATTTATTTACATTTAAAATAAAGTACATTAAATAAGCGATAGGGAGGTTACTCTTCTCTCTCTACCTATCCCTTTGGTATGAAGAAACAAATTTTCCCTTTTCAATATTAAATGACTATACAATATATATAATTACTCTGTTACTTCTCTGTTTAAGAAAATCAAATTTCTGAAAAACCAAATTAGTAATTCATTTGCCTCTAATGGAAGTATTTCTGTTTTCACCTATTCTTCTCAATTCTTGTGTATTCTTTACTGTTCTTGCTGATCATTCTAACATGATTCATGTCACATGTCAACATGTGGGTTTACATATTTACAATTTTTAGTAATTTAAATATACCAACCAAATATAGGGCTCTCCTTAATTACTGGTTTCTAATATATTCCAGAACAAACACATTCTCCCCTCCCCGAGCAGTGTTGGCTTCAATCAAAGCACATGCCACAATTTGTGGCATGCTCACTATACATTATACGATTCCCTGTCCCAAGGTCAAGTACAGCACAAGATAATTTGTCCCTGCTCAATGTGAACATATTAACTAGCTCTCTTGATAAATATACTGTGGATATTAATTCTTCTCTTGTTGATACTTATCTGAATCGAATATCTCAATGGCATATCTGAACTTACTGTGAAAATTTTTAATCTTCTCAACATCTACAGGGAATCTTCATCCTGTCAAAAAAAAAAAAAAAAAAAAAAACTCTACATTTCTCTTTTCACCAAAAGACAAGCTTCCTCCACTTAATTTTCCTGGTGGCTAACATCTAACAGATCCCTTGCTCCTGCAGTCTATCTTATTTTGGATGATATGAAAGATCTGCCTTGGTCTGTAGTTAGGAACAAATCTTATATCAAAAATCTTGAAAACAATCCAGCCTCCTTGCTGAACATGCCATCTCTACTAATCACAGTATCCTGCACACTAAAACAAAAATCCTACACAAGAGCAGATTTCCTTATGGAAGTATTTATAAAGAAACTTTGTGAAACATTACCACATTGTCCTAATTATCTGATAGCCTATGTTTTAACCCCCTTAAAGGAGTTAGACTTTTTCAATCTGCTAACCTTTCTAATCTTGTTTTTTTTTTTAATTAGAAAATGTTATTGTGGCATATTTTTAGAATCTTTATGTTAATTGTATATTATGTTGTTCCAATTTTCAGTTACAGAAGATTCTTCTTTAGATAAGTAGGAGAAAATTCTACAATTAAACTGATTTTATTTAATGTAAGTTAACTGTTTTTTTAATTTACAGTATTATCAATTCTAAGACAGATTCAAAATCAACTGCAAGTAGAATTATCAGCCAGCAGAAGTGTGAGGGTGCCAACTTCAAAAAGAAACACAAACACCCAGGAAGCTAAAACCAGGATATGGCTGAGTGCATTATCTCAACTGTGAAGTTTGGAAGTGATGGTTGTAATAGTCAGGAAGCTGTTCCTTCTTATATGAATTCAAATCATAGGTTCATTTATAGTGCATGCAAGGATATATATTCTCTTAAATCTGGTATTAGTTTTCAAGAATCTTCGCAGAAATAAAAATGTGTGATAAATTTGATGTGAAAATCAGCGAATGAAATGCTGAAACTAAGAAAATAATCAAGAAAAAACAGAAAACATTAACAACAACAACAAAAAAAAAGAGTGAATCAATAAACAGTAATAATGTATTTTGGCTATTTACCCACAATTTTTAGTGAAAACGGTAAAAATATGGAAATACAAACAGAATAAGGTAGGAATGGTAAGAAGCAAATAAATATACATGATGGAAGAAAAAAAATGCAATTTGCACAGCCTTGTGAATAGAAGAGGAGATATGATTGAGACATATAAGTTAGCATTGTGTTACCAGGTTAATGTAGAAGAAATTTTTCATGGAGAGGGGGAGGGGAGAACAGGAGGCTATCCCTGAAAACTACATAAAGAGGATGTGAGCAAAGGAGTGAGGTAAAGGATCTTTGCATGGAGAGTGGTTGGAGAGTGCATTGCCTGAGAATGTGGTGAATGCAGACATGAATGAGTTTAAAGCACAGTTTGATGGGCTTTGTGTGTGTGTGTGGGTGGGTGGATTTGGATGTGGGGGTGCACATGCCATTGTGTACTTCTTACAATAATCTTTTGATTCCATGGAGTTCTGGTGTTGTTAATAATAATTCTTAATGGAGAAGCTATAAAATAAAATAAAATATTTCAGGTATTTAAGTGAAAGTTTTACAAGTTTTAGTGAGGATGGCAAATTAAATAGGGAGAATATTATAGACATTATTTCTGGAAAATTTTCCATGCTACTCCTCTAAATCGATATAAATTTTTACGACTATTTTGCCTATTTTTCTTTAGAAGTACCCCTTTTTATAATGTCACTGGCTTTTTACTCAATTTTTTAGGGTATTATTGATATTTTAAAGACATAAATACATGAAGAATTTTTTAGGGTATTATTGATATTTAAAAGACATAAATACATGAAGAATATATGGAAGGAATAATTTTGGACATACTTTGTAGGATGTTCTTGGTCGACTTCTTTTGGAGCAGCATCAGACATATAGTGATAAACATTTATATACCACCACTGAAGCATGACAGAAAGGAAGTGGGGGGGGGACAGAAATGTGAAGATAGAAAGATGTAGGAGAATTGCAGATAAAACAATAAAAGGTATGTGAATTTAAAACGTGAGTTTCCAAGGTGGGCTGTGAATTCTTTGGGAAGAAGGTGAAAGATAGAATATTTTTAGGGGAAAGGAGAAGGACAGAATATGATGAATCAAGATTAGGGGGTGGGAGTAACAAGATGTGAGCCATTTCGACCGAGTGTCGTCTTCAGAGCTTGTGGGAAAAGTGTAGGCTGTCATGTTGGCTTAGTGTTTTTGTCTTGGGTTTATCTGTGTTGTTTTCTTGGCCAGAATCATGATCTAATTTGTATGTTGTGGAGCTTCCAACTGCCAGAGATTATATAGGGGCAGTGAATGTTTCTGATATTCTTAGCATTGTTTCGTTTTCCTGTATGTCTACTATTATGGCTTTGTGGGCTGCTATTTCTGTTTTCCCTGTATGTTGCAGTCATGGAAGTGTTCCTGTAGTCTTGCCCATATGGAAAATAGATAATAGAATTACCAAAGCCAGTATGGTGGGGGAGCCAAATGAATAAATTTACATGGAATGAGAGAAAAATAACCAAATCAATAAACTAGCAGCATACAAAATAGTGTTCAAACCAATTTTAACATATAGATGTGAGAGACAAGTTAGAAATAAAACAGTTGATCAAAGACCATAGACCATAGTTATGAGAATTCTGAGAAAAACCAGGACATAAACAGATCAATGACAGAATGATATCAAAAATGAAGATATTATGAAGGTGTATGACATTGTTAGCATTCAAGAATGTGTGAGCAGAGCTAATCTAAAGTGACACAGCTCTTAGACTAGCTCTCAATGGGAGAGGAAATGTCAAAAAAAAAAAAGGTGCAGAGAAAGACCAAGATCTAGGTGGATCAATGCAGTTAGTGTTCTATTCATGTTATGTTTACACAAAGACCCATGCCATACATGCAAGTGTAGGGTAGGGTATGTGCTATTTAGCGATATCAGATTGTTAGCAATATTCCTTGATACAGTCTGTTGCAAACAGGCCATAACAAGAAAACTGTTTGTGATATTTATTTGAAAAAAAAAAAAAATTCACCTCTAATTTAATTTTTTTTATTTCTGTAACTTAAACCTTGAGAAAAGAAAATATTGAACTCTCCAACAACGTTTTCATGCCATTAAAGAATGTAGTCTTGTTTACAACAAGTGATTGTTTTGCTTTCATCTCACCACCATCATGTTACTTGTTGTGCCAGCTAGAAGTGGGTTTGTACTTCCAAAGAGGAAGTTGAATTAGCATGAGAGAATAGAACGGCTGGTGCATTGATTAAAACAGAGAAGACATTCTGGAAAGTTGGAAGTTTAGGGGAGAAATATAGTTTAAAAGAATTCTTAAGCCAAAAAAGTGAAAAAGAGCATTATGAGGGAAACAAACAGTTATCCCAAAATTAACAGATGAATTTCTTTCAAGAAGCTAAATTGTGGTATAAATAAAAGTGATATATATAGTTTCTCACTAAGCAATGGAATAGTTCCTTTTGATACGTTATGCAGCAAACATATTCTAGTTCAACACATTGTGAACCCAAAAGTAATAAACTTTTTGTGTTTAAGGATAACAAAGAAGTTTGTTAAAAGGGAACTTTAAAACTATCTTTGTATTTCAAGGAAACAGAAAAGGAACTGATAATGTAGAGAAGATATGAAACAAGAATTATGTTCTTTCTTAAGAAAAGTTGTACACAAATTATCTTTTTGCTTTAAAAAAAAAAAAAAAAAAGGTACAAGCTAATTAGATTTCTATGGCTATTGTTTAGAGCAAACAGTGTGTCTAATAAGTTTGTGTATTCTTATCAAATCCTGTGATCTTGAAAAGAAGAGACAAGAAATCTTGTGTGGCATTTATGTACTTTAAGCCTGATAGTTTGTGGGCCTTTTTCTCTTTAGGATAAATTTTTATTTCTAATGTGAATTTGTATATAGTGCTTGGAAAACAAACATTTTACACAAGTCTTAAAGCTTTACCATAAATTTACACTAATATAAATTATTTGTAAATAAGGATATTATTTTTGAATTTTCTCTCTCTCTCACTCAAGATCTTAAGTTAACTTATTATAATAAAAATATCCCAGATCCAAATCTGTGATATTAACTAAAAAAAGTTAATGAACCACTCAGACACACTACTTTGGTATATATATATCAGACATACACAGGCTTTCACAACCAGATTCAACAGAATAGGATAGTTAATCCTTATCTCTACTCTTTTATGTCTGTATACTGTGTATGGTTTCCTGGCCAGTTACATATTTTGTGGGATGAAAGATCCAATTTTCTGGGAGGGAAAAAAAAAAACTGCAACTTCCATATAAGACTGGCTAACTCACCTGCAATTGAAAAGCCCTGATAAAGTTCATGTCCTAGAAAGGATTTGTACTCAGGTCTGTCCAACCAAAGGGCATTCAAAACTGACTAAGCTATAGTCTCTAAAAAGATGTTAGAAGACCAAAATATATGATCTGACAGTATTTGGGTCCTGACAAATAATAGCTTAATTTGGAGAAAAATTACTGATAGGAAACTATTAATAATATAAACTTAATCATATAGTACAACCATAGTACCCAGCATATCCCTTGAGCATATGTATCAGCTCAAGGGATATGCTGAGTACTATGATAAACATAATTATGATATACATAATTTGATGATGAGTTAATTAAAAATGACGCAATCAAACTTGGAAGAAACCTAATGAAGGAAAACTAGTAATGAAATATTAAATTGTTTTGGATCACTGTAATAGTGTTCATTCACTGAGAAATAATGAGATGATTGTGAAAGCATCTTATTTGAGTTTGCTGGTTGTTACTTCACTCCCCCACCACCACCCATCTTTCCAATGCAATGGTTAAATCTATTACATATTTTCACAATCTCTTTCCATAATTAATTTCTTTCCAAAATATCTCATATTTCCAAGATTCCAAAAATTTTGAGCATGTCAGTGCCTTCTCTCCATTAAAAAACAAAGCAGCTCAGTATTAAATCTGCCATAATTAATGATGAAATATAAAATCTATAAGAACAAAAATCTGAAAAATATTTGCCTCTTTATTTTCCAAGCTTTCTGCAATGCAGGATACTTCTGATTTTGGACTTTTTTTGAATTCACTGATACTGCAAAAGATATAAAGCCAATGCACACATTTTAGTTAATTATCACACAAACAACTGAAAAATTATAATATTTTAAGCAACAAAGTAAAATCACTACTAACAAATCCAAGTACTATAGTTTGTGAACTGCCCAATACTTGAGAAGAAAAAAACAAGACATCGATACACTTCTTTTAAATTATCAATATACCATATTAATATACCACTCACTCACTATATATAATGGAGGTAGTTTATTCTTTACCTGCAAGCTTCTCAATTAATGTAGCATCTTTTACTGCCTCCAAATCATTCAAAGTAGCTGATATTTATAAATACATTTTGATCAATAATAAGGCAGATGCAATAAATATCAGCAAGTGAATTATATCATCTTCATAATACAATTCTTAATATATGCTATCTACCAATAATTGTCGGGACACTTTAGCACTTTACAACTGATACCAGCAGGCGAACCCTAATATCGGGTATGCCCACCTTTGGTTTTGATCACCTCCTGCATCCTTTGAGGGAGGCTTTCCACCAATGTGCAGCAGACATCAGTCGGAATTTATCTCCATTCTTCCATCAAAGCGGTACCGAGTTTAGTGACAGATCGAAGGCATGCTGCTCTGAACCTCAATCACTGCTCCAATTCGTCCCACAGGCATTCGATGGTTGAGGTCAGAACTCTGTGCAGCCCAAGGCAATCATTTAACACCCATCTCTTCATGCCATTCCATAACAGCTGCAACTTTGTGGCATGGGGCATTGTTGTCTTAATAGTAATACGGGTTCCTCTGATCACATTTCTCTGGTCAATTGTCCAGTTCGCAAGCTCTTTGCACCAGGCCAGACGAGCTGCTCTTCTGTGGAAACTCAGTAAATGGATATAATAAAATTAGTTTAATCCTTTATCCAAGTGTGAGCAAACAAAGTTTGCGCCTGAAGTATCTTCAGGACTAGGGTAAAGTGATACAACACCAGGGCAACTCATTGCAAAGGTGGAGAAAGCTACCAACACTCCTAACTCAGTATCTCCTATAATGCAAAACACATCTCCTTGCGGATATGTCTAATGTTAAGCATTAAAGGAAGGGCCACTACCCAGACTAGTTTCGACCTTTATTGAGGTCTCTTCAGTGGGAGCCAGGCCCTAGTGGAAATACCAGGCAGAAGCATTAGCAAGTCATCTCTACCTATAGGAGTTGCCAAATGGTGTGCCACCCTTTTTTAATAAATTACTCTGGATTTAGAGAAAGATGTTGAAAGTTTATTTTTTCACTTGGTTAGAGTATAATAAAATTAGTTTAATCCTTTATCCAAGTGTGAGCAAACAAAGTTTGCGCCTGAAGTATCTTCAGGACTAGGGTAAAGTGATACAACACCAGGGCAACTCATTGCAAAGGTGGAGAAAGCTACCAACACTCCTAAAAACTAGTCTGGGTAGTGGCCCTTCCTTTAATACATATCCGCAAGGAGATGTGTTTTGCATTATAGGAGATACTGAGTTAGGAGTGTTGGTAGCTTTCTCCACCTTTGCAATGAGTTGGCCTGGTGTTGTATCACTTTACCCTAGTCCTGAAGATACTTCAGGCGCAAACTTTGTTTGCTCACACTTGGATAAAGGATTAAACTAATTTTATTATACTCTAACCAAGTGAAAAAATAAACTTTCAACATCAGTAAATGGAGTTCTTTTTGCTAGCAGTCTGGAACTTACCATGGATGGTCTGTGCCAACTGTAGCCAGTTTTTGTGTTTCACAGACAGCCTGTTTCATCTCTGTATGTTTTCTTAGCTACCTCAATGGATAGTGCTCCACCAAACTGGGCATTAATCATTCCTCTTCAGTCTGTCAAAACACAAACAGCAGCTGCCCAGCATCAATTTGTAGTCAAACTGCACACACACCAAAGCTGTTTCCCCATTTCCTCTTTTATTCCAAATACCTGTGCTCTCCAAAACAGCCTTCTGACAACTACAACCTTCAGCTTTTCAAGAAAAATTTCAACAGATTCCTTCCTCCAAACCTCATCTATATCCTACACGACACTAGTGTGCTATACCTTCTTCTTGAATGAGATTAACATTAAGGGAGAGGGGAAAGGCAGCAGCTACAATAACTATTTCCATCTTAAATGTCTGAACTACTACAACTAGCATAAGTCCTTCTCATTGTCAAATCTGGTATCCTATCTTTCTGATCCATCTTTGGCTCTGATTTTGTTTAACTGGTATGTTACTTGCAATTCTGAAAATTACACTGAACCCTCAGAATTTTTATACCCATGGTTTGATTCTCAACAATACAAATGTCCAGTGAGGTTATTTTTATTTTTTATTTTGCTGACTTTAATGTTCACATAACATTCAGTCCTTTTCTAATAGCTAAGCCAGAAGAGATGCCAAAATAATAGTTACCTAAAAGAAGTTATTCACATAACAACCAAAATAAAAAATAATCCCCTCCATTTATCCAACTAGTTTTCTTTCCTTTTCTTATACTATAATGATCACCTTTCCTCTTTTAACTCATACCATTGAGTCATGCAAATTTCCTCTTCTATGAAACATTCTTCCCTTAGTCAATCCTAGGTCCATGCCTGTTGGCACACTGCCACAAAGTTGGATGACATCCAGAATTCCTCCTTATTTTTCCATGGTCAGTACACTGCCTTCATTATCCTGACTCAAGTGATGATCAAGTTACTGAAATAAATCTTGATAGAATTCTTGCCTTTCTCCCCTTTTCCATTCAGAATTTCAAATTGTTATCCAAGGTTTTTCAAAGATGGCAAAGTAGTGCAATCAAAAAATGCAGCATGTAAAAAGTGGCTTGTGTTAAAAACTACAGCTTTACTTTCAGCCTATAGTTGAGACAGCAACACTACCACACTTATATTTTGAAATAATCAAATGAAGGAAATGTGTCTCGTATAGAAATGGAAGCAACATTTTTTGGTTCCTTGAAAATATGGACACAAATTCTACCTATCTATTTCTTCACCCCTAGCACCAAAAAGCATTTTGTCTTCTGGATAGTATCCTCCAAGCTGTTCTCAAACTCAACTTTCATTCCAGAAGCTCTTATCCTATATCTTTTCTATATTCTTTTATACTAAATCATCATCTACTTCATAGCCTATATTAAAAGAGAGAGAGAGAGAAAGAGAGAAGGGATAAAAGTCAGCATCCTGAAAAGAATGGGTTAAGTAATTGACCGTCAACTTCTTCCCCATGTGGAGATCCAACAATTCACTAAGTTCAGTCAGTACAGACAACCTTCACCTTCTTGGTTTGTTGTCTCATATCATTCACTTCTGGACATGCCATGAAAATGTTTTAGAGAAAGTTGTGCAGTTGCTCAAAATTTCCAGGACATTTACTTAAGCCTAACTTCCACTGTTCATAATTAAGGGTGGATTAGATTACTCATTCAGATTTTTCTACTCTTTCTGGCTGCTGAATTAGAAACTTTTATTTAATACCATGTTGGATCTCCTTTAGTCCAAATTACAGCAGCACATATGTGGTTTGGCATAGATTCCACCAAGAGTTGGATTGCATCTACAACATACCATGTGTTCACCAGACAACTATACAGGGTGTTTGGGATAAATTTGACATATTTATAATTAATTATATTTTTCCGTAAGTTACATGTATTAACACACACTTCTCTTCATTTAAAAGTTTGGACCCTTCTTCATTCATATACAAGATGTCAGAAAGGATGGATAGCTGGAACCCACCTGAATCATGGAAGAGAATAACTTGTATCATGATGATTCGTGCCCGCCATCAAAATAAGGATATTACGACTGCTGCCCAATGCTCCCTGAATACAGTAAAAACAATCAGGCATGAACTAGAGACTTGCAATGGTGACTACGAGGATGTAGCAAGAAGAAAGATCCCTAGCAGACGATCTGATTGCGTTCGTACAGCAGAATTCCTCGCAAATCTGCAGGAACAGGTGTTGAAGAACCCTGGCATTGGAATTCGGGCTTTGTTCGTGGAGTTGCTAACTGTAGTCAAGCCCTGGATAACAAGGGTAGCCAATGGTAGGCCGTATGTATGGCAGCAGGATTCGGCCCCTTGCCACACCTCTGGGAAAAGTCAAAAATGGTTGTCTGAAAATTTCTACGACTTCACCAGTCCAAATGTTTGGTCTCCAAACTCCCCAGACCTTAACCCCATGGATTATTTTGTATGGGGCGCAGTTGAAAAAGACACCAATCGCACTTCCAGTAATACAAAAGCCCAGTTAATGGATAAAATTAAAACAGTTTTTGCGGCCCTTCCCAGGGAGACTGTAGCATCAGCTTGTTTGAGGTTCCGAAGCAGAATTGAAGCTGTGATCGATGCTAATGGTGGTTATTTTGAGTAAATCTTGTTGATAGTATTGTAATTAACTCTGCCTGTAATGTTTTTTTGTCAATTCATTAAATTTAATAGATACAAAGAAGATTTTCTTTTTCCTTACGAAACTGTCAAATTTATCCCGAACACCCTGTATATACAGTGCATTAAAAGGCACAAGCTTATAACACAATGGTCAATAAATGTTTCCTTTTCTAATATTTAAAAAAAAAATAATATATATATATATATATATATATATATTAAATATAATAAATATATAATAAATTAAAAAACTAAAAACACAATATTGAAAAAAAATTCATCTTAAACCTTGATTTCAGCAACAGACTACAGAAATAACTTAGAGCCTAAATAGATGCAAAAATAAAACTGATGGTCTGATTGGTTGAGCAATTGTTTTCCAACCAATGGACAGTGGGTTTGAAGTGTTCTATGATACAAATTTTTTATGCACGTATTAAGCGGTACATGATTTATGATCATTCATAGTAAGAGCAGAACTCGTTTACTTGAAGGCTGATATGGCTTGAAAACAAAATTATATCTGCACTTTTTTTTTTCTGAGCCATTTCAACAGCAGGAATTTTTTGATCTTTTAATTATCAATCAACTTTTTGGGACTAATATTAAAAAAATAATAAATTAGGCAGTAGGTGACGAGCCAATCTGAAGAACATCTACCACTGTCCATCCTCATCTTCCATCACTGCTCTAGATATAATATGATTCTAGAGATTCGTGGGATACACATCAAAATATGCCATTGAGAGAAATAAACGCCTTCTTAGACTATGTTTCATCTAGTAAATGAAAGGAATCAATGAAATTACTATTTTTTTTTTTTTAGACAATTCTGGATCATAGTAAGAACAATACTAGTTTGCAAATTTGCAGACAGAACATTTATGATTAAGTGTGTAATATGTTCTTCAAGCCAATTTTTTTGACATGCCATGTTAAGAACTGTGGGCTATTCTTAATTTAATGCCTTAAATTACTCTAATACAAAACGTTTATCGAATCACAGCCAAACTTACAACCCAGCTCAATAAATAGCTAAAGGAGACATAACTACATAATTCATGTCAATATTTTTAGAATGGAAAACTACATAAACATGGTGTTAGTGACTAGTCCATATCTTGAGCAGAAATCCAACAAATATTTACCATTATTATTAGCCTCCCTTTTCCTCTAAATTTTCCTAAAGCATTTCGATAAGCATGGTGGTTTCATTTCTTACTCTGCTGCTCAGACACCAACAACAAGGAATCTAAACAGTTCATTTTCTTTATGTTAGCTGCCTGCTCTAAAATTGCTTCAAAATTTCCTCCACTTTTTCCTTAGGAGAATCTTCTGGAGCCATGGACACAAATATGCTTCATTGTCTATTGTGAATTCTGTCCACATAACTCTAGTTGAAGCTACCTTCCAATAAGAAATTTATCTTCATGTTTGGTGTTGAATGCTATCACTATACCTTCCTTTCCTTGATTGTTATTGCCTGAATATAACATCCTGTACTTATTACTGAGTAGGATCACACCTGTTTTTGTCCTCTTTGTCTCATAGTAATGCCAATTATGTCCACATGGTATTTTTACAGTTCTGAAAATCTGATTTCCTTTCCATTAATACTACTTATGTTGCTGGTTCCTATTTTCAATTCTTCTGCCATTGGGTTCACTCTTTACGAATCCAATGGCAGAAGAATTGAAATTAAGAATCGAAAACAGATGTTGAGTTGGAGTTTGTTCCAGTAGCTGACGTTTCAGTGTGTCCCAATTTCTTGATAAAACAAAGCCTTGTTTAACCAGGCCACATCCCAGCCGGATGAAATCTCATCTTGTTGTACCATTGTGTATATTTCTGGTTTAAGCTAACAGAGAGTACAATTTTGTTGGCTAAGTCCCAAACTGCCAGCCACCTAAACTCATTCATTCATTACCTGGTGGATATCAACCATATGAAGAAACCATATGCAGTTTCTGACCAGACATTAGGTCAGAAACTGCAGTTGGTTCTCTGCATTCCTTAAAGTTCATTCTTCACCTTCACGTGAGGATTGATCCAGTTATCTGGCTTAACCCTTAAGTAACTCGTGATAAAATTATTAGAATACCTAATTTTAAAACCATACATAGGCCATCTAATCCTCAACAACCACACTATTTTATCACCTTAGTTAATGATAAAATGAAGTGCCATTCTGGATTCTTGAAATTGAAAATGAAATGGAGTGAATTATAAAAATAAATAAATATAAAAATTAAACTACAGATTAAATTAGAATTCCTCCAATTGGATATCAATGTGTTATATATCTTTACATAAATGTTTGTTTTTCTTTTTTAATATTCATTCATTTATTTTTACTCTCCCATTGGTTATAGTCACATGGCACACCACTCATTATCCTAAAAAAATTATCTTATTATTGATGGATGTACTAAAAATAAAAAAAGATGCAAAAAAGAAAAAGAAATGTTTTTCTTCATTTTCAAAAGGCTGTGTGCAGTCATCGAAGAGATAATAACAATAGAATAGACCAGTCTTGTTTTATAGTCACCTTTATAGGCAATTTTGTTTACATACAACTGCTTCAATCAAGGTGATTTGGGGGCATTCCACTCATGTTTTATAAATGAAACACAAAAAATCAGACTTGTGGATTCAACCTGGGACTTGGCAGAGTGAATACAAAATAGGGACAAAGACCACTGAGAACACCTCAAGCACGTGGCCACCACTAGAAAAAAAAAGTTTGCCTGTAAAACAAAAAGTATAAACTCTGACCATTGAAACAGCAGGAAAAAAAAAGATTGGAAATTTGACAATCTGAAAAAAAGCTGCAGTTATTTTTAATACAGTTCAAAATTGTAAAAATTCTATGGATCCACCTAATAAAAACAACAGCTATAATTAAAAGGATGCAGGAAAAAAATCTAAAAAAAATATTTTCTTCCATCTAAAGGAAAGGTAACCAAATAACTTACTTTGACCAAAATAAAAAATAATGCCGCTTCAACTTAATTTTTAATTTGATGATTTCACATGAAATGATCCTTTAGGAAATGACACTTAGTCAAGAGAGCCACTTAGTAAAGTAGCCAAGTTTTAATTAAAGTTTAATTAAAACTTGGCTAAGATATGATGATGAAGCAATGTAGCTATATAAAACTGATTTGAGAATTGAGGTTCACGTTAGACATAGTGCAGCAGAAATATGTCCGAGGAAAGATAGCGAGCATGTTGCTCCAGTACGATAATGCAGAATAGAGGAGAAAAGCAGCGAAAACAAATGAGATAATAGTGAGAAGAGTCTGGAATATATGGATACATGGAGTACATTTGAGGATAGAAAGGAGCTGTATACAAAAGATGGATTACATTTGAATGCAGAATCACACAGGTATTTGGAGAGAGAGTTGTTTTCTGAGCAAGTGAATGCGTCAGGACAGGGAAACTAGAACTGCACTGGTGGAGTATGAGGGGAGTAATAATGGAGCATTAGGAATAAAGGGAATGAGTTTGTGCCAATGACTGACTCAGGCTCTCCAAAGGTGGTCGGTATCAGTGAAACTTGGTTAACTGAGGAGAATGTTCTAACAGGGATAGAAATTGAAGGGTATAGCATATTTCTGCAGGACAAGGAAGGTAAACATGGTAGTGAAGTGTTACTCATGATAGGAGATGAATTGTGTGCTCTCAGGTTGGAGAATCTCAGTGGAAATAACACTAATGGCTTTGAGAGAATACGGTGTGAGAAGGATGTCCATAATACAAGATATTTCATCATCATCATCATCAAATTCCTGACATGTACCCTCAAGGGGTGGGGGTGTACAGGATATGATAGTACTACATGAAAAAAATTACATAATTATTAATTTCCTATCTACAATTTTCCTCCAAATCAGTCTGTTACTTGTCAAGACTCCAACATTATCAGATCTTATATTTCTATCGTCTAAAGCATTTTGTACTGATTCTGTTGTCTATTTCTATATTTAATTTACCATCTTCAGTAAAAATCGTGCCAAAAGAGCTGAAATGTTTTACTTGTTCCACATGTTCTCCATTCACAACACAGTTGACATTTTCAATGATTCAGCCTATTTTCATTGTCTTTGTCTTTTTATTGCTGTCCTTCATACCATTACATCTATTACAACAGCTATTCAATTTAGTCAGAGAATCTTGCAGACTTGTAGAAGATTTATTTAGAAGTATAACATCATCCGCATAAAGCAAAGAGCTGATATTAACATCTCCAATTTTGATATCATGTTTAATACCACTTTCCTTCATAACGTAATCCATATAGATAATGAATAACAGAGGGGAAAATGTACATCCTTGTCTCACACCAGATTTAACATTAAACCATCTTCCTGTACTTCCTTCAATTCTAACTGCTGACTTACAACTCAAATAAAGACTAAGTATTGCTTGATATAATGCCCCATTCACACCATATAACTGCAGCGTATTGAATAGCTTCTCTCTTGGCACCTTGTCATATGCCTTTTCCAGATCAACAAAACTTAAATACAGATCTTTGTTATATTCCCATGCTTTCTCGACTATTTGTCGTAAAGTGAAGATCTGATCCTGACAGCCTCTATTTGGCCTGAATCCAGCTTGTTCTTCACCAAGCTTTTCTTCCACAATTCTTCTCAACCGTTTCTCAAGTATACTTGCATAGATTTTGCCAGGAACATTCAGTAGGGAAATACCTCTGTAATTCTCACATCAGTTTTATTTCCCTCTTTATATATGGGTACTATGAGAGCTCTACTCCAATCATCGGGAATTCGTCCCTCTGTCCAGGCTTTCTGAACTATGCAGTGCAGCCACTGTAAGACTTTTATACCAACATACTTCAGCATTTCTGGTCGAACATCATCTACTCCTGCTGCCTTTCCACATTTCAAGCCTTTGATGGCTTTTTCTACTTCAAGTATGGATATGTATTCCTGACTGCATGCCTGGTCAGTGTTTTTTACCACTGTGCTGTCATCACTGCTTGTTTCATTTAGCAGTTTTTCAAAGTAATTACTCCATACTTCAAGGATATCTTTTTCTCCCGTTTTCATGTCACCTTTATCATCTCTAATTCCTTTTACAGCACTCTTTCCTCCATTCTTAAGCTTCTTCAACAACCTCCAGAATATTTTGCCATCTTCTTGATATTTATTTTCTATATTCTTGCCAAAGTCCTCCCATGACTTTTGTTTAGCTATTTACACAGTGTTTAGCATTCTTGCATTTGTCTCTATATTCTCTAAGAGCACAAGCTGACTTATTTGACAGGAACTTTTGGTATGCTTTCTTTTTTTCCTTCACTGCCTCTTTAACTTCCTGTGTCCACCAGGGAGTTCTGATTTTTTTATCCTTACAGATAACCTCACCACATGCCTCTCTGGCAGAATCAATCAATGTTTTCTTCAGAGTTTGCCACTGAATCTCCAAGGTTTGATTCCTGTTCTCAAACTCTTTCATTTTTTCTTCAATAATCTTTGTGTATTTTAGTCTACAGTTCACATCTGAGAGCTGCTCAACTTTTATTCGCTTTAAAACTTTCTTACATGTTATTCTTTTCAATATGAAATTCAATTTTATCCTGCTCAAGACTAAATAGTGATCGCTTCCAATTCCAAATCCTCTGTACACTCTGGTGTCCTGCACCAGGGAGAAAACATCACTATCAACAATAACATAGTCAATGAGACTTTTCTTATTCCTAGCCTCTTCTCTCCATGTGAATTTGTGCACATTTTTATGTTGGAACATGGTGTTAGTAATAACCAGTCCATGTCCTGAGCAGAAATCCAACAGATATTTGCCATTATTATTAGCTTTGCTCTTTTCTCCAAATTTTCCCAAAATATTTTTGTATGTCTCACAATCATTCCCTACTCTGCTATTTAGATCCCCAACAAGGACCAACTTTTCATTTTTCATTGTGTCAGTTGCTTTTTCTAAAGCCTCAAAAAATTCCTCCACTTCTACCTTAGTAGAACCTTCTGTGGGACCATAGGCACAAATAAGTCTCATTGTCCAGTTCCCCATTCTCATATTTGCCCACATTACTCTACTTGAGACTGCCTGCCATTCAAGAAGATTAGCCTCGTATTTAGTGTTGAATACTATGGCTACTCCTTCTTTTCCTTGATTGTCATTGCCTGAATATAACATTTTGTATTTATTGCTCAGAAAGATCTCACCAGTTTTTGTCTTTTTTGTTTCAGTCACCCCTATTATGTCGATCTGGTACTTATCTAATTCCTCAGCTAGCTCCATTTCTTTGCCATTCAGGCTTCTTACATTGATAGTACCGATCTTTAACTCTGGTGATGTAGAGTTGGGGTTTTTTTCAGATTTGTTCCAGTAGCTGACTTTTCGCTGTTCGCCCTGGTTCCCTGGCAAAAACAACGGGGGCCTTGTTTAACCGGGCGACGCCCCAGCCGGCATGAAATTTTGTCATGTTGTACCATCATTCTATATTTTGGTTTAACCAATAAGAATACAGTTTGGTCGGCTAAATCCCAAATTGCCAGCCCATCCTCGTCCGTTCAGTATCCAAGTAGATACCCAACAGGGTGCACCACAAGAAGGTGAGGATTGGACATTAGGTCAGAAGCCCTGGTCGGTTCTCCGCATTCCTTTAAAGGCTATGTGGAGGTCTCCTCTCAGTTATACAGCTTTGACCCTTAAGCACCCCCATACAAGATATTTAGTGGGATTAAATATAGTCTCTGGGAAAAAACCCCATGTTACTCCTCTTAAACACTATTATTATAATTAGGGCTATTATAGCCTGTTTTTGTTTAGGAGTGACCCTTATTTAAATACATTGGCTACCAATACTCAAAGGGGTATATATATTTAGGGCATTATTGGTGAGTATAGAAGGCAATTATGGTAGAATAAAAGAGGTGGAAAAATTTGGTACATACCTTTAATGATTCTATGATGTCTCTCACTTCCATGATCTCGCTGAGGGTTGTTTACAAGCGGGGGGGAAGAGGGAGCGTGGGGGTGTGTTTACATGCCGAAAATAAGTTTAGATAACCCGGGTTAATATTAATAATATATATATAAATGTATACATATATTATTTTGAATTAGGGTGCATTTTTGTGTGTGTGGGGGGGGATAAAGACTATTGTGGCAACTGGGACAATGTTAACGGGGTGTGGAACCGTTTCGGTCGTGTGACCATCCTAGGAAGATGGTCACACGACCGAAATGGTTCCACACCCCGTTAACCCTGTCCCAGTTGACACAATAGTCTTTACCCCCCCCACACACAAAAATGCGCCCTAATTCAAAATAATATATGTCCTCCTAGGATGGTCACACGGCCGAAACGGTTCCACAGCCATTAACCCTGCCCCAGTTGCCACAATAGTCTTTACCCTTCCCCCCACAAAAATGCGCCCTAATTCAAAATAATATATGTATACATTTATATATATATTATTAATATTAACCCGGGTTATCTAAACTTATTTTCCTGCATCTAAACACACCCCCACGCTCCCTCTTCCCCCCGCTTGTAAACAACCCTCAGCGAGATCATGGAAGTGGAAGACATCATAGAATCATTAAAGGTATGTACCAAATTTTTCCATCTCTTTTATTCTACCTTAATTGCCTTCTATACTCACCAATAATGCCCTAAATATATATATACCTCTTTGAGTATTGATAGCCAATGTATTTAAATAAGGGTCACTCCTAAACAAAAACAGGCTATAATAGCCGTAATTATAATAATTTAGTGGGATGTTGCTACAGACCAGGGAATATAGATGGCGATGATCAGGAAATGCTTAAGCAAATTAATTTGGCAAGCACAAAGCAAGTGATCACTATGGGGGAACTTCAAGGTGGTGAAACATCATCTTGAACTTCCTGGATAGTGAGTAACTGTTTATTTAGTCCCCCCATAGTGATCACTTGCTTTGTGCTTGCCAAATTGTGAGACTGCAATGCCGTATTATTAGGCCTTCTTGTGGCCAGATTCAGGCTTATCAGAAAGTGAGACGGAACAGCTAGCCTAAGTGTGTGTTACTCCTTCTCTGATAGTATGCTTTACCTGCTTGACTGAAATAATTCATTCACAACTGTAATACTGTATTGAGGTATATACTTGAAGTATTTTTAAATAATTGATATACTTCATGTACTGAGCAAAAAGTGTTTTTTTTTCGAAAACACTTGTTAAACCGATGTACTATCTAGTCAGTATTTTCCGACTTTGAATTATGACTAATTACTTTTTTTTTTACTGATGAAGAGCCTTTGTGAAATTTAATTGTTTATTAACATGGCTCAAAACATATTTTACTTTTCATCTATGAAAGAAACACAGAAACATAATTAATTGAATTATAACAGTTCCTTGGAGCTGCCAGAGGAGACCATGCAGTAATAAGGGAACTGAAGTTTTGGATATTTTCTTGAGGGACAATGGTCTTAGGCCAAATGTGGTAGAGGGAACATGAGGATTAAGAGTCTTGAATTTGGTCATAGCATCAGAGGATCTGACTGAGATGACATACTTGCCTCCCCATTGATGAGAGTGACCATGAGTTCCTGACTTTGAGGATGAATAGGCATGGGGAGGTATCGAAACAGAAGGTAGTTATGTGGAATTATAAGGCAAGTGACTATCACAGACTTAGAAACCAGCTTGCAGCAGTACAATGGATGAAAGTGTTTTAAGGATAGAGAAGATTGTTAGTGCATGGGAGATAATTAAGAAAAAATTTGTTGACAGCAATGACAGATTGTATACCTCAAGCCAAGAAGATAAAGCAATTTGGAGTCAAATGGATAAGATTGGACCAGGAATTAGGAATAAAAAGGGAATTGCAGAAAAAAAAGAGATTATGAAAGGCACATCAAGAGAGAGAGGTGGAGAACAGTTGCATGTGGAATATACAGCTCAGGCTAAGAAAGTGACTAGTATTTAAGGAGAGAAAAATTAGAATAGGAGAGGAGAATGGCACTGCAATCCAAGGAATTTTTTCACTATGTGGCGAGTAGGAAGGAAAATAATAGGAGACAGATTATCTTGCTGAGTGGAGATGGAAATCAGGTAACCATAGATGACATAGTTGAGCTAATTAATGATCACTTCATTAGAATGTTCCATTCTGGTACTACAGGCTTTATTCCTATAAGGATAAGGAGTGGTGAATATTAGAAATGAATGAAGGGGATGTATTCCAAATACTGAGTACACTAAATGCCAATAAGGCAAGGGAACTAGATGGAATTTCACCACGTGTTATAAGAGAATGTGCTATGGAACTAATTGTACTGTTAACCTGGCTATTTAATGAAAGTCTTGCAATGGAGCATGTTCTTGGAGAGTGGAATGAGGGTAAGATAGTACCATTGCATAAAGATGGTGGTAGAATGGAGGTATCAAACTATAGGCCTCTTTGTATTTCTTCTGTAGTTAAGATTTTGGAGAAATTGGTAAAAATTCATATACAGAATTGGCCAGATGAAGATAATCTTATTTATGCAGGCCATCATGGATTTGTTGAAGGGTGCTCTTGTTTTAGTAATCTGGTTACCTTTTACAACAGAGTAACAAGAGGAGTGGATGAAGGTAAGGCATATACTGTCATTTTTTTTTTTTTCCCCAAGGCATTTGACAGGGTCCCACATGATACTTTCATTTTTAAGTTGCATCATATGGGTTTCTAGGTTAGTGGATTGAATTGGTGATTGGCTCTCTGATAGATATCAGAGTTGTATGAAGGAGGAGTGGGGGGGGGGGGTAAGAAGGATGTAGGTAGAATTCTACAGGATTCGGTCCTGGGACCACTGCTGTTCAATCTTTATGTCAATGAGATTGTCACAGGCCTACAAGAAGATGTTCAGTTGTTTGACCATTTCCCTGTAGTCCTGTGATATAGTGCTAGTAATAGTGCTGATGTTTTGGCTCTTCAAGAAGATATGAACAAGGATGTCGGATGGGGATGTAAGTTTAATGCAACTAAATGTAAGGTTTTAAAATTTAGGATCCACAGATGGGATACTTCATATACTCACTTAGTGGAGTTATACTTGAAGATGTGAAGGAAGCAAGGTATCTTGGGGTGATTGTGGATAGAGATTTAAAGTTCTGAGGTCATATTGCAAAGGTTGTGAAGACATCTCAGAGAACTGCAGCAATGTCAAGGAGAACACTGACCAGAGAGATAAAAGTGTGCTCATCCCATTGTATATAGCTTTGATCAGACCACAGCTGGATTTCTGTGCTAAGATCTGGTCACTTGGATTTGAAGAGGATGAAGTAACCTTGGAGAGGGTGCAGAGACAACAAAAATGATGTCAGTGCAATGTTGGTTATGAGGAAAGACTGAAGACATGTGGACTGCAGAGTTTGGTGGATAGAAAGCAAAAGGAGGGGGATATGATCAAGACATTTAAGCTGTTGAAGGGTTGTTATCATATTAACACTGAGATTTTTCATATGACAATGAGGGAAAGGAACAAGGAGAAGAGGTCATCCCTGAAAGTTGCCAAAGGAGGTGGAGAGTAAAAGGGTAAGAAGTAAGTTGTTGCATGGAGAGTGGTAGGAGCATGGAATGCACTGCCTGAAAGGGTGGTGAACGTACAGACTGTGGATGATTTTAAGGAGTAGTATGATAGACTTTGTGTTCACTAGCATGGACCTCCTGCAATGAGTCTTGTGATTCCATGGGGATCAGGAAAATACTACTACTACTAATAATAATTTCCTGAATGTTTTCTTATCATACACTGAATGAATATAATTCAATATAGAAAAGAGAACAATATTTTATATTTTCTCTTGATAAATTAATTGTTCAGTAAATTATCTTCTGTAACTAGAAATATTTTATTTGGTATTTAACTACAAAGATGCCAAATATAAACTTTTTTTTTATTTTGATTAGTTTCGTGAAATACTTTCACTTCATCAGGAAATAACATGAATAAACTAAACTAGAAAGCAAGTGAAACAGTTAAATTTCTAAGAAGAATGTTGGACAAATTCCAACATTCTTCTTAGAAATATAACTGCTTAGTTAACAGTCAATGTTATCTGCAAGATTGAAAGAGATCTATTTGTAAGATCATTCGCAATATTTTAAGAAATAAAAAACAAACAAATTCTAATTATAATGCCACTATAGCTATTTTATATTTCAAAATATCAAAAAAAGTTTAAAGAGGTGTTTAGGAAATACAACTGCAGAATCACCTTCAAATTGTCCATGTAAACTCTCCATTTCTTTTCTTTTAGGCTTGCACGGTGATCCGAATGCATTTTTGAAAATTATGGAGACAACTACCGTGTTTGAATAAAAACTTCAGTTTAATATAACTAAAATCTACATTCGACGTTTCGACCTTTATGTCAAGGTCATCTTCTGGGGCATACAACTGTACACAGGAAACAAGCTATACTACAATCAAACTGGTTTGTTAAAGACACTGACCAACCGCTACAATTGTTGGCCTGACTTCTGGTGAGAGAAAAAAAAATTTAAAAAAAAAAAAATATATATATATAATAAAATAAAAAATAAAATATTATACATCAACGCTAGAGTCCTATTATTAGTGTTGTCTACTATATACATATATTAACATCATTCCAGTCAGTTGGTATGGAATGGTTTCTAATACTAGCTAAGGATTGGCTAGAGTCCTGACTTATGCTGGATCTTTCATATTAGGTAGGCTGAATGTGTGCCATCTAGATCCTTGGAATTTTCATGCCATCTTTGTTGTTGATATTTGGGTGGTTTATCACGATTTCGCAGGATTCCTTAAATTTCCTTTCGTACCAAGTTTTTGTGCGGTGTAAGGAGCAAGTGCTTTTCCAGTTGATTTGGTGTAAGGTGTTGAGTGCGTGGTCTGAGAGGCCTGCTTCACCATAATGGTTATATTTAATGTGTCTAATGTGTTCTTTCTTGCGTATAGGGATTGTCCGTCCTGTTTCACCAATGTACGGTAAGTTACAGGTGCAGCGGATGCAATAGACTCCAGGATGTGCTAACGGGAGGAGAGGATCCTTAGTGGAGTTGAATATGGTTTTAAGTTTAGTGGGTGGTTTAAAGGTGGCATTGAGGTTATAATGTTGTAGGATTCTGTTGATTTTTTCTGATCTCTTTAATGTATGGGATGGCTATGGTTTTACTGTACTCTAGAT
The DNA here is from genome assembly GCF_054136105.1 of Typopeltis vanoorti. NCBI lineage: Eukaryota > Metazoa > Arthropoda > Arachnida > Uropygi > Thelyphonidae > Typopeltis > Typopeltis vanoorti. Next base: position 73,047,404 of record NC_143557.1, on the reverse strand, counting down.
TCGTTTTTGTTGTAGTTTTATAGAGTATTTTATTAACAGTATTTTTGTTATAGCCATTATTTATGAATGTGTCACTAATGATTTTTAGTTCTTGTTTCAGGGCTTGCTGGTTAGAGCAAATAGTTGTGGCTCTGTTTTTAAGGGTGTTAATGGCTCCATATTTTTGTGATGGGTGGTGGTATGAATTAGCATGTATGTATTGGCCAGTGTGTGTCGGTTTTCGGTAGACCGTGAAGGATAGACTGCCTGAAGGAAGACGAGTGACTAGTGTGTCTAGGAATGGGAGCAAATTTTGGTTTTCGATTTCGATGGTAAATTGTATGCGTTTGTGTTGTTTGTTCAGGTGGCTGAGGAATGTGTTTAGCGTTTGTCGCCTGTGCGGCCAGATCGCAAACACGTCATCAACGTATCTAAGCCAGACTGTCGGTCTTAGTGTGGCGGAATCATGAGCCCTTTGCTCAAAGGTTTCCATGTAGAAGTTAGCGATTGGGGGGGGGGGGGATAGTGGTGAGCCCATGGCTGTACCTTCTTTTTGTAGGTAGAATTTGTTTTGCCACACAAAGTAACCGGACTTTAGTACGTGGGCAAAGAGGGCCGTAATGTCGGACGGAAATTTGTTCTGTAGTAGGAGAATTGTGTCATTGATGGGGACATTAGCGAAAAGGGCAGAAACGTCGAAACTGACTAATAAGTCGTCTTTGTCGAGTGTTATGTTTTTAATTTTGTTTATAAAGTGTTGTGTGTTTTTTATGTAGGAGGGGGAATGACCTACCAACTCCTTGAGTGTTGCCGCTAATTTTTTGGCTAGGTGGTAATTGGGACTGTCTATTCCTTCAACGATTGGTCGAAGGGGCACATTTTGTTTGTGTATTTTCAGAACCCCATATAATCTGGGGGGGGGCGTAGTGGAGTTTAAGTTTTTTTAACTGTGTCTGGTGGCCAAGAAGTGATGGACTTAAGTAGTTTTTCTGTTTTATCCTTTATCCTTTTTGTTGGGTTATAATTTACCATTTTATATGTGTTGTTATCGGCTACTAGTTGATTCATTTGAAGTACGTATGTTGACCTGTCAAGGACAACAGTGGCATTGCCTTTATCCGCTTTCATTATTATTATGTTTTGTTTGGCTTTTAATGATTTAATTGCTGCTAATTCTGTTTTGGTCAGGTTGTTCTGTATGGTTTTCTTAGTATTCAGGACATTACTGGTTTCTAGTCGTATTTTATCTGCTATATTGTTAGGTAGGGATCTGATACCTCTTTCAATATGGTAGATAAAATCCAATTTGTTTATCTTTTTAGGTGCTATTGCATAGTTCAGTCCTTTATTCAGTAGCGTAAGTTCGCCATTGTTCAGGGTGTGGCTTGATAGGTTGATCACGTGGTTCTTGCTTGTTGGTGGTTAGTCACTCCTTGTCTCCCTTGTTTGTTGTTCATTGTTGGTGTTTATCGGGGAGGAAGTCCTCTGATTGGATGGATTCCTGTGATTGGCCGCCATATTTTTTTTTTTGCCGTTGTTTCAAACTGTGGAATTTTTTCTCGAGTTTTTCTTTGTTCTTTTCCAGGAAATGTTTGGCCGAATTGTCAGTAATTCTTTCAAGTGTTTGTAGAATGTCTGGATTAACATAGTTCGATAGTTTGTATTGTAATTTAGAAACCAGATTTTGTGTTGTAGCTAGGTTTTGGCGGGCTGTTTGAATCTGTTCTCTAAGCATTGCTTTTTCTGTGCGGTCATAGATGCGGAGTGCCTTAGCGGACGTAAATTTCTTTTTTAGCCTGATGCAGATCGGAATAAGGTTATTGTCCCTGCATCTTTTTAAAAAGGCCAGCCGATTGATCAAGAGAGAAATACGAATCTTTAGCTTACCATAGCGATTGCAGCACTTGTGCGTATCATTTCCATGGATGATCTGAATCCTTTCTTTTAGGCTTGCACGGTGATCCGAATGCATTTTTGAAAATTATGGAGACAACTACCGTGTTTGAATAAAAACTTTAGTTTAATATAACTAAAATCTACATTCGACGTTTCGACCTTTATGTCAAGGTCATCTTCTGGAGCATACAACTATACACAGGAAACAAGCTATACTACAATCAAACTGGTTTGTTAAAGTGTAAAATGTAAACTCTCCATTCTTACAACTAGTGAAGGATCTCTATAACCTTCTTTTTCTCTGGTATAAGACAGTGCATATATATAGCAGTAGAGAGAAAAGGTAAAGAGTATCATTAGTAAGACTAGATTATGGATACTCTATCCAGTATCCATAAAGCTGGTTGAACAAAGGAGATGAATCAGATTTCTATAACAAAACCTACTCTTGAAGAATGTTCTCTATTATGTTTCACCACAGAATCAACTGAAAAAGATAGCAATATTGTACAAACACAAATAAAATGTAAAGAAAGCATTCTTATCCTTAATGATTTTGTTCACACTCCCAGAAATTGGTTTACTCTTCTAAATAACAAAACACAAAAATTAATCCTCTCATGAATAAGGACCTCATATGAGGACACATATATTTTCCCTCATAATAATTATTCATTCATAATTTAGTGTTACTGTATGCATGTAGTCCTCATCTGGGGAGACTAAAGTGTTCTTAGAAACCACACCATTTAGCAGGGATTTCAACAGTTATAAGAATAAAAATCTCGCTGCAGTGCATGGTGGTATCAAAGAGGAAGTGAAAAGCTGCTGTTTTGTTGATTAGAATTTGGCGATTTTATGAGTCTTCTGGAAAGGTTAGTATGGTTTTATATATTGTTATACCTTGTAGATGAAGTGTGAATATTTAATTTGTTCATGTTTATTACCATATTCATAAACAAACTTGAAAACAACCTGTCCTCACATGAGGACAATATGTTTTTAAGGTAATCTATGCGGCAAATAGTTTGAGGTTAGAAAGTTCTTGTACAATATTTTTATAATTTTATTTATTTTATTTTTGCAAACATAAATGAATAGTAAGTGTGTTAACTGGCATTATCATATCTTTTACAGATGGATAAAAAAGCCAGGTCCATCAGGCATAAAAACCTATTACCACATAAAAGGCCTATTACCACAAGAGACTTACTAAAGAGGAGACTGAAAAAATGTTGGAGGAATCTGAAGATCATTTTGGAGCCGAGTGATTCTGATGATGATCCTATATACAGCAGCCAAAAATGATCCTACAGAGAGTAACAGTCCAAGTAAAGACAGTAATGTTCAGTATCCTTCCCCTGTTGGTCAGACTAACAACATTCAAAGTCCAGCTAGTGTGCAAAATACAGCTGTTGCTGGTCATATGCCATTGCAGAGACAACCAGTGTGGTTTAGTGAGAAAAATAATCCTTTTGCTGGTAGTGAACCACAGTTTAGAGGACAAGTAAATATTCACGGAGAGAGCTGCAGATTATTATTCACAGCTTTTTCCAGATGAATTGATAGATGAAATTGTGAAACAAACTAATCTATATGCATGCTGTAAAAGCAAAGATAATTTAGAACTTACTGTGACTGAACTCAAAATTTACCTTGGAATTGTACTTGTCATGATCTGATCTGATCCTGTGCATTCCTCTCTTTGAGAGGGTTGCAGCTGATTACTAGGGAAATAGTGACGCAAGGTGGTTTCCCATTGCCTTCCTTACCATATTGTTTATGACTGTAGCCTGTGTGTTCACGGGTCCGGTTTGCCTGCTTGCGGGATGAAAAACTCCAGATAAACTGGTGGAAAAAACCCTGCCATCCATGCCCAAGACCGGCTAACTTGGTTATGGCTGAGGAAGATCCTTAAGCTCCTCACGTCATCGATGGGAATCAAACCTAGGACACTCCTTCCCCAGGCATATGGTTTTGAAGTGCAAAGCCACTCAGCTAACTGCACGGACACTTGTCATGACATACATAAAATACCCACATGTAAGGCAGTATTGGTCTTCTGAACATGGACTGTGCATGAATGTTATAGCTGATGCTGTCAGTGAACAGATGGGAGGACATAAGGTGATATTTGCATTTTGTTGATTCAGACACAATACCTACCAATAATAAAGACAAAGCAATACGTATAAGACCAGTGCTGCAAAAGTTTCATGAAACATTTCATGTCAGCCAGAAGAATTTCAGAGTGTAGATGAGATGATGATTCCATTCAAGGGACGTTCACAATTCAAACAATACTTACCTAAGAAACCAAAAAAATGGGGTTTCAAAATGTGGGTGAGGGCAGGCATTTCAGGCTATGTATATTGTTTCGATCTTTATATAAGTGCAGATCCTGGAAGACAAAATTCAGAATCAATCAGTGCAAGTGAAAATGTAGTACTTAGGCTTTGTCATGATCTTGCTGGTAAGAACTTCAAGATATATGCAGACAACTTCTTCACAAGCATCCCCCCCCCCTAATTAAAAAACTAAAGGAAGATGATATTTATTATGTGGGTAAGTGCAGAAGAAATCGACTTCAAGGTGCTGACAAGAAACTGAAAAATGAAAAAGATTTGCAGAAGACGGGACGAGGATAAATGTCAGTTCTACGTCCTCTGATGGCATTACTGTCACTAGATGGGTTGATAACTCAATAGTACATGTGGTATCTAGCTACTTAGGAAAGGAGCCTGTCAGCGTATGTCAGAGGTTCAGCCGGAAAGAAAAAAAGTATATTGAAATTCCACTACCTCGCAGCATAGCTGTTTATAACAAACATATGGATGGAGTGGACCTTATGGACTCTTGTGGCTTTGTATTGAAATGATTTCAGGAACAAACAAAATATAAGAATTTTTTATTCTTATATACCATCTTATATACAGTCATACCCCGACTTACGCGAATCCGGAGTTACGCGGTTTCTTATATGTACGTATTCCTGTCCCGCTTCACGCCTCACCACTAGTCGTATCTTTCAGGCACTGGCCACATTCTCCAGTGTCGCACATGCTGTGAACAAGCACTGACGTGTTTCGCGCGGTTTCCATTTATACACGATTTTTATAGTCTACAAACCTTGCGATTGTTTAATGTTATGTTCTTGATAAAAATTTTATCACATAAAAAATAATAATGTCATCCAAAAGAAGCAAGTCCAATTCTTCTACTGCTAGCAAGAAAAGAAAAACATTGACTTTGGAAACAAAACTCAACATTATTAAGAATTTTGAAGGCGGAATGAAAATTTGTGAGCTAGCAAAGAAGTTCGATCTACAGGAATCCACAGTAAGAACAATCATAAAAGAAAAGTTTACAGATTTTGGAGGACATAGATTCTAACGAGGAACGAATTGTAGCCACAAGACAAGGAATAAAAAAAATCATTAGCTTGCTATGAAGAAATTTTGCATGACAAGAAAAAGACATTATGCCGTCAGATGAATCTATTAGATTTTATGAAACCAGCGACATCAAAATAACTTTCTTTAAAACTGAGAACTTTTATTGTTAAAAGACCATAAGATTTAATGATTACAAATACAAAGAGCTAACAAGTTTCACTAGCCACTGTCTAGCATTTTCAAGGCTGTACTGGTGTGAAAACAAATGCATCAAGTTACATGAAAACATACACTTTAGTAACTGTTAGACCGTTACATTTGATAATTCGTGTTTGATGGTGTGCATGCATTCGAATGCTTCAGTCAGAATCCGGTACATGACCACATGTTGTGTAGTTTTTCGCATATTGTAGTTCTGTTGAGCTGAGAGAATTGATGTGATATTTCCATATGTCTTTAAGAATAGCACCTTGATTTCTATTTAAATTATTGCCTGTGTGTAGCACCACTGCTGCTTCTTTGAAAGTTCTGTGTCTGTAGTCATTCTCGATGTAAGGCATAGAACTGTTTTTCCAATCTATAACGTGATTTGATGTTGAGAAATGACGAGCTAAACCAGATGTGATGATTCTATTGTGATTGACATCCCCCACGTGTTCCTTCTGTCTTATTTCAAAACTTCTAGAGGTCTGCCCAATGCAAGAAAGGTCACACGTGCATGGAATTTCATATACTCCAGGAAATTTGAAGAAAGGTACTTCATCTTTGGGAGATCTTAAGACTTACCTGATTGTGGTAGTTGGTTTAAAAAACCACTCTGATATTATGAGCTTTTAACATTCTTGCCAATTTTGTGGAAACTGAATTAATATATGGAATGACAGCTGTGGACACATATTGGGACTCTGTTCCACATTGTTGGGGGGTTGTCTTTAAAAAGCAATTTGTTTAAAATGTTAGATATCCATTCAGAGATAGAGTGTTGGCTATTTGTGACAGTTCTCTCTGTACATCTCCTTCTTTCAAAATAGACCTTAAGGCTCAATTAAGGAGCATATGAATATGCTGTGTTTTTGTGATCTATGATGGTTAGACGAATAATGTAGATATCTATCTGTATCTGTGGGTTTCTTATAAATGGACAGTTGGACATTGTTATCTTCTCTCCTCACTAGTATGTCAAGGAAGAGTAGTTCTTTGTTCTTTTCCAGTTCCATAGTGAATTTGATCTTATTATGTAGTGAGTTGATTTTATTAAGAAACATGAGAAGGTTTTCCATGGTATCCTTCCAGATGATGAACATGTCATCGACATATCTCCACCAAATCGACGGTTTAGGTGAAATGGTGGAAAAAAATATCCTTTTCAAGTTTTTCAATAAATAGGTCTGTGCATGGTGGTGGTGAGAGGGGGCTACCCATGGCTAGACCTTCTGATTGTTTGTATACTATGTTATTCACTTTGAAGAAATTTGATTTCAGGCAAAAAAATAAAGTTTCTTTTTATTTTTATGTACGAAAAACTACAATTATGATTATATTTCTTAAAAAATATAGGTGTTTTTGTAAACCTTTGGTCCCAATTGTATGTTTGTATATATAAATTACATGCAAAATTATACCCTGAATTACGCGAATTCGACTTACGCGTAACTTCGGGGTTTTACTGTACTTGTTTGTAATGCACGGATCATTTGGAAATGGGGAAGAAAAAGAAAAATTGGATTTGTTGGAATCCAAATCAAGAGTGGCAACTGCTTTGATATATCAAGGTTTAGCTCAGCTAGGTACAAAGAAACGAGGACGCCCTTGAAGTCAAACACCACCAGCACTAAAGAAATGCAAAACTCACTCTGTGCCACATGAGAAACGTTTTGATGGCGGTGGACACTTCCCAAAGAAGATAACAGGTGCTAATGCCAATCGTTGCAGAGATGTACACTGGAAGAGTAAAACAAGATACATCTGTGGTAGATGTGAGGTTCCAATCTGCCTGGAATGTTTTCAGTCTTTCCATACAAAATGAGGCAAAGAGAATAAGACTGTTCTTGATTTACATAGCTCTACTGCAAATTCTAATTGTTCTACTTTTTTGTATGTACTAAGTAATCCAAATTTTGATCATTCATGCAGTGTTTCAGCAAAATATAAATTATTTATAATCTGTTTTGTCATACTTGTAATGTCTTTCAATGAAAATAAATTCCTTAGTCTAAGTCCTTTCCATAGAAATATGTCTGCAGTCTGTTGGCATTAGTGCATGATATCTTCAGATGAGGACATCATTTTTTAAATATACAGGACATAAATTTAGCAAAATTAATGAATTCATGGTAATACTGTAAGATTAAATGATACTGTATCATGCCATTATAATTTTTTATAAATGAATATAAAAATTCATGCATGATAGGGTTAAATATTCAATTTTAGTAACAGCCTAACATCCTGCTTTCAGGCTTCTTCTTTCACTATTAAGCCTAGTTGATTGTTTTCAAGACCAACAACCATCTTCTCCCTAGTCTTCCTCTGCTTCTCTATCCAAAGGAAAGGGAAGCAGAGGATGAGATCACCAAGTTCTCAGTTCTTTACTTTTTTTGGGGTGTGAGGGGGGGGGGGCATCTGATTATTTTGAATTCTTTCTATATGATTTTTCGATTCTTTTTTCTGTTTCTGGATCCAATCACTTATTGGCTATAATTTACAATTTTCTATGATTTGTGAGTTCCTAATTTTGTCTACTATCGTTATACCTTAATGTTTTCATCTCAATGGATTGATTGAGTCTAATTTTCATAGCTGCTGCACATGTTTCTGCTACATATGTTAGTACTGATCTTGCATTCTTATTCTTCTATTCTACTACCTTTTATTGCTTGTTCTTGTACTTCATTTTGTGTGTCATAGTCATTTAGTTCTATTCCTAAATAATTTATCCTACTAATTTGTGCAATTATTTTTCCCTTTGATTTCTAATTTATTGCTTTCATGCATATCATATGCATTCAATTGTTTAGTATTTCTTCTATTGTTTTCATGTTGTTTAGACCTTTTCCTTTCCTAAATGTCTGCACTACCATGTTGACTGTAGAAACTCACCCACACCATACCAGATATCAAGAGACAAAATGGTCATCATGCCAAACCTCTGTGACATAGTGCATAAATTCCTGCCAGGTGATTCTGATAAACTTGTCATGATGACAGGTTGCAAAAGATTTTATTTCCATCTGCATTTAAATTCCAATTATTTTGTCATTTGTTACCATTACCAAACAGAAAAATCTGAAGCATATTTTGTAGATATAAAGGTAGTATTGAATCTCAATCATGCTGGTATATATATGTATCAAGCCTAAGAATATTCCATAAAACTATTATAGTAAACAAACAAACATTACCTTTACAAAATAATTTTATGTTTAAAAATATTATTATAACATGCCAGATTCAGTATTTTACCTGTTTTTTGTCAACTGAGTTTCAGATACAAAAACTTCTTGTTGTGTAAGCGTTTGTGACATTAATCTACTTCCTCCAAATAAAGATGGAACAGCTGTAATAAAACACAAAAATACTACATAAATGTAGAAACTTGCTACTTTTTTTTTTTGATAATCTTAAATGCTTTTTCACAACCTCTGTTTAGTGCAATAAGTTATCAAAAGATGATCTTGTGTAATTTTTAGAAAGAAAGAAGAAAGAGAAGAGAAGTAATGGCATCTTTGCAAAAAAATAAAATGCAAATGGATGGGGATTCTGGTTATTCTGCTGGATCTGGAGGATAAATTTTGAGTGCAAACTATGCAGAATAAACACAAGAGAACAGTAGATGAATGAAAATTCAGAACTGTAGTATAACTTAGGTTTATTATTCATATTTTTTCCCCTATTCATCTGTGCTGCTAAAAAAAAAATAACCCTGAAAACTTCAGTTCCAATTACAAAGAGGAAGGGGACACAAGTGATGACAAACAATAGTATATGTATTAACATTAGAGAATTAGAGATCAAAGAGAATGTAAGATTGGATATCACGAGGTTGCTGAGAAGGATAAAAGATAATAGAGTAATAGGAGAGGTAGTTAGTGTGTTGGCCAGATATGACACTGATGTGATGAGGCATAAAGTAAGAATTATGAATGATACATTAGCAGAAATGTGTGAAGAGAAAGGAGTGCAGTTTGTTAATGTGCGGAATGAGTTTGAAGGAAGATTTCAACTGTATAAGAGTAATGAAATGCATCTGAATGATTTTGGTGTGAGTCATTTGGAGAGACTACTGCTGGAAGGGAGAGTAATGAGTGCAGAGAATGAATCTGAGAAAGTAAAAGGCAATGTGAAAGAGCGGAAGAATAAGGAAAGAGATTGAAGTGGTACTTATGAAGAAGTGGATAGCACAAGAATGTAGAGAATGAGAGAATAAGTGTGCAAAACGGGGAGACTCAGGATGGATTGAAGAACACAGCATGAGAACGGCTGATGCTCTAAGAGGATGTGAATGAGTGTATAGACAAGAAGGGAATGGAATGGCGGAACAGTTGGATTTGAAGAAGATTCTGGGATGAGCAAGGAGAAAAAGAAATGACTCAAAGAAAGTATGGGGAAAGTCACATCTAATAAGTGGTATCTGTGAACCTTGTTATAGATCCAGGAATGAACTTTATGTTTGTATACAAATGCCAGAAGTGTCAGAATCGAAGGAAATTAAATAATTGCATTGATTTAGTTCATTCAATTGTTGGAATAAGTGAGACATAGTTGGATGAGGATGATCCTTCCATCTCTATTCCTGCCAGGAATAGAGATGGAAGGATATGATGTATTTCATGAAGAGAGAAAAGGTAAAAAGGGAGGTGGAATGATATTGATGATAGAAAAAGAGTTATATCCATACAAGGTAGAGATGCAATGGGGAAAGAATGGTAGTGGTTTTGAGGCAGTATGATGAGAGAGGTGAATAAAATGAAATACTTTGTTGGATGTTGCTATAGACCTGGTAATGTGGAGGGTAGTGACCAGGAAATGTATAATCAGATTAGCCAAGCAAATGGGAAAAGGGTAATCATTATGGATGATTTTAATTACAGCAATATAGATTGGGCTGACGAGATAGCAACTGGCAGTAAAGAAGATGAGTTTCTTGAGTTTCTGAGGGACAACTACCTCAGGCAGTATGTATCAGAGGACAGATGAGGACTGAGCGTCTTAGATTTGATTATCTCATCAGAGGATGTCATTATAAATGAGGTGTAAATCTCCCTTCAGTTGGAGAGAGTGATCATGAAGCGATTACCTGGGTCATTGCCAATTATGTGAGGACTTCCGTTAAGAAAGGACATATGTAGAACTATAAGGCTGGTAATTATGAGATGCTCAGGAGATGGCGTGCAGCTGTAGCATGTGCCAGTTCAATATTGCAAAATGTAAGGATTTAAAATTTGGAAAACAAAGATGGGATGTAGAAGTTACTCTTGGTGGGGATATATTGTTGGAGGTGGAGGAAATAAGAGATCTTGGGGTGATTGTGAAGACAACAGAATTAAAGAATTCTGGCATTAATGCAGAGAACACCGACTTGTAGAAGTAAGGAGGCTCTGATTAGACCACATATGGACTGTGCATAGATTTGGTCGCAACTGGTTTTCAAAAAAAAAAGATGAAGAAATGTTGGAGAGGGTCCAGAGGCGATTGACCAAAATAGTTTCTGATTTCTGGAATGTTTAATATGAAAAATAGTTGAGACAATGCAATTTGCAGAGTTTATGGATAGGAGAGGGGTGTATGATAGAGATGTACAAGTTGGTAAGGAGTTGTTATAAGATTAGCATTGAAGAGGTTTTTTACACAATGGTGGGAGATTTGGGGAGAACAAGAAATCAATTCTGGAAGCTGTATAAGGAGAGTGTGAGCAAGAAGTTAGAACAGGTTTTTTGCATGGAGAGTTGTGAATGATTGTGTGAGAGTGTGGTGTATACAAAGAATTTGAATGTGTTTAAGGCATGATATGATGAGCTGTGTGTATGATAAAAGGGACCTCCTAGATGAGTCTGTGACTCCATAGGGTCTTAGGATAATAATTAATCGGTCTGAGGGGAGGGGGAAAGTGAGTAACACAACTAGTGCAAATTCGTGCTGTCTAACTGGAGAGAGAGAGATCCAAAGTTTTACAGCTGGTATGTACATTATCTTACAACTGTAAATTAAAGAAATTTTGCACAACTCTTTTTTTTTTTTTTTGGTTTAAAGGCACAAGGATATCTATGATCATTCTGGACTGAAACATGTAATAATTAAGTGGCATACATAAGTCTAATATCAAAATATAAAAATTAAAAAAAAATAAAAATAAACGAAACATTTCTTAGCAGTATACAAGGTAATCAATAAGTAAAATGGCATTAAAAAAATAAAAATCAGTGTAGAAATTAGATAAAAAAGGGTATAAAACAGATATTACACCTGTTTTAAAGAAGTATTAAACAAATTATTAAAATTCATAAAATAAAATGTATAAAGAAGTATTAAAATTCATACAATGTACACAAAAAAAAAAGTTTTCAAAAGCACATATAAAATCTTCATCAGCCAATTTCTGCACACTGCTGGACAAAGGCCTCCCCCAAAGTCCTCCATTCAGTGGCATAGAAAAGCTGCTGAGTTCCAGCCATCTCTTTAATCTCATTCTTCCACTGTCTCTCTAGTCAGCATGTAGTTCTCTTGAAAGCTGATATCAGAATGTTAACAACTTTGTCAGTTTTTGAGTGCAATATGATCTGCCCATTGCCTTTTTGGATCTTTTAATGGCTGTGATAATGTCTCTCACCTAGTCTGAGCTCTGACACAAGTATTGAGCTTTCTATTCAGAATGGTAATACTGAGTAATGACATTTCCATTTTCCTCTGGGCAATCCTCAACTTATTGGTTATTTTTTTAGTCAAAGTCCAAGTTTCACTTCCATATGTCATGACTGGATGTATACAACTCTCAAATTTTTCCTGTAAGATAGATTGGGAATATTCCTTTGAGTGCTTCATTGTGTTTTCCAAATGCTATTCAATGAAGTTGAATTCTACATGTAATTTCTTCTTTACAGCCTCCCTGTACTGTAATCTTTTATACTAGGTAAATACAGGAGGTTACTATATCAATTTCCTGGTGTTTCTTTTGTATACTGGCTTTTTTGATGATGCATTTATTATGTTATTTTTGTTCTGTCTTGTTCATATTTAATCCTTTATTTTTTGCCTTCTGCATTCAATTCACTGATCATTTGTTGAAGTCCTGAGGAGTTTTCTAAAAGAACAATGTCATCATTAAATCATAGTTCTTTCCCATTTACCATAATTCTTCTATTTTTCTACTCCAGGTTTTAAAAATTTCTTCTAGTGCTGCTATAAATAATTTAAGTGAAATGATACCTCCTTGTCTAACTCCCCCTTTTTTTTTAAATAGGATATTTCATATTTGTTCCTGATTTATAAATGCAGTTGAATTTTGATATATATGCATATACTATATATGACTAAGTATATCGATATAAGTTTTTTCAATTCCTTGATTTTTAAGGGTGTCTAAAATAGCTAATGTTCAAATTGAATCAAATGCCTTTTCAAAATCAATAAATACCAGACTACAGGATTTTTAGTATTCATCTTTTCAATATATATGATCAATGGTGCAGTAATTTTTCTGAATCCTGCTTATTCTGAAGGTTGGCAAAAATCTTGTTTGATAAGTATTCTGTTGATAATGATTTCTGTAAAAATTTTGTATACTGTTGAAAGGATAATACTAATAGGGAAGTAATTTTGAAAGTCCTCTGTCTCCCTTTTTAAAAACTATAAATAAGGTTAGCATTATTCCAACTCTTTTGTATTCTCCTCTGTCTTAGGCATGATGTATAAATTTTACTTAACATAGTCATAACTGGTTCACCACTGCTTTTAGAACTACTATTGATAACCCATCTTCACTTGGGGTCTTTCCATTACTCATGCTTTCATATTGGTTTAAGTCTTGGGAAGCATCATATAATTTGGCACAGGAGTCTATTATTCTTATTATCTGTTCCTTGTCTTTAATTAATACTCCATTTTCATCTTTAAGAGTTATTAATTTATTCTGTCCTATGGACAACGTCTCTTCTCATTCCTTTAGACTCATTGATTTCTATTGTAATTCTGATTATCCTTGTTATGAAGTTTCTAAATTTCTTGTGTCATCCTTTTCCTTATTATTACTATTACTATTATTACGGGCAACTCCAGGGAGTCATTAGAATCATCGAGGGAGGCCCCAAATCATATTCATCACAACTATTTGACATTCATACAGTATCTATCATACCTCGCCTTAAACTCATTCACTGTCACAGCATCCACCACAGACTCAGGGAGCACATTCCACTCATTCACTACTCTAAAAGTAAAGAACCCAGCTCTAACACCTTTACTAACCACACTTTTGCCCAGTTTCCATGGATGTCCCCTAGTCCTCCCACAACCAGCCCTGTTCTCAAAAATATCTTCTGAATTAATTTTATAGAAACCCTTCAGTAATTTGAATGTCTCAATCATATCTCCCCTCCTCTGCCTATCAACCAATTTTTGCAACCCACAAATCCTCAACCTGTTCTCATACGGTTCATTCCACAGACCTGCTATCATCTTGGTCACTCGCCTCTGGATCCTCTCCACCTCCTCCCCATCAAGAAGAAACCTAGGTGACCAAATCTGAGCACAGTAGTCTAGATGGGGTCTTATCAAGGCTCGATACAGAGGAACAATAACCTGCTTGTCTCTGCTTGTCAACATATTCTTCAGCAACCAAGTGATTTGATGAGCTGTTTTGGTCACTTTTGCAATGTGTCCCCTAAATTTCAATTCCTTATCTACCAACACTCCTAAATCTCGTGCCTCATCAATTTCCTGGAGCAGGGTTCCACCAATGCAGTAAACTGCCGCCAATCTTTTCACCCCAAAATGCATAACCTTACATTTTGCCACATTAAACTGACATCCATTCTCCTTAGCCCAGACCTCCAATCTATCCAAATCATCCTGCAAAATTTTGACGTCATCTGCATTCACTATTGCCCTACCCAACTTCGCATCATCCGCAAACAAATGAACTGTTCCTCTCAGATCATTTCCTATATCATTTATGAACAAATTAAACAGCAGTGGTCCAAGAACAGATCCTTGTGGCACACCACTAGTCACAGGCCGTCTTGTGGACTCTACTCCCGAGTAAACCACTCTCTGATATCTCTCCGTCAACCACCCTCCTATCCATCTCACCAACCCTATGTCCATTCCCATATGCTGCAATTTACTGATTAGAATTCCATGTGGAATCCTGTCAAAGGCCTTGGCAAGGTCCAGTAGAATCACCGTAAACCCATTACCCTTATCCAGTTCAGCCGTCACTGTGTTATAATACGTGAGCAAGTTACTGAGGCATGACCTACCCTTCACAAAACCATGCTGTCCCCGATACAGTATCCCATTTTCTTCTATCCAATCTTGTATTTTCCTCTTGACTATTTTCTCTAAGACCTTGACAATGATTCCTGATATGCTAATCGTCGGTAATTTACAACAGCAGTCTTGGAACCACCTTTATGCAGTGGAACTATTTTCCCCTCTTTCCACCTGCTCGGGACTAACCCAGACCCGAGACTCAAATTAAACAAAATGGTCAAGGGTACTGACAATTCTTTAGCTGCTTCTCGTACAACACGAGCTGGTATACCATCCAATCCCACAGATGTATTGCCATTGAGGTTATGCAATAGACTACTCACCTCCACTTCGTTAACCACAATTCCCGTATAATCTACTGGTTTATTCGTTTCTGCAATGTCACCACCTGGATGATATACTTTTGCAAAGTACTCACTCAGTAACTCAACTAAGCTCTGAGAATTCTCTTCTACTTATTCACATCTACATCTCTTTTCATTTCTCTTCTCTTTCTGAGGTTTAGGGTTTCTTCAGACTTTCTTTCATCCTTTTTTTTGGCTGATTCCCCCCAAACTCTCTGACGTTATTTAGTAGGGTCTCAGTTATTATTTGGTACTTTTTCATCCAAGTCCTCATTCATATCAATATTATAAAACTTTTCTTCTACCTCTTTTTAGAACTGTTTTTTCCAGATTTAGTCAATTGATAGAATCTTACTTTTGATCAGTTTCTGTCTTTCCCATATTTTATTGCTTACAATTTTTGATCTCACTAATCTGTAGTACTACCTATACTGAAACTATTTATTACATCTGTGTCTTGGAAAATATATTTTCTGTTGGTTAAAATATAATCTATTTCATTAAAAAGCTCTCCATTTGGACTTCGCCATGTCCATTTCCAAATCTTCCTTTTTTTTGAAGAAAGTATTCATTATGTAGAAACCCCTGCTATTAGCAAATTCTATTGATCTTTATCCATTTTCATTCCTCTGGTCCAGTCCATATTTTCCAATTGCTGCTAAATATGCATCTCTTACACCTACTTTACCACTGAAGTCTACCATCAAGATCATAAGTTAAACTAATAAGTATATAATTTATATGAGATAGTAAACATTAATCCACTGTTGTTTATTATTTTAACGGTATAATAGAACACAGAAACTAAGTAAATAATTAATTTATTGACTTGATGCTGATATTTCGCTGGTATTATAACCAGCATCTTCAGAGCACAAAAACACTGTTTGTCACAATACGCGAGACTAAAACAACATGGTGTACTTAACCAAAATTGTAGCAGCAACACAAAGACTAGAGTCCTGATTTTGGCGCCCTCTATCTGGAAAAAAAAAAAAGGCTATGTTGATGATGTGCTTGCTATTTGGCCACATGGCCCTGAGACATTGAAAACATTCTTAGCACATTTAAATAGCCAACATCCAAAAATCCACTTTACTATGGAACTGGAAGCCAACAACTGTCTGCCCTTCCTGGATACACTCATCACACGTCTCCCAGATGGTTCCTTATCATTTTCAGTTTTCAGAAAACCCACACATACAGGCAGATACTTACACAAACAATCACACCATCATCCTTCTCAACAATATGGCATATTAAAAACGCTAACCCATAGAGCCAGAGCAATCTGTTCAAATGACAAGGCTCTGACTGCTGAACTGACTCACTTACGCCACACCTTCTTGGCCAACGGCTACAATCCACAAAAAATAAACAAAATACTAAACACTCCTAAGAAACCCCTCCCACCATCTACCACAGAGAACTACAACAAAACAGTCACCATCCCCTACATTAAAGGCACATCCGAAAAGATCTCAAGAATCCTCAATAAACATAAACTACGCACCACATTCAGACCATGTAGCAAATTAGCCACCCTCATCCGCTCACCCAAGGACAGCATTCCTCCTTTATCACATCCAGGAGTCTACCAAGTACCCTGCTCATGCAATCAAGCCTACTACGGTCAAACAGGAAGAACTGTGAATATCCGCATCAGCGAACATAAACGATACGTCCGGAAATATCATTATGGGAAGTCGGGCCTAGCAGACCATGCTCTGGATACCCCTGCACACAGGATCAACTGGAAAAACACAAAAGTACTACACAGAAACCCATATAAATCAGAGAGATTGTTCTTAGAGGCGACAGAAGCCCTAAAACACACTCCAAATCTCAACAAATATGGCTGTATTAACTTGCCGAAGATCTGGGAGACAGTCATATTAAGAAAAAACTAGCACTTTTCTAGGACTCTAGTAATATATGATAGCGTTTTTTTTTTTTTTTGTTTTTTTTTCAGATAGAGGGCGACAAAATCAGGACTCTAGTCTTTGTGTTGCTGCTACAATTTTGGTTAAGTACACCATGTTGTTTTAGTCTCGCGTATTGTGACAAACAGTGTTTTTGTGCTCTGAAGATGCTGGTTATAATACCAGCGAAATATCAGCATCAAGTCAATAAATTAATTATTTACTTAGTTTCTGTGTTCTATTATACCTTTAAAATAATAAACAACATGTTCGACGAACACATAAGTCTGTCCACACGTTTAAGGATTCTTCACGGAGACGATATCGTACGCAAGACACGACGATATGGTAAGTGGAAGTTGAAATTGGCGCGGCAACTAAACAGGTTAGCCTTCTTAAAGAGGTGCCGAGACACCAAATTAATACCGAACTGTTTTAAAATCAAAAACAAGTTCCACTCGGCCAAAGCCCAACGCATCTATAAACGAGCGAGTGTAGCGCTTTTACGCGAACAAATAAACACCACTCGTCGGGAATTAGCACAAGCAAATACAACCATCAGCGAATTACGAGAATCACTGCATAATATTCTAAATACGGAACTTTGGCAGATCTTAGAGAACATCACCGACGCAACGGCAAAAAAAGAATTCGACAGAGTCAAAAACCGGCACCAAAAGAAGTTCGAAAATCTACAACAACGGAACACCATACAACGACCACAATTACAACAAGACCTCGTCGTCGTGAATCTATCGTCACTCACCTTAAGCAAAGAAGCCACGACTGCTTTAAGTCGAGGGCACAACTTTGCCATAGCTCCCAAGCAAGTTCCAAAAGCCGAAATAATGGCGTCCATCGAACGAGGAATTTATGACCTGCCTCCAACAATAGCTAACAACATACGTTTAGATGTGGCCAACATCCTAATCAAGTCCAAGCCTCCAAAAAATAATATCCCACATAAGGAATTCATTGCTATAAAAGAGCTACACAACAACAGCCAGATTACCATAACAAAAGCAGACAAAGGAAATGCAACCGTGGTGATGGACACAACTGAATATGAAAACAAAATGCACACACTATTACAAGATCAGTCAACATACAAAATTATAGATCGCAATCCTACCAACACACAAAAGAATAAGGCACGAAAATTATTAAAAAAAGTCACTTCCTGGCCCAAAGACACAGTTAACAAACTCAAACCTTTCCATGTTAAAACACCGAGGATCTATGGATCACCAAAAATTCACAAACCAGGCACACCCCTACGCCCAATTGTGGACAGTATAAATAGTCCCACATACAAACTGGCTAGACATTTAGCGAAGCTACTAGCCACTCTCACTAACAATTCTCCCTCCTTTATCAAAAATTCAGCACACCTAAAAAGCATCTTACAACACCACACCCTAAAAAGCTCAGACTTAATAGTAAGCTTTGACATCACTTCACTATTCACAAATGTACCACTAATAGAAACCCTCAATCTACTGAAGTCACACTTCCCCCCTGATATATTTGAACTATTCAAATTCACAATACATGCAGGATATTTCACATGGAAAGGGAAAATATACAAACAAATTGATGGGACAGCCATGGGCTCCCCCCTTTCTCCCCCCTAGCCAACTTTTACATAGAACACCTGGAAAAACAAGCAATCAATACAGCCACTCTCAAACCAACACTTTGGCTACGCTATGTTGATGATGTGCTTGCTATTTGGCCACATGGCCCTGAGACATTGAAAACATTCTTAGCACATTTAAATAGCCAACATCCAAAAATCCACTTTACTATGGAACTGGAAGCCAACAACTGTCTGCCCTTCCTGGATACACTCATCACACGTCTCCCAGATGGTTCCTTATCATTTTCAGTTTTCAGAAAACCCACACATACAGGCAGATACTTACACAAACAATCACACCATCATCCTTCTCAACAATATGGCATATTAAAAACGCTAACCCATAGAGCCAGAGCAATCTGTTCAAATGACAAGGCTCTGACTGCTGAACTGACTCACTTACGCCACACCTTCTTGGCCAACGGCTACAATCCACAAAAAATAAACAAAATACTAAACACTCCTAAGAAACCCCTCCCACCATCTACCACAGAGAACTACAACAAAACAGTCACCATCCCCTACATTAAAGGCATATCCGAAAAGATCTCAAGAATCCTCAATAAACATAAACTACGCACCACATTCAGACCATGTAGCAAATTAGCCACCCTCATCTGCTCACCCAAGGACAGCATTCCTCCTTTATCACATCCAGGAGTCTACCAAGTACCCTGCTCATGCAATCAAGCCTACTACGGTCAAACAGGAAGAACTGTGAATATCCGCATCAGCGAACATAAACGATACGTTCGGAAATATCATTATGGGAAGTCTGGCCTAGCAGACCATGCTCTGGATACCCCTGCACACAGGATCAACTGGAAAAACACAAAAGTACTACACAGAAACCCATATAAATCAGATAGATTGTTCTTAGAGGCGACAGAAGCCCTAAAACACACTCCAAATCTCAACAAATATGGCTGTATTAACTTGCCGAAGATCTGGGAGACAGTCATATTAAGAAAAAACTAGCACTTTTCTAGGACTCTAGTAATATATGATAGCGTTTTTTTTTTTTTTTTTTTTTTTTTTTTTCAGATAGAGGGCGCCAAAATCAGGACTCTAGTCTTTGTGTTGCTGCTACAATTTTGGTTAAGTACACCATGTTGTTTTAGTCTCGCGTATTGTGACAAACAGTGTTTTTGTGCTCTGAAGATGCTGGTTATAATACCAGCGAAATATCAGCATCAAGTCAATAAATTAATTATTTACTTAGTTTCTGTGTTCTATTATACCGTTAAAATAATAAACAACATGTTCGACGAACACATAAGTCTGTCCACACGATTAATCCACTGTAAAAATTTAAAAACCCAGGATGAACTTGATGAGTAAATAAGTCTCAGAACAGATTATGAAAGTGACTAAAACAGTGACAGCACCCGTTGGCAAAACGAGGGCAGTCAATTAACATATGAATGATGGATATGTCCAGCATCACAAAACCCACACAGAGGCATGTCATCATCCCACAATAGAAAAGAGTGCGTAAGATTATTATTATTGTATAGGCACCTCCATCAAGTTCGAAGATTCATCGTGGGAGACCCGAACTATTCACACAATCTATCATACCTCTCCTTGAATCCATTAACAGACAAAGCACTCACAACTGACTCTGGCAACCCATTCCACTCATTCACAACTCTCAAAGGAAAAAATCTAGTTCTCATACTACACCTTTATTCAACCTCTAGGGATGATCCCTTTTTCTGGTCCCTCTAGCCCAGTGCTGAAACATTTCTCCTACATCAATCCTATAAAACCCTTTAAGCAACTTTAATGTTTCTATCATATCCCCTCTTTTTCTCCTATCAACCAATTCCTGCAACCCACCAAACTCAATCTATCCTCGCAGGGTACATTCCACAGAATGTACCCTGCGAGTGACCAAGATGGTTATCCCCATATTGGTCACTTGCTTCACTGCTTCCTCATCCCTAAGAAATCCAGGAGACCAGATCTGAGCACAGTAATCCAGATGTGGACATACACGGCCTTACAAAGAGCTAACAATGCCTTATATCTAATTGTTAGTGTGTTCTTCAATAGCCAAGTAATTTTATATGCTACCTTAGTAATCTTAACAATATGACCTCTAAGCTTTAACTCTGTCTACCACCACCACCTAAATCTCTAGTTTCAACTATTTCCTGGAATACAGTTCCATCAATGTGGTACATAGCTTATAATCTATTTATCCAAAAATGCATAACTTTACATTTCTCCACATTAAACTGACACCCATTATCTTTTGCCCATACTGATAACATACACCCTCTTTCCAAAAAGAAACCGAACTTTTTGAAAATAGAAGAAACTAGTGGCGCCACCTGTTGCATCTTTTTGTTGTTGAAAGCGGCAACCTTCATTAGTGTTGTATCAACTGTTTATGACATTTATTTCATTAGAAGCCGAGTTATAGTGCCAAGAGTGACAGTGTGTTTTGACGAACGGTCGGAAAATGAGTTTCAAACAGAGAGCTGTGATTTACTTTTCTGTTAAACTTGGTAAAAGTTTTACCGAAATGCATCGAATGCTTCAAAAAGCATACAGTGATGAATGCTTATCCCGTACTCATGTTTACGAGTGGTTTAAGCAACGATTTCAAAGTGGTCGTGAGACACTTGAGAATGACGACAAGCTGGGCTGTCCAAAATCTGGACTGAGCAAAGTTAACATCCAAAAAGTGCGCAATTTCATCAAAGAAAACCCGAAATCGTCTGTGAGATTGATTGAAGATGAATTGAGGATTCCAAAATCAACTGTGACAACTCGGTCACAACATTTTGACAGAGAGTTTGGGCCTTTGTAACCTTTGTAAATTGAATTCGTGATTTTTCATCGCAAGTTGACCGACGACCAAAAATGTATCGAATTGAACACTGCAAGGACCTAATTAAAACCGCTCATAAGGACTCAAACTTCCTTGAAACAATCGTTACTGGTGACGAAACAGGTTTTGAGTATGAGCCCGAAACAAAGTGCCAGAGTGCTGAGTGGAGACGACCAGAAGAAGGGCATCCGAAAGTTACTTGGAGAAGTCAAAAAGTAAAGACAATGCTGATTTGTTTCTATGATTCCAAGGGCATTATCCACAAAAATTCCTTCCGCCTGGCCAAACGGCCAATGGTGAGTTTTATCTCGAAGTTTTGAAGTGACTGATAGCGAGAATTCATTGCATACAGCATGAATATCGTGATGCAGGCAGCTGGTCACTTTTGCACGATAATGCACCATCTCATTGTTTGAACATTGTGAGACAGTTTTTGAGCAAAAACCAAGTTTGTGTTGGATCACTTGCTGTATTCACCTGATTTAGCACCCTGTGACTTCTTTCTCTTCCTCCGACTTCATTTGCTGATGAAAGAAAAGCAATACGACACCACTGAAAACATTCATGTGGCAGTAACCACGACCCTCAACAGTATCCCAAAAACCAATATAAAAAACTCATTTAACAAATTAATTGAACATGTCAAATGCTGTATCGAAGCTGAGGAAGAGTATATTATAATAATTATTATAATATTATATATTATAATAATAATAATTCAAATAAATTATTTGAATAATTATAATTGACCTGTGTTTTATTTTCTTTCAAAAGTTCGGTTTCTTTTTGGACACAGGGTGTATTTAAATCGTCCTGCAAGCTCCTCCACATCACCTTGATTAACTACTACCCTATCTAATTTTGCATCATCAGCAAATAACTGAATATTTCCTTTCAAGTTGTTTCCTATATGATTTATGCATAAATTAAATGGTAATGGACCCAGCACCAAACCTTCTGGTACACCACTAGCCACCTGTTTTTTGCATTGATTCTATCCCTCCATATATCACTTTTTGATATCTGTCCAGCAGCAACCCTCTTATCCACATAACAAGTGTCATATCCATCCCCATTTGTTCTAATTTGTGTAATATATTTGCATATTTTGTCAAATGCCTTTGTAAAATCCAGCAGAATCATTATGTAGCCATTTCCTTGATCCAATTACTCTATTATAAAAAGGTAGTAAATTTCTAAGGCATGACCTGTTCGTCACAAAGTCATGTTGACCCTCATACAGTATTATATTTTTACACACCCATTCTTGAATATTCTTTTTTTTTTTTTTGACCAATTTTTCTAGTACTTTTACCACCACGCATGAGATGCACCCTCTGTTCAAAAAGAAACCGAACTTTTGATAGAAAATAAAACACAGGCCAATTATAATTATTCAAATCATTTATTTCAATCAATATACTCTACCTCAGCTTCGATACAGCGTTTGGCATGGTCAATTAATTCGTTAAATGAGTTTTTTATATTGGTTTTTGGGATACTGTTGAGGGTCATGGTTACTGCCACTTAAACGTTTTCAATGGTGTCATATCACTTTCCTTTCATCAGCAAATGAAGTCAGAGGAAGAGAAAGAAGATCAAACTTCTACACCTTACTTTTACACTTTGCTTCCCAAATTTTAAAACCTTATACTTTATTATATTAACCTGACATCCCCATTCAGACAGTCTATTTAAGTCTTCTTGCAAGGCTACAACATCTGCTCTACTTCTCATAACTCTCTCCAGCTTTGCATCATCATCATCATCATCATCTGCAAACAATTGCTATATACTACCGTTTAATCCCCTTCCAGTGTCATTGCCAGTCTGGTTGGCTGAGAGGTTATCACATCCACTCTCCAGCCAAGAGGCTGAGGGTTTGAATCCCACAATGGGCATGGATGTTTGTGATTGTCCTACTAACTCTGTGTGGAAAGGACATCTGCAACTCTACCACTTCTTCTAGCAGAAGACTTCACTAACAAAACCTGGTGAGATGGGGGAGTCACCATATCGCATCTATGGATATCAAATATGAATTTCAAATGTCATTTATGCACAAATTAAACAATAACTGCTGCAAAACAGACCTCCACAGGCACACCACTAGTGACTTTCCTATTCTGGGATATCACTCCCTCGTACAAACCTGTGATGCATGTCAGACAACCACTCTCCAATCGCACACTAATGTACTATCCAACCCAATCTGTTCCAAATGCTTGTTTTTTCTATTTACACTAACATTCTGTTGACTGTAATGTCTGGCAAAAACATCTATCTCCATAATCAGAAATAATAATGTATACAGCACTCAGAAAGGATTAACATAAGTTTAATACTTCCTATATTTCTTCCTAGTCACTAGAACGTCTTCAGGGATTACAAAAACAACTAATGTAACATGAACACAAATATTATACAATACTAAGCCCAACCACGTGGGTGACACTAAAGTCCTATCTAGGTGGAGCACCCTCTAAGGGTGGTTGTAGGTGGCCTGGAATGTAAGGTGGGACCTCTGGTGATGAATGTTTCCCAAATCTTCGGAAGCTTAATGCAACCGTATTTATTGAGATTTGGTTGATTTCTGAGAGCTGCTGCTGCTGCTGCTGCTTCTAAGAATAGTCTCTCTTTCTTGAATTTGCTGTGGTGGAGCATGGTAGTTTTCTTCCAAGAGACCCTGTGGGTGGTGTCCAAGATATGGTCAGCCAAGCCTGACTGACCATAGTTGTGTTTACAGATGTAAGACTTGTGTTCCTCCAGGCAGATGGATGCTGATCTGCCTGTCTGTCCAAAGTATGCTAGCTTACAGGAACAGGGTACTTTGTAAACTCCAGGCAGAGAGAGAGGAGGGGGCTGATCTTTAGTAGAATGGATAAGGATAACAAGTTTGCAGTGGAGCTTATATGCTGTGTGTAGGTTGTACTTTTTTAGACTCTTGGCTATTTTTTCAGATGTGCCACGGATGTAGGGTATGGTGATGGCATTTTTAAACTCTTGTTGAAAAGAAGGACGGGGAATGGGGGAGGAACTGATTATTTTTTTGATACTGTGATCGCTGTAGCCATTGGAGAGGAAAGTGCTGTGTATGTGGTTAAGCTCAGTAGTAAGGGCGGTTCCACTGGAACAAAGATTGTGGGCTCAACAATATGGCATTATTAAAACTCTTACCAAGAGATCCCACAATCTTTGTTCTAGTGGAACCGTCCTCACTAATAAGCTTAACCACATACACAGCACTTTCCTCTCCAATGGCTACAGCGATCACAGTATCAAAAAAATAATCAGTTCCACCCCAATTCCCCATCCTTCTTGTCAACAAGAGTTTAAAAATGCCATCACCATACCCTACATCTGTGGCACATCCGAAAAAATAGCCAAGATTCTAAAAAAGTACAACCTACACACAGCATATAAGCCCCATCGCAAACTTGCTACCCTTATCTGTTCTACTAAAGATCAGCTCCCTCCTCTCTCTCTCTCTCTGCCTGGAGTTTACAAAGTACCCTGTTCCTGTAAGCTGGCATACTTTGGACAGACAGGCAGATCAGCATCCATCCGCCTGGAGGAACACAAGTCTTACATCTGTAAACACAACTATGGTCAGTCAGGCTTGGCTGACCATATCTTGGACACCACCCACAGGGTTTCTTGGAAGAAAACCACCATGCTCCACCACAGCAAATTCAAGAAAGAGAGACTATTCTTAGAAGCAGCAGCTCTCAGAAATCAACCAAATCTCAATAAATATGGTTGCATTAAGCTTCCGAAGATTTGGGAAACACTCATCACCAGAGGTCCCACCTTACATTCCAGTTCCACCTACAACCGCCCTTAGAGGGCGCTCCACCTAGATAGGACTTTAGTGTCACCCATGTGGTTGAGCTTAGTATTGTATAATATTTGTGTTCATGTTACATTAGTTGTTTTGCAATCCCCGAAGATGTCCTAGTGACTAGGACGAAATATAGAAAGTATTAAACCTATGTTAATCCTTTCTGAGTGCTGTATATGTTACTGTGAAAGACCGAAATTAGAGAATGTCGATATTCTCCGGTGAATGTCGACACATACTAAATACATTGGTGAAAGACTGACGTATTTGGTTATATTATTATACATTCGAACCATCACCGGTATATGTCGACAAGCATAGATCAGCTCTGGTGGGGGTCGAAACGACAAGCCGAGAACCTAACCTAATCTAACCTACCATGACTTCATATCAAGCCCTGACTGAACAACACGAGTTTATTTCTATAAAAAGAGCGTCCACGAAAGAGAATCTTCTACTGCAAGCAACGAAAATGTTACAAATCTCAAAAAGAAAATTTCCTCCTGCTCAAATTGGTGATACCGTACGAATACAAGTCCCTGATGTCGACAATGGTCATACAGATGCCCGAAATGTGTTGGCGGTTGTTGTTGTAATAGAAGACTCCGACTTTTATAAATTAGCAAGCAAAAATGGTACCCTCAAGCAGCTTTATACCCGTAATCAGTTCATAATTTATAAAGAAAAGTTACTTTCCATAGATGAGATTTCTTCTCAAGAAATGTTGCTGAGAGAAGCAGCTGCAACTAATTCGAGAAGTGGAGGACATGGCTATACACGCTGTAATTGCAAAAAGAAGTGTTCCACGACTAAATGCAGTTGTAAAAGCAAAACTTTCTCCTATTTTGACATATATCATAATATTATTTCTCCTATTTTGACATATATCATATATTAAAAAGTTGCATTTTTGTCTTAACATAATAAAAATATTTTTATTCAACATTCACCATCAGTGCATGCTGAATGTCGACATTTGCCGGTGTAAGTGAGAAATAATATTTAGCAAATATTTCGTACATACACCATGCGACTATATGAATGCTGACATTCACCGGAGAATATCGACATTTGCCAGATATAGGTCTTTCACAGTAACATATACATTCCATTAAGCCTCCAACATGATGTCCTCACAGCACTTAAGCCTCTAGATACAGAAATAATAATAAATAAAGAAATAACATAAATAGTAATTATAATCAAGTGCAAAAATGGTCTTTCAAATGGGAGAAAGTATATTTACATTTGATATATACACCTGTTATGTTTCATAAAAAGACTACAGTTATATGCTAAAAGGTGATAGACAATGTTTATGTGGTGAGAGAGAGAACATCTTTACATTCCAAAAATCATGAACCATGTCATATGATTGCAAACATAATGAATTAAGCAACTTACTGAAATAGCAAACAATTAAATTAAAAATGTCATTTACTTTTAGATAACAGTGAAAGCATGTTGATCATGGTGTTCAAGTGGATCCTACTGTTTTTTCCATCATGAAAACTTGATGTCCCATCCATCTTAGCTGACAACAACAACAAACAAAACTACGAGGGTGGTCTGAAAAATTCTCGGCCTCGACCATAGATGGCAACACTATCATCAAGGTTGGTACATCTGTCATAAGCATCCAAGTGAAATTGCAAGTCATTCTATCAAGTAGTTTGTTTTATACAGCTGTCTGAAGCAAAAGTGTTGTCTGTATCCCTGGAAATGGATAAAATTGAGTATCGTGCAGTTATAAAATTCTTTGTAAAAGAAGGTTTAATGCCAAAAGAAATTCATTCAAAGTTCATAAAAGTTTATGGGCACTCTTCTCCTTCATTTTGAACAATTAAGAAATGGGGTGCCGAGTTAAATGTGGCCATACCAGCCTTGAAGATGATCCACGTGAAGTGTAACAACACCAGAAATCATTGATCAAGTGCACGATATGGTATTGGATGACCAGCGAGTCAAAGCACGTGAAATTACTGAGACTATAGGTATTTTCAAAAGAACTATTTTCTTCATGCAAAATATATAATTTTGAATGAAGAATTGCATATGAAAAAGCTTTGTGCAAGATGGGTGCTGCGTTTGCTCACAGCAGATCAAAAACGCACTCTCGCATGAAAATCTCTGAACAGTGTTTGGAGCATTTTAACAAGAAGAAAACTAATTTTGTGCATTGATTTATTACTATG
This sequence comes from Typopeltis vanoorti, assembly GCF_054136105.1. Lineage (NCBI taxonomy): Eukaryota > Metazoa > Arthropoda > Arachnida > Uropygi > Thelyphonidae > Typopeltis > Typopeltis vanoorti. Next base: position 73,019,865 of record NC_143557.1, on the reverse strand, counting down.
GATGAGACTTGGATTTACCATTACATACACCAGAATCCAAACAGCAGTCAAAACAGTAGACAGAAACCGGTTGTTTAGCGCCAAAGAGGACAATGTCGGTTCCATCAGTAGGAAAGGTCATGGCATCAGTGTTTTGGGATGCTAAAGGCATTTTGTTTATTAATTATCTTGAAAAAATTCATGAGAAAAGACACGGTTTTACAGAAGAAAAAAATCATCTTTCATCAGGACAATGCTCCTGCCCACAAAGGTGTTTTTGGCAATAAGAAAATTAAGGGATCAGCACTATGAATTGTTTGGAACATCCACCCTATTTGGCTCCCTCTGACTTCTATCTCTTCCCAAAACTAAAACTCTTCCTCGCTGATCAGCATTTTTCTTCAAATCAAGAAGTGATTGCAGCTGTACAGGGGTATTTTGCAGATCTTACTGAGAACCACTACAGGGACGGGATAATGGTGTGGGAGCATCCCTGGAATAAATGTATTAGTCTTAAGGGAGATTATGTTGAAATATAAAAATAAATTTAAAATTATAAATTCGTTTTTTCATTGTTAGGCCGAGAACTTTTCAGACCACCCTCGTATTATACAGAGATATACTAATGCTTTTCAACTATTGTTGATGTAGAATTCATGAAAATCAAATTTCATACAATGAGCTTTCATAACAAAAATAAAATTATAAATTTATAACAATACTTACTGACATTAAAATCAGGATTACAATATTTATCTGTAGAACAATATACAATGGCCAAACCAACATCTGATTCTGGAATTATCCTTTTTTTATAACTGAAAGAAATCAAATCAGACATGTGAGACATTATGAGACATGTCCTATGCAGAATTGATTTATAAATTTTTTGTTCATTTTGAAGTATTCCAAATCCCCTCCCACCCCACCCACACACACTTGCCAAGACTTCTCACAGTAACTGAATTATGATTTTTTTTTTTTTTTTTTGATCATTTTGTATTTCATATTTTCACAGAGTGTATTTCACATTTCAGTAAACAAAATATATAATTTCACTTTACCTGTCGAGACATGAAATGAAATAATTATTCTCTTTTCAATATCTGTACTATTTATCTGCCAGTAGATTATTCCAACCACTACTTTCTTTTCTTTTTGGTTCCAGTATTAGTTTAGGGAACTGTGATCAGCTAAAATTATTGTATTTTTTAAAAACAGATTACCCATCATTGTCCGTACTTAAAAAAAAAATTCTTACTTTTATGTCATGAAAGTCTGATATGAATGTTAATATTATTTTCCGTCCTTAGGAAAGAAGCTGAACGGCATGAAATAATTTTTTTGCACTTTGTTATTTTGTAGTAAAAATATTATCAGTACTACTCTGAAAATTTTCTCACATCGGCAAACACTGCTATGAAATTTTAATTTTAAAAGACAAAGTTTCACTATGGGCAAATTACTCTTATTTGCTAAAAACAGGCTTATAATAGGCAAATATTATAAGAGCAGCAATAGCAATCAGGGACAAAAACGAGTAGCTATAGTATAATAATCATCATCAAATTCCTGACATGTACCCTCAAGGGGTGTATAGGATATGATAGTACTACATGAAAAATTACATCATTACTAACTTCATATCTACAACTTTCCTCTAAATCAGTCTGTTACCTATCAAGACTCCAACATTATCAGATCTTATATTTCTATCTTCTAAGGCACTTTTTACTGTACTAATCCACTCTGGATCTTTTTCCTGCCAACCTGGCAGAGAACACTTCTTTTGCTAATCTTTCCTTTCCCATTCTGTTTAAGTGACCATACCACCTGAGATTAGCTCTGCTGACACATTCCTGGATGCTGACAATGTCAAGCTCTTTCCTATATCCTCGTTTTTAATATGATATTGCCATTGATGCCATCTGTTCACACCTCTAATCTTTCTCAGGACTCTCATATCTGCAGTCTCTAGTCTTTGGTCAAGTGTTTTACTTCTGACCCAACTCTCAAATCCATAAGTTAAAACTGGTTTGAACACCGTCTTGTATACAGCTAATTTAGTGTTCCCACTAATTTCTCTTATTCCATAGGAATTTATTCAATTGACTTCCTACCATACCAGCTTTGTTGATTCTGTTATCTATTTCCATATTTAATTTACCATCCTTAGTAAAAATCGTGCCTAAGTAGTTGAAATGATTTACTTGTTCCACAGATTCCCCGTTCACAACACAGTTGACATTTTCAACAATTCTACCTAATTCCATTACCTCTGTCTTTTTAATGTTGACCTTCATACCAAATCTATTACAAGAGTTATTCAATTTAGTCAGGGAATCTTGCAAACTTGTAGCAGATTTATTTAGAAGTATATCATCGTCCGCATAAAGGAAAGAGCTGACATTAACATCTCCAATTCTGATATCATGTTTAATACCACTTTCCTTCATAATGTGCAGCCACTGTAACACTTTTATACCACCATACTTCAGCATTTCTGGTCGAATATAACCTACTTTTGCTGCTTTTGCACATTTCAAGCCTTTGATGGCTTTTTCTACTTCAAGTATGAATATATATTCCTGACTGTATGACTGTTGAATGTTTTTTACCACTGTGCTATCACTACTTGTTTCATTTAGCAATTTTTCGAAGTAATTACTCCATACTTCAAGAATATCTTTTTATCCTGTTTTCATGTCACCTTTATCATCTCTGACTCCTTTTACAGCACTCTTTCCTCCATTTCTAAGCTTCTTCAACAACCTCCAGAATATCTTACCACCTTCTTGATATTTATTTGTTATGTTCTTGCCAAAGTCCTCCCATGACTTTGTTTAGCTAGTTTTACACAGTGTTTCACTTTCTTACATTTGTCTCTGTATTCTCTAAGAGCACAAGCTGACTTATTTGCCAGGAACTTTTGATATGCTTTCTTCTTTTCCTTCACTGCCTCTTTAACTTCCTATGTCTCCCATGGAATTCTGATTTTTCTATCATTGCAGACAACCTCACCACATGCCTCTCTGGCTGAATCAATCAAGGTTTTCTTCAAGGCTTGCTGCTGAATTTCCAAGGTTTGGTTCCTGTTCTCAAACTCTTTCATTTTTTTTTCAATAATCTTTGTGTATTTTAGTCTACAGTTCACATCTGAGAGCTGCTCAACTTTTATTCGCTTTAAAACTTTCTTACATGTTATTCTTTTCAATATGAAATTCAGTTTTATCCTTCTTGAGACTAAATTGTGATCACTTCCAATTTCAAATCCTCTATACACTCTGGTGTCCTGCACCAGGGAGAAAACATCACTATCAACAATAATAGTCAATGAGACTTTTCTTATTCCTAGCCTCTTCTCTCCATGTGAATTTGTGCACATTTTTATGTTGGAACATGGTGTTAGTAATAACTAATCCATGTCCTGAGCAGAAATCCAACAGATACTTGCCATTATTATTAGCTTTGCTCTTTTCTCCAAATTTTCCCAAAATATTTTTGAATGTCTGACAATCATTTCCTACTCTGCCATTTAGATCCCCAACGAGGACCAACTTTTCCTTTTTCATTGTGTCAGTTGCTTTGTCTAAAGCACCAAAAAATTCCTCCACTTCTACTTTAGTAGAAGCTTCTGTGGGACCATAGGCACAAATAAGTCTTTGTCCAGTTCCCCATTCTGATATTTGCCCACATCACTCTACTTGAGACCACCTGCCATTCAAGAAGATTAGCCTCGTATTTTGTGTTGAATACTATGGCTATTTCTTCTTTTCCTTGATTGTCATTTCCTGAATATAACATTTTGTATTCATTGCTCAGAATGATCTCACCAGCTTTTGTCTTTTTTGTTTCAGTCACCCCTATAATATCGATCTGGTACTTATCTAATTCCTCAGCTAGCTCCATTTCTTTGCCATTCAAGCTTCTTATGTTGATAGTACCGATCTTTAACTCTGGTGATGCTGAGTTGGGGGTGTGCTTTCAGATTTGTAGCTATAGTATTCAAGTCTAAATATGAGGCTAATCTTCTTGAATGGCAGGCTATATCAGTAGAGTGAATTGGGTAAATATCAGAATGGGGAACTGGACAATGAGACTTATTTGTGCATATGGTTCCAAAAGTTTCTACTATGGTACAAGTGGTGGAATTTTTTGAAGCGTCAGAGAAAGCAACTGACACAATGAAAAAGGAAAAGTTGGTTCTTGTTGGGGATCTAAACAGCAGAGTAGGAAATGATTGTCAGACATACAGAAATATTTTGGGAAAATTTGAAGAAAAGAGCAAAGCTAATAATAATAACAAATACCTGTTGGATTTCTGCTCAGGACATGGACTGGTTATTACTAACACAATGTTCCAACATAAAAATGTGCACAAATTCACATGGAGAGACGAGGCAACGAATAAGAATAGTCTCATTGACTATGTTATTGTTAATAGTGATGTTTTCTCCCTGGTGCAGGACACCAGAGTGTACAGAGGATTTGAAATTGGAAGTGATCACCAATTGTCTTGAGCACGATAGAATTGAATTTCATAGTGAAAAGAAGAACATATAAGCAAGTTTTAAAGTGAATAAAAGTTGAGCAGCTCTCAGATGTGAACTGTAGACTAAAATACACAAACATTATCCAAGAAAAAATGAAAGAGTTTGAGAACAGGAACCGAACCTTGGAGATTCGGTGGCAAGCAATGAAGTAAACATTGATTGATTCAGCCAGAGAGGCATGTGGTGAGGTTGCAATGATAGAAAAATCAGAATTCCATGGGAGACACAGGAAGTTAAACAGGCAGTGAAGGAAAAGAAGAAAGCATATCAAAAGTTCCTGGCAAATAAGTCAGCTTGTGATCTTAGAGAATACAGAGACAAATGCAAGAAAGCTAAACACACTGTGTAAAACTAGCTAAACAAAAGTCATGAGAACACTTTGGTAAGAACATAGAAAATAAATATCAAGAAGGTGGCAAGATATTCTGGAGGTTGTTGAAGCTAAGACATGGAGGAAAGAGTGCTGAAAAAAGAATTAGAGAAGATTAAGGTAACATGGAAACTGGAGAAAAAGATATCCTTGATGTATGGAGTAATTACTTTGAAAAATTGCTAAATGAAACAATCAGTGACATCACAGTGGTAAAAAACACCGACCAAGCACGCAATCAGGAATACATATCCATGCTCAAAGTAGAAAAAGCCATCAAAAGCCTGAAATATGGAAAGGCAGCTGGAATAAATGATATTTACCAGAAATGCTCAAGTATGGAGGTATAAAAATCTTACAGTGGCTGCACTGCATCATTCAGAAAGCCTGGTCAGAAGGAGGAATTCCTGATAATTGGAGTAGAGCTCATAGTACCCATATATAAAAAGGGAAATAAAACTGAATGATTGTAGAAAGAAAGCTTGGTGAAGAACAAGCTGGATTCAGGCCGAATAGAGGCTGTCAGGATCAGAATTTCGCTTTACAACAAATAGTTGAGAAATCATGGGAATATAACAAAGATCTGTATTATAAGTTTTGTAGACCTGCAAAAGGCATATGACAAGGTGCAAAAGAAAAGCTATTCAAAACTCTACAGTTATATGGTGTCAATGGGGACATTATATCAAGCAATACTAAGCCTTTATTTGAGTTTTAAGTCAGCAGTTAGAACTGAAGGAAGTACAAGAAGATGGTTTGATATTAAATCTGGTGTCAGACAAGGATGTACATTATCCCCTCTGTTATTCATTATCTATATGGATCACATTTTGAAGGAAAGCAGTATTAAACCTGATATCAAAATTGTAGATGTTTTAATCTCAGCTCTATGTTATACAGATTATGTTATACTTTTAAATAAATCCAGTATAACTCTGCAAGATTCATTGACTAAATTGAATAACTGTTGCAATAAATTTGGTGAAAATTAACAATAACAAGACAAAGACAATGAAAATAGGTAGAAACATTGAAAATATCAACTGCATTGTGAATGGAGAATCTATAGAACATTTCAGCTACTTAAGCACAATTTTTAGTGAAGATGATAAATTAAATATGGAAATAGACAACAGAATCAACAAAGTCAGTATGGTAGGAAGTCAACTGAATAAATTTATATGGAATAAGAGACAAATTAGTCAAAACACTAAATTAGCTGTATACAAGACAGTATTCAAACCAATTTTACTTTATGGATCTGAGAGCTGGGTTAGAAATAAAACACTTGACCAAAGACTAGAGACACAGATGTGAGAGTCCTGAGAAAGATTAGGGGCATGAACAGATGGTATCAATGACAATATCATATTAAAAATGAGGATATTAGAAAAGAACTTGACATTGTTGGCATCCAAGAATGTGTGGGTAGAGCTAATCTCAGGTGGTATAGTCACTTAAACAGAATGAGAGAGGAAAGATTAGCAAAACAAGTATTCTCTGCCAGGTTGGCAAGAAAAAAGACCCAGACGAAGACCAAGATATAGGTGGATTGATACAGTAAAAAGTGCCTTAGAAGACAGAAATATAAGATCTGATAATGTTGGAGTCTTAACAGATAACAGATTGATTTGGAGAAAAATTGTTGATAGGAAGTTAGTAATGATGGAAGTTCTTCATGTAGTACTATCATAATATCCTGTATGACCCTTGAGGGTACATGTTAGGAATTTGATGATGATGATGATGATAATAATAATAGGTAAATTTCCAAAACCAGTTGCATTAGGTTGGATTCTGTTACACAAAATGTTTCAAAGAATAAAAAAATCCTGATAAAATTAATATTGAATCAAATTCTTCGAGAACAAATAAAATACGTTGCCAACTAAGAGATTAGATAAACTTAGCACAAAAAATTGATAATGACATTGCTTTTATAACAGGATACAATATTTAAGAGAAAAAAGTACGAAAGGATCTCTTATTCTGCCCTGGCATTAAAAACTATGATTATACGATAAAAAAAGTAGAAAAAAAAATAATTTGTAGGTATTTAGTCTATCTAATATAACTAAGATTCCAGGTACTCAGCATGGAGCAAGGAACTGTGTTTCTTGCTATAGGGACAAAAGGCATAGTAATAAATGCAAGTTAATCTGGTTGAGTGTTCTCCTCAGTGTGAAGGATTATCGCATCTTATAATGGATATGAGGAATGACTTGCACTTCTTATCCATGTTCTTTCAACAAATTGTATACATCATATCCTGGACAAATATATACATCCTGGCTGATAGGGAGGTTCATCACCACTCTCCAAAGATGTTGACTGGCCTATGATTTGCTATAATTCTGTCTTGGCACCTCCTTTTTGCAGTGGGAATGTTTTGTCCTCTTTCCACTCTATTGGCACCTTCCCAATACCGAGGCTTAAATTAAACCGCTTAGTCAGAGGGGATGATAATTCTCTTGCATATTCTCATAATACATAAGCTAATATGGCATCTAATCCCATGGTTATATTCACATTGAGGTTTTGCAATCTTTTAAGTACCTCCATTTCTTGAACCTCTATTTTTCCATCAGTTAATGTTCCATCTAGCATTGTAATGTCACCAACTACAAAATGCTCACTCAGTAATTCAACTATGTGGTTTTGCTTCTGTTACCTCCCTACCATTAGCACTTTTTAAAGTCATCATTCCATAATCATTCCTCCTTTTACTTGCCACATAATGAAAGAATTCTTTACAATTTCTTTTGGTCTTATCAGCTAGATTTCTATGATAATTAGATAACATGCTCATCAACCTCTTTCTGTATATTCCACATATATACTCCACAATTTTTTCTTTGTCTGCAACTTCTGCTTAATGATGCAATAAAACAGGTAGGAATTCATCTAATTCCTACCTGTTTTATCCTTCTAACTCTGGGTATAGTCTGATACTGCTTTCTTCAAAGGTGCCTTGACCATCTCCCATGAACCACCACCACCACCACCTCTACCACTATCTTTACCCTTAACAGAATTTTCTGTTAAGAATGGATATATGTGGAATTATAAATCCATTCTTAACAGAAAATTCTGCATATCTAGCAATTTCCGAGATCAAGACTACATGATCACTCTCCACAAGCGAAGGCAACATAGCTAGATTGGTTACTGTTAAGGTCTTTGACACTATGACCAGATCCAGCACTCTCAAACTCTATCCCCTCAATTACATGCTGCCTCAGGTAATTACTTCCAGGTAATTATCTCTCAGCAGCTGTATAAATTCCATTTCCTTCCCTGCCTGTGACCATTCCTCTACCCAATCTATGTCCCCATAGTTGGAAACCCCATAATTATTGAGTAATTATTATGGGGACCAACTCATCAATAAAAGGGTTTCCAACTATGGGGACCACACTCATCAAGTTACTTTGCCCAATGGATGTCATCTAAATTTTACCTTATATCCCCTGGATTATAGCAGCAACTAACTGCATATTTCATCCTGTTGGCCTCTATCTCACACCAGATAGCCTCAAATGAACTGCCCTCTAAAGCCCTGTCCTCCTGATGTACTCCTACTCTTTTTGGCTTCAATTCCTCTGCTATCATCATGATTTTGAAATTGTTATGATAGAACTAATGGAAAAAAACAACAACTGTAAATCAATGTACTTCCAAAAATGACTACAAATGTAATCTGCAAATTTTGGAAAATTTAATAGCACTTTTTTTAAAAAAATCATTCTCTCTAGAAATTAAGGTTTTATTGTTTTGAAGTTTATTATTCCCTGATATAATTGAAACAGATGCAAGGGAATCTAATGTTTTCCTCAGAAACAACTGCTAAACATTCACGAAAAACTTGTAAAAGTTTTTTGTGAATATTTTGGCTAGGTTTCCTAGTCATTTTCAATATAGTTGAAAAGAGATAAACAACAATAAGAACAACACTTAAACTGCAATGAATGACAATATGCACTAATAACTGCAGGAGGATAACTCCATCTACAACTATTATAATTAAAAGAAATAAATTTAAATAATTACAATTTTATGAAACATACGAATGAGGAGTTATTATTATTATTGTTACGTGACACCTCCAAGGAGTCAAAAGACTCATCAAGGGGAGGGCACCTACTCTACAACTCCCTGTCTCCACCACTCAATCCACCAACTACAATGAACTGCAACTACCATGATCATCTACCAACGACATCTACCACCCACCACCATTAGCATTTTCACCGACAATCACAAACATTCATGCCCAGGGCCAACCAGGCTGAAAAAAAATTGTTATTATTATTATGTTACACCTCCAAAGTCAGAGTTTCAGAGGCATTTCATATTTCTTAGAGTTATCTCTCCATCAAACATGCATGGTAAGAGCATGAACATCCACATATTGTAAGGTTTCATAACTTGATTTTGAAAGTTATTTATTTTATTTTCACTTGGATAGACTATAATAAATTTAGTTTAATCCTTTATCCAAGTGTAAGCAAACAAAGTTTGTGCCTGAAAATATCTTCAGGACTGGGGTAAGGTAGTATAACTGGGGTAAGTAGTAGGGTGTTGTACTACCTTACCCCAGTCCTGAAGATATTTTCAGGTGCAAACTTTGTTTGCTCACACTTGGATAAAGGATTAAACTAATACTAAATTAATTATAATAACTTGATTTATTATGAATTTATAATAATAATGAAATAAATAACTATCTCAGTGCATTTATGTAGATAATTATTGATTAGCTGATGATAAAAATACTAACCTTTTTAAAAGAGAAGCAGCAAAAGTTGACTGACTATAATTTTGAGTATTTCTATCTTGATGACACTGCATGATGCAAATATTAGGATCTAATGCAAGTTCAGGACTTATTTTCTGATCTTCACTCAAAAGACAAATTTTCCCACCAGCAAGTACAATACCCAATTCCATCTTTTTGCACTAAAGCCAAAACAAAACTATATATATATATATATATATGTGTGTGTGTGTGTGTGTGTGTGTGTTTATCAAGTATAATACATACATATATATAATAGTTTATCAAGTATAAAACACCTTCAGAAAACTATTGCTCAAATATTTATACAAATACTGTATAGTAGTAAGACTTATACGTTGGTTAGACATAACTGGTAATTAGTTTACGGAATTAACAACGCATATAAAGTATATTAATTAAAGGTAACTTTAATGAATAACTTCTATATTTCGGCAATGTCACATTGCCATCTTCGGGAACATAAAGATATGGTATGTGCACTCAGGAACTAACACAAAGCAAATGAGGAAGAAAGCAAGAAACTAATATTGTTCCTAAAGTCCTAATGGTGCCCTCTTGCGGGCTAATTTGGTAGTCTTGGCAGTTGGGCTGAAGTTCTCATAATGAAAGTCTCCCAAATTTGGGGCAGTTTCATGCACCCAAATTTGTTGAGGTTAGGAACGTTTTTTAGAGCTGCTGAAGATTCTTTGAATAATCTTTCGTATTTAAACTTGCTGCGATGGATTATTTTTGTTTTCTTCCAACGAATTTTATGGTGGGTATCTAAGGCATGGTCTGCCAGCCCAGAGCGGCTGTACTGGTGAAACCGGATGTAGTCTTGGTGTTCTGAAATCCTGATATTTGTTGTTCTGCCTGTTTGGCCAAAGTAGGACAATTTGCAGCTGCAAGGGACCTGGTATACACCAGGTAGGTCTAGGAGAAGTGGTTGGTCTTTGGTAGAGCGGATAAGGGATGCCAACTTTTTATATGGTCTGTAACAGGAAGTAAGGTCATATTTTTTGAGGATATTGGTTATTTTTTCAGAGGTGCCCTGCATGTAGGGAATGGTGATAGACTTGGTGTAATCTTTATTGTGGAGGGGGGGAGGGGGGGTTGTGGTTTACAGGTTTTAGTATTTTTTGGATTTTTTTGGGGTTATAGCCATTGGCTAAGAAAGTGTTGAGCATGTGGTTTAGTTCAATTGTGGAGACATTTGAAGAGAAAGCCTTAAACTCCGCCCCACAACAACTCACTATTTGGCTTCGTTATGTGGATGATGTGTTTGCTATTTGGCCACATGGCTCAGACACACTCCACTCCTTCCTAACACACTTAAACAATCAACATCCCAGAGTCCAGTTCACCTTAGAAAAAGAGGAAAACAACACCCTCCCCTTACTAGACACTTGAATCACCTGCCAGCTTGATGGATCTTTGTTTTTCTCTGTTTGCAGAAAACCCACCCACACTGGCAGATACATTCACCAGCAATCCCCCCCCCCCCTCACAACAATATGGGGTGATAAAAACACTATATAACAAGGCAAAATTAATCTGCTCAGATGACAAGTCCCTGACTATTGAACTAAACCACATCCTCAACACTTTCTTAGCCAATGGCTATAACCCCCAAAAAATCCAAAAAATACTAAAACCTGTAAACGACAACCCCCCTCCACAATAAAGATTACACCAAGTCTATCACCATCCCCTACATCCAGGGCACCTCTGAAAAAATAATCAATATCCTCAAAAAATATGACCTTACTTCCTGTTACAGACCATATAAAAAGTTGGCATCCCTTATCCGCTCTACCAAAGACCAACCACTTCCCCTAGACCTACCTGGTGTATACCAGGTCCCTTGCAGCTGCAAATTGTCCTACTTTGGCCAAACAGGCAGAACAACAAATATCAGGATTTCAGAACACCAAGACTACATCTGGTTTCACCAGTACAGCCACTCTGGGCTGGCAGACCATGCCTTAGATACCCACCATAAAATTCGTTGGAAGAAAACAAAAATAATCCATCGCAGCAAGTTTAAATACGAAAGATTATTCAAAGAATCTTTAGCAGCTCTAAAAAATGTTCCTAACCTCAACAAATTTGGGTGCATGAAACTGCCCCAAATTTGGGAGACTTTCATTATGAGAACTTCAGCCCAACTGCCAAGACTCTACCAAATTAGCCTGCAAGAGGGCACCATTAGGACTTTAGGAACAATATTAGTTTCTTGCTTTCTTCCTCATTTGCTTTGTGTTAGTTCCTGAGTGCACATACCATATCTTTATGTTCCCGAAGATGGCAATGTGACATTGCCGAAATATAGAAGTTATTCATTAAAGTTACCTTTAATTAATATACTTTATATGCGTTGTTAATTCCGTAAACTAATTACCAGTTAAATACTGTATAGTAAACTCCTCATTATATGAGCTAATGATGAGAACCTGCTTCTCATGTGTTTTCTTTTCTTTTTTATTTTTACTCTTGCCAATCTGCCTCTGTTATCTCCAACTTCTTCAGTTAAGTGTTTCTCAGGATTACACAACAGCTAACTATTTAAGATAAACATCAACATGTTCCTTCTAAATGTTCCTGTTACATCTTGTGTTTGGGAATGATAAAAAAAATAAAATAAAAAACACTTGTGTCTATGGGTTTTTATATGTAACAATGAATATGCTTCCTAGCAGGTTTATCTTTTGCAGGATAGAAAGTCCAGTTGCCACCAAATGACCTTTCAATTAGGCTACATATGACAATCCTTCAGCTAAAAGGCCCTTATAACATACCTCAAATCATATATGGAATTAAACCTAGATATTTTCAATTAAAGGTGGGGAGGTGGGGGGGGGGTCAATGTTATTGACTGCAACAAGGAGATGATAGTATTGCTAATAAATCCCATCCCATTTTTCTCTCTCTCTCTATATATATATACAGGGTGTTCGGGATAAATTTGACAGTTTCGTAAGGAAAAAGAAAATCTTCTTTGTATCTATTAAATTTAATGAATTGACAAAAAAACATTACAGGCAGAGTTAATTACAATACTATCAACAAGATTTACTCAAAATAACCACCATTAGCATCGATCACAGCTTCAATTCTGCTTCGGAACCTCGAACAAGCTGATGCTACAGTCTCCCTGGGAAGGGCCGCAAAAACTGTTTTAATTTTATCCATTAACTGGGCTTTTGTATTACTGGAAGTGCGATTGGTGTCTTTTTCAACTGCGCCCCATACAAAATAATCCATGGGGTTAAGGTCTGGGGAGTTTGGAGGCCAAACATTTGGACTGGTGAAGTCGTAGAAATTTTCAGACAACCATTTTTGACTTTTCCCAGAGGTGTGGCAAGGGGCCGAATCCTGCTGCCATACATACGGCCTACCATTGGCTACCCTTGCTATCCAGGGCTTGACTACAGTTAGCAACTCCACGAACAAAGCCCGAATTCCAATGCCAGGGTTCTTCAACACCTGTTCCTGCAGATTTGCGAGGAATTCTGCTGTACGAACGCAATCAGATCGTCTGCTAGGGATCTTTCTTCTTGCTACATCCTCGTAGTCACCATTGCAAGTCTCTAGTTCATGCCTGATTGTTTTTACTGTATTCAGGGAGCATTGGGCAGCAGTCGTAATATCCTTATTTTGATGGCGGGCACGAATCATCATGATACAAGTTATTCTCTTCCATGATTCAGGTGGGTTCCAGCTATCCATCCTTTCTGACATCTTGTATATGAATGAAGAAGGGTCCAAACTTTTAAATGAAGAGAAGTGTGTGTTAATACATGTAACTTACGGAAAAATATAATTAATTATAAATATGTCAAATTTATCCCGAACACCCTGTATATATATATTAAGTCATGGTCTAATATAAGAAAATTATATTTATAGGAAGCTAAGTTTTAATGCAAGTGTTCTCAGCAGGGACGGCTCGTGCATAGGCACTGCGGAACTGCAGCACCATCAATTTTTCTCAATATATAAATATATTTATTAATTTATTTATATTTGCTTGTAATATTTAATTTTATCATCAACAATCCTATATAATTCTCTTATTTTGTATAAAAAATAATAAAAATCCATCTTGTAGCACATAGGAAAGCTAAGGACGCTAGCAGCACTGTGTTTACCAGTGTCATATTTCTACGTGTGCAAGAATATGCACGTCATAGTGATATGCGAGCTATTAGTGTAATGCAGCACTGTCCGTCGTGCAGTTCCACTATTGTTTATATGCAGTTTGCGCAAGTAGTAGAGTGTTCGTAGTGCTTATCATGTTTACTCTGTCTCTTTAAATATTTGGACATTACAATTAAAGGATTTAATTATAATGTTCAAAAATTGTAAATCCATTCCTTAATTACAATTAAAGGAATGAATTTTATTTTTAAGTAATTTTGAATTATACTAAACTGTATAATTTTATCGATAATAAACAATATTTTTTCATGAAACAAAACAAGAAGAATATATTTTATTTTTAAGTAATTTTGAATTATAGCAAACTAAACTCTATAATTTTATCAATAATAAACAATATTTTTTCATGTTTAATTTTTTTAAAAAATTTTTACCATAATTTTGATATTTTATCCAAACACATATACACTGTACTTACAGTGTGTATGTATATTTCGAAAGTTGCAGCATCCCCAAAATTTCAGGCCACGAGCCGCCACTGGTTCTCAGTGTGGTTTGTTTTGAAGAGAGGGACTAGAGTTACTGAGAAAATATTCTGCTGCTTCTTCATGAGGTGGGTAACTCATCATTAGGTGAAAGCATATAAATGTTTCTCATGTCAAGATTCTAACCCAGAAGTCTTTTTTTTTTTTTTTTTTTAAAAAAACAAGAATGTAGTTGCTAACAACAAGTTTCAGAGGCATTTCAATTGCTACAGTGCAGAGGCACTTCAATGGTGACAAACTAAGCTACAAAGGCACTTAATAAATATTAGCATTATTAATAATATTTATTGAAGTTATTTAATATTAAATGGGATCACACTTGAAAGGGATGATGCTAGATAATTGAAGGAGATCACACAATGTGGAGAACCACATGACGCTTTTCACTAATCCTCACCTTCAATGTGCTCTGTTGCAAAGTGAATGAACAAGGATAGGACTTAGCCAACTAACAGTATTCAATATTGAATATTGTTAGAAAATGCATGAACATATATATGTCACTGCACCATAACATATATATGTTATGGTGGAACACATGATTTGAAATCATAATGGTAGATGCATCACCTTAGTTATATAAGACTACAACTGTTTTCATCATAAAACAGAATGACAAGAGAAAACAAGAGTTGAAGTCAGGTATTATTAAAATAAGAAGTAACGATGGAAAAGAAGTAGAATTAGCAGAAAAATTACATCACAATTATCTTAAGTAGTATTATGTCAACATCACTTAACATAACTGCATTATGTTGATGTTATGAAGATAAAAATGGGTAATGTTTTTTATTATTATTATTATTATTGTTCCGGGAAACTCCAAGGAGTCGACAGACTCATCGAGGGAGGCCCTAACATCATGTCTGGAACAACTATTCAACATTCACACAGTATCTATCATATCTTGCCTTGAACTCATTCACGGTCGTAGCACCCACAACAGACTCTGGAAGCTTATTCCACTCATTCACCACTCTCAAAGTAAAAAACCTAGCTCTAACACCCTTGTCAACCACGCTCTTGCCCAGCTTCCATGCATGGCCCCTAGTCCTCCCACCACCAGTCATATTTTCAAAAATATCTTCTGGATCAATCTTATAAAATTTGAATGTCTCAATCCTTCAGTAATTTGAATGTCTCAATCATATCACCCGTCCTTCGCCTATCGTCCAATTTCTGCAACCCACAAATCCTCAACCTATTCTCATAAGGTTCATTCCACAGACCTGCTATCATCTTGGTCACTCGTCTCTGGACCCTCTCCACTTCCTCCCCATCACGAAGAAACCCTGGCGCCCATAACTGGGCACAGAAGTCCAGATGGGGTCTTATCAAGGCTCGATACAGAAGAACAACAACTTGTTTGTCTCTGCATGTTAAAGTATTTTTCATAAGCCAAGTGATTTGGTGAGCTGTTTTAGTCACTTTTGCAATGTGCCCCCTAAACTTCAACTCCCTATCCACCAGCACTCCCAAATCCCTGGCCTCATCAATCTCCTGGAGTACGGTTCCACCAATGCGATATACTGCTGCTATTCTTTTCACCCCAAAGTGCATAACCTTACACTTTGCCACATTAAACTGACGTCCATTTTTCCTAGCCCAGTCCTCCAAACTATCCAAATCATCCTGTAAAATTTTGACATCCTGTGCACTCACAATTTCTCTACCCAACTTTGCATCATCAGCAAACAAGGGAACACTTCCTCTCAAATCCTTTCCAATATCATTGATGAACAAATTGAAAAGCAGTGGTCCAAGAACAGAGCCCTGCAGCACTCCACTAGTCACAAGACGTCTTTTTGACTCCACTCCTGAATAAACCACTCTCTGGTATCTCTCCTTCAACCACCCTCCTATCCATCTTACCAACCCTAAATCTATCCCCATCTGCTCCAGTTTACTGATTAGGGTTCCATGTGGTATCCTGTCAAAGGCCTTGGCAAGGTCCAGTAGTATCACTGTAAACCCATTTTCTGAAGTATATGATCATTAATTCAGGCACTAGAAATGGAAAAGGAGAGAGAGCAGCTATAGCATTCAATGCTCACTCAACATAAACTTCACAAATGTGGAGAAAATTCTAAATATTGATGTAGATAAATTTTAAAATGCAAAAGTGGACAATGACTCTTATTTGAGTTCGTGTCCCAAATAAAATTCTATAATCATCATATTCTGATATGTCCCCTCAGGAATGTACAGGATATCATGATAGCACAACATGAAAAGTTTACATCACCGCCACCTTCCTATCGATAATCTTCCTCCAAATTAATCTGTTATCTGTCAGGATTCAAATATTATCAGATTATCAATCCACCTAGACCTTCATCTCTTCCTCTCTTTGTATTTTTTCTGCCATCATGGAAAAAAAAAAAAAATTTTTTTTGCTTTCCTTTTCTCTCCCATAAATACACATTCCTGAAAGCTAACAATCAATTTCCTTCCTCATATTCTTAATATGATTCTGATGTCATCTATTCACCTCTCTAATTTTTCTGAGAACTTGCATATCTGTGGCCTTGTCTTTGATCAAGTCCTTTATTTCTAACCCAGCTCTTAGATCCATAAGTTAAAATTGATTTGAACACTGTCTTCTATACAACTGGTGTAATGTTTTAATAATTTCTCTTATTCCATATACATTTATTCAGTTGACTCCCTACCAAACCAAGTTTGCTAATTCTGATGTCTAGTAGATATTAAGATTCTAAGATTTTAGTAGAAAGGAAATGGAGGAATTTCCTATACTTCCTTCAATGACTTGAAAATTACTAAAAATAGTTGCTGATATAGAGTAAAAACTGGTTCTTGTTGGGTATCTAAACACCAGATATGTATTTGTATGTCTGGGTAATCAATTCCAGATATGTAAAAATGTTCTGTGTCCTGATGCAGTACGACCGTTGATGTTTTTATGCCATTAAAAAAAAATCAAATAAAAAAAAGTACCTCCTAACATGGGTAGGTTTTTTAATAGAGAGAGAGAGAGAGAGAGAGAAAAGGAAAAAGATGTGCTAGTTGCCTGGTGACCAGAGCACTAAGGAAGGGCAGACAACTGTTTTCTTTTTTCTGAGCAAAAATAATGACACTATCCAAGCACACAGAATGAGCTCTTCAACACACAGAATGTTGAGTTTTTGATGATTCTCTTGAATGTCTTTGACTCTTCAGTACAAAAGGAATTCAAAAAATAAAACCTTGTCATATCAACAAATGTAATAATCAACGAAGAAAATACAAAAACCTCAGTTGCCTCCAGAGCAATTTGTCATTGTTTCAGCTTAAAAAAGAAGATGTGTCCTCAGCATTAGCCAGAGCTATGCAATAACACCCAAGAAAATACCTTAGCTTCAAACCATGGCTAAAACAGAATGCAACATCTATAGCCTCCTTTGCAAAACTCCTGATAATATCAGGCTAGACATAGCAAACATTTTGAAATCTGCAAAGCCTCTAAAAAGGAATTTTTCCTATGCTCAACTCACTGAACCACTTAAACTATGCAAAAATAAGAATATTATCAACACTAGCAGATAAGGATAATGCAACAGTGGTCCTCGATCACTCAAATACATGTGAACAAAAAATGTTGATCCTACCCAAACACAAAAGCCATTTAAAAAATTATTAAGCATTATATCCTGGCCTCCTCCTGAAATTATTCAAAAACTTAAATAATCCCAGCTCCCCCCCCCCAAAATCTACATTACAAAAAATATATACACAAAAAGATGCACTCTTCAGAATATCACAGTTGACAATATTGGTTAAGGACCATGAGATGGCAGCAATTGTCACTTCAGTCATACTCACTTCCCAAATGCCATTTAAAGTGATTAGTCTTGTTCCAGCTATCTATGATTGGCAAAAGGTGGAAATTGGCTTCCCAGCCTCACCCCAGGGGTTAATTTCACCCTAACTAACTTTTGGAAAGTTAAGGTGAAACAGCTTTGCCTACTCCCTTTGGGAAATAAAAGGTATCAGGAAATGTTAGTAGACAATACTGGTTTGCCTACTTATAAACTAGCCAAAAACTTAGTCCAAGAGTTTTCGCTTTCTCTTTCTCTGTCATTTACTGTTCACACTGCCATTTTAAAAATTCAAGAGTACAATAACACATCTACAGGCTAACTTTGCTCTAACAAATTTATAAGCAAAAATAGGATGATTTTTTAATAGAAAATTTCTTTAGAACAGCACAGATACTAAAGAATATAATATGAGAAATATTTATATATACTTATACAGCATATACATGCAGAAAAAATATGGAATTTTAATACTGTAAGTTTCTGAATGCTATGCAAAGTTCAAATTGAAGTTAAATGGAAGCTAATATACAAGCCCAAAATAGTCAATTCAGATAAATAAATATGTAAATGAAATTTAAAATTTTAGTGGGAATATTTATGGTTTCAATATTCATGAAATAAAAATAAGTTTCCACTCTTTTATTTATTTATTTATTTTTTGTTTGTTTTTAAAAACAACAAGCCTTTATTTATAAACTCAAGGAGCTATACAAGCTTGTCCAAAGCAGGTTTTTGCAAACATCCATGTCCAGATTGGGATTTGAACCCACAATCTGTTGGTTGGAGGTGGGTATGTAATCCACTAGACCAGTGCTCCCTAAACTTAATTTTTTTTTTTTAATTATTTTTTAATTTTAAAAATTTAAAAATTAATTTAATTTTTCCAAAGGTCCCTATGGAAAAATTAAAATATTTCATGGTGAAAATATTTCACCATCGAAAAAAAAAATCGGAATACAGACATATATTATACATTTTATTGTATTTATAATCAATACAAAACATACACAGCAAATATTGCAAAAATCAAATGCAAATATTACCTTTTTTGGCATCTTACAAACATTTGACATGGCACATTATCTTATATTTTTATATAGATAGATAGATAGATATATTATTATTGTACATTTGCAGTACAAGCACATGAAATGTAAAACGATAAGTAATAAACAAAGTAAGAATTAAAAACATAAAGAAGTTGAATAACAATTTAATGTGATGGATGTGTTTCAATACTGCTACACAAAAAGTCAATATCAGGTGAAATGTTTGAAACTACAATTCTTAGATTTCTTTGCAATGCTATCACTGATAAGCAGGACCTGTTTATTTTTAATTACCAATTACGATGAAAATGCTGTTTCACAAAGGTATATAGATGCGAAAGGAATTAACATATTTAAGACTGCAATTGCTAATGAAGGACATTATTTTTGTTGTTGAATCCAAAATTCGGATAAATCACTGTTAACAAATTCAGATTCGAGGGTTAAATCTGCTCTCATATCAATTAGTTCTTCTTGGGAATGACCATGGAAGATTGCTAAATTGTGGAGAAGGAGCAAATGGTGTTCTTATCCAATCATATTCTTTATCTTCGTTCAAATTAAGAAAATATTTTTCAAAAAAAACCATAGAATTTGTGAGGTGGTTAATTATTACCTTTTTATTTTCTGTTGATAGTAAAATATTATTTTCTTTAACATCTTCCCACGCATTGCCCGCACCTGTGCACACTAGCAATGAAACATTAATTTAAAGCGCGAAAAACTTGGCCGTTTTAAATGAGCGCAAGAGTTTGCCTTGTAAGCTTTTTTGTACTTCTTATCAATACCTTTGAAATTAAACTTATATGAATAAGCATATATTTACTAATATTCATTAACTGCCAAAATATGTAGGAAGCAAAATTTGTGAATCAACACCAATGTGTGATTTTTTCCATTAAAATATAAAAAAGAACAAAAAAAATAATAAGAAATAATAAAAATTAAATATGTTTCTTTTAAGATAAAAATATCTACTTAGTCTTAAAACATTTTAAAATTCTTTTCATTATTTCACAGCCCCCAAGGGGGCCACGGCCCACAGTTTGGGAAACGCTGCACTAAACCAATTAAGCTTTTCATAACTTCAGTTGTAACTTAATATAATTACTGAAAAAAAAAAGGAGTAAGTTAAGTTACACAATTACCTGTTTCTGTGACATAAACAGAAATGTTTTTCCACTAAAAAGAGTTTTTCTCTTTGGATTAAGACCATAATGGACATTATCTGCATCAAAATAAGCTTCTCCATTAGGTGGGATAAACCTTGAAATAGAGCGTTCAATAATTAAAACAATCATACACACAAACATGCACACACATAATTTAATACATTCAGTGATAGTATAATAATACACAAACTCTGTGTTAGTTGTCATAACCATAGATAACAGATATTTCCCAAGTTATTAAATTTATTAAGGAGAATATTACATAAATAAGGTTTCCCATAAAAGCCTCCTCATCTTTCAATCGGTTTCTTTGTCAGCAAGGCAATCAAACATAGACCAAGAAATAACACTATAACATTACAGTAATCAATCAAACTACATTTCAAGCAAAACTTGGAGTAAATTTTTTCTGTTGATTATTTGTGAGTGGGCTAGGCAGAGCTGGCAAATTACATCAATCCTTGTACTGAAATCAGTTTTTTTTCATCCTTTTTAACAAGAGAGAGAGGGCAAACTTAACAGAAGAAACAAAATTATTCTATCCTCCAGAAGCAGTGAGAAAAATTCAGGAACAGAAACAAAACACTTATTGCTTCCATGCAATATGAAGAAATGACAATTCTTACATAAACATAACAGAAGTACATATATTAAAATAATTTCTCTTTGAAACATTAATAAGATAAATTGGCAACAGTTACTTTGCTTCCTCAATTAAACAAATTCCTGTAAGTAGTAGTTTGAAAATATCAGCATATCGACTGCCATTAACAGACTGTCTATGCAATTCTTAATAAAACTTCTGTTTTATTCCTTAATTTTACAGAAAGTATCAATTCATATTATTTCATAACTTTGAATTTTTTGCCACTTCTTTTTCTCTTTCTATGGTATGTCGCTATACACTATCTGCACTCAGCTTTCATTTTTTTAGTGCCTCCCCCTCTCCTCCTCACTGCTAGTCACCATATGCTAAGTGACGTCAAATGGATTGCATCAGTCCCATACAAGTTCTTCACTCCTATGCTTGCAAAATATCACTCTCAACAGCTTTTGTCTAGAAATAAATAAATGGAGTTTCACACTTGTACCATAAGATTTAACAAATTAACAGAATACCCCAAGGAAAAGTGAATAATGAATTTTATCATCATCATCACCACCAATTTCCTCATATGTACCCACAAGGGTTGTTCAAGGTTACTATGACAACACTACATGATTAAGTTTACATTATTATTAATCTCCTATCAACAATTTTCCTCTAAATCAATCTATTACTTATGAGCACCGTAATATTGTCATATCTAACATTTCATACTTCTAAGGCAATTCTCTACCCGAGTCAATGTCAATCCACCTAGACCAGGCGTGGCCAACTTCATTCTATACGAGGGCCAATATATGATGAGTTGTAGTGTCACGGGCCGCACACTTTTAGACAGAACTTAAATAAAAATAAACTCTGCATTTTTTCAAGGCAATAGTTATATGTATTGAATTACTATATTTGTCAAATCATTTTACTACTGGGAGAACAATATGAAATACTTCAAACTGAGTCTCTGAAACTGATCACCGTAACCAGAGCAAGTGACTTTCGATGATGCATTACTCTGGAGCGCATAGAAATCTACCACTCCCACTACTATAACAGGTACAGAGAAGCAGTAGATTGTATAAATTGAGTAATCTTTTTAAAGCAATTTTGATTCCGTGTTGAGAATATAAATTGTTTGAGTCATCTGAAATAATGAATATAACTAGTATATAAATCAGAAAATCTGCAGGCATGAGCTGCGGGCTCATGCCTGCTGTTGGCCACCTATGACCTAGACCATGGTCTTCCTGTAGGTCTCTTTCCTGCTATCTTGGCATCAAACACCCATTTTGCTGATCTTTCTTCACCCATTCTATTTAAGTTGCTAAACTAAGGTGAAATACTACCTTAGATTAGCTCTGCTGACACATTCTTGAATGCTAATAATGTCAAGTTTCCCTCTAATATATTCATTTTTAACATGAATCTGCCATTGATGCCATCGGTTCACTCCCTAATTTTTCTAAGAACCCTCATATCTGTAGTCTCTAGTCTTTGATCAAGTGCTTTATTTTTAACCCAACTCTCAGATCCATAACTGAAAACTGGTTTAAACACTCTCTTGTATACTGCTAGTTTGGTGTTTTGGTTAATTTTCCTCTTATTCCATATAAATTTATTCATCTGGCTACTCACCATATCAGTTTTGCTTATTCTGTTGTCTATTTCCAGATTTGGCTTACCATCTTCACTAAAAACTGTGCTTAAATAGTAAAATATTTTACTTGTTCTATAGGTCATTCAGAATGCAGTTGAAGTTTTCCATGCTCCTGCCTATGTTCATAGTATTGGTCTTTTTTTATTGTTGATTTTCATGCCAAATTTCTTACGGTTTAGAAATTGAATAACAGTTGTTATTCAATTTCTAAGTGAATCCTGGAGACTTGCACTAGATGTGTTTAGGAATACATGATCTGTATAAAGCAAAGAGATAAGTTTGACATCTCCAAGTCTAATATTAGGCTTGATGCCACTTTCTTTCATAACATTATCCATATACATGATGAATAAGAGTGAAGATAATGTGAGTCCTTGTCTTACCCCCAGATTTTACATGAAACCATATTCCTGTATTTCTTTCAATTCAAACCGCTGACTGACAACTTAAATATAGACTATGTACTGCTCTGTATAAAGTTCTATTCACCTCATATAATTAAAAATCAGTTGAGAAAATCTTTTCTCAACTGTTTGTCGTAAAGTGAAAATCTCATCTTGACAACCTCAATTTGGCTTGAAATCAGCTTGTTCTTCTGCAAGTTTCTCTTCTGCCACAATCTTTCTCAACCTCTTTTCAAGCATGTTTGCATAAATCTTACCTGGAACACTTAGTAGAGAAATTCCTCTATACTTCTCAAATTCAGTTTTATTGCATTTTTTATAGATGGATACTATGAGAGCTCTACTCCAATCATTGGGAATTCAATCTAGAACACTTAGAAGTATAGAGAAATTCCTGTATACTTCTCAAATTCAGTTTTATTGCAATTTTTATAGATGGATACTACGAGAGCTCTACTCCAATCATTGGGAATTCAAACTTCTGAATAGGCCATCTGAATTATGCAGTGTAGCCATTGCAAAACTTTTATACCTTCAATAAGCATTTCTGGTCGAATATCATCTACTCCAGCTACCTTTCCACATTTCAAGTTTTTGATGACTTTTTCTACCTCAAGTAGTGATATGTACTTCTCTTTGCGTTCCTCTTGACACTTTTCTAGTATGAATGGTTCTGTCACTGCTTCATTCATTTAACAGTCTTTCAAAGTAATTACTCCAGACATCTAGGATATCCTTATCTTCAGTTTTCATGTCACCTAGATCATCTTTGATTCCTTTTATATTACTCTTTCCTCCATTTCTAAGCTTCTTCAAAAGCACCCAGAACATTTTGCAACCTTCCTGATATTTATTCTCTATATTCTTACCAAAGTCTTCTCATGGCTTTTGCTCAGCTACTTTTATACATGGGTTAGCTCTCTTACATTTTTCTTTGTATTCTTTTAGGATGTATGTGCCAATTTATTTGCTAAGAACTTTTGATATGCTTTCTTCTTTTCCAGGACTGCTTCTTTAACTTCCTATATCCACCATGGTGTTCTTACTTTTCTATCCTTGCAGACAACTTCATCATATAAACCCCTAGTTAAATCAATCAATGTCTTCTTCAGAGTTTGCCACTGAGACTCCAAGGTTTGATTCATGTTTTCAATTTCTTCATTTTTTCTTCAATAATGTTTGTATAGTCAAGTCTACAATTTACTTGTAAAAGCTGTTCAATATTAATTCTTTTTAAAACTTTCTTACATACTGTTCTTATCAATGTGATATCCATTTTTATCTTGCTTAGTACTAAGTAATGGTCACTTCCAATTTCCAATCCTCTATACATTCTTGTAACCTGAAAGGGCATGAAGATATCGCTATCAACAATGACATAATCAATGAGGTTATGTCATTGTTGTTATGTCATCTTCACTCCAAAATGCATAACCATTCTCTTTTGCCCAGACTGATCTAGTATATCATCTAATCCCATAGCAGTATTCACATCAAGGTTCTGTAATATGTTCATTTCACCTCTATCACATGTTCATATGTTTTCGGGTACCCAAAAATAACTGGAATATGAACTTGGTGCACGCATATTTTCTAGTTACAGATGATGCAGTTAGGCATCTTGAGTGTGCAGTTTTTCCGCACCAGTCTGGCAAGTGGCGTCATCCTGTGTGAAATGGTTCTTTGTTCTGGCTGCTTTTTTGTTAATGCTTACAAGCAAGTTTGGTGATTTTGTGATGGCTGACCACCAGGAAAAGAGAATGCAAGTGAAATTTTGTTTTCTTTTGGGTAAAACTGCAGCTGAAACTATTGTTATGCTTCAAACAAGCCTTTAAGGATGACATTTTAAGTAAAACTCAGGTCTAAGTGGTTTTCCAATTTCAAAAATGGGGACATGTCAGTTAAAGACCAACCACAATCTGGCTGACCTTCGACAAGCAGAAATGATGAAAACATCGAAAAGGTTTGCCAGGCAATCAATGAAGATCATTGAAAGACTATTCAGCAAAGTTTCTGAAGAGATGAATTTGTCATGGAGTTCATGCCAGTGAATTTTAACACAAGATTTGCAAATGAAATGGTGTCCACTAAATTTGTGCCTTGTTTGCTCACAGAAGATCAAAAAATAAATAAATTAATTAAATAACATAAATAAATAAAATCATGTGAATGTTTGCCGTGATTTGAGGCAGCAAGTTCTTAATGACCAGAACTTTCTTTCAAAAGCTGTGACTGGGATGAGTCTTGGTGCTATGGATCCAGAAACAAAACAAGCATTAAGCGATTGAAACATGCAAATTTACTGAGACCCAAGAAGGCACTTCAAGTTCATTCAAACATCAAGACAATGTTGATTTGTTTTTTTTTTTGATGTGAGTGGAATTGTACACAACAAATTTGTTCCTCCTAAACAGACAGTGAACCAACATTTTTATCTCAATGTTTTGAGAAGGCTGTGTGTGATAGTGGGCAATAAAAACAGCCAGAAATGTGGAGTAGCAGCTGTTTTGGTTGCTGCACAATGACAATGCCCCAGTCCACGTGGCCTTGTCTGTCCAACAATACTTGATGAAAGATAACATGGCAGTTCCCCCTTCCCCCCTTACATACACATTCACCCAATCTCCCACCACGTGACTTTTTTTTATTCCCATGGACAGCAATTCATTAATGTGGATGAAGTGAAAAAAAAAGTCGCCGGAGGTCATAAACAGTATTCCAGTTAAACAGTTCTAGAACTGTTTCCAGCAGTGGAAAAAATGTTGGGACAAGTGCACTGACTCCCATGGAGAGCACTTTGAAGGAGACTAGAATATGGTATTATAAACTTAAATAAAATTTTTTTAATAATTCTGGTTATTTTTGGGTAGCACCCCACCTCCCTCATATGTTCACCTACAGTTCATTACCTGTTTCCATATAAGCCTTTGTCTCTTGTTATTACTGCAATGTCTCCACCTGGATGATATGCTCTTGCAAAGTGTTCACTAAGTAATTCTACTATTTCACCCGAGTCAGTTACCTCCCTACCATCAGCATTCATTAAAATCATTCTGCCATGAACATTCCTCCTTCTACTTGCAACATACCAAAATAACTCTTTGGGATTATCTTTGGCCTGTAATGCTAATTTCCTTTCATACTCTGCTTTTGACTTTCTTACCACACTGGTTACTCTTTTGGCCTGTTCTTTGTACTACTCATGTGCCTGCTGGTCACCTTTCTCCCTGAATTTCCTCTACAAATTTTTCTTTTTTTTGTAGCTTCAGCTTAATGATGGTATTCATCCATTTAACTCCTACCCGATTTATTCTTTTGAGTCTAGGTATGCAGTTTGCTATTTCATCCCTCAAATACTCCTTTACTACTTCCCATGCACTACCAACATCCAGCATTTGCAGTTTCACATGCCATGGCACTGATCCAAACAATCTCTTAAGTTTGTTATGCTTACCAGCCCTGTAATTCCACATATACTCCCTCTCCCCATTAACTGAAAATTACACACATTTATCCACCTCCCAGGTCAAGACCATATGATCACTCTCACCAATTGGTTGCAATGTGGTCATTTGGTTATGACAAATTCTCTGATGCAATTACTTGCATCAGAGAATTATTTAATAAAAAGATAATTATTCGGGTAGGGTAATAGTAAATGAATGCTATGTGAAGAACTTACAGAATGATTTAAATAGGTTGTCAGTATGGGCAAAAGATAAAGACAATTACAAGCCATGTAACATGATGGAACTATACTCCAGGAAATTGGCAAATTTTGGGATTTGGGTGGTGGTAGATAGAGAATTGAAGTCCAGAGGACATATTAATAAGGTGGCCAAGGTAGCTTGGAGGATTACTTGGTTATTGAAGAACACACTAACAAGCAGAGAAAAGAAAGTTATCACTGACATCCTCTTCACCAACATTCATGGCATAAATGCCAACTTGAATAATGTTCACAATCACCTAGAGGCATCTAAATTCCTGGTTTTGACTGAACCCCAGATTATTGCTACAACAACAACAACTATAGTTCATCTTAATTGTGTCCAAACTACACTTGTTATTCCTTCTGCCGTATCATACAGTTTGTGGTGTAGTCAGATATTCTTTGTCAGATGATGAGCACAGTGGCCATCATTTCCTCATCCCCAAGATATTTCTTGGGGATGAAGAAACAGACGAGAGGATCCAGAGATGAGTAACCAAGATGGCAAATGATCCGAGGAAATACTCCCTGTGACAACAGATTGAGGGTTTCTAGGTTACAAAAATTGGTTGACAGGTAAAAAATAAAGGATACAATAGAAACATTTAAGTTACTAAAAGAGTTTTATAAGAGATGCAGAGGAAATATTTCAGCACTTGGGTAGAGGGGGGGAGCAGAACAATGGGTCATCCCTGCAAATTGAATAAGAGTGTGGTCAGCAAGGGTGTGAGAACTACATTTTTCACTTGGAGAGTGGTGAATGAGTGGAATGCATCGCCAAAGGCTGTTGTGAGTGCTTGTTGATCAATGCATTCAAGCAGGGGTATGACATACAGTGTGGACAGCTACATCCTTTTTTACTCATGTTGGTATGGATAAACTGTCCCAGATAAGGTTTACCTACTTTACCTGATAATCATATCTCAGAAAAAAAAAAAAATAATAAGATATAGATTTATAACAGCAACTTACTTATCAGCAAGAGACAGCATTCTTTCTGTATCTTCAACCTGGAGCATTTCAGAAAAATATTCAGGTGTTACTATTGGCTTTAAAGAAACCATTGCACACACAGCCTGCAAAATTACAATATATATATTTCTCATGAATTAGAACAACAACAAAAAAAAAAACTATATTATAACAAAAAAATGAGTTATATTACAACAAAAAAAGAAAAGTATTACGATTACTCAATATTAATATCACAAGCTATCACAGAAGAGCTACATCCTTTTTATGCTCATGTATTTAAATTATGGTATTCTAGTATAGATAACTGTCCCAGATACATACTGAACTAAATATTACATCTTAAATTCCTACATTTTGATATACTTTGTTACTGAAAAAATCCTATCACACTTGAATTGTAAGGGAATAAGAGGTCACCATTTAAACTTGTACCACAATTCTCTTAGCGAAGCTAAGAGGATGAAGTCATTATCATTTTCATTTTATTAAAATGTTACTTTCATTCTTAATCCTCTTTGCCAAACTATTAGGATTAAATCACAAACCGCTCACTGACTTATTATTATTAGAAATCCTCAGCGAGTCATGAACTCATCGAAGGAGGCTACACATCAATCACAGTAGCTCTTACACCCTTTCATGAAATCATTCACACTAATTGCACTCATCAACTCAAAAGATAAGCCATTCCAGTTACACATTCTCTATGAGAGAAAAATTTACCTCTCGCCCTTTTCCTGACTGCATTCTTTCTCAGCTTCCAAGAATGCCTTCTCATTCTCTCCACACCTTCTACAAAAGGTCTATTACATTAGCTTTCTTTTTCCTGTTTGCCAGAGATTGCACATTCCACATAATCTCAATCTATCCTCATGACATATGTTTTACAATTCCAATATCATCTTTAACATGTTCCTTTGCACCCTTTACATATCTGCATACACTGAAAATCAGGAGACTAGATATGAACACAGCAGTCCAGGAGGTCAAGGGCACAACCAATTCTACTGAACAAGGCCTTATAAAGAGGCAAAAATAGCTTCCTCTGAGTTGCATTTGCAATCTTTCCTATATGATGACTCCTGAACAACTTCTTATTTACTTAAACTCAGTGGTTAAATTCTTAAACAAATAAGCTCTGGGGCCCTTAAAGTAAGGATCATAAATGTGAGGCTATTGCTAGTTTGTTGCAACATTTTGTTTCATTTTATTTATTTATTCTGGTGAGTTAAAGTCATCAAGCCTTTTCTTTCACACCACCAGAAAGATTAAATACAAATATAGATACAAATACAAAATTACAAATTAATATAATACTTCTAACATATTAAAAGATAATTCAATTTATAATAAATTTAGTTTAATCCTTTATCCAAGTGTAAGCAAACAAAGTTTGCACCTGAAAATATCTTCAGGACTGAGGTAAGGTGGTACATCCTTGGCAACTCGTAGCAAAGGTGGACCCAAGCTCTCATCACTCCTTGTCTCAGTATCTCCCATAATGCAAACCACATCTCCTTGTGGACATGTATACTGCATTGCATTAAGGGAAGGGCCACTACCCAGACCGGTTTCCACCTTTATTGAGGTATCGTCAGTGGGAGGCAGACCCAGAGTGGTGATACTAGGGCAGAAGCAATGGAGAGGTCATATTTACCTATACGAGTTGCCAACCGGTGTATCACCTTGTTATTAAATTACTCTGGATTTAGAGAAAGATGTTGGAAGTTTATTTTGCACTTGGTTAGACTATAATAAATTTAGTTTAATCCTTTATCCAAGTGTAAGCAAGCAAAGTTTGCACCTGAAAATATCTTCAGGACTGAGGTAAGGTGGTACATCCCTTGGCAACTCGGGAGATACTGAGACAAGGAGTGATGAGAGCTTGGTCCACCTTTGCTACGAGTTGCCAAGGGATGTACCACCTTACCTCAGTCCTGAAGATATTTTCAGGTGCAAACTTTGTTTGCTTACACTTGGATAAAAGATTAAATTAAATTTATTATAGTCTAACCAAGTGCAAAATAAACTTCCAACATTTTTCTCTAAATCCAGAGTAATTTAATAACAAGGTGGTACACCGGTTGGCAACTCGTATAGGTAAATATGACCTCTCCATTGCTTCTGCCCTAGTATCACCACTATGGGTCTGCCTCCCACTGACAATACCTCAATAAAGGATAAAGGTGGAAATTGGTCTGGGTAGTGGCCCTTCCCTTAATGCATAGCAGTATACATGTCTGCAAGGAGATGTGCTTTGCATTATGGGAGATACTGAGACAAGGAGTGATGAGATCTTGGTCCACCTTTGCTATGAGTTGCCAAGGGATGTACCACCTTACCTCAGTCCTGAAGATATTTTCAGGTGCAAACTTTGTTTGCTTACACTTGGATAAAAGATTAAACTAAATTTATTACAGTCTAACCAAGTGCAAAATAAACTTCCAAATAATTCAATTTAAGATAACATTAGGTTATATGAACGATGAAAAAACAGTAGGCCTATTCAGCTTGTTACGTAAATGCAGAAAAGAAAAAAATGGAAATACAATAATGATGAAATAACTCAAATTCCTTAGTAAATTTCTAATTTAACTTATTTAGACTGTAGAAACATTGAACAATTATTGTCTTATTGATATTTGAGTGAATATGCTGCAAAATGTAAAATAATACTGTACTTTGTAAAGATAAAGTTAAACAAACATATGCGTTTACTCATATCAGTAAATTAATTCGGCAAATCTTTCCTTTCATTCAACGTATTAATATTATTGCAATGCAACCGATGGGAATCCTGTATTTCTGTGAATTCATTACAGACGTTTTTCTCTTAAGAAACTACAAACAAAGTGCCATTACAAACTCGTTTAGTATTATCACTGTCATCTGAGCTATTTTTCCCTTTAAAGAAGGTACCAATGTACTCATCCATAGTTGAAATAGTAGGCCTACATAAACACAAAAATATTACACGATTTTCTTTGTACTTCTCACAATCATGAACTCTGATAAACAACTGTTAATCAGCTGTTGTATTGTTGGTTACTGACTGTTGCTGACAGTGTTGCCAACCAGAAAAAACAAAATATTGCTACGAGTCTGTCAAAATTCTGCTACACTATGTTGCAATAATGTTTGCTTGTCAATTGCTGAAAGATAAAGCATTACAGGAAGCTCCAAACCTCCCTGTCCCTTTCATCAAGCGTTTGTAATCAGGCAACTGTTGATACTGATTTTATATACACATTCAAAACTGTAAACAATTCATCATCACAAACCATGGGCTCACTGCCCGTTGGTGTCCGAAGCCTCCTTCACTATCTTCTTCCACTTTCTTTGTCCAGTGCAGAGTGTCACAGTTTCTGTACATCCATTCCACACCAGTCCTTTATGTCGTCTATCCATTCTGTATGGTTCTACCTCTTCTGTTTGACTCACTTGACTTATTGCTCTTTACACCTATAAGGTGCACGAGGCCATGAGTTTAGCGTGCCATCCTCTTTGGTCGAGTGCTGCTTCTCTTGCTTTCCCCCAGCTCGACCATCCTAGTTTGTTTTGTCCTTGGATTACCATCCAGCGCCATATCATTTTGGATCTTCTCCCCTCTTCCTTTTACCATCAGGCATCCATGTCAATGTTATTCTTGTGTGTTCTGATGTTGGCATTCTCAATACATGGTCTATCCATGTGCATCTGTGTTTCTTTTAACTCTATTGTAATGGTTTGGTTTTGTTGTAAATTTCAATATTTGAATTTTATTTGGCCAGTAAAGTTTGGGAATTCTGCAAAGACATTTTGTTTGGAAGGCATTAATTTTATTTTCTTGTTGTTTGGTTAATTTCCATGATTCACTTCCATAAAGTAATACAGATTTAGCAGTTGAGTTAAAAATTCCTCTTCTATTTACACCATCCATAATACTAAACATGAATATCTTTATCTTCCGGTCCTCATTCATTCTGCAGATATGTCCAAATAATTGCAGCTTCCGTTTTATAATCTTCTGCATTAGATTCTCCTTTGGTTGTATCTTCCGATAGAGCTCTTCATTTGTGATTTTTTGTACCCATCCTATTCCTAGAATCTTCCTGTAACAAGTTCTTTCAAATGCCAAAATTCTTTTTCTTGATTCATTACCGACGTTTCAGATCCATACAGTACACTGCTAAAGATGCATGTTCCCAGCACTCTTAGTTTTGTTTGCAGGCTGATCGCTTTACTTTTCCAGATGTTATCCATGGCCTTCAGATTTGTTCTTCCCTTTGCAATCCTGATCTTTATTTCTTTTTTACAGTCCAAATCATATGTCATTTTACTTCCCAAATATGTGAACTTTTCTACATTTTCTATATCAATTGTAAACAATTGTTGAATAATAACACAGTATGTAGGCATAATTACCATAAAGGGAGAAAAGTCACAAAACAGAAAAATGTTCCAGGTCTGGTGCATAAAAAAAAGTTCTGGGACCGGGCCCCTGAGAGCCCCGGCTGAAATTAATCACTGCTTAAACTCCAAAACCCTT
This sequence comes from Typopeltis vanoorti, assembly GCF_054136105.1. Classification (NCBI taxonomy): domain Eukaryota; kingdom Metazoa; phylum Arthropoda; class Arachnida; order Uropygi; family Thelyphonidae; genus Typopeltis; species Typopeltis vanoorti. The sequence goes on along the minus strand of NC_143557.1, from coordinate 72,987,558 downwards.
AGCATAATGTTTCTTCTAGAATGAATACTAAACCGACATCCATTTTCACTTGCCCATAATTCCAGATAACAGTTATCTTGTCAAATCCCTCTCAATGTCATTAATGTAAAGACTGAAGAACAATGGACCAAGGACTATCAGTCCTTGGTCCTGGGGTACGCCACTAGTTACCTTAGATCCTGCAGACTATGCCCCCCCCCCCCAAGACACCACTTTTTGATATGTCAGTAAGCTATCCTCATATTCAAGTTTAAGTGTTTATAATCCAATCTCATATCCTGAAATTATGTAATAGCATTCCATGCTGTATTCTGTCAAAAGCTTTAACACAATCCAAAAATATATATAAAAACCACTGCTTAAACTCCAAAACCCTTAGCATAATGTTTCTTCTAGAATGAATACTAAACCGACATCCATTTTCACTTGCCCATAATTCCAGATAACAGTTATCTTGTCAAATCCCTCTCAATGTCATTAATGTAAAGACTGAAGAACAATGGACCAAGGACTATCAGTCCTTGGTCCTGGGGTACACCACTAGTTACCTTAGATCCTGCAGACTATGCCCCCCCCCCCCAAGACACCACTTTTTGATATGTCAGTAAGCTATCCTCATATTCAAGTTTAAGTGTTTACAATCCAATCTCATATCCTGAAATTATGTAATAGCATTCCATGCTGTATTCTGTCAAAAGCTTTAACACAATCCAAAAATATATGGTGTACCCATTCCCCCCTTGTCTAACTTAATTGTAACATTATTATAAAATGTGAGCAAGTTACCCAAACATTACTTTCCCTTAGTAAAACTAGTAAATATAGATTTTCTGTCAACTCATTTCTGTATGTAAGTTCTCATCGATTTTCCAAATAACATCATTACCCCTTCAAAGACATTGATAGGTCAGTAGTTAAATGCATAAGTCTTTGTGCCACCTTTGTGTAGTGTAAGGGGATTATCATATATTCTTTCCACTCTAGTGGATCTTCTATGTGCTAAGATTCATGTTACACAGCCAGGTCGAGGGTGGAGTAAACAGCCAATTCTGCTGATTAACCCTTTAGCATCTGTGCCAAAATCCCATCAGCCCCATACAGCCAAATTCTTAAAAATTTAGACAGCAGCTCTAGTACCTCCTCATACATCTAAGTCACATCATTCAGTGTAGTTGTAGCAATGAACTCCATATCACTTACTAAATATTGATAGTTCTTAGTAAAATGGGCACTCATCAGCTGAACAGTGCCACCTGTATAGCATCACATTCAAGAGAATTTTATTCTTTCATAATCATTCATTTTTTTTTTTTTTTACTTGCAGCATAACAATAGAATTCTTTTGGGTTGTGTATGGCCTGGTTCAGGGGACTACCTATTTCCGGCTACTAAGAAAAAGCACAAACAAAAACACAGTAGCAACAACAAAAATCCTATAAACAAAGTTTCTTTTCATTTTCAGATTTAGCTTTTGTAATTTTCATAACTGACATGATCCTTATAAACAGGGTATTTCTTCCACATCATCTTTATTCTTGAAAATCTCTTGCCTAATAAGGTTGTGCATCATTTCACTCCTATCCTATTTATTCTTGAAACTCTAGGAATGCAATCCAGTATTGAATCATTTAAGTATATTTTTTTTTATTAACCCCTTAACATACAAAGACGTCTCTGACACGTCTTTTGTTTATTGCACCAAAATTGATTTTGAATTTTGGTTTTCACTATAAATACAACCGAATATAGATGCTAGACAATCTTGTGCCTATTTCCTTTCAGCCGAGAAAGTTGCCAATGGCATGCATCGGCTATTTCGTTTGCACAAATTAATCATTATTTTTTAAATAATGATGAATTTGATCCAGCAAATCACCCTCACCCAAAAATTGGCAGAAGAACGACCGCTTTCTGATTTTTAATTGGTACGTTTTAATTGGTGGGTTAATGATTAATTGGTGGGTTAATGATTTCATGCAATGCTGAAATCTTTCCCATAAAGCAAGTGGGAAATTTGCATTATATTTCAGCATATAATATTTTCTGAGCAGGACATTCATATAATTAGCCACTTCCCAGTGGCAAGAATAGATAGGTTTTTTTTTGTGTGTGTTTGTGGCATTGCTGGGCGGTTCTTATTGCTTAGAGTAATGTAATTTGGTTTTGTTTTCTTGGAAATTAATAATGGTGATCCCAATTTGAAAAGTATGTTTGGATTGAATTACATATAAGGATATCTCAATGGCAAAGAAATCCATCTCCTAAAGCCATTCACAAACATCCATGCCCATAGCAGGATTCAAATCTGCAGCTTACTGGTTGGAGAGCAATAGGCTAACCACTTGGCCAACTAAGCTGGCAATAAGTAGTCCCCCTGAAATCACTAAGGTCAATGTTATTGATTTCCAAGAAAATGAAACTGAATTATAGTGGTACCTTGACTTACGAACTTAATTTGTTCCTGACCGCGGTTCGTATCTCGAAACCCAATTTTCCATTATATCTTATGGGAAATCAATTAATCTGTTCCCAGTTTCAAAGATTTTAAAAAAATCCAAAAAATAAAAAAACTATTCTTAACTAAATGAAGAAAATGCAAAGAAATGAAGGAGTGGGAAGGAACATTTTTACACTATAAATATGCATTTTTATACCATTACGTATTAATTTTTATTTATGAAATCTTTGGTTTTACATGATTAGTATGAAAATCATCTTCCATTAAATTGTAAAAAAAAAATCAATTTTCTTGTGGTTGGTTTTGTGGTTCAGGAGTTTTTGATTTGTTGTCATCAGTTGCTTCTTTTTGTCTCTTAGGTGAAGGAGGTTTAAAAAACCTATCCAACATTGACTGAAGCTGTCATTTCCTTAACACCCTTCTAAAGTGATTAATGACATTGCCATTGAAGATATTGGTAGCTCTAGAAACAACACCTTGATTTGGATGCCATTTGTTAACCAATTCTTGCAATTCGCCCCAGTGCTGCAAGATATTTTTTACGTCACTTGTTGGAATTGCTCCCTTTTCGTTGCTGTCTTCTTCATCCTCTGAAGACATTTGCTATTCCTCCTCATCCCTTTCTTTTTCCTACTCTCTTCTTAACTCCTGCAGTAGCTCTTCAGTGGTCAGCTCAATGTTGTGCTTCTCTACATCTGCTTCATCAACTTCCAAATGCATGGTCTTGCCCAGGGAGACAACTGTATCTACAATGTCAATTTCACTTTCAGGTCCTTCCAATGCAGTTCCTAAGACACAGTCATGCCATAACTTTTTCCAGGCTGATTTTATAGTTCTCACAGAAACATCTTCCCATGCCTGACTAAAAAGATGCAAACAATGAAGAATATTGAAGTGATTGGTTAATTCTGTGTTGATGATAACCTCGAAACATTTTTGGAAAAGAGCTTTGGTATTAAACTTTTTGAAGTTGAATAACATATTGATCCATTGGTTATAGGAGTGGTGTGGTATTAGGAGGCAAGAACTTAATTTTGATAAAATTAAACTCTTCATCCAAATCTTCTTCCAACTGTGGTGGATGTGCTGGAGCAATGTCCATTATAAGAAGAACTTTTTCAGGTAGACACTTTTCTTGTAGATACCATTTCACTGTGGGAGCAAAGACCTCTGTCATCCACTCACAGAAGAATTGCCTGGTTACCCAGGCTCTGCTTTTACCTCTCCACATAACACTGAGTTTGTGCCTGTTAACGTTCTGCTTTTTAAAGACTCTAGGATTTTCAGAGTAGTAAACCAACAGAGGTTTTATCTTCAGGTCACCACTGGCATTGCCAAAAAAACAAAGTTAGTCCGTCTTTCATTGGCTTGTGTCCAGGCAATGTCATTTCCTCCTTAGTGATAAAAGTTCTCTTAGGCATTTTCTTCCAGAAAAGCCCAGTTTCATCGCAGTTGAAAATTTGTTCTGGCTGTAACCTTCTGAATCCATCAGTTTCTGAAATTCCTTCACGAACCTTTCAGCGGCTTCTTTGTCAGCACTAGTACCATCTCCATGTCTAACAACGCTATGGATACCGGTTCTATTCTTGAATTTCTCAAACCATCCTTTGCAAGTTTTAAACTCTTCACCGATGTCTTTGCTACTGCTAGTGGATGGCAAGTTCTGTGAAAGATCTTTGTAAATAGTTTGAGCTTGTAAACAGATCATGTTTTGAGATACACCATCTCCTTTCAGTTGCATATCATTAATCCAGATGAGTAGTAAAGTTTCCATTTCTTCCATAACTTTATTTCTTCGAGATGACACGATAGATACAAAATAGATAAAAAATCTGCTTTCTTGACAATTGTAGCTATGGTGGATTTGGACAAGTCATACTGCTTGCACAGATCACTTTGCCTGACTCCTTCCTCATATTTTTCCACAATCGCTTTCTTAATTTCTATTGTGATTTTCTTCTTCTCTTCTTTCTTAGTTTTCTTTGGCCCCATTTTGAAAATAATATGCCGATCAGTGAAATGCTGCTTATCTGGTAGATTATTCAGAAAATAAACATGAAGCTACAATAAAACATGTCACTTATAAAAACAAATACATACAGTACACATAATAAATACACCCCCCCCCAAAGAATTCACGAAGTGTATTGTTTGTTTACACAAATACCGAAATAGATACACAAAAAAGCAAAAACGTGCTTTATATGATAAATGCAGCATTTATCATATTTCGGATAAATATAACATAGTAACAACATCGTTACACTAGAGACGGTTCAGCGAGCTCTGCTAAACATGCATACATATACACTGGTGCTGTCCTCTGCATTAAGCCTGTTTCTAGTACTAAGAGAAAAAGTTAAAAAAAAAAGTATAATGTAAAACAGGCTTTAGTTCATTTGAAAAGAAAAGCATCACAGTTTGTATCTCGAGTCTAGGTTCATATCTAAAGGTCAAAATGGGATATGAAAAAAGTTCATATCTCGAAATATGTCAAGGAACCACTGTACCTCGACAAATTTTACTGCTCTGAATCACTAGCAATTCAGAGCAATGTAATTAAGCAAAAAAATTACTTCCCACTACTCTCAAACTAACTAAACTCCTCTTAATAGATTGTTTCATAAGACCACATAGCAAGCTCACAGTTTTCTCTGATCTATATCTGATGTTCTAAAACAAAATGGCCAGAACACCATCATGTTGCTGGCTTGTCATGTATATAACAGGTTTTTTATTTCTTTTATTCTTTATTTTCACTTTTAAATTCATAGTTTGCATAATTTATTTTCTCATCATTGGTGTCATTCAAATTTTACAGCTATCTGAAAAGCATTTCTATGTTCAGTTATTGGTTCTTTATGTTCAACACATCAAACTGTATACAGTCTCAACTCTGATCAAGTCCTGCACCAAATAATATGCCATTTTTACTTTAAAAAAGGCACACATGTATGTCAAATTAATAATCCTTCCTTAAATAATCATCACATAATTAGTTCTCTTTTAGCCTAGTTGTAATAGAGAGGCTACTCCATTGCCAAAATATCTTTGCTTTTTAATTCGATATTAAATATTAGGAGCATCATGAATTCAGATAACCTTCAACAACAAGATAAGATTAAGATAAAAGAGAGGATTATGATAGAAATATCCAAGTTGCTTAAATGGTTTATAGGATAGATACGGGAAAATGTTTCAGCACTTGGCTATAGGGACCTATTCAGCTTCCAGGGGTCATCCCTGGAAGCTGAATAAAAGTGTGGTTAGTAGAGATGTGAGGACTAGAATTTTTGCTTGGAGAGTTGTGAATGAGTGGAATGGATTGTCAGAGTCAGTTGTGAGCGCTATGTTAATGGGTTTAAGGAGAGGTATGATACATTGTGTGGACAGATTGGGTTTCCCACGATGAGTCTTCGGACTCCATGTATAATAATAATAATAACAACAGCAATTTTCTAATTTTCTATGACAATTAAGACAACTCACAAACACAAGTTTTACACAAGAATTCTATTGAAAAAAATTGAATCTGGAATTTTATAAATCTTGACAGTACCAGTCCAACATGGAAGGATTTGTGATATATGGTCAATCAACCTCCAGGCTGATACAAAATGCATGAAATATACATCCCAGCATGAGATGTTAAACAATGGTAAATCTTTCTTACAGTAGTGATAGTTACAAGATTTTAAAGTTTATATCTATTTCTCTGAATCTTTTCCCCTCCCTCTATACTTGTACCCAATAAAGTCCTTTGAAAAAAATTAAACTAGAGTGTAATTTATTTATTTATTTTTTTAATTTATTTATTTTTATTATTATTTTTTTTATCACTAGAGGTCAGGCTAGGAAAAAGGATTAATTAACTACATAGATTTAGTTTACCAGTATACAGGGCTAGAGCATGTAGCTTGGTTCTTTATACACTCGTATCCTTCCGATGATGACCTCGATACAGGGGTCGAAACGTCAAGTTTTATTTTTTAGTAATTAATAAAATAATCTGTTCAATACGTGTGTTGTTGTGTCCCTAAATTTATAAATATGAATATTTGTTTCATAGTTTATGTTTTCTTAACTTACATGAATTACAAGAATTAAATAAAAATATTTTTTTGTTGGGTATGTCATGGTTGTTTATATAATTTAAAAAAAAAAACGATTTCGGAATGTAACCCTACTTTTTCTACGTAATCTGAATCTCGCATAACGCGGCATTTCTATGGAACCTAACATCCGCGTTATACGAGGGTTACCTGTACTTTTAATTTTTCTCTTAGAATAAATAATAATCTAAACCATAATCTAATCTAACTAAGCGGCTGATCATGATTTGATCAGCTGCTTAGTATTGACAAGATGTAGAAATTTTCAGGAATACAAATTACATACATGAACTATTGCTGTTTTGGTGTGGTGTTGGTACTTGGTATTTTTCCAATCAATTCTGTGGTATGTTTGGAGTGCATGGTCAGAAAGGCCGGTTTTCCCAAAATGGAGGTATTTAATGTGTCGTTTGTGTTCGTCTTGTCTGATTGGGATAGTTCGCCCTGTTTCCCCTATGTATGGTATGTTACATGTGCATTGTATTTTGTATACCCCCTGGGTGGGCTAGGTGTGGAAGAGGATCTTTAGAAGAACTGAGTAGGTGTCTTAACTTATTTGGGGATTTAAAGGTGGTTTTAATGTTGTATTTCGTAGTTTTCTGTCTAATTTTTCATAAATGCCTCTAACATAAGGAATAGCAATAGCATTCCTGAAATCTTTTTTGTTCTTACTGGTATCTTTATGGAGGATCTTGTGAATAGTTTTTTGACTGTATCCATTTTTTATAATTGTTTGGTTGGTGATCTCGTATTCCTGGTTTAGAGCTTGTTCATTAGAACAAATTGTTAGAGCTCTGCATTTAAGGGTGCTTATGACACCTAGTTTTTGTGTTGGGTGGTGGTAAGAATTTTTGTGTATGTATTGGCCTGTGTGTATAGGTTTGCAGTAAACTGAGAAGGAGAGACAGCCAGAGGGGAAGACGTGTGACAAGTGTGTCTAGGAAAGGAAGAGAGTTGTTTTTTTCCATTTCAATGGTGAATTGGATATGTTTGTGTTGTTTGTTTAGGTGGCTAAGGAATGTATTTAAAGTTTCGCAGTGGTGGGACCAAATGGCGAAAATATCGTCGATGTATCTGAGCCAAATTTTGGGCTTTAGAAATGCCATCTCAAGAGCACGTTGCTCAAAATCTTCCAAATAAAAGTTAGCTAGTGTGGGGGGGGAAAGTGGTGAGTCCATGGCTATACCCTCTTTATGAAGGTAAAAATTGTTTTGCCACACGAAATATCCGGAGCAGAGTACGTGGGCAAAGAGAGCCGTGATGTCGTGTGGAAATATGTTCTGTAGGAGCAAGATTGTGTCATTGATCGGGACATTGGTGAAAAGGGAAGTTATGCCAAAGCTGACTAATAAATCTTGGTTGTTGAGTGTAATGTTTTTAATTTTATTAATGAAATGTTGTGTATTTTTTTTTATGTAGGAAGGGGACTGACCTAACAATTCCTTGAGTGTGGCCACTAATTTTTGGCTAAGTGATAATTTGGGCTATCAATTCCTTCAATAATCGGATGTAGTGGCGTGCCTAGTTTGTGTATTTTTGGCAGGCCATAAATTCTGGGTGCACGGGCATAATGAGGTATTAATTTTTTTGTTGTTTCTTTGGTCCATGTGTGGATGGATTTGATTAATTCAGTTGTTTTCTTTTTGTTATGTTTAGTGGGGTTGTAGTTTACCATTTGGTAGTTGTTGTGGTCCGATATCAAATGGTTCATTTTTTCAATGTATGTTGTATAGTCTAAAAGGAGGGTGGCATTGCCTTTATCTTCTTATCTTATATTTTTCTTATCTTATATATATATATTCTTATATATTCTTCTTACCTTTAATCTTCTTACCTTTATCTTATAATCACGAAAGCAGATAACCTTTCGTGATTATAACGTCATGGTTATTTTTTAAAGACTTAAGGGCTAGATTTTCAGTTTTGTTTAAGTTGGTGCTTAGATTTTTGTTTGAATTTAGTAAACACGATGTTTCCAATTCGTATTTTATCAGCCAAATTGGTGGGGAGGGATCTTAAACCTCTCTCGATATGATACACGATATCAAGTTTGTTCACTGACCTCGGAGCAATGGCGTAGTTCAAACCTTTCTTTAGCAGTGAGAGTTCACCTTGGGTGAGATTGTGGTTTGATTGGTTGATAACCAAGCTGTGGTCCGATGGTGGTTGGTTGCTCCTAACTTCGTTTGTGGGCGATTGGCTGCTCCCATCAGAGGACCCATCTACAACCTGTATAACAACCTAAACTAGCCATAGAAAAATCCCACTGCAAGAAGATAACCTGGTGAAGTGTTTGTAACATTCAACAGCAACTGAAAGAAATTATATTATAACAATCAGAACTGTACAAATCCAGAAGAATATTAATGCATGAGGACTTTAGCAGTTTATTGTAGCTGTATTTATATTTTTTTATTTAATTTTTATTTATTTGTTTATTTTATTATTTTTTTTTATCACTAGAGGTCAGGCTAGGAAAAAGGATTAATTAACTACGTAGATTTAGTTTACCGGTATACAGGGCTAGAGCATGTAGCTTGGTTCCTTATACACTTGTATCCTTCCGATGATGATCTCGATACAGGGGTCGAAACGTCAAGTTTTATTTTATTAGTAATTAATAAAATAATCTGTTTAACACGTGTGTTTTTGTGTCCCTAAATTTATAAATATGAATGCTGATCACCCTGTAACCTTAAAAGAAAGAATCATCATAATTCATGGAGATGTGACCCACAAGCAGTGCAGCCTCTACGGTAAGCTAAAGATATGTGTTTCCTTGTTAACGAATCGACTAGCCTTTTTGAAACGAAGTAGAGACAGCAACATAATACCCAACTGCATTAAACTAAAGAAGAAGTTTAAATCAGCCAAAGCATTCCGTATTTATGCCCAGTTGGAAAAAGCCTTGTTACGAGAACAAATCCACGAGGCACGTAAAAACCTAGCATCCACCCAAGCCAAAGTTCTACAACTTAAATTAGAGCTATCTGACTACGTTATTCCATAACTTTGGGAGATTTTAGACATGATCACAGACGACTCGGCCAAGCACTCATTACTGAAAAACAAAGAAAAATTAATAATGAAATTTCAAGCCCTACAACAACAGAAAAGCACAAGACCATCAGGACGCCATAACGAAAGGAACAGCCAATCGCAAACCGACATCATAAGGATCAGCCAATCGCCCACAAACGAAGTTAGGAGCAACCAACCACCGTCGGACCACAGCTTGGTTATCAACCAATCAAACCACAATCTCACCCAAGGTGAACTCTCACTGCTAAAGAAAGGTTTGAACTACACCACTGCTCCGAGGTCAGTGAACAAACTTGATATTGTGTATCATATCGAGAAAGGTTTAAGATCCCTTCCCACCAATTTGGCTGATAAAATAAGAATGGAAACATCGTGTTTACTAAATTCAAACAAAAAACTAAGCACCAACTTAAACAAAACTGAAAATCGAGCCCTTAAATCCTTAAAAAATAACCAAGACATTATACATGAAAGCAGATAAAGGCAATGCCACTGTCATTTTAGACCGTACAACATACATTGAAAAAACAAACCATTTGATATCGGACCACAACAACTACCAAATGGTAAACTACAATCCCACTATATGTAACAAAAAGAAAACAACTGAATTAATCAAATCCGTCCACACATGGCCCAAAGAAACAACAAAAAAATTAATACCTCATTATGCCCGTGTGCCCAGAATTTATGGCCTGCCAAAAATACACAAACCAGGCATGCCACTAGGTCCGATTGTTGAAGGAATTGATAGCCCAAATTATCACTTAGCCAAAAAATTAGCAGCCACACTCAAGGAAATGGTAGGTCAGTCCCCTTCCTACATAAAAAAATACACAACATTTCATTAATAAAATTAAAAACATTACACTCAACGACAAAGATTTATTAGTTAGCTTTGACATAACTTCCTTTTTCACCAATGTCCCAATCAATAACACTATCTTGCTTCTACAGAGCATATTTCCGCACGACATCACGGCTCTCTTTGCATACGTACTCCGCTCCGGATATTTCGTGTGGCAAAACAATTTTTACCTTCAAAAAGAAGGTACAGCCATGGGCTCACCTCTTTCCCCCCCAATAGCCAACTTTTATATGGAAGACTTATGCAACGTGCTCTAGAGACAGCATTTCTAAAGCCCAAAATTTCGCTCAGATACGTCGACGATATTTTCACCTTTTGGTCCCACCACTGCGAAACTTTAAATACATTCCTTAGCCACCTAAACAAACAACACAAACATATCCAATTCACCATTGAAATGGAAAAAAACAACTCTCTTCCTTTCCTAGACACACTTGTCACAAGTCTTCCCTCTGGCTGTCTCTCCTTCTCAGTTTACTGCAAACCTACACACACAGGCCAATACATACACAGAAATTCTTACCACCACCCAACACAAAAATTAGGTGCCATAAGCACCCTTAAACACAGAGCTCTAACAATTTGTTCTAATGAACAAGCTCTAAACCAGGAATACTAGATCACCAACCAAACAATTATAAAAAATGGATACAGTAAAAAAACTATTCACAATATCCTCCATAAAGATACCAGTAAGAACAAAAAAGATTTCAGGAATGCTATTGCCATTCCTTATGTTAGAGGCATTTATGAAAAATTAGACAGAACACTATGCAAATACAACATTAAAACCACCTTTAAATCCCCAAACAAGTTAAGACACCTACTCAGTTCTTCTAAAGATCCTCTTCCACACCTAGCCCACCCAGGGGGTATACAAAATACAATGCACATGTAACATACCATACATAGGAGAAACAGGGCGAACTATCCCAATCAGACAAGACGAACACAAACGACACATTAAATACCTCCATTTTGGGGAAAACCGGCCTTTCTGACCATGCACTCCAAACATACCACAGAATTGATTGGTAAAATACCAAGTCCCTACACCACACCAAAACCTGGTTTGAGAAAAAATTTAAAGAGTCATGTGAAATGCTCAAACACAACCCAAATCTCAACAAAAATGATGGCCTAACTATTTCAAAAATGTGGAGAACCCACCTACAACTTGTATAACAACCTAAACTAGCAACAGAAAAATCCCACTGCAAGAAGATAACCTGGTGAAGTGTTTGTAACATTCAACATCAACTGAAAGAAATCATATTATAACAATCAGAACTGTGCAAATCCAGAAGAATATTAATACATGAGGACTTTAGCAGTTTATTGTAGTTGTATTTATATTTTTTTTATTTAATTTTTGAAAAAAAAATTTTATTTATTTATTTTATTTTATTTTTATTTTGGTTTAACCAATAAGAAAACAATTTGGTCGGCTAAATCCCAAATTGCCAGCCCATCCTCGTTCGTTCAGTATCCAAGTAGATACCCAACAGGGTGCACCACGAGAAGGTGAGAATTGGACATTAGGTCAGAAGCCCTGGTCGGTTCTCCGTATTCCTTTAAAGGCTATGTGGAGGTCTCCTCTCAGTTATACAGCTTTGACATTATCCTGTACACCCCTTGAGGTACATGGCAGGAATTTGATGATGATGATTTTTTTTTTTATCACTAGAGGTCAGGCTAGGAAAAAGGATTAATTAACTACGTAGATTTAGTTTATCAGTATACAAGGCTAGAGCATGTAGCTTGGTTCCTTATACACTTGTATCCTTCGGATGATGACCTTGATACGGTGGTTGAAACGTCAAGTTTTATTTTATTAGTAATTAATAAAATAATCTGTTCAACACGTGTGTTTCTGTGTCCCTAAATTTATAAATATGAATGCTGATCACCGTGTAACCTTATATGAAACAAATATATAGTATAAACTTATAAAAATACAAATTGTACATAAACTTTATTGCCCATAATGCAGTTGTAAATGTTTTAGGCAAAATAAAATGAAGTGCATATTTTAATCGGCATCTAAGACAGCGCTCCTTTGAGGGATCATTATCTGTAAAATAGCTTCCTAACTTTCTTGCCAAGTCCAATCCTTCTGCTAATTTCTTTAAACTGAATTCTTTAATGGATTAATTGCAATCAGAATCTTCGGCAGAACTTTCCCCACAATTTTGTTCGATGTCATCTATTAATTGTACTAGTTCCTCCTAATTTAAATTCATTTCCCCATCAATTAATTCACTAATTTCGTTTTCAACATATCGCAAAAGCTCTTTATGTGGCCATTACTATAAAAATAATTTTTTTACATAAAAAAAGCATTACATATTGTATGTAACTCACCAGAAAATAAAGTGCTCAGCACAATTATGATTTTTAATGTGCTTTCCTGGCAGAAAACGAAGACAACTTTTAACAATAATTAACAGAGTTCACGTACATGCGTGCTTAAGGATATTTTCCCTAATATAAATTCGCTGCTTATAACTACATGCGCGATACGGGCAGACACAAATTTAACAAAGATAAAATTTGATTTTTGAGTCGTGCGGTGAAAAATATATGAAAAGATAAAGGGTTACTACAGTTTGTAGACCGCGTTATATCGAAACTGTGTTGTATAAGTACCGCATTGAACAAGGGTTGCTACAATTTGTAGACTGCGTTATAGAAGTACCGCATTATACGAGGGTTATATGTAATGTGACTATGTTTTGCATATCTATAATAGGATACTCAGGTATAACAAAAAAGATAGAAATGTAATGTTAAACAATTTCACAACCAACCTTCATGGTAATTTTAACTTCCTTCATCACAAGATGAGTACATTCCTCTGTCCATTCTGACACCAAATGTCCTCCTAAGTTCAGTAGGGTATTTTTAAGTCTTTCCTTATCAGCAGTCTGTATACAGGAAGTAGTTATTATAAGCGGAATGTATGATATTCTAATTAAAAAAAAAAAAGGAAAACAATTGATATAAAGTTACATAGAGAGGGGAGAGATTACTGATACTTATATAATAAACAGATATACATGGAATTGCTGCATTTTAACTGATTTATAAATTATGTGCAATTCTGGTATGGTAAAAAGTTTCTAAATATTATCAACTAATAAAAAAAAAAGTGTAGTCAGAATGCCATTTTAAAACAAAAATTTGCAGGGGAAAAGAAGATAAAAATGAATACATGACAAATTATTCAGATTAAAAAAAAAGAAAAACATAAAAAAACTTCAATGATTTAAGTTTTTTTAAGCATTTTTTTAAAGTGAATTCCACCTACAAAACAGAATGTAAACCTGGAATCCTGCTGTGGTATCAGGGGTGGACCAAGAATTAACCTGAAAATACTGCTCTAAAAATTAAACATGGAACTTTTTTTGCAAGCCATTTAAGGCTTCCAATAAGCAGAATAATGGTCTCATACTAAAAGATGAAATTCTAACCTATCTGTTGGTTTCAGAGTAGGTAAGCCACATGACCAATCATGTTGGTATTCAAACTATTTGCCATTATGATCCCACATGTTGATGATAATTAACTATTTTTTATTACATTATTAGACCAATATTTTGCTTGGTTACCAAGGCATACAAAAGATATGCACACCAGTAAAGACCTAAGACTGAGTGTAAAAGGATGGATCCTGAAGTCCCAAGATGATCTTCCTCCAGATTTTGGATAAGGTGAGGCAGCCATATTTATTCAAATTTACATAACATTATAGTTCTGTAGCAGATTCCAGGAACTGTCCTGCATGAAAATTTGTATTTATTTTAATATAATAAGGAGATTTCTTCCATTAGATTTGATAATCAATTCAAACTCAGAATTCTGGTTGTATAGCAAAAAAAAAAAAAAAAAAAAAATCATTTGAGTTTTTGTTTTAAATTTTGAATCACACTTTCATTAAGTTCTATGATTCATAAATATAAGCACAATGCTCTTCCTTAACTCATGCTGGCCTGGTTGGCCAAGTGGTTAGCATATCCGCTCTCCAGTCAAAAGGCTTCGTGTTTGAATCTTGCATGGGAATGGATGTTTGTGATTGTCTGTGAAAATACTAGTGGTGGAGGTGGGCAGTAGATGGCATTGGTGTAGATGATGATGGTAACTGCAATTTGTTGTAGTTGGTGGATTGAGACAGAGTTGTAGAGTAGGTGCCCTCCCTCAATGAGTCTTTGGGCTCCTTGGAGGTGTCACATAACAATAATGATCCCTCCCTGTATATTTATAAAGGGAGGATAATAATATTCTCAGAAAGTAGCCTATATCAACCTAACAGGGAAGGAAGAAGGTATCTGATAGCCTCCAAAGTGGTTGTTCTAAAAGAGCACTTTTATCTTTCCTGCAATCTTTTTTATTTTGACCAGAACAGTCATATAATACACATCTAATGATCTAAGCATGTGGACTGCATCCATTTTTATTATTCTAAGAAGCCTGGCTTTTGAAACATGAAGCCTCTACCAGCCACAATATCCTTTAGAACATAACTTTTCAAGAAATGTTTTATGAATCACTTTGTAATCAACTTAATTTGAACTGTTATTAATAATCTACTTTTTTTAATATATACACTGGTATGTACTGAATCTTAGCACCTTACTACTTATTGGCTATTTAAATTGTTTTTTAGTTTCCTTATAATATTATATTGCTGGCCACAGAGTAGTAGTAAAAAGAATACATTTTGCAACATTTGCTTTCATTTCCATTCTTGCTTTTTGTAACAGTCCAATTGCTATATGTTCACTTTGCAATGAGATGCAAATGATTCAGTATATAAAAAAATATATATTTAAAAAATTAGATTATTAGCAGCAGTTCAAAAAAGGCTTCATAACATTTCTTCAAAATGTTGCTCAAACTGTAAGAACATGCAGAAATTTTGTTTTGTTCCAAAAAATTCTGTGGTGGTAAACACTACACATCCTTTCCAAGTCCTGCAAGCTGTTTCAATGTGGCAGAGGAGGTGACACTGGATGGAACAAGCAAAGCATGTCGGGAGTATATTTTCCTGGTAGGATAATCAATCCTAGGCATGAAGGTTGTTTCACTTTGCTCAGCTAAATGCTTGCAGGCAAAGTCAGGAGAGGAAATGGGCACTACCTATCATTCTACTAGACAGATATGAAGAAAACCTTACAAAATGTCAACCAGTTTAGCAGTCATGAGGACAAACAAGGACTGTGTCATCTTAAGGCATAGGTGGCCAACAGATGGCATGCAGCAGGATAAAATCTATATTAAATTATATGTATTATCAATTTAGCTATTAGTTTTGACTGCAGATTTTCTGATTGATATACTAGTTATACTCATTATTTCTGATGACGGAAATAATTTGTATTCTCAACATGGAATCACCTTCAGGATTTGTACGAATATCGTCATCATCGTTGAAAATCAACTTTGATGAATTTGTTGCTGCTCATGAATTCCCACAGTGTTCTCATTAAGTTGTATTACATGTAAAAAAAAACAAAAAAAAACAAAACAGAAATATGTAATTAAATTTAATAACTTATATTTAAATCAATCAAATATTTTATATTGTTCTCCCAGTAATAAAATGATTTAACAAATATAGTAATTGAATACATATATATGCAGAGTTTATTTTTAATTACGTTAGTGTGCAGCCCGTGATGCTACCACTCATCATATATTGGCCCTCGTATAGAATGAAGTTGACCACACCTGTCTTAAAGGAGTACCAGGAGAGATGATGAAAAATGTGATACTGGTGGCAGTGACCTTTCAATGAATACAAAGATATTTAAACATGAATTTCATCTCAGAAACAGATTTATGATTGCAATGTCAGATCATTATATCAACTTGTCATCTCAAGATTCTGTAATAAGAACTAGCACAGTATGAATGGTCCATCATTGGTATATACAAAGTGCTGCCCAAAAATTTGTGGAATTAGACCATAAAAAAAAATTACTGTAATCCCTAGTTTCTATACAGTCTTCTTCAGAGTAGTCCTCCTTGGGCATGTATATAGCAATCCCAGCAGTTTTTCCACGATTCCATGCATCCCTGGAAGTCATCAAGTGTGACTGCGTTGAGCACCTCCTGCAATTCTGCCTGAATCGCTTCAATCATATCAAAATGATGCCTTTTCAGCTAGAATTTCATCTTGGGGAATAGGAAAAAGGTGCAAGGTCAGGGAAGTGGGAAGGAAGGGGGAAATGACTGTCATGTTTATTTAAGCCAGGAACTGTTACAGCAATGCAAAATAGTCCAGTATGACAGTCATAAGATCTCACAAATATCATGGTAGTTTGCCTACAATCTGCAAGGATAACCTCGCACACTTTTGTGATGTTTTCTGGTGTTGTGCTTGTCAGTCATCATTATCCGTTCATGAAGCATTTGTATCACAAAAGAAAGTTTTGCTTTGGCTCATAGCATTATGAGCCAAATTATGATACTTCAGTAAGCATTTGATAGGTTTCTGCAGAAGCAAAATGTGATGTAGATTCTTTGTTCCTTAAAATGTCATTTCAGTTAGAGAAGAAAATCACTAAAATACAATATTGCAAAAATGCAGCCTCTCAGCTTGCTGGCATACTGATTCACAAACAGTACTGCATGCCTCTTGTAGTTGTAGAAAACTGTACTACAACCAGTTTGCACACACCATTCAAATTCCCCAAACTTTTGGGTAGCATCTAGTATGTGAGACAAGATGGCTAGAATCTGAAAATTAACTACAGAGAATGGAAATCTCTTTCTTTCTTTACTGCAGAAGAATGGCAAGAAGTGGTTGGTTTCTTGATACAAAAGAATATTAAGCACTTTTCTTTTAGTGGTACATGGTGATCAGCATTCATTTTAGAAATTATGGACTTTACAGCCGTGTTATAAATAACTATTTTAATTTACGGTCTACCAAAGATACACAAACAAAACACACCATTCCAGCCAATAGTCGCTAGCCAAGAAATTAGCGGCAACACTCAAGGAGTTGGTTGGTCATTCCCCCTCCTATAACAAAAACACACAATACTTCATAAACATAATCAAAGACATTACCTTAGAAAAAAATGATTTATTAGTCAGTTTTGATGTCTCTGCCCTCTTCTCGAATGTCCCAATCAATGACACAATCCTTCTTTTACAGAACAAATTCCCTCCAGATATCACAGCGCTCTTTATGCATGTATTACAGTCTGTTTATTTTGTATGGCAAAACGCTTTCTACCTACAAAAAGAAGGCACAGCCATAGGTTCGTCATTATCCCCCCCCCCCCCCATTGCTAACTTTTATATGGAACATTTTGAGCAACATGCTCTAGATTCCCCTCCTTTAAAACCCAAAGTCTGGCTTAGATACGTTGACTATGTTTTCGCGATCTGGCTCCATGGCCGCCAAACACTATACACTTTCCTTAGCCATCTAAACAAACAACACAAACGCATACAGTTCACAAGTGAGATTGAAAAACAGAACACACTTCCGTTTCTAGATACACTTGTCACATGTCTTCCTTCTGGCAGTCTTTCCTTAACTGTTTACCGAAAACCGACACATACAGGTCAATATATACACATAAATTCCTACCACCACCCAACACAAAAACTAGGTGTCATTAATACTCTAAAACCAGAAACAAGTGCTGAAAGACGAAATTTAAAGTTATCAGCAATACTTTTCTAAAAAATAGTTACAGCTAAACACTAATAACAAAATTCTCTACAAGACCCCAATAAAAAAACAAAGATAAACCAGACTACAATAAAACTATAACCATTCCTTACATTAAAGGGACATCAGATAAAATAAACAGAACACTACAGAAATACAACTTCAAAGCCATCTTTAAACCTCCTGCAAAATGAAAAAGCTTATTCAACTCATCCAAAGACCCACTCCCTCCGCTGCCCCACCCTGGAGTATACCATATTTACTGCACCTGTAATCTACCATATATAGGAGAAACAGGACGCCCTCCTATCAGACAAAAGGAACATAAACGACACATTAAATATAATAACTATGGTGAAGCTGGCCTTTCTGATCATGCCCTGAACACTTTACATAGAATTGACTGGAAAAGGACCAGTTGTTTACATCACACCAAAACATGGTATGAATGCAAATTTAAGGAAGCCTGTTTCTTATCAACCACCCCAATCTGAACAATAATGATGGTCTAAAAATCCCAGGCATATGGAAGGCATATATTCTACCTGTGGAACCTTTATCCCTAAGAGTTAACTATAAACAGGACTGTAGATAATCCAGAATCCTAAATCTAATATAACAATTGTAATGTTAAAAATAGGACATCATTGTTACTGTAAGAAAACTATCTATAAGAAAGAATGTTTCTCTCATGTTATCTTAAATAGAATTTAGCTTTGATGTAGTTTCTAAATAATGAATTAATTTGTAATTTTATCTGGTTTTTTTTTTTTTCACTAGAGGTCATGCCAGTAGAATAACCGATGATCAAATCATTGTTTCTTTAGCTTAATGTGTGAAATGTAACTCAGCTTGTCCTTGTATATTTGGATATACTCCAGATGATGACCTTAATATGAAGTTCGAAACGTCGGGAAATTAAAACAGTTATTTATAACATGGTTGTAAAGTTCATAATTTCTAAAATGAATAATAAGCACTATGTCATAGACTTTAAACTTGTGAATAGCACACTTGCAGTAGGAAGATTAAGGGTAAACCACTAAATATATCTATTACACAAGTGCTTGCACCAACAACCTCATATGATGATCAGGTAGTAGATCTCTTATGACCAAATTAATAGCTTGATCTGCAAAAACATTCAAGAAAGACTATATAATAATACAAGGGAATTGGAATGCAAAAATTGGAATAGATATAGAAACAAATTTTCTTTCCTTTGTTGGGCCTTTAGGATTAGGAAAAACAAATGATATGGTTATGAAACTGACAGAATAATTTCACCATAGCAACACACTTTTCCCACATAAAACGTAACAAAAATGGATCTTCCCATAAGGAAGAATTAAGAACCTAATTAACTATATACTTATGATTATTACGTGACACCTCCAAGGAGTCTATAGACTCATCAAGGGAGGGTACTTGCTTTACAACTCTGTCTCCACCACTCAATTCACCGACTACAACGAACCGCAACTAACTACATCAATACCATCTACCACCCACCACCACTTTCACAGAGAATCACAATCATCCATGGCAGGATTCGAACCTGCAGCCTTTTGACTGCAGAGTGGATATGCTAACCACTCGGCCAACCAGGCAGACTTACACAAACTACAAGGGTGGTCTGAAAAGTTCTTGGCCTAACAATGAAAAAAATGAATTTATAATTTCAAAATAATGGTACTGGGGCGATGCTCCAGTGCCATTATCCTGTCCCTGTAGTGGTTCTCAGTAAAATCTGCAAAACACCCCTCTACAGCTGCAACCACCTCTTGATTCGAAGAAAAACGCTGACCAGTTTTAGGGTTTTTTCAGGAAGAGTTTTAGTTTTGGGAAGAGATAAAAGTCAGAGGGAGCCAAATCTGGGGAATAGGGTGGATGTTCCAACAATTCATAGTGCCGATCCCTTAATTTTCCCATTGCCAAAACACCTTTGTGGGCAGATGCATTGTCCTGATGAAAGATGATTTTTTTCTTCTGCAAACTGGGTCTTTTCTCACAAATTTTTCCATCTAGTCTGGTTAAAAGATTGGAATAATATTCCCCGGTTATTGTTTTACCGGGGAATATTATTCTAAACAAAATGCCTTTAGCATCCCCAAACACTGATGCCATGACCTACAGATGAAACCGACTTTGTCTTCTTTGGTGCTGAACAACTGGCTTCTGTCCACTTTTTGACTGCTCTTTGGATTCTGGTGTGTGATGGTGAATCCAAGTCTCATCCATAGTAATAAATCGATGCACAAAATCCATTTTCTTCTTGTTAAAACACTCCAAGCGCTGTTCAGAGATTTTCTTGTGAGTGCATTTTTGATCTGTTGTGAGCAAGCGCAGCACCCATCTTGCACAAAGCTTTTTCATTTGAAATTCTTCATGCAAAATATATCCCACACGTTCTTTTGAAATGCTTGTAGTCTCAGCAATTTCACGCACTTTGACTCACCAGTCATCCAATATCATATCGTGCACTTGATGAATGATTTCTGATATTGTTACACTTTCTGGAAGTCCTTCACATGGATCATCTTCAAGGCTGGTATGGCCACATTTAAACTCGGCAGCCCATTTCTTAATTGTTGAAAATGAAGGAGAAGAGCGCCCATAAACTTTTATGAACTTTGAATAAATTTCTTTTGGCATTAAACCTTCTTTTACAAAGAATTTTATAACTGCATGATGCTCAATTTTATCCATTTCCAGGGATACAGACAACACTTTTGCTTCACACAGATGTATAAAACAAACTACTTGATAGTATGACTTGCAATTTCATACAGATGCTTATGACAGATGTACCAACTTAGAAAAAAAAAAAAAAATCTTGCCATCTATGGTAGAGGCCAAGAACTTTTCAGACTACTCTCGTAAATATAAAAACATGCATAAACTCAGATAGAACCAGTTCTTTCTCAGATGACATTGGAAGTGGTAATTTAGTCATAGCAACACTTATGTTAAAATTTTGAATTAGAACCAACTTTACACAACTGAAATCAAATAGCACTAAAGAACTGTTTATATTGTTTCTCCTCTTCCGAAATCCATGCTGACGCTATTGATTATGATGTCTCCTATAATTTCAAGAACAATGAATGAAGGAAATGGAAATATTTTAGTCAATGAAAGAGAGTATCAACATACCTTGGATTATCCACGAAATATTTAGCACACATTGGAAATGATAATGAATAGTATCATTATCTGAATAGACAATTTAAAAAGGAGATAAAGCTTGAAAAAAAAAAAGTGGTTATCCAACGAATGTAGAGAAATTGAGGTTACTCTTCATATGAATAAAACCATAGAATGACATATCAAATAATTAAGAAATTAACAATGTCTTTTGTTTGCAAGAGCTGGATAAATGATTACTGATCATGAAAAAATAATGAAAAGATGGTATGATTATTCAAGTAAACTGTTCAAGTACACATACCGGCCACCAAATTAGAAACTTTTATTTAATATTGTGTTGGACCTCCTTTAGCCTGAATTACAGCACATATGTGGTTTGGCATAGATTCCACAAGGTGTTGGATTGCATCTACAACTACAACACACCAGGTGTTCACCAAACATTCCTTAAACAGGATTAGATTTGATGAAAGAGAACTTTGTTTCCAGATCTGTTTTTCTTACATATCCCATATATTCTCATTGGGATTCAGATGCGCACTCCATGGTGGCCAGGGAAGATGGTGGAAGTCACTATCATGCTCACCGAACAGTCACATGGTGGATAAAAAGTCAACATTGCAAGATGGACTTGATCAGCAACAATGTTCAGATATTCCTTAGAGTACACCCAACCTTCCTGCAATATCAAAGAACCTGTTCTGTACCAACAGAACATGCCCCATACCATAACACCACCTCCTAAAGCCTTGAGTTGTGTTTACAAGGCAAGTTGGGTTGACTGCTTCATGGGCTAATGCTAAACTCTCTGCCTAACATCAGGACAGAACAAGGTGTGTCGTAACTCATCATACCATGATTTTTTCACAGCCTTCCAGCGTGAAGTCATGGTGTTCCTAATACCGTTGTAAACAAACTTTATGGTTCTGCAAAGAAATCAGTGGTTCCATATAGGCATGCAACTGTCAATACCAATCTTCTTCAATTCCCTGTGCACAGTTCAGTGAGACGTTGTGAACAGCCTTCATTAATGCTTCAGTCAATTGCTGCACATAGGAAGTTCCATTTGTTTGCACAAGCATTTTCACACAATGGCAATCTCATTCATGTTAGGCTGTCTTGTGACCAAAGCTGCACTCTTAGACAAGCAATGCGAGTTATTTTTCCACTGATAACACCTAGGCTACCTCACCTTTCAAGAAACCAGTCTGCTCTGCCGTTTTCAAAATCATGGCTATAGTCAGACAGGCACCTACAATAAGACCTTTATCGAACTCCAAAAGATCCCTTGTTTTTTTTCCCCATTGTAATCAACACTACTGATGATTACTGACCAGTGGTATTCTTAAACAGTTGCCTAGAACACATGGTGACACACATGACCAAGTATTTTGCATATACGTTGTGTAAGTGATGTTTATATACATCTGCATAAAGGTTTCTAATTCACTGACTAGTATGTGTATGACGATTGCTTGAGTGGAGCAATAAAATTTAGAGGGAATTGTATCAGTGATAAGAAAGAACAGTGATTATCCTATACTTAGAGAAACAGAAAGAGCCATCTTAAGATTAAAAACAGGAAAAAAACAGATGGAATTAATAATATCTATCACAACTGCTTAAAGAAGAGGGCAGAACCTATTCTTAGTGCACTTCACAAAACTTGCCAGCAGGAGAACATAGAAATCTGCCCAAAAGATTGGTGCACAGTTATTCTCATCATATGTTTCAAGATGCCTATGATATGAGGAATGGATAGCCTCCTGATCTCTGAAGTGATGTTAGCAGTTAACTGTCTAAAATAAGTTGAATTTTGGAAGGAAAATAGCCACTGAGAATCATGTTATATTTAATACTTTAATTCTTTTCATAGAGAATCTTCAGAAGAGCAGGTCAAATGCACCAGATGAGAATTCTGATAATTAAAAGTTTTTGGGATGGGTATGCACCAAATAATGAATAACACATCCTCCAGTGAACATAGGTTTCATGCAAACAGAAAAGCAAACAGGGCTATCAACTTACTGCTGTATAAGTATAATAAACAGATGAAAACTCCATTGATTTTATCTTAGAAAAAAGCAATTGATTTTAACAAAAAATAAATTAATACTGAATAGAGTATAGTCAAATGGAAAACACATAATCAGCACAGCATAACAAAATGGAAGGTCAAAATGTCAAGTGTTATTTTCATAATTATAATAAAGTAATTACTCCAACACGTGTGTTTTTGTCCATATAAATTCTTCACAATGAATGCTGACAACTATATAACCTTAAAAAAAAAATTAAAAAGTTGGTCCTTGTTGGAGATTTAAACAGCAGAGTAGGAAAAGATTACCAGAAATGTTTGGGAAAATTTGGAGAAAAGAGTAGAGCTAATAATAATAATGTAAGTACCTGTTGCATTTCTGTTCCTGATATGGATTAGTTATTACTAACAATATGGTCCAACATAAAAATGTGCACAAATTCACATGGAGAGAAGATGCAAGAAATAAGAAAATCTCATGGACTAATTTATTCTTGATAGTGATATTTTCCCACTGGCTCAGAATACAACAGTATATAGAGGATCTCAAATTTGAAGTGATCACCATTTAGTTCTGAGCAGAATAAAACTGAATATCATATTGACAAGAAAAATACATAAGAAAGTTTTAAAAAGAATGAAAGTTGAGTAGCTTTCAAAAGTAAACTGTAAGTTGAAATATATAAATATTATTCAAGAAAAAAATGAAAGCGATTGAAAAGAAGAAACAAACTTTGGAGATTCAGTGGCAAACTCTGAAGAAAGCACTGAATGATTCAGCCAGAATGACATTGTGATGAGGTTATCTGCAAGGATAGAAATATCAGAACACCATGGTGGACCCAGGAAGTTAAAGAGGCAGTCAAGAAAAAGAAGATAGAATACCAAAAGTTTCTGGTAAGTAAAAGTCAGTCCATGCTCTTAGAGAATACAGAATACTTAGAGAAAAATGTACAAAAGAGAAGCACTGTGTAAAATTAGCTAAACAAAATTCACAAGACTTTGATAAGAACACAGAAATTAAGTATTAAAAAGGTGGTAAAATATAAAAGAAAGATATTCTAGATGTCTATTGTCAAAGAATTGAGGAAGTCAGGAAGTTCGTGGGATCCATTATTAATGTGAAGAATTGCTGTTCAGAAGACATCAGAAGAAAATTAGGAATGGCTAAAACAACAGTCAGAGACTTGTTTAGAATCTGGAAGGATGGATCTATCTCCACAAGAACAAAGCGACTTATGGACGTGAGCCTTGGAACCTAAAGAAGTCAGATAAGAAAAGGATAGCTGCTTTTGAGATGTGGTGTTACAGAAAGATCTCGAGGCATACAAATGAATGGGTGTTAGAAAAAGTAAAACTTTAAAGCTCCTTAAAGATATTGATAGAAGAAAGTTAAAATACTTTGGACACATTGAAAGCATAGGAGGACTTCTCCGAACAGAGAGAGAGAGAGAGAGAGAGAGAGAGAGAGAGAGTGTGTGTGTGTGTGTGTGTGGAGTGACTGATCTTCAGAGAGTTGAAGCCTCCAGAAAAGAATACAACAGGCCCACATGGCAAGGACTTGTGTGTGTGTGTGTGTGTGTGGAGTGACTGATCTTCAGAGAGTTGAAGCCTCCAGAAAAGAATACAACAGGCCCACATGGCAAGGACTTGGTGTGGCACATCACCAAGCATCGAAGTGACCATACGGCATCTATGGATGTCCAATGAACAGATGATGATAGTATGAGATGTCTTATTACTATTATTACTAACATCTGGCCTCAATGGAGTCAGACTTATCATGGAAGGCACACACTATCACACACAAAAGGCTTCTCCAACCGTGCCTTAAACTGATTCAATGTGTCCACATTCACAACATACTCAAGCAATGCATTCTACTCACAACCACTCTCCATGTAATGAACCCTCATTGACTGTCCAATTTTCAGGGATAGCCTCTTGTTCTACCCCCCCCCCCCCTACCATTCTATGAAAAATTTCTTCCATATCAACCTGATAACAATCTGACTAAATTACATGTCTCAATCATATTCCCTCCCTCCCCTCCTCATCCCATTTTCAAGACTTTGCAATTTACATTCTTTCAATCTATTATAAAAAGTTAGTAAATTACTAAGGCATGACCGATCCTTCACAAAGCCATGTTGTCCCTTGTAGAATATCATATTCTTATCCACCTCCTTCTGAGATATTGATTGGTTTATAATTTGCTACTGCAGTCTTAGAACCTCTTGTACACAAAAGAATTACTTTGTCCTCTTTCCATTCCCTTTGCTACCAGAGCTGAGACTTAAAGAGCCTAGTCAGAAGCATTGCCATTTCTCTTGTACATTCTTGTAAAATGCGAGCTGATATCCCATCTAATTCCACAACCATATTTATGTTGAGATTCTACATCCTAAGATCCTAAGAACATCTAATTCACCCATCTTTGTTTCCACATCAGTCTCTGTTGTTGTTATCCTTTGAAGAGTCTTAGATATTTCCATGTGCTCCCTGAACTGCTTTGGCTATGTCGATTATTTTGTTTGTATAGAGCTGTTGTTCAGGATTAGGATTTATTTCTTGCAAGGCTGTTGTAATTGCTGGACAGGTAAAGATGTGAGTGGGTGTCAGTTCAGTATTGGGGCAGTTGTTGCAGTTTCTATATGTTCTCGTATCATCTATATTGATCTTCATTCCTCTATAATGTCCTGTTGAAAGTTTATTTTCCACTTGGTTAGAGTATAATAAATTTAGTTTAATCCTTTATCCAAGTGTGGCAAACAAAGTTTGCGCCTGAAAGTATCTTCAGGACTGGGTTAAGGTGGTACTACACCAGGGCAACTCGTTGCAAAGGTGGAGCAAGATACCAACACTCCTATCCTAGTATCTCCCATAATGCAAAACACATCTCCTTGCGGATATGTCTAATGTTATGCATTAAGGGAAGGGCCACTACCCAGACCGGTTTCGACCTTTATTGAGGTCTCTTCAGTGGAAGCCAGGCCCGAGTCGAGATATCAGGAAGAAGCATTAGCAGGTCATCTCCACCTATAGGAATTGCCAATTGGTGTGCCACCCTTTTTTAATAAATTACTCTGGATTTAGAGAAAGATGTTGAAAGTTTA
Organism: Typopeltis vanoorti; assembly: GCF_054136105.1. Classification (NCBI taxonomy): domain Eukaryota; kingdom Metazoa; phylum Arthropoda; class Arachnida; order Uropygi; family Thelyphonidae; genus Typopeltis; species Typopeltis vanoorti. Next base: position 72,961,084 of record NC_143557.1, on the reverse strand, counting down.
TTTTCCACTTGGTTAGAGTATAATAAATTTAGTTTAATCCTTTATCCAAGTGTGAGCAAACAAAGTTTGCGCCTGAAAGTATCTTCAGGACTGGGTTAAGGTGGTACTACACCAGGGCAACTCGTTGCAAAGGTGGAGCAAGATACCAACACTCCTATCCTAGTATCTCCCATAATGCAAAACACATCTCCTTGCGGATATGTCTAATGTTATGCATTAAGGGAAGGGCCACTACCCAGACCGGTTTCGACCTTTATTGAGGTCTCTTCAGTGGAAGCCAGGCCCGAGTCGAGATATCAGGAAGAAGCATTAGCAGGTCATCTCCACCTATAGGAATTGCCAATTGGTGTGCCACCCTTTTTTAATAAATTACTCTGGATTTAGAGAAAGATGTTGAAAGTTTATTTTCCACTTGGTTAGAGTATAATAAATTTAGTTTAATCCTTTATCCAAGTGTTTAATCCTTTATCACACTTGGATAAAGGATTAAACTAAATTTATTATACTCTAACCAAGTGGAAAATAAACTTTCAACATCTTTCTCTAAATCCAGAGTAATTTATTAAAAAAGGGTGGCACACCAATTGGCAATTCCTATAGGTGGAGATGACCTGCTAATGCTTCTTCCTGATATCTCGACTCGGGCCTGGCTTCCACTGAAGAGACCTCAATAAAGGTCGAAACCGGTCTGGGTAGTGGCCCTTCCCTTAATGCATAACATTAGACATATCCGCAAGGAGATGTGTTTTGCATTATGGGAGATACTAGGATAGGAGTGTTGGTATCTTGCTCCACCTTTGCAACGAGTTGCCCTGGTGTAGTACCACCTTAACCCAGTCCTGAAGATACTTTCAGGCGCAAACTTTGTTTGCTCACACTTGGATAAAGGATTAAACTAAATTTATTCTATAATGTCCTGTTTGTAGTCTTGCTATCGTGGTGGAGGTCTTTCTGTCAGCAATGACTTTGAGAATTTGATGTTGTATCACTGATTTCAGTGGAATTAATTTAGCTTTTGCTAGTGCATTAGCATCAGCAAGAGTTATCATGCGAGTTTCTTGGTTAAGTTTTCTGGCCTCTTTTGCTAATTTATCAGCTGCTTCATTGTAATCAATGCCTACATGAGCAGGAATCCATTGTAAAATGCAACTTTTTCCAAAACACGTAGTTGATTCAAGAGTTTATGGATGTCTTGTGTGAGCTTGGTATTGCCATTTTTGATTGCCTCCATAGCTGATCTTGAGTCACTGTAAATTATAATTCCCTCAGTTTGTTGAAATGATGATGAAAAGAAAATGTTGCATAAATGTATAAGAGAGAGGTGACTAGCAAGCTCATAAACAGCACAAAAGTCAGGCAATAAAGGAGACCAGCATGGTAAGGAAGGCAAAATCAGATTACGAGAAGCAACTAGCCGAGCAGTCCAAAGTAAATCCTAGAGTTCTTTCGTTACATCAGTCTCTGTCACACATATTATAGCATTATCCTCATTTGGATGATATACCCTTGCAAAGTGATCAATCAGTAACTCAACTATTTTATCTACTTCCATCATCTTGTTACCATCAGCACTCATGAAGATTATCCTTTTATAGTCATTCTTTCCCTGACTTTCCATGTAACGAAAGAACTCTTTGGGATTTACTTTGGACTGCTCGGCTAGTTGTTTCTCGTAATCTGATTTTGCCTTCCTTACCATGCTGGTCTCCTTTATTGCCTGACTTTTGTGCTGTTTATGAGCTTGCTGGTCACCTCTCTCTTATACATCTATGCAACATTTTCTTTTTTTTTTTTGCAGCTTATGCTTAATGATACTGCTCATCCATCTAACTTCCACCTGATTAACCCTACTGACCTTTAGGTATACAATCTGATATCGCTTCCTCTAGATACCCCTTAACTATCTCCCATTATTACTAACATTCTTCCCTTACAGGTTTTCATGTCACGGCATGGCTTCAAGGTTCCTTCTCAGCTTGTCATAATCACCTGCCTTGTAGTTCTATATACCTCTTCTCGAGAGCATATTCTTCGTGTTTATAATCTCTGAAGTCAAGACTACATGGTCACTTTCTCCAATCAGAGGCAACGTGACCATCTTGGTTATGGATAGCTCTTCTGATCCTATGATATCTCACACCATGAGTCCCCCTGCATCACTAATAATTCTTCTCAAAGGGATAATCATTGATGGGATATATCACTAACAGAGTGATTGGGAGTATTCTGTCTAAATTTTGTTGGTCCAAACTATCATCATCCTTGAATAGTTTACTTGAATAATCATATCATCTTTTCAATATTTTTTTTTATGATCAGTAATATTTATTCCATCCTCAATTACATTTTACACTTCTAAATAAATCCAATACAAGTCTTCAGGATTCTTTAACTAAACTGAAAAACTGCTGTAATAAATTTGATGTAAAAATCAATGATAAAAATACAGAGCATGAAAACAAGAATATTGAAAATATCAATTGTATCCTGAATGAGAAATCTATAAGACAAATAAAACATTTCTACTATTGAGGTATACAATTTTTAGTGAGAATGGCAAATTAAATATGAAAATAGTCAACAGAATAAGCAAAGAAAGTATTCTGGGAAGGCAAGTGAATAAATTTGTATGCAATGTGGGGAAAATTAATCAAAATGCCAAGCTAGCAGTATGCAAGAACAGTGTTCGGACCAATTTTAACTTATGGGTCTGATAGCTGATATCAGATAAAATGAAGATATTAGGAGAGAACCTGCCACTATTAGCATTCAGGAATGAGTGAGCAGAGCTAACCTAAGATGGTATCATCACTTAATCAGAATAGGTAAGAAAGAAAAAAAACAAAAGTATTTTTGCCAGGATGGCAGGAAAAACACACATAGATCTGTGTGTCAATGTGAACTGATACAGTAAGAAGTGTCTTAGAAGGCAGAAATAAAATCTGATAATATTGGAGTCCTGACAGATAATAGACTAGTCAGGAGGAAAATTGTTGACAGGAAGATAGTAATTGTGTAAACTCTTCATATAGTACTATAGTCCGACCACAGAAGAGAGAACTGTCGCTGGCAGACTGCCAAGAAGGATCAATTCATGTTGAAGCAGAGAAAGAAATAAGGCAATGTAATTGGTCACCAACATGCGAAATCACGTGTTTTATACATAAAATTTTCCAACTGTTATACAAGAAAAATAGTTACCACTTCAAAAACTACAATAATCATAAAAGAGAAGTTAATTTTCCAATGTGTAATAATAAACACTCATCCCACAATTGATTGATTACCCTATTATCGGAATGGATTCTCCTTCTTTTGACATGTGCAGAAATGTCGATGGGTCTCGTATCTGTGTGTGTACTATATCAGGTATTCTGTATACTCCTTCAGTATACATCAGCAAATTTTATGATGATGACATTTATTTTGAGATGGGCATCTCATCCCATCTTCATGTAACAATGGCATTTCTGCAAGAAAAGGGTTAAAACCTTTGCTGCATAAGTGATACATGTTCACTCTGAAGATGGAATGAGACATTTACCTAGTCTAGCCATAAATACTGTTACAACTTGAACAGTGCATAATCCTTTAATCAATCAGTAAATCATTTACAGCTTTCAGCATATACAAACCATATGTATAATGTGCATACAGCAGTACTCGATGTTCGAAATGTTCCCCTTTTGCCTTCATGCATGCCCAAAGTCTGTGAGACCACATATCGATGGCAGCACAAACAACATGCAACAGAAAAGGTGACACTGCTTGTTTCAAATCCACCTTCAGGCTGACAATGTCGGGGGGATGTCAAAAGATCTGACCACAATTTAAGTCCAATGGATTCAGATCAGGACTTCCATATGGCCAATCAGGTGATATGTAGTTGGGCACATTTGCCTCCAGTCACTGTTGGATGTGGTCCTTGCCTCCTGCAGGAAGGTCCACTGCCTACTGAATACAGCAGAGACACGAATAACAGACATAGAGATATCCTCTTCACAGATGAGAAGATTTTCACCACTGAAGATTTATTTAACTGTCAAAACAATCGGATATATGCCCTGGATAGTCGCACAGTGCATATCATGATTCAGAGAGGTCATTAACCCTGCATCAGTGATGGTTTGGTTGGGAGTGATTTATCAGGGGTATCCAAGTGGCATTTCTGCATGAAAAGGGTCAAAACCTTTGCCCTAGTTGTGGTATTGGGAAGTGTCCAGTAGAATAACGATAGGCCCTCACTCATTGTTCTCTGTGAAATGTTCATCTCTTGGACATCATTTTCTGCGTTCTCACAGGATTATGGCAGAAGTTCCTTCCCAGTCCTCACAAGCTGTTGCATCCTAATGCAGTGAGGTTGACCTGTTCTTTGGTAATCAGATATGTCTTGTATCATTATAACAGTTAGTAGCCCAATACACAAACATCCTACTGATCCCTAGTGTTTTTTGCATTTTTGTTTTACTGTTTTTGGTTGCATTCCAACCTTGTGAAGTGCTATTTCAGCTACACGGTTCTCATAATCTCCTCACTACGTGTTAACCCATACAGCTAGACCTCTCTCTCTCTCTCTCTCTACTAATGTTAACCCATACCACTACATGTTAACCCATACAGCTAGACCTCTCTGTTAGTACTACTGTGCACAGCAGTACTAACAGAACCAGGCTCATGCAATTCTGTGGGCAGCGCAGGGATGTGATGTGTATAGTCTATTAATTATGTTAATATTAATAAACAAACTGCTAACTCTACACAGATCAGAAATCCATCCAACTACTGAATGTTTCTCTCACATTTGGAGGATGTCCCTAAGGGCTCCTAAAAATCCTTGATTTAGTATAGAAAAAAGAGGTTTTCTTTTATACAGAGGTTTAGTTCCTGTAACTTTCATTTTTCAATAAATATTAAAACAGTTGCCACAGATGTTGAACATTCCTCCATATTTGAGCTAGAATCCAAACTCACATGCCTCCTTGTTTATTCCCTCCAGTGCTATACTTTAGAAGAGCCTCCATTCTTATAATGAATTTCCTTGAGTATAAATGCAGGTTTCCAAATCCAATATTAAAAAGAGTCTTCTTTCTACACATCCACAGTACTAACAGAATGAACAATCTCTCAAGTGAGGAATTATCATAAAAACACTAATGTTAAGCATTTTGATTTTTTGCAATAAAATATAATATTGCCAAAGCTGCTACAGTGGTATGAGATGGAAGAGTCCCTGGAAAGACTGGTGAGCAGGAGCATGGGGAAAGCTACTAATATTTACCATATTTACTCGAATATAACTCGCACTTTTTTCCCCCAAAATTAAAGCTAAAAAATCATGGTGCGAGATATGCAGGGATTTTCGGAAACTAAAGTTTTCAGGAAAAAACTGAAAATTGGTATGACTTATCAAGAATCTCCTATTCACCGTCGCTACTTCTGGCCTCGAGAGCAATTTCCTTGCATGCATCGTCAAACCAAATAGCATCATCTTCTTCCCCATTATTTCAAGCAAAAATTACCAGTAATTTACAAGACTTCAGATACATAATGAACAATCCTTCACAAATGATTAATGAGAAGTGAAAGTAGAGCGAAACAGACAGCAATGGTAGACCAGTAGAGATAGAGCAGCTATGAAGACGTGTATATGATTGGTGCAGTATTAACAAAACATCACGTGACCCAAAGACGAAAGCAGAGTGAAAGTAGAGCAAAACAGACAGCAATGGTAAACCAGTAGAGATAGAGCAGCTATGAAGACATGTATATGATTGGTGCAGTATTAACAAAAGATCATGTGATCCAAAGATGAAAGCAAGCTGACAATTGTTGAGTTGAAATGCTAATTCTCTTCAACTCAAATGCAATCAAACAAACACTTATTTCACATAATTGAAAAATTGGACAATAGTTTTTAGTTCCAGTGCAACATATGGTTTTGATTGAGTCTATACAGCACAGTTTCTGTGGGAGAGGACATGCGATTCATTAGTTAGTGCAGTTTTTATCCCAGTTGTCTCTAATTGCACTATTTGTTGAAAAATATATTACACAAACTGCAAATGTCTCTGTACCTTATTCAGTGTTACAATAAACCTACTTGTTTTTCTTGCATATACAGTATAGTAGCTGCTACGGAGGGAGTGTTGTTTACTGTGGAGAGCAAGTTACTATCACCCCAACGTGAACATGTTTAAATTTGTTTTCGTGTGCGAGGTATATGCGAAATTTTTAAATTTCTTTTTTCATAAAGTAAAATCAGGGGGGGGGGGTGCGAGTCATACACGAGGGCAAGTTATATTCGAATAAACGCAGTATATAGACATATATAACAACTTTTTTAAAACATACAAAACACATTATAGAATCATTACCTGCTTACCTGAATTTGCTTTCACACAATCCAAACGTAACTGTGTCACCATCATGCAGTATAACTTCAGTACAACTGATTTTAGTTTCTCCATTTAAATAAGTTCCATATTTAGATCCATTATCTTTCAAAGTTAAAGTAGGAAGTTTTTTTGGATATGGCTGAAATATTAAGTAGAAAGTATCTAGTGAATAATACAGTCAAAATTATTCAAAATAGTGAATAAGTTTGTAATGATTAATAAATTAATTATCCTTTTAATCTATTTTGAATTTACGAATATATGAATTAATTTTGTTTTATGATTATCTCAAATTACTTTATATTCTTAATTCCTGATGTTTCTATTAGAGTATTTCATTTAGTAAAGTGAACAAGATTTCAAATATGTTTTAAAATATTTCAATTTTTACTGAGTCCCATCCCACTCCAATTTACTTCAAATGTTTTACTAAATAGCTTGTAACAACTAGGCAGACCTAAAAAAAAAAAAAAGACTACAGATATTCTCCTTGAGTTAACCAAGTAAACAAACTACTTCTGGCACCTAAGCAGACTGTAGACTAAAACTGCAAATCATCTATCCACAACTTCATATTTGTGATCTATTAGTAGCTCATGAGCTATCCTGAGACAACAGGCACTAAAGCATCAACAGAGAGAAAACTACCTAGAAGTGAAACACCACAGGTAGTAGTTGAGGTGTAGCATCCATATTCTCTGTTTCTCTCTCTGTGTATTACTAGACACCAATAGGGTGATATGTGAATTTTACTACCCAATGTAATACCACCACTTCACGTTACTGGAAGCTTGAAATGACCCAAAGACATGTTTGAATTCCAGAGCCAAGTTATACATTCCTTTCACTCCATTTCTTCTATTATACTTCAAAGTTATATCAGAAAGCATGAAGAGTTTCAACATTTACTATTTTACAGGATATAGATTTAAAACAGTTATTCTGCAAATTGGCTGTTAGAGAGCATAATGTATCAAAGAATTAGGTTCAGTCTAGTACACAATCCGGCTGCCAAAGAAAAATTTTACAGCTAATAAATAATACTGCCACAATTTTGTCAACATGAATGGAGGGAGTCCAAGTCATATATTATTATCATTATGTAACACCTCCAGGGTGTCCAAAGACTCATCAAGGGAGGGCACCTACTCTACAACTCTGTCTCTTCCACTCAATCCACCAACTACAACTGCAACTACACCAACACCATCTACCACCACCACCACTAGTATTTCCACAGATAATCACAAACACGGCAGGATTCAAACCCGCAGCCTTTTGGCTGGAGAGTGGATACGCTAACCACTCAGCCAATCAGGCCGCATATAAAGCATGATATATATAAATCATATATTATTTATATATAATATAAATATATAATTATATTATATATATTATATAATATATATAATTTATATATAAAGCACAACAAAAACTTCAATACTACATATTTCATTTCCCATCAAATTTCAACTTACCTCAAATCATGAAAAAATCAAGTGACACAGATTACATGCAATGAGGGGAAAAAAAAAAAAACTCCTAAAATCCACTTTACAAATATATGTGGTCCTCAATTCATACTTCACTGATCTCTATTTCCAATTTGCAACATCTGCTTTTCCTAAAAGAAACTCAACTTTGATCATCTTACTTTCCCACTTATCTATTGTTTGACTTTTTTTTTTTTTAATTTTATTTTTTGTCTCAAATGTGGCATTTGTGTGTATATGTTCTTCGATATCTCATGTAAGAGCCACTTGGTGTTACTAAGCCTGTAGCTAGAATATGTACAATTTTTGGCTCTAGAAGATATTCTCAGATTACCTAAACCTTAGCCGATTCATGATACTAAACATTGTTATTATTATTAAGAGAAACCTTCAGAGAGTCAGGAACTCATCAAGGGAGACCATACTATTTGCACCACCTGTTGTACTTGTGTTTGAATTCATTCATGCCACCTGCACTAACAACATCTAATGGTAGTCCATTCCAATCACATACAACCCTATGACAGAAATATCTAGTTCTCACCCCCTTCTTGGCAGCATTAATTCTCAACTTCCCAGGATGCCCTCTTGTCCTTTCCCCCCGTGCATAAAACAAAAACTTCCATCTACTGATCTCCTGTGTAATCCTTTCAGAATTTTATCTCAGTCATATCATCCTTCTTTCTCCTGTTTGCTAGTGTCTGCAACCCACAAATTCTCCTCTCTTTATAATCTGTATTCCACAATCCTGATATAATTTTAAAACACTTTCCTTTACACACTCAAAATCACCATGGAAAACAGAAGATCAGACCTATGCACAATCGTCCAAGTGAGGTCTCATCAAGGACTTGTAAAGAGGCAAAATTACTTCCTGATATTTTACACATCAAGGTCTGTTTCAGCATTGCAATTATCTTCTGAGTTGCATTTGCAATCTTTGCAATACAGCCCTTGAACTTCAGCTTCCTATCTACTAAAACTCCAAGAATCCTAGCCTTATCAGTTTTTTCTAGCATAATCCCACCAATATAATATGACACTGGTTATCTCATAATACAATTTGTTCTCAAACATCATGATCCAGAGCTAACACCAATCTATTATACATGGCTGGTTGGTACTTATCCCAACATGTGCAAACTATCATATACCCAGCCTATTCCAAAAAAAAGGGAGATAAAAGTCTATCATCAAACTACTGACTAACTGCCATCACCTCAGTCCTCTCCAAAATATGGAAAACAGCATCAATAGCCAACTTCTGTACTACCTAGAGGCTCACCAATTAATCAGCAACTACCAGTATAGATTTTGCCATTCAAGATCCATAGCTGATCTCTTAGCTTACATCACTCACCACTAGACATGTGCAATGGAAAGGTTCAGAGAAATTTCTGCTATCACTCTTAACATATCCAGTGCTTTTGATCATATCTAGCATTGGGACCTACTTAAACTAACTGCAATTCTTTTGTCTATCTGCCACTACCTGTAATTGGATTGTCAAATTCCTCTCTGGTTGCTAAATGCATGTCATGATTGATGGCTTTTTCTCTTCAAGCTTCACCACTAATACAGAAGTACCCCAAGGATATGTTCTATTACCTACCTTTTCTCGTTTACATCAACGATTCCTCAATTACCACTAATCCTAATCCTATTCACAGTTTGTTAAATGAGTAAAATAAGCAAAAAATTCATTTTGCTCATTTAACAAACCATGAGGTATTCAGATATCCCAAGTATCCAGATCATCAACAACTAGTGCCTTAAACATCAATCTATGTACTATTCTTCAATGGGGAGAGGGCAATCTGGTCATCTTCAATGTCATAATGAGTCAAGTCTTGCCTCTTCTCAGTTCACATTCCCTTACCCTCAGATGCACAAATCACAGACAAAATCAGATCTCCCTCTCTAACATGGACTAATATTTTCCTCCAGTCTCCCCTGACATAAACACATCACATTAATAGCTTCCTCAGCATCCAAAAGCATTTTCTTTTGTTCAAGAAAATATAATATATCATCATCACCACCATGACAACCAGGTGTTCAAATTTGTGTATGGCAATCCATAAGAAGACTCATCAAGGCTTTATACAATTATTTTTATTATGGGCACCTCCATGGAGTTCAAAGACTCATCATGGGAGACCAAATCTATCCACATAATCTATCATACCTCTCCTTGAACCTATTAACAGACAAAGCACTCACAACTGACTCTGGCAACCTGTTTCACTCATTCACAACTCTCCAAGCAAAAAATCTAGTCTTCACACTCCTGCTAACCACACCTTTATTCAATTTCCAGGGATGACCCTTGTTCTGGTCCCTCTAGCTAAGTGCTGAAACATTTCCCCTGCATTAATCCTATAAAACCCTTTAAGCAACTTAAATGTTTTTATCATATTCCCTCTTTTCCTGCTATCAACCAACTTCTGCAATCCACATACACTCAATTTATCCTCATAGGGAATATTTTCCACAGTCTACTCACCATCTTTATCACTGCTTCCTCATCCCCAAAAAACTCAGGACACCAGACTTGAGCACAGTAATCTAGATGTGGCATATCAAGGCCTTATAAAGAGGAATAACAACTTCCTTATTTCGACATGTTAATGTGTTGAAAGTTTTTCCACTTGGTTATACTATAAATTAGAGATGCCAAGAAATTAATAGTTTTGGTTTAGTCCTTTATTCAAGTATAAGCAAACAAAGTTTGCACATGAAGTAATTTCACGACTGGGCAACTCGTATATAGAGGCTAATGACTTCACATCACTTGTATCCCAGAATGCAAAGCACATATCCTTACAGACATGTATAATGTTATGCATTATGCAAAGGGTCACTATCCAGACCGGTTTCGACCTTTATTGAGGTCTCATCACTGGGAGTTCCCAGTTATGAAGTTACTTCACACACAAACTTTGTTTGCTTACACTTGGATAAAGGATTAACCAAGAATATAATTTCTTGACACCATTAACTTATAGTATTCTGTCAAATGTCTTTGCAGAATTCAGCAAAATCATCGCTAGCCATTTCCTTTATCCAATTCAACTGTTAGTTTATTGTAAAAAGTTAGTAAATTACTAAGCAATGACTGACCCTCATACAGTATCATATTTTTATATATCCATTCTTGAATTCTCTTTTTGACCAATTTTTCTAGTACTTTTACCACTATGCCTGAGATACCGATTGGTCTATAATTTGCTACTGCAGTCTTAGAACCTCGCTTATACAAGGGAATTATTTTGCCCTCTTAGCTGACACTTAAAGAGCCTAGTCAGAGGCATTGCCAGTTCCCTTGCACATTTTTGCAAAAACCCAAGCTGATATCCCATCTAATCCTACAGCTGTATTGACTGAGATCTGCAATACCTTAACCATCTCCAATTCACCACCTCTGTTCCCACATCAGTGTCTGTCACATATCTTAAAGCATTAACTTCACTAAGATGGTTTGCCCTTGAAAAGTGGTCACCCAGTAACTCAACTATTTTATCTGCTTCTGTCTCCTTGTGACCATCATCATTCATTAAGATTAATCTTCCATAGTCATTCTTGCTCTTATTTGTCACATAACGAAAGAACTCCTTGGGATTTCCTTTGGTCTGCTTGGCTAGATTCTTTTCATGATCTGATTTTGCCTTCCCTGCTGTGCTGTCACCTTTCTTGCCTGAGCCTTGTACTATTCATGAGTTTGCTGGTCACCTTTCTCTTTATACCCTCCACAAAATACCCTCCACAGTATTTTCTTCTTGTGCAGCTCATGCTTAATGATATTCCTCCATCTAACTACTATCCAATTAACCCTCCTCTTAACATTATTCCCCAAGGTAACCCTCCATAGATAAGGAGGGTTACCTCATTGCTTACCAAATTTCAGGACCTTAAACTTTGCAATAGTGAATTGACAGTTCCACTCATAAAACCTATTCAAATCCTTCACAACATCTGCTTGACTACTCATTATTCTCCCCAATTTTGCATCATCTGCAAACAGCTACATATCTCCACTTAAGCTCACCAAAAAATATAATTAATATACACGATGAACAATAATGACCCCAAAACAGACTCCTGCAGCAGCACACTACGAGTAACTTATTTGTTTTGGAATATTGACCCCACCCCCATATGCAACTCAATAGTCTGTTATCCAATCCATTCATTTCAATTGTTACCACCTTGTTGTGTGGCAATCTATCAAAAGCCTTACCAAGATCCAAGCATACCACTGTATATGCATCTCACCAGTTCAAAATGTTAAAACATAAGCAAATTTGTATAATATAACTTCTCGTTAGCAAACTGTGTAGAATTTTTTTTTTTCACTTAGTTACAAAGTGCATTATTATTATTATTATTATTATATAGGTATTTCCATGGAGTAAGAAGACTCATCACCAGAGATACATTATTCACACAATACTTATACATCTCTTTAAAATCATTCACCGATGAAGCAGTCACCACTGCCTCTGGCAACCCATTCCACCCATTCACCACCCTCCAAACAAAAAATCTAGTCTTAACACCCTTGCTAACTACACTCTTACACAATTTCCATGGGTGACCACCCATTTCTGCTATATACTGAAAAAAAAAAGTCTTTGGTGTGAGTCCTATAAAACTTCTTTAATAACTAATATGCTTATATCATGTCTTCCCCTCCTTTTCATCTATCAGCTAGTTTTTGAAGTCCACAAACAGCTAAAATATTCACATGAGGAGTATTCCATAGATCTGCCATACTTATTACCACTCGCCCCTGGATCTTGTCCGGAATAAGGGTGACCAGATCTGCATGCAGTAGTCCAGATGCAGTCTCATTAAAGCCTTATATAAAGAGAACAGTAACTTCTATCCCCATTTGTTAGTCTGTTCATCAACAACCACATAATCTGATGCATTGTTCTCGCTACCTTTGCAATATGAACTTTCAAACTCTATGCCAACAATCACCCTGAAGTCCTTAACCTCATCAGTTTCCTGCAGTTCAGTTCCATCAATACGAGGGGAATCTGGAAAGTTCTGATAAACACCTAGACAAAAATGAAATTAAAGCAACCAATATAACTACTAGAAAGAACAAATGAAGATATAAGAACAAATCATCTTCATAACTCTGCTACTAGTATGTTTTTTTTTGTAGTTATATCAGTTGCTTTAATATAATTTTGTCTAGGCATTTATCAGAACTTTCCAGACCCCCCCCCTCACTTGACCACATTAAACTGACAACCACACAGACTCCCTTCCCACACTGCTAGTCTATTTAAATCATCCTGCAGGATCACTACATCACTTTTTTCCATTTTACATCATCAGCAAACAACTGAATATTTCCTATCAAATTATTTCTTACTTATACCAAGAAATTACCAATAAATTTTGTTTATTCCTTTATCCAAGTGTAAGGAAACAAAGTTTGCATGTGGAGTATCTTCTTCACATGCAAACGTTCTTCCATTTTACATCATCAGCAAACAATTGAATATTTCCCATCGAATTATTTCTTACTTATACCAAGAAATTATGTTTTTGTTTATTCCTTTATCCAAGTGTAAGGAAACAAAGTTTGCATGTGAAGTATCTTCTCAACTGGGCTATTTGCACAGTTGAGAAGTCATCAGCATAGAAGCTGATGACTTCATACCAACTGCCTTAGTATCCCATAATGCAAAGCAGATTTCCTTTCAGAAGTGCATTATGCTGTTTATTAAAGGAGGGGGGGTCACCACTTAGATTGGTATCAATCTTTATTGAAGTCTCATCAGTGGAAGCCAGAGAGAGGAAGATATAAAGGCTGAATTAATGTAGAATTCATATATTTCTCATATACAAGTAGCAAAAAGGTGTATTCACCTTATTCAGAAAATATTCTGGATCAAAGATAGTTGTAGAAAGTTTTTTTCACTTGGTTACAAAGTACATTTTATTTGATAATCTGGGTCTGGCTCCACTGATGAGACCTCAATAAAGGTTGAAACTGGTCTGGGTAGTGAGTGCTCCCTTAATGCATACAGGTGACTACTGGGCTATTTGGAGTTGCAGCCAACTAAAGCTATAAGGCCAGTGTATTATGCCTGTTAATTGTATGTGTGCCTTCATGTATGTGTGTGTATGTGTGTGTCTGGCCAGTTTATGTGTTTTGCAGGATGAAAAACCCAAGTTTCCAGAAGGGAAAAAACCTTCTGTATGTAATTTACTAACTCACCTTCAGAAAAGCCCTTATAAAAGTTCTTCATATTCTGGAAGGGATTCAACCAAAGGTCATCATCATCAATATTTATTCAGACACAGAGGCTCTCTTACAAGTGAAATTTATCTATGATTTCAGTAAGGTTAATTTACCACTAGTATTAGATTATGTACTTTTGATACCCATTATTATATGTATTTTTAACAGAATGGAGTTATGATAGTATGCAAAACTGGCCAAAATTACAATACTGCAGACATAAAACGTTTGAGTTTTTGTCTAATTAAGACACAAAAAAAGAACCAGCACATGAAACAAAAGTGGAAATATGTATTACCAGGTCTTATTTTAGATGCTGCAGTCCATATAAGGACCAACACAATGAACTACTGTGAACAATATAGCATGCACAGATAAGCCCTATTTTTAATTAAAGTCCGCATTAATTATAAATTCTTGAACAAACACTTTACCAGGTATATTGTCAGTTTTTTATATATATATATATATTTTACATGAAAACACTTTCTTTTATTTTTATAGTTCATTCAAATAGCTACTGTTGGATTCTGAATGAAGAGAAAAGGAAATTGTTAATATATCATTCAGAGTCCAACATAATCTAACATTCCCTGAGCAACATTTGTTTTTTTTTTTAAACTAATAGTCTCATGCTCATAATTTGCTATTTATATAATTTCTTCAAGTTATGTTAATCGATATTTATTTATTTATATATGTTTGGGATAAATTACAGTTATGAAAAGCTGTGTATTAAAATATCATTAATTTTGTGAATTTAATTCCTTTAATATAATGTTAGAAACTGTAATATATGTAATTTTGATATATCCAGAAGATTCTTCGTGGTATCACTTGATTGGTTGCTATGAGAAATTATGTTATTTTTAGTTAGCCCATGTTTACTCTATACTATGCACAAGGTGAAGTTGATGTGAGCTAAACCGGTGAGAACCAGTTTTTGGGGGGGGAAAGGAAGGAGTAGATACGAAAACGTAAGTAAAAACAGAATCGAATAGGGGAGTATAGAGAACGGTAGCTGGAGACTGGAGGGGAATTTTGACTTGCCGAAAATGGTATTTAAAGGACCGGGAATCGCTTGGTCCTTTAAAAATTACTTTTTTCTGAGTTGGAATTTTACCAAAACTTCCCAACGCATAGCAGTGAAATAGTGCAAGAAATAGGTTAATGCGTATGAGAAAACGAAGAAATAAGTAGATAACATAAACCAAGTGCATAAAGATTATACTCTCCCGAGTCTATAAATCAGTCGTGGAAATGGAAGATTCTTTTAAGTTTGTGCTACTACATAGTAAAAGTCAGTAAGGACTTAAAAATTGTTGTTTGATCTACTTATGATGTGTTGAAGCTATATCCTGGTAAGATTACCTTTACTATACTTAGCAAGAAGTAACGAAAATTAATTCCTCCGAAAGTAAATCGTTCCTAGTTGCAGTATTCAGCGAGTCAAGATTTAATATGTGATGTGCTAAGACTTTTCCCTCTTCAAATAACAAATGCTACGTTATTGAATTAAGTGTTCATTAACTGAATGAAAATACCGTGAAGCCTATTCGTTGTGATTTAGGAATCTCGAACTTACATGAACTAAAATTGATTAACTTAGCCTAGAGAAATACAAATTGAATGTCAGAATGTTCATGAGTTATATTCTTCTGAATATCTTGAACTGATTTGATATTTAAAATTGTTTTGAAATGAAACCTTAATCACAGTAGAGTTATGATATAAGCTCTTTGTAATAAGAAGGATAAGATCTGTATAATATAATCTTTAATTATAAAGTTTAAGCTCAGGTGAGTAGTATACTAGAGACTTAATGAGAACTTTATATTCGTTCAATCATAATGTCCCTGATGGAATATTGTGTTATGGTGTAATTTATGTGTCACTGCATTAAATAATTTTGTTTTAATTGAATCTTGTATTTGCCTGATTTTTTCATTACACCACTCACTAAATATTTCGAACCAATAGCGGGAGTTTTGCTCAATAGTGAGAGCCTCGGCCTAAATTCAGCTTATGATAACCAGATACAGTTGAAGGTTGATTTATATAAGTTGCTTTTGCAATTTCTAAATATGGAGTGGCGCAGTATAATATAAATATTCTTCATATTCGGTTGATATATCAGCCCTCAACTAACTGAATTTATAACAAGAGATAATAATAAGAAGATAAAACGTAATTGAGCAGAAGTTACGATCTAGCCACATAGCTCAATACTGGCCAGGGTATCACATCTTATACCAAGTCTTGTCATCAAAAATCTCATGCATACAGACCTTGGATTGCACACTTTGAAATGTGACAGTTCCAAGTATGTATGTATGCCCATCAAACATTCACAAACAATCAACCATTTTCAACCAATAATTCAATTCCCTGATTTAAAATACCAGTAACTGACTTGGTTTGAAAGTAGTTCAAATAATATGATTCTCTTTGTTAGCTCCAGTTAAACAATTCAATTTCTTCAAAGATTATACTGCAACTTGCACTACAGCAAATATTGTTATACTAGGCCCCCCCCCACCCACCCAGCACCTACAGCGCTCCCAAGTTCCGGACTGGTAGGCTGGTTCTCCCTGAATTCTGATGACTCGAATTTCGAAGACTCGACACTCAGGGTAGCCGAGTGTCGAGTCTTCAAAAGGGGGGGGCTCCATCCCCTGGCACCTATGGCACCCAACCCCCCCGAGTTCCGGACTGGTAGGCTGGTTCTTCTTGAATTCTGATGACTCGAATTTTGAAACTCGAAAGGGGGGGTTCTGCCCCCTGGTGCCCAACTCCCCCGAGTTCCAGACTGGTAGGCCGGTTCTCCTTGAATTCTGATGACTCGAATTTTGAAGACTCAACACTCAGGGTAGCCCCTGAGTTTAAAAACGTTTCAACTAACTTGACAAAAACGTGACACAAAAACGTTACATAAAAAGGCTTATCATTTTATATATACTGTATAGGGTAGACATAACAAACTCACTCCATATAGGAAACTACCAAATAAAAAGTCCTGACAAAGCTTAATAGATACAAGATTATTCTAAAGAAAATTCACTAGTAATGATAGTTATTATTTGCTCCTTTTTCATTGAAATTAATACGTAATCGTTGACTAGTTTCGCCAGCTGTGTCTGTCTGGCTTTATCAAGACGAGAAAGGTTATACTAATATTAAATGCAAAAACAAAAGAATGCAGTAATGACTTAAAAGTCGTTAATATGTTCTCAACTGTCTTAAGTCGTTACTACATTCTTTTGTTTTTGCATTTAATATTAGTATAACCTTTCTTGTCTTGATAAAGCCAGACAGACACAGCTGGCGAAACTAGTGGATGATTATGTATAAATGTTTATCAAAACCATGGTCCAATAAATACAATATTATGTATTAACTTTGCCGAAAATTCACTACAGTAAATTATTCCAGTAGCTTTTGCTATAGTGCAATGAAAACTGCACCTCTCCACTTCATCAAAGCTTGATTTCTAATCTAAACAATGAGATCTGTTTAAATTTGAATGTTTAATACGGTGTACAAATTATGAGAATAAATGGCACTTTTTATCATTTTTTTAATAAGTGTTACATATATTATCATAATAATTTACACACTGAATAAACCAAAATAACTATAATAATCTCCAAACTGCAATTTCATAAAAAATCAAAAGAAATCGAAATCAGCTAATGCAGTTTATTCTCTTATAGGGAGTAGACGAGGCCTTTAAACCATATCTCTTTTGAAGACTGAGTGGGCAGTTCAATCTCCACTGGTAGCCAATCAGAGATAGCTGGCCCATGTGTATCACTAATTATAGGTGGCAACTGATGAAGAGATGGGCAAACTAACTTAGAAACCAGTCAAAGATAGGCTTAGAAAAAGTTTCTCCAGTCAGCGACTAGACTCAAACTTGTCTATCTTCAGGCAGCCTAACACAGAGGATGTAAGCACTACTTCACTGAGCTGTACAGGACTTGCAATTTTATATATATATTATTCATACCTCATATTGAGGTAGTAGGTTTTCCATCAGGCCTACTGGCTGGAGAACACATAATTAATATCAGACAAAAATGTATATATCATGTGCAGGAGAAAACTAAATTGTGGAGTAAAAAATTTACCTATATGGATTGTGGAGTAAAAAATTTACCTATATAGATTGTGGAGTAAAACATTTACCTATCTAGGAAGCCCAATAACAGATGGAGAAGTGGAAGAGATGTGAGATATCAGACAAAAATGTATATATCATGTGCAGGAGAAAACTAAATTGTGGAGTAAAAAATTTACCTATATGGATTGTGGAGTAAAAAATTTACCTATCTAGGAAGCCCAATAACAGATGGAGAAGTGGAAGAGATGTGAGATATCAGACAAAAATGTATATATCATGTGCAGGAGAAAACTAAATTGTGGAGTAAAAAATTTACCTATATGGATTGTGGAGTAAAAAATTTACCTATCTAGGAAGCCCAATAACAGATGGTGAAGTGGAAGAGATGTGAGATATCAGACAAAAATGTATATATCATGTGCAGGAGAAAACTAAATTGTGGAGTAAAAAATTTACCTATCTAGGAAGCCCAATAACAATGGAGAAGTGGAAGAGATGTGAGAATAAGAATAGCACAAGCAAAAAAAGCATTTAAGGAGATAAGAAAACTATTAACACCAAAGAGTATGTCGCTGAGAACAAAGAAACACTTTATTAAAAGCATTGTCTGGAGTGTGGCCCTCTACAGGTCAGAAATGTGGACTCTTCAAAAAAGAGATAAATTAAGACCTCTAGCACTCAAAATATGGTATTGGTACCAAATGCTAAAGACTGCATGGACAGAAAGAGCTACAAATGAAGACGTATTAAGAAAGACAAAAAAAAAAAGAGAAATACTATATACAATAGAAAAAAAGGGGGAAATAACATGATAGGATGTCCACTAAGACACTCAGATTAGAAAATTTTGATTGAGGGAATGATGGATGGAAGACCTAGTAAACCCAATACATGAGTGATATCAAAAATAGACAAAGTTACCAAATAGTCAAACTAACAATACAACACAGAAGACCGCTACCAACAACTCATATTAACCAACCAATAGGTTGAGGAGGAGTTTAAAGTAACCCACAGTGAATTCTGGTATTCAATGGAAATCAACAGTAATAATAATAAGACAGGAGATTTGTTAGATAGATAAATACTGCAACTGATTTTTTAAGTGATATAAAAATCTATTAACTTTTATTAGAACCACTTTTAATTTCCTTAAAGATTATTAACAGTACGTTAAATCAAAGTAATTACCATGTCAGTATAGGAGTATGACACATACAAGACTGCATGTTTTCGACTAATTGATGGATCCCCAGTTATCAAAATATTTGTATCTTTCCTACCAATATGATAATCTTGGCCAGCCAGAAGAGTGTATGAAATATCTAAAGAAAGGAAAAAGATAAATTATCTTAAACCACATAAAATCCTCATATACATAATAAAAAAGTGAGTATTTATTATAATTGCATTTTGATCTGCATGGTGATAAACATATGGAAATGAAAACACTAGAGGGTTTTATTAAAGCATCTAAGGTTTACATTTGGGTATATGGAGAGAGGAAGGTACCTAATAAGTCAATATATCACTCTATATATATAAAAAGATAAGCCAAAATTTGAAACGTTTTTATGTCACGTTTTTTGTCTCCGGCTTACTGGCTTACTAGCCTGGAACTCGGGGGGGATGCCGTAGGTGCTGGTGTGTGTGTGTGTGTGTGTGTGTGTGTGTGTGTGTGTGTGTGTGTGTGTACTGTATTTATGTATACACAGCACACTTTTTTTTGTAAAACAATAGGTGCTGTTATACATTCTTTACTAGCAGTAAAAGTTCAATGAAATGACGCTGCATCCATGTGTGTGTCACTGTTAATAAAGGTACCAGTATGCCATACCATCCCAAAAAAAGCAGTGTGTGTATTATTAATCTACATGGAGTCTAAAGAATCATTGCAGGAGGCCCATACTCACCATCATTCATACAATACCTATCATACTTCTCCTTAGTCATTCAATGATAATGCACTCAAAACCACATCTGGTATCAATCCACTCATTCACCATATAACATCATCCTCCACTAAACATTGTTAAACACACTTTTACTCACTTCCAGTAGTGACACTTTGTTCTTTTCCTCCTGTCACATATTTAAAAATTTCACATGCATCAATTTTAGAAAATCCCTTTAGCAACTTGTATATTTCTATCATATCCCCCTCTCTCCGCCATCAATTATTATTATTATTATTATTATTATTATTATTGTTCCAGGAAACTCCAAGGAGTCGACAGACTCATCGAGGGAGGCCCTAACATCATGTCTGGAACAACTATTCAACATTCACACAGTATCTATCATATCTTGCCTTGAACTCATTCATGGTCGTAGCACCCACAACAGACTGGAAGCTTATTCCACTCATTCACCACTCTCCAAGTAAAAAACCTAGCTCTAACACCCTTGTCAACCACGCTCTTGCCCAGCTTCCATGCATGGCCCCTAGTCCTCCCACCACCAGTCATATTTTCAAAAATATCTTCTGGATAAATCTTATAAAAACCCTTCAGTAATTTGAATGTCTCAATCATATATCCCCTCCTTCGCCTATCGTCCAATTTCTGCAACCCACAAATCCTCAACCTATTCTCATAAGGTTCATTCCACAGACCTGCTATCATCTTGGTCACTCGTCTCTGGACCCTCTCCACTTCCTCCCCATCACGAAGAAACCCTGGTGCCCATAACTGGGCACAGAAGTCCAGATGGGGTCTTATCAAGGCTCAATACAGAGGAACAACAACTTGCATCTCTCTGCATGTTAAAGTATTTTTCATAAGCCAAGTGATTTGGTGAGCTGTTTTAGTTACTTTTGCAATGTGCCCCCTAAACTTCAACTCCCTATCCACCAGCACTCCCAAATCCCTGGCCTCATCAATCTCCTGGAGTACGGTTCCACCTATGCGATATACTGCTGCTATTCTTTTCACCCCAAAGTGCATAACCTTACACTTTGCCACATTAAACTGACATCCATTTTTCCTAGCCCAGTCCTCCAAACTATCCAAATCATCCTGTAAAATTTTGACATCCTGTGCACTCACAATTGCTCTACCCAACTTTGCATCATCAGCAAACAAGTGAACACTTCCTCTCAAATCCTTTCCTAAATCAATCAATCAATCAATTTCTCGAACCCACAAGCCAAAGCATTGATCTATCCACATATGAAGCATTCTGTAGACCAAATGTTTTACAATAAAACCATCTTAGTCACTCACTCCTGAGTCCTCTTCTGTTCATCATTTCCCAAGAAGAGGAGTACAGCGGTCTTTTGAATCCAAAAGTCCAGAGAAGAGTTGACTTCGGGATCCATTTAATTTGGGATATGAAGACAACTGAGGGAATAAAATTTGCTGAGCCTCATGAACAGAAGAAAGGGGGATATGACTGTGATGTACAAGTTAGTGAGAGATTGTTACCAGAATAATGTAAAGATTTTTCAGAGAGGGGAGGAAGACAAGAGTAGAAAAATGGCCATTCCTAGAAGCTGTTTAAGGAGAACGTAAGGGAACAGAAAAAGGTTCTTTGCATGGAGAGTTGTTGGTGAGTGGAATGCGTCACCTAAGAGTGTGCATAGAAACCATGAATTTGTTTAAGGCAGGGTTTGATGCTCATGTTACATGAAGATGTGGATCTTCCACGAGTCCTTTGACTCCTTAGAGAACTAATTTTAATAATAATATATAATAAAAGAAACCCAGGCAAACAAATCTGAGCACAGTAATCTAGAATGAATCAGAGCTTTATAAATGATAATAATAATTTCCCTATCTCTACTTGTTTTACAAGACTTGGATGTTGGTAAAGCATTTGGATCTATCTCATATAAAGCACTCTATAGGCCTAATGCCTATGGAGTGCTTTATATGAGATAAAGCACTCATCTCTGAATCCTCTCCTATTCCTCATCCTCAAGAAGAGTCCAGAGAGGATTCACTAAGTCGGTATCGAGTTCCTAAATCTCTTGCCTAATCAATTTCTGGCAATGCATTCAGTCAATATAATGCACAGTTCTGAATCTATTCAGTCAGTCCAAAGTGCATAACTTTACACTCAGCCACACTGAATAGTCAACTATTTTCCTCTGCCCACAATTAGGACCGGCCCTAGGAATTTTGCAACCCTCATTGTTACTAATATCAACATTACTGGGGTCGCATTTAGAAGTACTTGCCACGAGCTCAGAATTTTTGGTTTCCGTCCTTTCGCTTATTTTCTCTTGTACTACATTAGCTGTTTCAGTGTTTAAATATTTATGCAAAGCCTTTGTTCTGAATATTGCATTCTTTTTCCAATTTTCGTGTGTGATATTCTGCACCTGATAGTTTTTTTCTTTTATCAGACATATCGGGATGTTAAAATTATTTTAAAAGTCAAATCCTAATAATTGTATCAAAAAAAAAGTATTATTAACAATCACTACACAATTGTATTTATTTAATTTGATTCTATTTCTTTAATTGGTTTACTCTTAACCAATTATCTGATAATGATCGTTTGGTCTCGTTAATTAAATGAGATTTAACCTCAGGTCAAGGTCAACTCACAGCCAACAATGGAATCGAAAATCAATGCAAGATTGGAGGCATTCTGCTATTGTCGTCTGAAATTAACACTGACAGTGCAACATTAAACACAACATAATACTATATTATTTTAAATGATTATGATTTTTAAAAAATATACAGTACAATGAAGTTTTATTATGTAAAAATTTAACTAATGACATCCTGAAGTCTGGTTTCAACAGAGAAGGAATAAATGACTTTTTATGACTCATTTTCCATATAGCTTAGGCCAATTTTGCCGCCCCGTGCAAACGAGCACGTTGCACTGTCAGTAGAGCCGGTCCTGCCCACAATACAGTTTATTCAAGTCATCGTGCTGGATCTCTTACAATGCTTTTACTACTGTCTTGGCATCGTCAAACAAACTGTTAAATATCATTTTGTGAAACAAAAAATCTGGCAGATTACAATGCAGTATCATGTTAAATGATACTGCATTGTATCATTTGTTTACAATGCAGTCATGAAATAGCTATACATTATCCCAGTATAGCAATTTCCAATCACTGTCACTCTATGGAAGCTGGATATGTGAAGAATAGTTGCCCATTAACAAAGTCATGCTGTTCCTTGTGGCATATTCTATACTTCTGTCTAGAGTTGCTGAATCCTAAATAATAATAATCCTGGCTTTCATCAACTTACCCCCCCCCCAAAAAAAAACACTTAACCAAGTTTTTTTTTTTATAGACCAAGATAGGTCTATAATTTCCTACAAACTGCATGACAATGAAACATGTACATCAAGCAGCAGTTACGTTTAATGCACTAACTATCCTTGCACTTTTAAAACTACTTAAGGAAAAGTGTTCTACATTTGATGCATGTAAAAATTTTCCTTCTCAGGATAATTGACAGGGGAAAAATGGCCAGATTAATTTTGGAAAAACATTGGAGCTGTATGCAAATATTAACTACCACACTACTTCTATGTAGAGAATTAAATGTTTATCACCAAGTTATTCCTGAATAATGGATGAACTACAATACTGCAAAACTCCTTTAACATTATTGTGGGAGAACTAGGGGACACCTATGGAAGCTGGGCAAGGGTGTGGTTAGCAGGAGTGTTAGAGCTGGGTTCTTTACTTTTAGAGTGGTAAATGAGTGGAATAAGCTGCCAGAGTCTGTTGTGGGTGCTATGACGGTGAACGAGTTCAAGGCAAGGTATGATAGATACTGTGAGAATGTAATCGCATAGTTGTGTGGACATGATGTTTAGGGCCTCCCTCGATGAGTCTAAGGACTCATGGAGTCGCCAGAAATAATAATAATAATAATAATTATTATTATTATTATTATTAGGGGGTAGGGATAAACGAACGCAAGATCCTAAATTTCAAAGGAGTCATGAAAAACTTATTTTGTAATGAAAGGGTGGCTTAAATGTTCTACTTATGCCGCTTTCACTAAAATATAATAAATTTACCTCCTTTCATATTTTTGAGAAGCCACATTATTGTTTCGGAGGAGAACTGAGATATCGTTTATCATATACGTGAATATGTACTTGTATTTATTATCCTTATGTTACACCTCTCATACTTCTACCACATTTAATAAACAATCGACTTAACCACCCGCTCCTACTAAAGACACCTTACGGTGAAATTGTGAAAAATACAATTTTGAAAATATTACGGACAAATCTCATAAGCCAACCAATTAAACAGGACTGGTTGGCTCATGAGATCTGTTAACTAATGATGATTTAAACAGAGTTTTTTTTTTTTTGTCGAAGATTTAAATATCATGTGTCATGCGGAAGTTCTAATGTTAGTTATTTTTAGTAGACTACGACCAATGTGGCCTACTAAGTGGAAGCTACTGTCGTAATACAGGGTGTCCCAAAATTCACGCAAGAAGTAATTTTGATAGAAAACACAGGTTTTTAATTAAAAATTGTAATTTCTTATTGATTCATAAAGTATACAGTATAGGGTTATGCATGGAATAGCATATCGGGTAAATGGCCTCCACGGCTTTGCTGGCACATACGCATTCTTTTGTCGAAATTTCCATGACCGTTTTGCATAAATGTGGCTGAATATCGTTGATACAGCGCTCAATTTCCTCCTTCAAGGCGTGGGTGGTCGTGGGCTTGTTGGCATAAACCTTAGACTTCAAAAAGTCACATGATCTGGGCGGCCAATTCTGATCACCAAAACGGGAAATTACACGACCAGGAAATGACTCATGCAGTAATTGAATTGTTTCTCGGGCTGTATGGCATGTGGCACCGTCTTGTTGAAACCACATGTCGTCCACATCCATATCTTGCAATTTAGGCACAAAAAACTGGATTATCATGTCGCAATAGCGAGCACCATTAACTGTTATTGCCTTACCAGCCGCATTTTCGAAGAAGAATGGACCGATGATGCCTCCAGCCCAAAATCCGCACCAAACAGTGACACGTTGTGGATGCATTTGTTTCTCAACAATCACTCGTGGATTTTCTGAACCCCAAATGCGACAATTTTGTCGATTAACGAAGCCACCAAGATGAAAATGAGCCTCATCGCTGAAGATGATTTTGTTCGAAAAATAAGCATCCACTAGTTGTTGTTGTTGTTGTTCCATAATCCATTCAACGAACTCTCTTCGCTGTGTGTGGTCAGTAGGCTTCAATTCTTGAGTCAATTGAACTTTGTAAGCATAAAGATGCAAATCTTTCGTGAGAATACGCTGTAGAGAGCTTCTCGAAATGCCCAATTCAAGACCACGGTGCCGAATTGATGTTCCTGGACTCTCAGCAACACCCTCACGAACTGCTTAGATGTTTTCTGTTGAACAACTTGTTGAAGGACGGCCAGAGTGTATAAGATCACTAATTGATCCAGTTTCCTTGAATTTTTTAATTAGTCTTTTCACAGTTGATGAAGTTAAATCACTGTTCGGACCATATTTTGTACGAAAATTGCGAACAGTAGCTGCCAAACCTTCATTATTTTTAAAATATTGCTCAACAATGAAAATGCGTTGTCTTTCGTGTAGTGCTCCATTTTTAATAACCCTGAACTGTGTCAGCTGTCACGTTGTCTTTTTTTTTTTCTCGTTGGCAACACTTTACCGCACAAATGGCGCTAAATTTAAATCTTGCGTGAATTTTGGGACACCCTTTATATCTTTAAAGGTACCTGTGGCTAACTATAAACAACAAATTATACGATAACCACTAACGTTAAGGAAAGTACAGCTATTTGGTACTGAAAATGACAGTGCATCATCAGTGTGTAGAAACAAGCAAACAAAGAACAGGAACACAAGGTACATACAACAACCAGTTTACCAATTAGAAACGGTTGCCGCGAGATAGAAATTAATATATTAATAATTAATATTAAAACTATTTCTGATGTTTACATAAAAAATGAGAATCTCTCAAACTTTTAGGAGAGAGAGAGAGAGAGCGACAATCGTTCTGATTCAGATTAGGAAGATGTAAAAGGGCTTCGCAAAGACGTTCATATTGAAAACTGCTTCTATGGAGAAGACAAGCTTCATCCCATTGGATACTTTTGAGGTTTCAATGTAATATTGACATTCATTAATTCATTTTTTCCCCCACAGAATGGCCTATCTGCCAAAAAGTATGTCATATTATTACATTCACAAGGAATCTGGAAAACATCAACTAACAATTGAAATGATAATTTCTCCCTTGTAGATGGTAGCAGATGAGAAATTTTGTTAATAGGGAAATATGTGGGAATAAGGTGATGCTTTCTTCAAAATTCTACCAATAGGTTCGAAGATACCAAAGTATAAGGATTGGAACCCTGCGGTCTGTAGAAGATCCTTAGGTGTTGGAACATAGAAGTCAATTATCTGCTGGATTTTACGAAGGTTCTAACCATTAAATTCCATTAACTTTGGAAAGTGAGAAGTTCTTGTTGTAAGCTTAAGGAAGAGGAGCATACATTACGTGCTCTATTAATTGAAGACTTGATAACACGAATTTTTTAAGAGGTGTGATGAGCAGACTTTTGATGAATGTATCTGCCAATAAAGGTAGGTTTATGATAAACAATGGTTGAAAAAGTACCGGAGGCTGTACAAGTAAGAAGGACTTCCAAGAATGGTAAACTACAAACATTTTCTTTTTCCGTGATGAATTGAATATGTCGGTGAAGGCTATTGATCCGTTGTAGGAAAGTAGTATTCATTTTCAGAATTAGGCCAAACAGTAAAAACATTATTAATGTAATGAAACCAAAGACAGGGTTGGAGATGAATAGATAAGAACAAGGTATCTTCCAGATGGTTCAAAAGTTTGCCTTTTTTACCAACATTTCGTTATCTGACACTACTAGTTTACTATATGATGATTTCTCTCCAGAAGTGAAGATTTTTGAATTTGTTATGCAACTATGATATTTCAGCTTCAAAAACAAGATCTATAGATAGGTTGAAGGCACTGCCATGGGTAGCCCTCTGTCTCCACTTTTAGCAAACTATTTCTTTATCTTATCATGATCTTATCAATTATAATTTTTCAAGGATAATAAGTGATCTTGATTAACATTTTTATAAGTACTGTGAGCATTTCAGTAAACATGTATTGGTTATTTTAGAAAAATTTGTTTTCCCACTGGGTACACAATTCGTTTTTCTATTCCATGAAACAACTGCCTGTCGTATAGCTTCTAATGATGTGCCTTCGGTGGGTACTTTTCCCAGGTAGTTGAGCGATTTTCAATAGCTGGTGCATGAAGTAGTTTTTTTTTCTTTTTCT
Organism: Typopeltis vanoorti; assembly: GCF_054136105.1. Lineage (NCBI taxonomy): Eukaryota > Metazoa > Arthropoda > Arachnida > Uropygi > Thelyphonidae > Typopeltis > Typopeltis vanoorti. The sequence continues at coordinate 72,933,496 of NC_143557.1, read as the reverse complement.
AACAATGGTTGGAGCGGAATCTTCTATAGTTTTTCTCGAGAAACAATTGGCGTCTGTAATTAGTTAGAATGATCCGATTGGGTCACTCGCTGAGATTTATATAAAGGATCACCTCATTTCTGAAGAAAATCGACCCCTTTACTAAGAAAAGTGGTTTCCCGCTAAACTTAATCACTGCATTCCAATGGATGCTAACTTATGAAAGCTTCAACTGACATGACCTTGTTCATGCCCATTCAGTAGGCACGACTTTGGAGATGAACGGTTCTGCTCAGCAGTACCTTTTGGTCAGTCACTGAGTTTAACAACTACTCGGTATAATTTATATGGCAAGAAATTATATTCTTGGCTTTAATATCATTGGTGAATCCTTTATCCAAGTGTAAGGAAACAAAGTTTGCATTGAAGTATTTTCACAACTTGGCTACTTATATATAGAGACTAATGATTTCAATCAATCGCCTTGGTATCCTATAATGCAAAACACACCTTCCTTCGGACGTCTAATGTATTATGAGAAGGGCCACTACTCAGATCCGTTTCGACCTTTATTGAAGTGGCATCAGTGGGAGCCAGATCCAGAAGGGATACCACTGTTGAAGTAATGCAGACAGAAGTCATATATTTCCCATATGCAAGTAGTGAAAAGGTACATCTCCTTATTATTATTATACTCTGGTAAGTTGAAAAAAAACTGCCAACATCTTTCTCTGTCAAGAATATTTTAATAATAAGATGATATATATTTTTGCTCTTTGTATACGGTAAATATATGACCTCTGCATTACTTCATATCTCTTCTGGGTCTGGCTCCCACTGAGATTTCAATAAAGGTCGAAACCGGTCCATGTATTGGCCCTACTCATATAATACTATGCATTATACACGCCCGAAAGGAGGTTTGCTTTGCATTATGGGATACTAACTTTATGTGATAATTGCTTTCACTCTCTTTTTGTCACCGCTCTCATTGCCATCTTGTACAACATCGCAATTCCCCATCAAGCCACTATTTTCACTTACATTCTGGCTTTCTTCTACCACAACAATCTCACGACCTGACACACACTTCAATTCCTTTCTTTCCTTACACTTTCTGCACAGTCTCCCATCACTATCATTTTCCATCCAAACTACAGCCTCTTTCGGGAAAGCATATATCCCACACATATCACACTGGACAAACTCCTCACAGTAAAGTTTTGAACAATGGCGTCATATTTTTGGACGCCATTTATTTTATGCTAACCAGCTTATGGGATCAGTGGCGGATTACCCATTAAGGCAATGATGCATGTGCCTAGGGGGCCTCAGACTTTGGGGGCCCCAAGCCAAGACATTTTCCTAAAATAGATTAATGTTTTCAGTAAACATCATAAATATCTTGATTATTTTAAGAGAAATATTTTTCAAAACATTACGTTTTAATACGTATTTTGAACAGTGCGCACTATCTACGCTTTAAATAATGCCGCAATACCAATATCAGCGCTAGTTGACAAGCTTCGTATTTTGTATTTTGAACAGCGCGCGCTATCTACTTTAAATTAAACCACATTACCACTGTCGCCGCACGGCGCTGTTGACAGCTTCAAGGTCACTAAAACTGATTGCTTTGCAGAGATAGGAAGTTTCGCCTGGTTGCTCCTTAACTTCATTTGTAATTGAATCGTGTAAGAGTGAGGTGTTTGTTTCAAAAATAACTTTTTAGTGTGACTTTCCGTGACACTAAACTTTGAAGACATAATCAATAGAATTCGCGAATTCTAAAATCCGCAAAGGAAATTTGTAAAAATTTCCTTTGCTCTCAGGGGACTGTCAGGGGACCCTGTAACCTACAAAAACTAAAAACTCTCAGGGGACCCTGTAACCCCTAGAGAGCACGTCCCCTGGGTGGCGGATAGGGGAGCCCACCATGTGTGTGTGTGTACATGCGCGTGCGTGTGTGTGTGTGTATATATATATGGTGGAGTGGTCCGAATATATTGAATAAGGACTCGTGGACCAACAAGGCCATAAGGGGCAATCATCTTGATTGTAAGGGAAGCGGCACTCCCATGGACCCCTAGCTAGATCTATCCTCTACTTCTTCTACTTTGAGGAAGACCCACTTACTTTAATCTTTCCTATAAGGCCTTATTAGCCAACTCTTCTTACTTTATGACCCTTGTGCTATTAGAGTACTCGAGGGCCATGGGGTCTTTTCATTTCTGGCCTTACAACTATGTCCTCTCTATAAACCTTACTATATTTCTTCTATAATCTACCCTTTCCCCTTCAATATACCCTATTCCTCCTATGGGTTTAAATTCGGAAGAAGGCGAGTTCAGAAGCCTTAAGGTAGCAGCCCTACCACTGAACTATTCCATCGTCAGGCTAGTCCCTTGACATGGAGAACATAACCATACTTGTAAGCTGACAGAAAAAGATAATCGGATTGAATCTATGGGAAACGACCCTGGAATGAAAAAGGGAAAACGAAAATGGAAACGACAAAATATAATACACATAGCAAACTGGAATGTAAGAGGAATAGCATATAAAGAAATAGAATTAGACCAGTTATTAAATGAAAGAAATATTAAAATAGCAGTAATCACTGAAACAAAAAAGAAATTAAAAGGAACTATGAGAACTGCAAATTTTAATGTGATATACAGTGGAGTCGACAGAGACCAAAGAGCACAAGCAGGAGTCATGATTTGGATTCATAACTCCCTTTCAAAACAGTTAAAACATTATAAATTATGGAATGAAAGAATAATAGAAGCTAGAATAAAAATAGATAGAGGCTATTTAACAATAATTGGTTTATATGCCCCAGAAGAAGGAAGAGAACAGGATAATATTGATTTTTATAATCAGCTACAAAACATATATAATGAAATAAATAAAAATGATTACATAATAGCAGGAGAGAAAGCAGGAGACTTAAATACAAGAATTGGAAACACGAAAATTAATAATAATATAGGAAACATGGAGAACACACTCTAAACAGAAATGGTAAAAACTTGATTGACTTTGTAGTTTATAATAACTTAAAAATAATGAATTCCTTCTATAAACATAAAGACATACATAAATATACTTGGGCAGCAAGAGGATGGAAATCAATATTAGATTACTTCATATTAAATGAAAAGACATCAAAATTTTCACTAGATGTTAGAGTTGACAGAGGATATGAAATAAGCAGTGACCACTTTCTTGTTAAAATAAAATTGAGATTACCACCTAAATGGCTACAAGTAACAAGAACAGAAAGAAAAATTGAAACATTTGTTTATAAAACTAGACTATTGAATGACACAAATGTACAATGGCTATATGAACAAAGAATTAACCAATATCTAGATAAAATAAAACAAAATGAAGAAATAGAAATAGAATGGCTTAATATAAAAACGATACTAAATGCAGCAGCAAATGAAAGCTTAGGAAAGACTAAAAAATTCAATAAAAGGAAAAAACTGAAGATCTGGGATGATACAATCAAAGAAATAATCAAAAAGAAAAAAGAAGCCTATCACAAATGGTTAAGCAGTAAAAGATTAGAAGATGAAATAGAATATAAAAGAATAAGAGCCATAGCTAAAAGAGAAGTCAGAAAAAGACATAGAGAATCATGGAATAAATTTCTTTCTAATTTAGAACATGATTTATATAAAATAAGACCCAATGTATATAAGATTTTGAAACACCTAAATGCAGATACCAAAAAAACATAAAATTAAACACTGAATTGAAATTAGAAGAATTTCTAAATTACTACACAGAACTGTGGACAGACAAATATTTTAAAAAAGACAACTGGCAAACAATTAACGAAAATGAAATAACTGAAGAAGAATTAGAAATAGCCTGAAAGAAACAAGAAACGGAAAATCACCTGGAAAAGATAAGCTAGGTTCAGAACTATATAAATACGCAGGAACAAGATTCAAAGGAAGACTCTTATTATTTTTAAATAAAATTTACTCACCTGGTATCCCCCCCAATAGAATGGAAAAAAAGCAATTGTGAATCCTATCTTTAAGAAAGGTAATAGAGATGATCCTAAAAACTATAGAGGTATCATACTAAATTCATGTTACAAAATATACAGCAGAATCTTAAATAACAAACTAATGAAATATTCCGAAAACTTTATTCTAGAGGTACAAAATGGATTTAGAAAAGGGCGATCATGTATAGACCCAGCCTTCTGCCTAAAATTAATAATAGAGAAAAGAAGAGAATATAATTTAGAAACACATATTGCATTTATTCACTTTGAAAAAGCATTTGAAAAAGTTAAAAGAAACATATTATTTAACATATTAAAAGAAAGACAAATACCAAATAATATCCTAAAAGCTGTCTCAAGTATATATGAAAATAATCAAATACAAATAAGATTAAATCACGAGCTATCATATACAAGAGAGATAAACCAAAGGGTCCGACAGGGATGTCCCCTCTCAGCAACTCTTTTTAATATCTACTTAAATGAAATAATAATAAAATGGAGTAAAAATTTACATCAAGGAATTAAACTTTCACCTACAGTTAACTTAAACACTCTCCTCTTTGCAGACCAAATAATAATTACAAATTCTGAAGATAACTTACAGAAAGCTATTTTAATTCTAAATGAGATATCCAAAGATTATGGTATGATAATATCAACGGAAAAATCAAAAACTATGGCCTTTAAAGGACAAGATCCAGCAAGAACTAAAATAGTATTAGATAACAAGATCTTAGAACAGGTGAATTCATTTAACTACCTAGGATGTATGATCACTTATGAAAATGAAAAAGATATAAACATAAAAATTGCAAAATATTTAAAAATAACAGGAGTAATTAACTCTATATTTAAACCAAACCTAGTTCAAAAACAAACCAGGCTAAAAGTATACAATACATTAGCCATACCGGTCTTAATGTATGGAAGCGAAATCTGGACAATAAAACAAAAAGACAAACAAAGATTAACAACAGCAGAAATGAAGTTTATGAGAAAAACTGCAAAGTATACCCTATTTGATCACAAAAGAAACGAAGATATTATGAAAGAATTAAACCAAGAACCAGTAATTGAAAAAATTAAAAAATATAAACATAGATGGATGGAACACGTTCAAAGAATGAAAACAGAAAGATTACCAAAACAAGCCTTAAAGTACAAACCATTAGGAAAAAGAAAACCAGGACGTCCTCTTAAACGATTCAACGATGACTTCTAAGGCCGAAACAGGCCATACTAGGCCTAAATCCTTGATTACGTATGATGATGATGATGATGATGAAATTTGTAAAAAAAGACATAAATCATTAAACTAAAAAGTTTTATTATTTATCATCCTTTAACCCTTTAACAGGCAGAAAAATCCAGAAGTTCAAAAAATTCAAAAATACAAAATTTCATTTACTTGCCACCATTTATTTTTTTTATTCTTTTTTTTATTTTTACTTTTTCGGAGCCCCCAAATATAATTTGCCTAGGGGCCCCAACTATCTTTATTCTGCCACTGTATGGGATACTAACCTTTAAATGACGAACATCTTTCAAAAATTGATGAGCATAATGGGATGCTAAATATGAAAATTCAGTAGACAATGTAATTTTGTAAAATACATAAATAAATAAAAGTAATATAAGATACCATCAGTGTGGGTTTTTTTTTTTTTCATTTTCAGTACCCATAGGAGGAATAGCCAGTTCATTAAAACAATATTCTTTCTCACTAAACTCAGTTTATACTGTAATCTTTAGCCAAACGTAAAATCAAATAATACAATAATTTTGTATGAATTTTTATCTTTACTTCGTCAATAATTAAAGTTTGAAAAGCAAACTATATATGGTAATTGGTATCATTAAAAATCTGACAAGGGAGCAATTAGCGATACCGAAAACTAAATCGGCTAACGTCTTTATTTTATTTTATTAGTCAAAATAAGCGAGACCATTTAGAGCTAACAAACTTTTGAAGATTAGTGTACAGATAGATTCCAACTTTAGCCGATTTAAGTTATCCTACAAGGAGAACAAATCAAAAAAAAAATAAAAAATCAGCTAACAACTTTTATTCTCTGATAGGGAGTAGACGAGGTCGTTTAACCCTATCTAACTTTTGGAGACTGAGTGGGCAATTCAATCTCCACTGGTAGCCAATCAGATAGCTGACCCAAGGCTATCACTAATTTAAGCTGCCCACTGTGAAGAGACAGCTCAACAAGTGCCGTCATCTCGTGGTTCCTAATCCTAGCACAATATTTTTAATGTGTGACATAATGTGGGTTCTACGGTCGATTTTATTGAGTTTACGGATCTAGAAACCCGAGTTTCTGGGAGAAAAAACCCGTTTACCCGTACTAGAGATCGAATATCTAGGGAACCGGTTGAAAAAAGGCTTAGAAAAATATTCTCTCGATATTTCAATTGTTCTTCTTCAAACGTGTAAGAGGATAATATATATCTTCCTCACAAGGATGCCATTTCCATGATCACCAACACGACAATCACAATATCTGTAGATGTTCTCGTTTTTCTTCTTCTTGGCTTCGCTTATTAGGCAATTGTTTGCCTGTAACGTTTTTAAGGGTTTAAAAAGTCTTCTGCCCATCTCCGCCTGGGTCTTCCTCTTGATCGATGTCCCTTTTTTGTCCATCTGTCCTCATTCATTCTTACTACATGGCTTTTCCAGTTCTTTATATAGTTTGTGACGTCTTCTGTTATGTTAATTATGGATAATTCTTTTCTTATTTCTTCATTTTTTTTATCTTGTCTATTCTTTTATAGCCTGCGAGCGGTCTCAGGAACTTCAAACCTGCAGCTTCCACTAGTCTTTTATCTCGTTCTCCCCAAGTCCATGTTTCATTGTCATATTTCAGAATTGGATTGGCTATTATTCTGTAATTTTATTTGAGTTGTCCTAGACATCTGTTATTGAAGTGTCTGTTCAAAGTTCCAATGACAGCTAGAAATTTTTGCTCAGGGGCGCGCCAATAGTGTCTGGCGCCTGTCTGTAAAACTTTAGTTGGCGCCCTTATACCCACCCCCCCCCCCCGGTTTATAAAAACGTATCAGTAAGTAAAAATGAAATACGAAATTTATTAATTATAAGTTTATTGAGCAAAAGCAGAAATTACAAAAAAAATGTATAAAAAACAATAAACATACAAGAAGGGTATAAAAACAACAAAAATAATTTGGAAAAAGATAAAGTAGTTTATGTTATTTGGCAAGAAAATCATTTGCGAATTGCACCTTATATAGTTTTACGTAAATTAACAGATAAACTTACAGTTTTATGAAAACAAAAATATTAACTATTTTTTGGTACAAAATTAAAGTAACTATACTTTATTTGGCAAGAAAATCACTTTGTCATTTGTACTTTGTATAGGTATAAATAAGAAACAGATTAACTTACAAGTATATAAAATAGGACCATATTAAACATTATTGGGTAAAGAAATAGGTAAATAAATATTTAAACAGAAAGAAAAATCACTTTAATGGACACACCATGCCTGTGAGGCCTGTCAGGAAATATCCACTCGACAGACGTTACACACGCTATGCACATGGGATCGATTTTCGCATTGGAGTATTAATAGGCTTCTAAAAGAGTAAGGTTGTGATTGACCATCAAACCTAATGCGTAAGAAGTTGAGGATGAAAAACGATCATACATATCCTGTTTTTCAGGAAAGATTATTTTTATTTAATGCAACTACCTGAACAACTTTTTCAGCCTATTTAATATATGACAATAGCACTGTGAAATGTCAGTTGCGCTAGGTTGCTCGAAAACAGATTGTTCTAAGTTCGATTCTAGTCCGACTAGAGGAACGTCTTCGATTGAATCCGTAGTTAGTCGATCTCTTGCACAGGCGAGTAGAGTTTCCTCCAGGAAACTCAGGTTTTTAATTCTGCAACTCAACGAGAGAATCATGGAAAGATCATATCGACTCCTTAGATTCAACATTCTTGTTCCCTACACTGTTGTGAAACTTGAAATTTCACAATGAAGGTTATGTGAATACTGCATGCAGTTAGCTAGTGCCCATTTTGCATTAAAATGTAAAATGCACATAAAAATAAAGATACTAATAAAAAAGTACAAAAAATGCATTTTAACACGAATATTTCTCTGGCATTAGAAAAATTACGCATCAAACAAAAGAACTTCGACTACATTTGAAATTATAGTAATATTTGATGTGTGTGTGTGTGTGTGTGTGTGTGTGTGTGTGTGTGTGTGTGTGTGTGTGTGTGTGTGTGTGTGTGTGTGTGTGTGTGTGTGTGTGTGTGTGTGTGTGTGTGTGTGTGTGTGTGTGTGTGTGTTCTCGACATTGTTTCATCAGTTAACAATGCTTTCACTAATTAATTTCATGATTAACTTCGATATCCAACAATCACAGCTTCGTGTGTTTTTGGTTTACTGCTGTGAGTGTCCTGGTTATAGCCGTTCGCTTAATTCATCTCTCCACCATGCCAAAAACAAACAAGAATGTCAACACAAGCCCTCAGAAGAGAACAAGAAGAGTGGAAAATATTCCAATGCCACCGGTGTCTTCCCCTCGAGAGAAAACAGAAGGAAACCAATGATTGGTGATTGTGATAGCGAAACAAAGTGAAATCAAAAAATTGAAACACGATGTGAAGGACGCAGTTAGAAGAGAAATTTTTCTGTCCGTGTCAGATCTCATGAAGGTCTCTGTCAGCGTAACCGAATGCGTTAAAAGAATCACAGTGAGGAGCGAAGATGTTCGGGGCGAACATCTTCGCTTGTTCAGAAACCGAGTCAATCTGCATTGACTCTCTCTCTCTCTCTCTCTCTCTCTCTCTCTCTCTCTCTATATATATATATATATATATATATATATAGAGAGAGAGAGAGAGAGAGAGAGAGTCCGTTAAAAATGTATACACACTTTAACAGATGTTATCTATGGACTTTTTTCTAAGTTGGATCGAATTACGGTAGCAATATCTAGTATAATATTCTCTCAAAAGTTGTCGCTACTCACATGAATACAAGCTAATGTATTCAAGTGAGTAGCGAATAACACATGACTGGTTGACACTGATGCTAGTATTAACACGTGACCGGTAGGATAATTAAACAAAATGGCCGAGGCACGATTGTCGTTCGAGGAACTCGAGACCATTTTAAAGAGATATTTCAAATTTGAGAATGTTCTTGAAGATAATTCTATTTTTTTCGACCACCGACTTTAATTCAATAAAAAATTGAAACTGGGATGTATTGATTGAAGAACATAATAACACATTTAGCCGATTAGTTTCGCCAACTTGACTGTTGTCTTCGTCTGGGCATACATAAGGTGATAAAAAACAGCTTAAAACAGGTCAAGAAACAAACATTAACGAGTACTAAACGTTATACAAATTTAAAAGATGCATTACATCAAACGCATGGAGCGTGTGTGTGTGTGTGTGTGTGTGTGTGTGATGTCAGAAATTGTTATGCAAGTACGTTCTATAATTTGCAACAACGTTGAATTCTGATGTGCTAAGTAATCTAATAAGGGTCTTTCATATGTCAGCAAGGATTATCCCTTGGTTCCTATTGAGACTGCCTTTTGAATGGATTACCACAGTAGCTTCTTTTAAGTTTCGGTTACGAAAGTATTCCTCTAAATATAGCATAGAACTTTTGTCCCATTCAATGTGGCGATTGGTATTTGAGAAATGAAGGGCTAACCCGGAATTATCTTTTCTGTTATTATTAACGTCTCTGATGTGTTCTTTTTTTTTCTTATTTCCAAACTTCATTTATGTTTATGTTTATTTCGTTTATGTTTCTTTCTTGACCTGTTTTAAGTTGTTTTTTTATCACCTTATGAATGCCCAGACGAAGCCAACAATCAAGTTGGTGAAATTAGTCGGCTACATGTGTTATTATATTCTTCGGCCAATATATCCCAGTTTAATTTTATTATTGAATTAATGTTGTTGAAGTTCACTGACAATGGAGGTGTGGGTTTGCAACACAACCTTCAACACGCCTGACAATTGCACGTATTCGTCATAAGTTGGAGATCCATGGTACAGTGTGTGATGTGTACGGGGGGGGGGGGATGATCGAGGAGGCCTCGCACAGCAACAAATCCTGCTTCCTCGGCTATGGTGTTGAAACAGTATACACGCTCGCCACAGAAGTCTACCACACAATGTGCACGTGAGATAGGAGTTAGCAGTGCAAGCATACGACGCATCCTTAAAGCAGCTAAATGGAAAGTTTACATCCCAAGATTATTACATGCAATGAACGAATACGACCCTGATCGAAGAATGCAGAATTGTGAGGGGTTTAAACACAGTAGATGAGGATGAAGAGTTTCTGAGGAAGATGTTTTGGTCTGATGAAGCACAATTTAAGCTTAATGGAACAGTGAATCGGCATAATTGTGTTTACTGGGCTTCAGAAAAACCGGGCGTTCATGTGGACAAGGCAGTCAATTTACTAGGGATCAATGTCTGGTGTAGATTGTCATCTAGGGATTTAATAGGACCATTCTTCTTTGAAGGTACTGTTACTGGTCAAGTGTAGCTAGACATGCTACGCACATCCATTTTACCTGCCATTCATCCACTTTATTGGGAATGATCAATTTCTCTTCCAACAAGATGGCGCACCGCCACTTCCACCGAGACGTGAGAGCTTCCCTCGATGAAAGTTTGCAGGAACAATGGATAGGACGAAGAGGTACAGTTGATTTCCCCCACGTTCTCCTGATTTTTTACACCTTTGGACTTCTACCTATGGGAGAACACTAAGGGATGTAGTGTATCATAGAAAACCAGCTACATTGGTTGCCCTTCGGAAAATTGAAAAATTGAAACGACATGCGCAGCAATCCCTCTGGACACTTTGGTCAACATTGCCCAAGGAATAGTTCACCGTAATAATAAGTGTCTGGACGCTAATGGTAACCACTTTCAGCACCTCGTGTAATTGTAGAAGTCAAAAGAAACTTGTATTCATCCCTTGATGTCTGTATAAATTTAGTATTACAATTTTTATAGACGTTTTTCTTTTGCTGAATTGTGTATATATTTTTTGACAGACCCTGTATATATATATTTATTCATTTATTTTTATTTTTTAATTTTTTCGAGAATAATGCCGCAGCCTTATTCTCCAAATGTGGCAATGCTCTCAGCTGTGAATGATTGCTCGGGCAGAAGATAAATACTTTGTAAGGTATTCATATTCTCTCTCCAGTCTCGAAAGTAGCGTATTTTGGTTTTCACAGCCTTATTCTCGAGAACTAAATATTTTTTTTACTTACATAAATGAATAATATAACCAAAAATTAGTTCTTAATTATTAATTTAAAGTGTTTCTATATCCTTCAAGTTTCTCGATGCAAAATATCCTTTGAAACAGAAAAAAAAAAAAACAACGTGGATTAGAAGCATAAATTATTATTTTGTTGTCTCCCAACTTGAATGGTTATAAACGTATAGCACATCAGTACTGTGGGCAAACTAAGGAATTTCCATATCATTTCATTTATTTGTTTGTAGAGAGTTTAGGACTCTACTTCAGATATCCAACAAGCGAAGAGATAGTCTCACGCTGAACGATGAAGTTTATCTCCCACCTAATAAGAAACCTCCATGGCCGAAAGGATATTCGAACCTGCAACCTATTGGTAGGAGAGTGGTACATTAAGCACTCTGCTAATATGGTCGCTTGGTCAGTTAAACTTCTGAAGTTTACAAACTAGGCTTGCTAATTTTCCTGACGAAAATGTTTCACAATCCATACTGATTCTCTCTGAAGGAAAGACATGAATTGCTACTGATTATTTCAGTCAGTAAAATGGCAGTTTATTCTGCTGTGGCTTGGAATAAAGCTATAAAAGAAAATGAAAAAAAAAATGTTTAGCTAGAGTTTAGAGATCATTTAACTCATTTCGAGTCTCGTATCAAGATATGTGATACGTGAAAGCAGATTTCTATGTATTTCTCAGTTAGAGAAAAATGCCAGTTATGCGCCCCCCCTCTAGCTGAAGAACAATTTTTAGTTCTTACCTTTTATGTATATATTATTTTCCTACTATAAAGTTAGAATGGACTGAAGAACAGATCTTTGTAGGTTGGATTATGCTCACAAAGTAGAGGAGCTTTTCTATGCTTTTTTCGACCTGTGACATATACAGTAATTGTAGTTTTTTTTTTTTCCTAAGTAGGCAAGGCCCTCCCTAAGTAACTTTGGAAATTAGTGGGAAGCAATCCCAGATATCTAGCTTAAGACAACTAATGATTTTTGGCATCCATGGATGATTCACCTTACTTTTTAATGGCGGCCGTTTCCCTTTTCATATCGGTTTCCAAAGTGCATAAGCAGTACATTTTAGTCTTTACTTCTGAAAATCCTTAGGTACTCACTAATCGTCCTTTGTTCTCACCAGTAATTGAGTTGACCTCTACCAACTCGCTCCTTTATCTACGATTTGTAGGCATCGGGACAACGACAGTATAGCAGACAACTGCTGCTGTAACGGATTTCTTACTCAAATAGATAATACTGACGACGCTTTGAGTTGTATAGTAAAAAAAAACTGAGTTTCAGTAAGAAAAGCTCCTTGCTTACGTGAAAATTCAAATAACTTAGAGTAACCGGCAGAAAAAGCCTGGGAAAAATTATTTTAAAACTAATCTATAACAGTCTTTCTTCCGTCGATCTTTCGTTATAGAAGTTATTATTTACAAACAAGGAGACATCGACCACATTGATGTTTATTAATTCGCAAATTATGCTAAATAAGCCTCCTATCCTATCCTATCCTATCCTATCCTATCCTATCCTATCCTATCCTATCCTATCCTATCCTATCCTATCCTATCCTATCCTATTCTTCTGGTCCGTCTAGGAAGGGTTGACTCCCCTTCTAATGAAGGATTACTGGCGTATTAATGCAACCGGTTTGCCACTCCTCTGTTGCATCCCCTAAGGGCGATATTCATGACTGCATTTCGTGTGTTCACGGGGCCGGTTTGTCTGCTTGCGGGATGAAAAACCACAGATAAACTGGAGAGGAATAGGAATAATCCTACTATCCATGCCCAAGACCGGCTAACTTGGCTATAGCTGAGGAAAATCCTTAAGCTCCTCACGTCATCTACGGGAATCTAACCTAGGACACTCCTTCCCCATGCATATGGTTGCGAAGGGCATGACCACTAGGCTAATCGCGCGGACTGCTAAACAATCAACATGCCAATAAACACCCTGGTGTTCATCATGACATGATTTAGAAAGATACAGTTTGCTGTATCCGAAGAAAATGAGTTGTAAATCATATCACCATAATTTTTATGGAAGATAATGAAGAGTATTCTTGTAACACGGTATCGAGAAAATTTGGTGATGTCACAGTAGCTATTCTATTTAAAAGGGAAAACATGTCAGCGATCACGAGATATTGGGCAACATTATTTTATTTTGAACAATCTTTATACAAATATACTTTTTAAAACAATCTGATAATATAAGAAATTAGTGTAGCCTAACTGGCTCTTTCTCTCTCTCTCTCTCTCTCTCTCTCTCTCTCTCTCTCCTCAGTTCTTTTGTGGAACAAGAAATAATATGTGCTATCAAAATATCATAATGGAGTGGCCCTTCATATTGAGAATGCAGATCTAAATATTCCCCTAGTTAGCACATATTTATATGATTATCCTGCTGGGCTCAGAGATTTAAGTTATCATCCAAGGATAACAAATGTCAATCACTATTTCCATTGCTCTTCTACAAAGCTGTAAAAGGATAATCAATATCTTCCCAACAAAAGATGCCATTTCCATGATAACCTGCAAGACAATCGCAATATCCGTAGTTGTTCTCGTACACTTGACACGTGGCATGCGTGCTGCATTCTTCACCATTTTCACACTCAGTAATCAGTTCGGATTCTGATTTCTCTGCAAAACCTATTTCCTTCTCATTATCTGCCAAGTCATAATCATCATTATTGCTTTCATCTGGAGAATCTATGTCCGAAGATGGCGTCAGTTCTTCGATTTCAGAAAATCTTCTGTTTCCTCTATTATTCAGATCCGGTCTGAATCTGTTTCTCTTGCGATGTTCTGAGCGACTGCCCTTAGACCTTCCGTTGCTGTAAAACAGTTTTCTGTCTAACTCGAGAGGAACTGTTTCTTCAGATTCATCGGCGTCAGTTTTTTCAAGTGAAGAAATAGTGTTATCGGTTCGACTGAATCTTTTGTCCCTTGCTGAATCACTTGGTGAATAAAAACTCTCATCCTGAGGAAAGAAGTTGTTAAAATCAGTATCATCCTGGACGTTTATCCTTTTTAAACGCAGAGAAGACGGATTTTTTCTAGAACGAGAGGCTGTGAAATATAGTAAATTGTTATCAATTTCCTCCACAGATAAAGGCAAAGATTCTCTTTTAACGTCCCCCTTTTTACGCCTTAAGAAACGATTATCACTGTACTTGGGCATTGAAAGTTCAGTAGGTAAGCTACGTGAAAGTGACCGGTAAAGCGCCACTCTCTTTTGCCTTTCTGACATATAGGATCCAGTGAAATAATCATTGTTTCGTCCATCTTTTGATTCTACACCTGTAAACAAATTCAAATATATCAGCATTACAACCATTTCTTTATAAATATATATAGAAATGTATCCGAACATTGTTTCGAAACATCGTATCAGTTAACAAAATTACGAACCACAATATAACAAATATTAGAACATCTTTTATTAATGTCACTGTATAATAATATGCATATCACGAGCAAAAAATAGCGCAGTACATTCGACTCAGAAGAACAACATTTGTTGGAATCATCAAATTCAAAGTTTTTGTTTTCGTTGCCCTGCTACATCGAGAAGATGGACTGGTGTGCGTGTAGCGGATGTTCGATGAACGTTTCTTACCAGAGTACTTAACCCCAACTATGAAATTCGGAGACGGCAGTGTGATGGTATGGTCCTGTTTTTCCTGGTTTGGTCTCGAACTTCTGTTTGTGGTGCTACAAAAATTGAACTCCGACAGGTATCTGAACATTCTGGACAATGCCATGTTTCCTACTTTGTGGCGTTTCTGTGGAAATGACCATCGTTTCTTTCAGCAAGACAATGCACCCTATCATAAGGCTGCTACTGTAATTGAGTGATTTGTAAACATGAACATCACCGCACTTGATTAGTCTCCACAAAGCCCTGATCTCAACCCTATTGAACTTCTGTGGGATGAACTGAAGCGTCGGATGAGGTCAAAAGACATCCGTCCCACAACAGTCCTGGACCTCATTACATGCCTAAGGGAAGAATGGTCCAAAATTCCCATTGATCGCTATTGTACGTTTGTGAAAAGTGTGCCCTATAGGATTGATGCAGTCATCAAGAGAAAGGAGGTTCTATATCTTATTAAGGTGGTCACCGTGGCTGTTTGTTTGTCACACGATGGGTGTCTCTTGACTTCTTTCCAAGCAATGTGTAATTGTCAGTTATAAAACATATATATCTCTGTATGTGAATGTCATATTTCATAACATCAGAGACACAGGGATTAGTAATGGATCATATGATCATTTGACCTTGACAAGGGAATTAAGCTAGAGGAAGAAGTAATAAGGAACATCACGAGTAGAATTTCTAAAACACTAAATTGCAAGCATAATAAAAGAGTTCAAGAAGTATTACCTATCAGACATTATTTACTGGAAGTAACAATGCAAAACAGCTACATTGAAGGACATCATGCAAAATTTAATATCTAAATTTATTTCGAGATGTAAATTTTATAATAACTCTGAAGGTGAGTTGGATGAATAATGAAATTAAAAAAATATGTCGTGTAAGAAAAATAAAAAAAAAGCAACTGGGAAAAGTATATCTGATAAGGTATGTATTACATGAAGTAGATATATGAAACAAATGCGTTACCTAAACTGTTCATTCAAGGCTGTAGAGCAAAATTTGATTTACAGCTAGCTAAGATTCTTAATCGAATCTTAAAACTCGTTTATATATTTTTAAAAGATGTAAAGATAATAGATACAAATTAAGTAATTTGACTGTCCAAAAATAATTTTGAATGATTTGGCCTATAGCATCGGAGAAAGTCAATAAGTATGTGGGAAAATGATTAAGGGAAGAGGGAAATACTGCTAAAGGAAAAGGTTTATCTCATACAGGAGGAGGAAGATGAAGAGAAGGAAAGTATTTTCCTTCTCTTCATCTGACATATAATGCTAGAGGTAGG
Source organism: Typopeltis vanoorti (assembly GCF_054136105.1). NCBI lineage: Eukaryota > Metazoa > Arthropoda > Arachnida > Uropygi > Thelyphonidae > Typopeltis > Typopeltis vanoorti. The sequence continues at coordinate 72,917,227 of NC_143557.1, read as the reverse complement.
GACGATATATCTTCTTTTGCGGTGAGCAAAATATATATTAGGTTAATCATTTACATTTGATCATTGTTAATGAAGCTCAGTGGAAGTGGCATTTGCTTTCCGCAGAGCTAGGAGAAAGACCTAAATTTAATTCTAGTCGCCGACTATAGTAAAATATTTTAAGCTTTACTTCGACCAGTTTCTGAGTTAGTCGATCTCTGGCAAGAAAATCGAGCACAAATCCTACATATTTGTATATTTGCAATGAACCCATTGTACTGTATTAACTGATTCATTAATATACTGTGTTAGGGAGCACGAGATGGCGGCACTTGTCTGCTTCACTTCACCAGATACTGTTTATAATTAGTGACAGTCTTAGGCCAGCTATTTCTGACTGAACTGCCTACTCACCCAAAAGTTATATTGGTCTAAAAGGCCCCACCTACTCCTTATAAGGGAATAAAAGGCGTTATCGGATTTTTAAGTCATAATCAAACAATTAGACGGGTAGTCAGTGGGAATTTACTCACTGACATCTATTTATAAACACAGGCAAATCTACGTAGCGCTCTTCTGTGTGCAATGATAGGAAAACACAAATATTATTCAGTAGCGGATTATGTTCCTTTGAGGCCCTAGGCGCAAATAAATAAATAATAAATATAAACGTTCACTAAATTTTTAGATGCATATTATCTTTTTGCTATGTAATTTTTGAGTCCCCCTCGAGACGACGAGACCTTAGGCGCGTGCCCCTTTTGAGTAATCCGCCACTAGAATTATTGTATGAAAGCGAAACTTCCATATAATAATGTTGATTTTGATAGAATATTATACATTCTTAGTTTGCTCTTGTTGTGTATGATTATCGCTTATCACGATGTTTTGTTTATTATTCCATTTACTTCAGAGAATTTACTCATTTTGTTAGATAAAAAGAGAAATGTAGACGTACTGAAAGAACTAAACCAAAGATTAATAATGGAAACAATAAAAAATACAGAACTAGGAGAGAATATCTGAAACGAATGATATATGAAAGAATAACTATGAAGATGATGAATTACAAACCAAAGGATCGAAGAAACAGAGGCAGACAGATGAAATGATGGGTAGAAACTGTAATAACAAGCCACCTAAGATGAAGACGATAAAGATCGCAAAACATATGGAAATATTTCTATTGAAATCCTTAAGCACTATAGTGTTTAAGGACGTCCTCTAGCAGTGCAAGATCGCCTTCACGTAATGTAAAATGTTTTAAATCTGCTAACGCCTTTTATTTCCTTATAGGGATTTAGGTGAGGACGTTTTAATCCTAACTTCTGGAGACTGAGGGGGACGTTCAATCTCCAATGATAGCCTATCACTCTTAGTTTTAACTACTGTTCCTGTCTAGCCCTTTGGAAACGGTGTTTGCTTTTAAAGATTTTGACACTAGATGAAAGAATATTGCTCGAATAGAGGAACTTTTTCTAAGATCTTCTTTTTTTTTTTTTCTCTTTATCAAGCCAGTTCCGAATTAGTTGTTGTTTGATCAGACAGACAGGCAAGTATTTTTCCCCAGAAAATTCGAGTTTTTCACTTCATAACTCACCCTCTACCAGACAACATGCCTAAAATCTTTGATAGCCTTTGGACCAGCTATCAGTGAAAGCTAAGTAGAGAGTGGAAAATTACAGTTTTCGAAAATTTACGGTTAAATAGCCTGATCATTAGAAGAATAAGTATTAGAGGATTTTTTTAAATTATTAAAAAAAAAAGTTCGACTAATACATCTACATATACATATGTCTGATGTCTGTAAAATTGTTCTGTAAAATATATATATATATATATTGAAGTAAATGATACTGATGAAGTAAAATATGATAAAAAATATATTTCTCAATTCTAATATTTGGTAATCCGTCCTATGTGTTTTTGATTTGGATTGATGGCTAAGGCTAAGAGGCCAATGCATTTATGTCTGTAAAATTGAGTGTATTTTTCTGGTTGATTTGCCTCTTTTGTGGAATGAAAACTCTGCCACCTCCATATAAAACCAATTAACTCACCTTGTAAGAGTGGAAAACTTTATAATAGCTTTTAGAATCTCAGACGGGATTCGAACCCAAATTCTTCCAAATCATTCCTGTCAAAACTAATTCTGGATTCGCTGCTATAGGCCTCTGTAGCGTCGTAACACATGTCCTTCAGCTGGAAAGGAGTTAGGTTCGAATTCTTTCTAGGACGCGCAGAACCTTTAAAAAGGCTGAAAATGATTTAGCCAATCTCATACAGTAGTGAAAGGGCGGTTTCCTCGCTGAAACTCCAGTTTATTATTCTTATTATTATTCCAAAAACAGAAAAATCTGCCTGGAAACAAACAGAATAACATCCATAACCCAAATAGCTCCATCCAACCCATTATTGAAATACGTGATGGGTGTCATTACTCTTTTGCATTACGTGTGGAGTAGTAGAATAAGATAATCCCCATCTCACGATCTGATTTTCAGAGTGTTTTTAGCATATCCGTTCTCCAATCAACATGCTGTGCATTGAATGTTACTGTGGCATGAATGTTTATGATCGCTTTGAGGTAAAGATAATATTTTTATTGCTTCGTGTAGAACACGCTGCTTATTAAAGAGTCATAAAAAGTTCCATGTTTGTTCACTAGAGCAGGATTTCCAGATTATTTAACTCTTTAGTCCATTCACACCATTAATGTACTATAAGTTTACGACCTTTCGTAGGTGGTTTCACATATAAAAGTATTAATGCTAACGGGCAAAATTCCTTGTTGCTCATGTTACCCCCAGCAGAGATGAAGCGATAAGCGGTAGTCATCAAGAAAGAATAACACTCGAATCTGGTGCGCTTTATCTCTGTACGCGTCAGAATTACGATTGATCGGAATCACCGCAGTGATTCCGATCAATCTGACCTCACGTGTTTTCTGGCTGGTATATCTATTTTGTCAAAATAGGAACCTCTTTCCCTACCGGAAATTAGGATTTTTATTCTGGAAATAGGAAACTAGCAGTATGATTATGGCATCCGCCACACTCCCATTCGCCCACCCTCTCAGAAAAGGATGCCATGCTATTTGCTCCTCCATATTATGGAATTCTTACTCTCTACATCAACTGCGATGTTCTTTTTATCATGGTAATCAATAGACTGCACGGTATAATGTCTTACGGCTAACTTTAACTCTTGTAAATTCTTTGAATTCCTGAATAATTATTTCCACAGCGGTATATCAAGATTTCCATACCTCCTCCCTCACCCTTCAGTTTCTTGGTGTTAGATTCCTGAGTATTTTTGTGCCTTTTTTGCTTGAGGCAGCCCACTCACACATTTCCGTTGACTGATAATGTTGCCTATAATTCAGTTTGATTGCCTGATGTACGGAAAGACCATTAATATATGGCATTCTATAAGAAATGTATTTTTTTTCGAATCCCTAAGTATTCATTGACAGTCTAGCTGTTTAACTGGAGTGAAACAAGTAGTAAATCAGATATCAATGTATACCTTACTGTGCATTAATATTACAGAAAGATCGATGGCTCCCGGAACTAAAAATAAACTTTTGATTGTGACTTGGACGACCATTTAGTTCCCCTTTTGACGAAGCATATGTATACTCCATGTATTATATTATTTGTTGTCCAAACTTTCAATTGCTTGAGATTTGAGAAATATGTGATCATATATTGAAATCATTTATTGCCAGTTCTTTATTACCATGTCCTTGAAATAACACATTTCTGAATTTTTCATATTTCGTTTCCAATCAACTAAGAACATTGGTATTATATTCTCTGATCGCAATATGTGATAAACATACCTTTCCATCCGAAATTAGCAAGTTATAGGTAGACAATACATAAAGTCCCATGGTGAACAGAGCATGATGATAAATTTTGCGAACTGACTCCAAACGTTCACTCATTCTGCACTGTTTGAAGTCCAAAGATGATGAATTCTGAAAAAGAAAGAGCCCCCCCCCCTTTTTATTTCCCTTTTCTTTCTTTCTTTCTTTCTTTTCCAGAGGCATAACTACCGTGATGTTAAATCTCTGACATCAGAATATCCGAGAGCGCAAGAAACAGCACGAAGGGCAATTCGAAAATTCAAAGGGATTCTTCTAAATCTCTAAAGAAACGATGATTTAAAGCATGTGGCGGAACAAAATAGTAAAAATAACTATCTTTACTATTTTGTTCCACCACATAATAGTAAAAATAACTCGCACTTTGCAGTTCTGTCACCTTTCCCCCAGTAGAATATGAAATACTGTACATGAATATAAGAGGAACGTGTGGCGCCTTCTAACGGAGAGATGAAATTTCAACTACATATGAAAACCTTACTATTCAATTTGAATTGATAGTGAACAACTAACAAATACAGTACTATCAAGTCTCTTCAGGTAATAAAATTAATATCTTAGTTTGACTTTATTAAAAAAAAAAGTGAGCGGGGTGGGGATATACTTGAGGAAGATAAAGAATTCTTTTCAACACTGGTACTGTTTGTTGGTGTAATGGTGAAATCAAATAATCTGAATGGATAATGTGATAAAAGAAAAGAGAAAAGACATACATTTGTAGCTTAAACAGTTATATTACTATTTTTAAATATTATTAAATTTACATAACACTAAGACGCTGTTGTATTGTGAATAAATTTTGAAAGATGGAAATGATTTTTGGTGAGTTTAAATTTTGGGTAATCAGTAATCGGAAATACAGTTTTTTTTTTAAATCTTTTTTCTTTAAAAAATACATCGGGTTTACTGGTTCAGACAAATGCGTCATTCGACTAAAATTTCGAAAGAAGAGTATTAAGACCGAAGCAATGAGGCCAGTATACTATGTCTGTTAATTGTTTGTTCTGGCGGCTTGTCTATTTTGTGAGAGGAAAAAGCTGCAAAATCTATATGTTACAGGCGAACTCACTCACTCACCTTTAACTAAAAACAAAAACAAAAAAAAAAACACTCTTATAAAAGATTCTTCTCAACCCAGGCGGGATTCGCACTTTGGGACTTTTCTGCTAAAGCGGTTTATGGAGGCTATTTGTGAAGTGGAGAAATGTCACAGAATGCTACATTCCATCTTATGGAGGAGTATTATCCCGCTAGGCATTAAAAAAAAAAAAATAAAAATAAAAACTTATTCATGGTGTTTATAATGTACAGCACTTGCTAAATGACTCAGAAACTGAATACGGCAAAAGAAAAAAATAAAACCTTAAAAAAAAGGCACTTGATGTAACATGAACTTTTGATATAGATTTACCAGAATATAAAGAATAAAAAATGATGTACTCTTAATTATATAAAAAAAATAGAAGAAGAGACGATGGAAGAACTGGGAAATATAGAAGTATAAAAAATAATAAAACATCTTCAGAATTAGGTTAATGAAAGCTGGAAAAACGGAAAAGTGGAAAATTCCAAAAAAAAAAAAAAAAAAGAAGCACCCAGCAGGTCTGTTTGGTTTTAAAAGTTTAATTTTATTTCCACCCCACGATGCTGACGGAGAGATAAAAGTCAGTTAATCAACGTAATATATAAATTCTTTTAAAAAAGAATTTAAAAAATTCTTTAAAAAAAGAATTTAAGATTTATAAATCCAAGCAATTATTTTTGGAAGAATTTAATACGTTTCTAACTTTATATATAATAGTGCTTGACAGAATCTGTTAAACTTGAAAGACTGAGTCTCTGAGTGGTTTTAGTGGGGGAAAAAAAGAAAGAAAATATTTAATGTTAATGTTCGATTCAATCTAACCGGTGTGCAGAATATGACAGTCGTGATTAAAAAAAAAAAATTTAAAAAAAATCTTTAATGGTTGTTCAATATGTCTGTACTTTGACTGCGTTGTACTGCTCGAAGCACGTTATTTTGAGCTTAGTGATTAACTTCATTTCCGAATTCAACACGTATAATGATCCAGTTCCCTGTCTATTTGTGCAATGTCTATTAAAGACAATACATTCAGGAAATCAGCTTATCAATAGTGATTCTTTTTGCCGTTGCAAAGGCCATAAATGAAATATGGCTTGATAGACGTCAATAAATTTTGCATTTGAAAAAATTAGCCGGTATCCTTTCTGTAGAAGCGCGCCCGCCCGCACGCACGCACACTCTCTCTCTCTCTCTCTCTCTCTCTCAACAGAGCTGTTTGCAAAACTCCAAGCACTCTCGTGGAACTTACTTTCATACGAAAAGTAGACAATAGTCAGGCACTGCAGTTACAGTTACAAGCCACAAAATCATGAATAACTATATATGTCTTCACTGGTCCAAAAGCATAACGATATTGATTTTTTTTTTTTTTTTTCTTAAAATTACTGAAAGATTTAACCACGGAAGTTTGACAGATATCTTATGTGACGCATTGTATATGAATATGCAAATACTTGCCTGGTTCGTGTAAGATGAATTTCCTCTGAGCAACAAAAATATTCTTCTTGGTGTACATTGAACATGACAACACTCCTCCTTGGTCCTTCCTTAGTTCTTTGATTTTTACTGTCCTCCCAGTGGAACTTACTTTCATGTTGCTTGGAAGATCGATTCCTTGATGAGATTTTTCCATTCTCCAATCAAATATCATTGACCGGACCGGAAGCATTATGTAATTTTCTATATTCAATGTTATCTCCTCTCCTGGATACACATAACCGAGATCTATGGAAAAATGAAACCTGCATTTTAGAAATTCCTTACAGTATATATTGATATAGAGTATTGTTTATATATATATATTTTTTTTTTTAAAAGGTATTTTAAATACGATACGATAAGGTACATTCATTATCAACATTTCTATCAACGCAGTTCCCGACTTACCTATGGCCATACAACGAATCTTAAAAATGATCTCTCCAAGAAGAGTTTCTCTGGATTCATTTTGCTGGAAAATAGAAGCCTTGAAGAAATTATATTCCATATCAGTGTGAGTTAATGGACTCACCCTTAGTTCCATACCGCCGCTTCCAATTACGATATTCCACATTGGCTTATCTGTAGGGGGGGAAATACCATGAGTAAGCAACAGTTCTCTGATTGAAATAATTGTAACTTAATTTTTTTTTTAAATGAATCTACTGTTGTGTATTTAAGTTGTCTAAACTTTTAAAGTAACATTGGGATAGCATTTATAATGTATTTATAAATGATATTAGAGATGGTCTGAACTCTCTAGTGAAAATATATGAGAAGTAAGCAAGATAATGCGATCTGTGGATTAGGAAGCCAGTAGATTTCTGTATTTAGCTTTTCTGCATCCATTTCTCTTAGTTAATTCCATTCAAAACGAAATTCTGAGTAACAAAGTTCCAACAGTCAAAGTAAGGAAGAGGTGGTATCAAACAGGTCGTAATACATTGAATAAATCTAAATTTATTATATTCATATATCTATATAAATTGATTGCATAGTAAAAAGAATAAGCATAAACGAAATGTTAGTGATGACAAATTGATTCTATACATCAGATACGAATGTTATTTGAAGTCAAGCATTCTATCAATGAAATGACACGTTTTATATTTTCAGCAGCTTTTTTTTTTTTTTTTTTTTTTTTTTTTGTGACTGTCATATTTCCAGAAAGTTTATGCACCAACTACATTTCATTTCCATCCATACACTGATTATAGCACAATTGCCTACACAGCAGCAGAGACTATACAATTCTGACAAATATAGCGAACTATTAACACATTAACAGTTCTTCAACATCATGTCACGTGTTATCAGGCTTGAAATAGTAAACAGTCATGCTTTTTAATATCAGTTAAGTGTCCTATAGGATTCAGGATTTTTTTCAGGGACGTTTATGAAAAAATCACTTAAAAAACAGATGAGAACACCGTTAATTGGAAAGATTATATCTTTCCAATTAACGATTATAGATTATAGGTTCTGATCTCTGTCGGAGTCACATATTATATAGTTATAAAAATTATGCAGGCACCCTCGTTTTTCTCAAAAAACAAACCTCCAATAAGGGGCGATGATCTCGCCCTGGACAATGAAAATTATCTACTACCTAAAGTCATTCACACATGTCCATGCCACTGTGGAACTTGCTTTCCAATCTAGCCTATAAGTTGGAAAGTAGACACGTTACTTATTCGACCAACAAGACAGGTTTTTGCTATTTACTTCAATAAAAGAAACTCGCAGTGGATCAGATCCGTGGCAGGATTGGCATAACAGAATCGTCTGTTATGCTGATCCTAACATGAAACAACACAAGTAAATAAATGACTACAATCTAAGCCTTCTGCACACTTTAAAGAGTTTACGTTCATTACTATCACAAGCAATGTTGTGTTATTTCCTCAGCGAACTACTTCGTCTGTGAAACAAGAATTTTAAAATAGGAGATAATAGTTTTTGAGAGCAATTAGAGAGGGAGAGAGAGATTGGGTAGAAATTTATCTTTCGTATTTAGGTAGTTAATAGGTTTTTTTTGACAATTCGGGTAATGAAAGATCAAAGAGTTATTCAGCACAAAGTATTTGATACTCTGGGAGATGATTTTCTCTGTCTTCAATGCAGAAATGTATAGTATTATCAGGGTAGAAGGTACGTACCATGCTTCACATTGCTGTTAAGAAAGTGAATGTAAGAGTGGAAATGTAAGAGTGGAAAAAAAAAACGTGGGGGCAGTCGTTTCAATTAATTTTTCATTTTTGACATTTTGAAAATCGAATATGAATAATTCTGGTAAAAGTAATTTTGATAAATACAATTATAGCAAATGTTGGGACCGATGGACGAAAATAATAAGAAAAAAAATAACAATTATACCATCTAAATGCTCATAGTTTCATAGGACAACAAGTTTAGGATGACTATAGAAGGTACATTTCACAGGAGAAAAAATGTGGCATGTCTTAATCTGGTCTTTCTCTAAAAGACGTAAGTCTATCTAAAATGGCAACAACATGAACTCCGTGATTAGTTTACCCAATTTGTACTTTCTGCCTGATATACATATAGCACTACTATGAAATGCGTTCGAAGTTGAGTTTATGTTTGTGAAGAGAAAAAAGCAATATACTAATGGAAAAAATAATCTTGGAATCACACTCCAAGTCTGAACTAGCTCAATATTATCATCTCTATCCGAAAAATAAAAAGTGCGTGGTGGAGAAACAGAAAGAATGAAACAAACAAAGAAAAAGGAACAGTGCATGAGTCATGCTACGAGTAATCACCACTGTAGCCAAACTGTAACACGAGATCCACCAACCCCCATAGCGAATGACAATTCATTGAAAATTTTACTTTTTCCAGATTTTTATCGTATCCATTCTTATCATTTTACTATTTTATTATTATTATTATTTTGCCATTAACATGATAAATTTACCTGAAAAAAAATAATGATCTTCCATCTTAGTGATATGTATCCAATTTGATGATATAACAATTAAACATTTTATCTCGAAACATACAATGCTAGGAATCATTTGAAGATGTTCTCTACTTACTGTTGTTTATTTCATTTATGATGGTCTCCCTTTGTCCTAGTACTTTAAAATGCCTTTCCCATAGAATGGTTTGGTACCTAGTTAATAGTTGTTTCCCACTTATTTGTAGAGTCAACGTTATGGAGTCCCCAACTTCCCTCTCATACCAGCAAGTCCTCGATTGTGCATCATAATAATCGCAAGGAGCCCTTGGTTCGACCATGTGAGTCTTGCTGAAATAAATTAAATGAAACATAATTAACTATATATATATATATATATATATTGCACTGGAAATGAATATGACTGGTTAGATTCATAAATGTAGCTTACCTGTTTTCTGTTTCTGCATAAATAAAAGGTCTTGGCGTCGACACAGTTATTGGAGTCTCGCTGGAATAGATTAGATCAAGAATAGTTTAATCAAATAATGTAGGAAATGATTAAGATCACTTGGATTTCAGAAAGTATTAATAATTTATATCATGGTAAATAATTTCACACATTCAAGTCCATAAATGCAACTTACCTTTTTGATGTTTCTGCGTAGATCAAAGTTCCTGATGTGGGGACGATTTCATTCGTTAACTGGTTTTGCCCTGTTTTTATTTGTTCTATTTTCTTGTCTATTGTTTTTTCAAAATGGGTGATTTTTTTGGACGGATGGGAGTTTTGGGAAGACGTGTTTGTTTTTTTATTCAGGCTAACTTTATTATGGACAATAGTCTTGTGCATTTTCTGAGATGCTAATTTCATCGCAGAAGGTGATGCTTCCTCCATACTTTCTTTGACACGACTTTCTTGTAGCTCTTTAACTATAGCGCTGACTAGCTTAGGTACTAACTGATTGAGTAGCTCATCTTCACGCGATCCCTTATTGTCACTGGGTACAGCTGAAACTTCGATTTTTAAATCAGAATCTCTCATTGTAGGAGTATTTTCCTGAAGATCATCTGGATTATTGATGATACTGCAAGAAAGATTAATTATATTTCTAATAAGTCATCAGAACTTGCAAAATCTGTGTTCAGTGAATCAGTTCATATAAATTTCAATAGTTATCGTAGATACCAAATTTCATTAAATTGCTTCAAGTCAGAGCGAGATAATCATCATTATTATTATTCGATTAGTTTTGCTAATGAAATCGAAATTATAAAAGGGGGTGGGGGAGAATCTTTTATCAAGCCCTGTTGAAAACAAAACTGGTTTAACAACAAAAATTGCTGCACAGAAGTGCCCCCTTATTGTTTACACATTATATAAATCCTGTTCATTTACATATCATATAGTTTTAAAACACCTGTATTCTTAATATCGGACTCAACAATAACCAATCATGTTAACCCAAACAGTCAGTGGTACTTGTGACGTAATCATTGTCATATTACTGGTGGTTGGTTGTTTGGTGGCGCTTTAGTTTAGCATTTGTAGCAAAATAAACTAACGTTACATAAACATGAGGTTGAGAAAGTAGTCTCTTATTGTTCACACATTATATAAATCCTGTTCATTTACATATAATATAGTTTAAAACTATTTCCATTTCTCGATATTCTGTTTATTTATTTTTATATATTTATAAATAGGCAAAAGCGCGCTGTAATTTGGACGAAAATATTTTTTACTATCAAAACTTGTTCCGGCACACTACTGGAGCTTTCTCGCGGCACACCGTTTTGAGAAAAACATTAGTCTAGATCAGTGGTTCTTAACCGGTGCTCCCCGGAACACTTGTGTTTCCTCAACTGGTTACAAGTGTTTTCCGCCGGTGAAAGATATCACATGACACAGTTCTAAGTGTAATTGATTACTCTGATCCTAACAACTGAAGACTGCTTTGAGCGTTTACTTCTAAACCAATAGAATATCGTTTATAGGTACTATTTTTTTAATGTGTAAAAATTTAACAATATTGGAAGAAAAGATTTCAAGTTACTTTCTTTCCTTAAATACACACAATTATGACTGGATTCGAAATCCACTTGGCGCAGTTAATACACCGAGTTGTGAATTTTCGTTACGAGAAGAAGAACAATTAGTTACCTTGTCAATGGATCGTACTCTGAAAATGAAATTCTCTGAAATAACTCTTGAGGAATTTTGGATTTTTGTCCAAGCCGAATACCCAGCTCTCTCCACAAGGGCACTGAAAATTTTGTTACAGTTTTCAACATCATATTTGTGTGAGCTCGGGTTCTCAATAATAACCAAATAAAGTGAAATTTTATTTGGTTAGTATTGAGTTAAAAACTAAAAAGTGCGAAAGACTTACTAATATAGACAAAGAGAGATGAGGGTAGCTATATCACATATTAGACCTGATATTGCTGAAATCTGCAAAAGCCAACAAGCTCAAGTATCGTATTAAAATAAGTTCTATTTTTATAAAAGGCAGATCCATGCATATTTTTATTATTAGTTTTATTATCCTAATGCTTTTGGTGTTCCCTCAAATTTTCTTATAATCAAAAGTGTTCCGTGACTTCGAAAATGTTAAGAACCACTGGTCTAGATAATGAATAAAGAATGTTGCCTATCGAATATGTATGTTCTCTTTCTTTCTTTTCTCTCTCTCTCTCTCTCTCTTTTTTTTTTTTTTTACCCCAGATGTATATCATGAACATCTTTAAGTCAAGAATTTGGCCATTCAACCCACTGTCGATGCCAGGTTCTTTTGCGCCCTAGGAAAGTTTACAAGTGCGCCCCTTATTTCATAAACTAAAATGTTTTTTCTAACTGACATTAAACAGAATCAAATTGTCTTTCAGGTTAAATTAATAGATAAATTAACAGGATTTTTTAATTTTCTTTTTTAATTAATTTGAAAATTCTCTGTTATAATTCGTTTACAAAAAAAGTTATAAAATACCGAAATTTAATATTTTAAAATATTTATCTTAACTGAATTTTAAATAGCGGTAAGTTCAAATCATTTAGGTAAGGAACAAAAAAGAACCAAAAGTTAAATAGTAAAACAGTGCGATGTGTAAGGGATAAGGAAAAAGAATCGATACGTAAATCATATATCACTAATTTAATTTTTATATTTTAGTAAAGGATGAATAAAGTCTGCGCGGTTAGCCTAGTGGCTTTGCGCTACGCAACCATATGATTGGGGAAGGAGTGTCCCAGGTTCGATTCCCGTCGAAGAGGTGAGGAATTTGAGGATCTTCCTCAGCCACAGCCAAGTTAGCCGCTCTTGGGCTCGGGCAGTAGGGTTTTTTTCCGTCAGTTTATCTGGCGTTTTTCATCCCGCAAGCAGGCAAACCGGCCCCGTGAACATATGCCTCTACAGCCAAAAATATATTCCCCCCCCTAACCCCAGCGGCAGACCAGGCGACAGGTCGGTTGGGTGGTACTAACAAGGGGTCGCATCTAAGTAACACGCGGACCCTGCAGAGGAAGTGGGAATAACGCGTAGTGAAAGAAGTAAAGTAAAGTATGAATAAAGCATAGCTTGAAGTTTTGCGCCCCTTCATGGCTTTTGCCCTAAGCTGTTGCCTAGTTTGCCTAAATGGTAGCGTCGGCCTTGATTAAACCTTATATCGAAATTCAACCTCTGTAAACATCGACTTTATTTTATTCATGCGAATTTATTATATTTTATGTTATTATATTATATAATAACATTATATGTTATTTAAGTATAATTGATAATACTGTTATACGTATAATTGATACTGAAGTATACATTATGCGTATAATTGATAATACTGAAGTAATTCGTTATTATTGAAACCTCGTTAGCCAAACGAATAGCCTACAACCCATAGGAATGTGAGTTCGAATCGCGCCAATAGGATGGATGTTTGTGAATTTTCTTATAGATTTCTTCAGCCGCTGAAGACCACCATTACACTTATTGAAAGTTTGAATTGGGGTAAAAGAAGTTTCATATTTGGTCTCCCGAGCAAGATTTGCAAATTATTTACTTCTTAACAGACCGACGGTACAAAATATGCAATGGGTTAACAACGTGTGGGTGGGATTCACATGGAAAAGGTAGCAGATTCGAACATCCGGTGCAGAAGATTTTTTATTTTTCAATTTTGACGATCTACAGCTTCATTTAAGTTCATGAACATTCTGACAGTTAGTTCACCATTAATCGACACTTATTCATTTTCTGTTTGCATACCACTTGTTTGGAATAAAAATAAAAGAAAAACAATAAATCCTGTAAACGTTTTTTAAATATTTTTAGAATTTGCGACAGAAATATTAACAGCAGAGACTCTTGAATTTAAGATTAAATGAAAATTATCCCCTACCTCTTTCCTATCCGAACTTCAAATAATTGTAAAGATAATATATTAAATTTAGTATTTAATATCCAAAAATAATAATTCTGAATTAGTTTTGATGCTAATTAAAAGGTACAGTAGAGAACAAATTAATCCGAACAAGCCGAATTTTCGTTAAGTTTTGGTTCTATTTTCGGTTTTTTCACTGTTTTGGTTGAGTGATACGTGTTTTAACTGTCTCACTGATGTTTATTAATAGTGCAAACAAGTTGGGATTCATTTTAAAATGTGGGCGAAAAAAGGAAAACTACACTTACTGAAGATCGTTTACTGGTTAGGAAAAGCAAAATGAATCCAAGATTGTCTGCTGTAGACTTAAATAAAGACTTGGCAGTTAGTGGGAATTAATGCTTCTTCTGACATGGTGTTGGAAGTAGGGAGGCCTGCCCACAGACTAAAAAAAAAAAAAAAACAACAACTGTTGACGAAGGCTATGCAGAAAAAGAGTTTCCATTGGGTAAAAGTGTACAAAGATTGGACTGTTGAGAAGTGGAAGAAGGTCATATTATCAAATGAGAGTCATTTCTTTGTCCAAGGAGAGCGAGTACCATGTTCTGGGGTTGTTTTACACATGAGGGTTCAGGATCACTTGTGTCTGGTGACAGTATGATGAAAAGTGACCAATACATAAAATATCGGAGAAGAGAGTGGTCCCACAGATCCAGAAGGACAAAACAAAATCATATTCCAACAGGATCTCATTCCATGCCACACTTCAAAAAAGTGAAAGAGTTCCTCAAAAATCACAACATCCAATTGCTTCAGTGGCCAGGTAACTCTCCTGACATTAACCAAATTTGTCGGCCATAGTGTAAAAGAGACTTAAAAATTAAATTGTGATAGAAAGGATAACTTAATGCAATCCATTATAAAAGTACAGTTTCGAGATGCAGAAATAAGAAAAATGTGTTCCACGTTGGAAGAGTCCTTGCCTAAGCGAATTAATGAACTTATTAGGAACAAAGCAGCAATATAAATTATTAGATAAAGTTTGAGTTTAATTTTTGTACTTATTTTCTTGAGAAATTAAAATTTTTCTTTTAAAATGTGAATGTTCAGATTAATTTGTTCGCTACTGTAGCTATGTGCTAAAATTGCTAGAAGCTTGTAAGATTTCTCTTTATAATGTATGTAAATGAAATTTTCATATTAAATATAATTTAACGAACTAATTATCGAATCCGTAGTTTCAGATACTTATAAGAAAGGGTAACGTACATGGTTTCCTATTCTCGATAACGACATTTCCCTTTGGTTGGAAAGACCCAGGTTCGAATCCCATCTAGGATTTCGTTTTCTTCTGCAGCTTGTCCCACTTAAGTGGGGTCACTGTTTTCGGCGAGTCTCCTCCACATCGTGGGCTGTAACCACATTCACGTTCTTCATCCTCAAGTCCTCTTCCACCAGCTTCCTCCATCTCTTCTTTGGCCGCCAGTGCTTCCTCCTCCCATGCACATCCATCTGCATGACCTTTCTTCCCACATACTTGTCCTCCCTCCTCGTTCGTAACTTTCACCGTTCCCCTCACATGGTCATTTCTCAGATGATCCTTTCTGGTCACACCGCACCTCCACCTAAGCATTCTCATCTCCGCTACCTCCATCCTGCTGATGTTATTTTCCCTCAAGGCCACAGTTTCCATAGCATACGTCATAGCTGGTCTCACTACTGTCCTATAGATTTTGCCTTTCAGATTGATCGGCACCCTCTTATCGCATAGCACTCCATCCATCTCTCTCTCTCCACTTCCTCCATCCCGCTTGTATCCTGCATCCCACTTCCTTCTCAGCCTCTCCATCCTCTTCCACTGTTGAACGTAAGTATCTAAGGTCCCTAACCTTCCTGCTGACATTTCCTTCCAGCTCCAGATCTATCTCCTGTCTGCCACCCACTTTGCAACACATATACTCTGTCTTACTTCTGCTCAGTCTCACACCTCTCTCTTTCAGTACTTTCCTCCATCTTTCCAGTTTATCTGCCAATTCTTCTCTTGAATCTGCACACAGCAAGATATCATCAGCATACAATATTGTCCAAGGCGCGTCTTCTCACCTCCTCCGTCACCACCTCTATCACAATATTAAACATGAACGGACTTAATGCTGACCCGTGATGCAAGCCAACTGTCACTTGAAAACTTTCTGTCTCTCTCAGGCAGGTCCGAACTCTTGTCTTTACATTTCTGTACATCTCCTGCACCAACCTGACATATTTCTCAGGTACCTTCTTCTCCCTCAGACACCTCCAGACTTCTTGCCTTGGCACTCTATCGTACGCCTTCTCCAGATCTATAAACACCAGATATAGCTCCCGTTGGTTCTCTCGAAACTTTTCCATCATCTGCCGTAACCCAAAGATAGCATCTGTCGTTGATCGACCAGGCCATGAAGCCAAATTGCTCCTTTGCAATCTCCACCTCCTTCCTCAATCTTTCATCAAGAACCCTTTTAGGATTTTCATTGTGTGGAACATCAACTTTATCTGTAATTCTTGCAGTCTTGTGCATCCCCTTTACCCTTATAGATGGGAACAAGAGTACTTTCCTTCCATTCCTCGGGTATAT
Source organism: Typopeltis vanoorti (assembly GCF_054136105.1). Classification (NCBI taxonomy): domain Eukaryota; kingdom Metazoa; phylum Arthropoda; class Arachnida; order Uropygi; family Thelyphonidae; genus Typopeltis; species Typopeltis vanoorti. The sequence continues at coordinate 72,900,885 of NC_143557.1, read as the reverse complement.
TTTATCTATATTTGCTCTATTTTCCTGTTGGCAAACTTTCATGAACAGGTCCCACAGCAGGTCAATTCCCTCTTCCCCCAGTGCCTTCCATGCCTCCACTGGGATCCTGTCAGAGCCAACCGATTTTCCATTCTTCATCCTCTTCATGGCCTCCTTCACTTCCACTCTACTGAGGTTCTGCACCATCCCCTAAGAAGGCTGCCTATCTTCTCTGTGAGTCCTTGCATTTTCCTCATTCAAAAGTCCTTATCAAAGTATATTATCTATCTGTTTCTTATATCCACATCCCTCCACAATACTTTTCCTCCTGAGTCTTTGTTCTGCCTCACATGTAAGATGTCCTTTGATGCCTTGTTTATACATTTTGATTTACTGTATTTGATTTTAGTGTGATTTTTTTTAGATTTAAAGCCAGTTAAATGTCTGTTAATTGCGTGCGTTCTAATTCTAGTTTTCGGGATGAAAAACCCAAGTTTCGGAGTGGCAAACCCTACCTATTGCCATGGTGTGAAACCAGCTAATTGACTTTCAATTGACTCGTTCTAGCGGGGGAGAAAACCTTTATCAGGGTTTTTTCAAGTGAGAGTGGGTTAGATACGTACATACGGAGGTGTATGAACCCTTTTTCCCCGAAATTCACCCAATTTATAGCCCAAGCATACAATGCTTTGGGCTATAAATTAAGTGTGCATATATGATTAACCATCCTATCATAAGCAATAACCAGGTTTCTAAGATTCCAAGTTACTTTGCCGTACCATCGAGCAGTTTCTAAGATTCCAAGTTACTTTGCCGTACCATAGGCCATCGAGCCTAACAGGAAGGGGAAGATAGGATGGGATTGGATGAGTAGGTAGCTGATATATTAATACCATTAATTTATCCGACTTTATGAAATATTAATAGGTATTCATATTAGTGAATAACTATAGTACATTAGCTTTAGAACAAGAAACACAACTTACCTAGTTTTTGGATGCTTAACGTAAACGGAGATTCCACGAGTCTGGACATCATTAGACGTTGAAGTTTTTGCTCCAGATAAAGAACGGGCATTAATGGACGATATATTTTTTTCTTTTTCACCGATAATGTCTTTTTGACTAAGAGTTTTTTGTATTTCACTAGTTGAAAGCTGATCAAGTTGGCTCTCTGAAGATGGTGGAACCTTCTCTATGCTTTCTTTGTTTTTATCTTCTTTCAATGGGATAGGTTGCGCTTCGGGAAATGATGGAGCCTCCTCTATGCTTTCTTTGTTTTTGTCATTTTTCAATTGAACAGGTTGCGCTTCGGTAAATGATGGAGCATCTTCTATACGGTCACTGCTTTGGTTTCTCTCCAGTTCTTTCACAATGGTAATAATCAGCTTGTTTAGGATCTCTTCTTTACTCGAATCTTTTAAATCAGTGGGCATTGCTGCATCTTCCTTTTCCAAATTAGATTCTCTGATTATGGGAGTGTTTGTTTGCAGCTTCTCAGATTGATTACCTCCTCTCTCTATGATTGAGGCAGAAAATGTACTACTAACTAGCGAACAACTAAACAGAAATATTTGGAACACCTAAAATAAAAACGGCGTATGTGAATATCCTTTTATGTGAATATCCCTTTATGATTGGGACAAATGAAATACACATAGAAAACAAATAGAAATATTTAAAACATCTAAAATAAAAAGAGGTGTTGTAATAAATTTTGAAATTCTATTAAATTAAATTAATTAATCTAAATATGCTTTTAAAATTAAATAATAATTATAGTCTTTAATTTTAAAAATAATTTTAACTTTAATCTGATTTTAATTTTTAAAATAATTTTAAGGTCCCTAATGAATTTCTGATTCCCTTGAGGTCTCTGGTAATAAAAAGTTATCTAAAAGTATTAATTTTTAATAATAAGTAATTCAAAATTTTATGACCTGGTCCTAAAAATGCGCCCGATGGTACTTAAGTATAAAATCCACCCCCCCCTCTATTCTTTAGTAGAGAACTATTGGTCAATAAGATCAATTGTAACTGATAAATTAATTACAAGCGTCACTAGAAAAAGCCAGACAAGATTATTCAGGCTATGGTTCACCTGAACCATAGTCTGAATAATCCAGGATTCTGGATTATTTAATAATCCCTTAGTCCACTCAAGGTACAAATGTATGATAGGTTCACAACCTTTCGTCAGTGGGATTCACTATAAGTCTGCGCATAACGCCTATATCAGGGGTCTCAAACTGGTGGCCCGCGGGCCGCATGCAGCCCCCAAAGCAATTTCTTGCGGCCCACGACGCCTCAAGGAAAGATGGGAAAAAAAAAACGATGGTTGCTTTTATAACAAAACAGAAATACCATATTTACTTGAATATAACTCGCCCTTACGTATCACTCGCACCCCTGATTTTACTTTACGAAAAAAAAATTAAAAAGTTTTGCATATACATCGCACGCGAAAATAAAGTTTAACCACTTTCAAGCCAGGGCGATAACTCGCTCCCTGCGGTAAACAACATGCCCTCCCCAACTCCCACTATATTTCAGATGCAAGGAAAACAAGTAGTTTTATTGTACCACTGAATAAAGTATAGAGACATTTGCTGTGTGTGTGTAATATATTTCTCAACATGTGTAATATATTTCTTTAATGCGATTAGAGACAACTGGGAGAAACACGGCACTCACTACTGAATAACATGTCTGATCCCACATTAACTATGCTGTTTAGACTCAAGCAAAACCATAAGTTACACCGGCAAACACAGTATCTAACTAAAAACTATTGTTTTTAGTTAGATATGTGTGAGTGCACCCACTAACTCAAACGCAAAGCAACAATAAAATTAATTTCGGTTTAATTTGGTTTAAATGCCATAATAAAAAAATTCAGCTAACGCTTTTATTCCAGTAATATAAATATAATAAAAGTAGTCTTTATTTTTTTTTAGTTGTCATAATCATTATACTATTATTTTACGTGTCTCGTAATAACTTTTTTAAATATATTTTTGTTATTAATTTTCCAATTTATTTATACTCATTCTTTCACTTTCCTTCGATTCTAATTAGTGAAGGCTTTTTAGTCGAAATTTTTTGCGGCCCACTTGAGATACACTTTTATAGCAAATGGCCCACGGTCCAATTGAGTTTGATACTCCTGGCCTATATGATTTATGAATATGTAGACGGGTGGTACTGAAGAAAAACTAAAAGTTGGATTGTATGAATGATGGTCACATTCAAAATGAAAATAAATTAAATATTGATATGAACATTTCTTGACAGATAAGATGGGGAGAGAATTCGCGTTTATGTAGATTCTGTAGAGCTTACCTTAAACATGATCACTAGCTTGTTCCTAGAAGAAAATAATGCGAGCATTGGCATGCAGCCATTTGCTCTATGTACCCCAGTGCAATCTACATTTAAGGTTTGTTCTAATCAGAAAACAACAATAATCATGAGAGATGAACATTCGCACATCTAGCTGTCCTATAATAATTATTCACACAACAATGAATAAATTTAGCGGTATGTTTTTTTTTTACTTGTTATGGTATGACAATCAAATTAAACATCAAGGATATAGAATGCGTCATCTGGAGAATATTCTTAACCATGGAGAAAAAGTTACTGGCAGATGAACAGAGTTTTTTGTGGGGATTGCAAACAAAATAACGAGAGAAAACTCGCGTTTAGGAGACGGATGACTCTTCCAGCAGATTTTGTAACGTGGAATTAGATGATAATAATATTCGATTATGCTTTTTTTTGCTGAGTAAGAGGATTTTTTGGAGAACACTATGGGGAGAAAGGCTGTTCAAAAAAAAAGTGTTAGGGGAAAGGAGCATGGGTAGTTGGTGGTTCAGTATGTTTGAAGTTGAACCGCATATGCATATCACTTAGACCAGAAGCTGTGCGTGCTCTTAAGTTTAGAAGAAAGTAGAAAAATCGTGGCCGTCAGCTCGCTGGAGCGGCTCACATAAAAATACCTATTAGTATTTTAAAAAGTACCTATTAGATGACCTTATTAATATAAGGTCATCTATTAAACAGATTGGCCTCTTTATGGAGGTTTTTTTGATGTACCGTGCCAAATGTGAGAACAGCATTTTAAAGCTGGATAAATATGAGATTGATAAACTGTTTGGAATCATACAAGGGAAAAAGAAAATGTCTTGGACAAAAGCGGGCACAAGTTTACTAGAAGCTATGGAAGTGATGTGTTAATGCACGGAAAAGACCCCAAATTTAATTCCAACTCTAGAAGAGAAACAAAACACGATCTTGATGGGATGGGAGATCTGAGTATTATCGAAGGTAAATGAGAGTAAAATGAGATCTTTCTTACGAGAAACGATAGGACTGTTTTTTGCTAGCATTAAGCTGCCCAGTGAAGACAAATTTTCATCACCCAAGAATCACTGTTTATAATATTGGTCGTGAAAGCTTCGATGATATGAATACCATATTCTATTAGTGGAAAAATTAAAGACAGAAAACGATATTCACTATAAGACATTGTGAACGACCAGAGAGGAAACTGGCAGCGCAATTAAGGAATGTAAATTAGTGTATAACGATCTGTTTTGACACTCCTAGTACTATGGATGCACACGTCATTTTCACAGGGCTGCATATGTACCTCACATAAATAGTCAAATAAATAAATAATTAAAAATTATAAAAAAAAAACAAAAAAAACAGAAATGATCCCCAGGCTGCTCATAATACTAATGTACTATAGATTTTGTGGGTTGTTACATTTAAAAAAGTAAAACAATAATTTAGATTTTAACTTAATTCTCATCAAAAATGAATAAAAGGTTTAAAAAAGTGTGTCTGGAATTGTTTTTTATTTTACCAATTGGATAATTGCACTTTTTTCTTAATTTAAATCATTCTGTCTATTATTAGCGTTTTAAATTTATAACGCATTTCTTATTGAGTTTTAAAACTTTAAATTAGTTCAATACTAATTTGTCCTAGTTTACTTCCTATACATCAATCAAATATCATGTCTTCCAACATTTTTTTTTATCACAAAGTCTTAATTATGACATGTTCAAATGATATGAGAAGTTTCTATGGGTCCCTCGATCCTCCCCTTATTTGATTAATTTATTTATTTGATCTTAACAGGAAACTTTTTGCTGTCAGTTAATTTCATAGAAGTCCGTATATGATGCGATCAGCTCGTTACTGTTAGATATTCATTCACAATTGAACTTGAAATCAGCCGAACTTAAGAACAATCTTCCTCGCAAGTGTTTCCCATGCATTCTAGCTATTCAAGATAAAACCAGATTTATTTTATATTACGAACTATTCCGATTCCCCACTCAAAGACACTATTTCTTATCGATAATGTGTAAGAAGGAATTCAATGAGATATGTTGCGAGATAAATACTGCATAATGAACAGTTGCATTATACTTAATATTTTGTGATTATAACTTTAAAAATTTTTATATATAAATATTATAATTAATAATAATTTAAAATATTTTTTAAATCTTTAGAAAATTAAAAAATTTTGTAAAAATTATTTTGAACACCTTAAATAATCTAAAATACAATCACTTGAAATAATAATTTCAAGTAGCAATTCAATCGACGGAGGAAGGAATCAATCGACCGTGGGATGCGGTGATTGATTCATTAATGCCCTTGGGGGTGATGGATAGCAACGCAAAGCTGTACCAATGAAGTTTAACTGAGGTTCGGCTGTTGCTCTTACCCACTTGGGCGATGAGTTTTTGAGTTCGCTCTCTTAAGGTTTTTGCCTTAAGGGAGCACTTTGAGTCTCCGGGGAAGGTTTTCTCCGGCACGGCCCGCTGAGGGGCTTTGTCGGTGAATTATTTTCCTCGGAATTTGAGCGGTTCTGCTCAGTGGTCGGGGAGCCCGTCACTGAGTGGAACCAACGCTGAGATTAGGACGGTCTTTCGCCCACTATGGAGTGGCCTAGAGATCGTCCGTATTTTTGAGATTTCACCTTTACTTACATAGTCGGTGATTGATTTTATATGAGATGCCCATATAGGGTAACGGATGGCAATGCTGAACCAGTGAAGTTTAACTGAGGTTCGGCTGTTGCTGTTATCCTGGGTTAATGAGTTCGCTCTCTTAGGTTTTGCCCTAAGGGAGCACTTTGAGTCTCCGGGGAAAGTGTTCTCCGGCACGGCCCGCTGAGGGGTACTTGCCGGTGATTTATTTTCCTCGGAATGTGAGCGGTTCTGCTCGGTACTCGAGTTTCACTGAGTAGAACCAACGCTGAGATTTGGACGGTCTTTCGCCCACGAATGAGTGGCCTAGAGATCGTCCGATATTTTTGAGATATCACCTTTACTTACACATACGGTGATTGATTCATTCAATCCAATACCCTTGGAGGGTAATGGATAGCAATGCTGTAGCTAATGAAGCTCTAACTGAGGCTCGGCTATTGCTGTTACCCTCCTGCCATGATCAGAGCTTTAATAATAGCTCAATAACCTTATCCCTACACTGTCCACTACAGATAACGGGGAATATGAAAAGCATTCTTGCTTCGCCCCTTTAAGCCAGTCCTTATAAGGACTATGAAAAAAAAAAAAAAAAAAAAAAAAAATTCAATCGACCGTGAGATGTGGTGATTGATTCATTCAATCCAATACCCTTGGAGGGTAATGAGTGACAATGCTGTAGCCAATGAAGTTCTAACTGAGGCTCTGCTATCTGCTATTGCTGTTCCCCTCCTGCCATGATCAGAGCTTTAATAGCTCAATAACACCTTATCCCTACACTGTCCTATACAGATAACGGGGAAGATGAAAAGCATTCTAGCTTCGCCCCTTTAAGCCAGTCCTTATTATAAGGACTATAAGGATATAATTGTTCGATGTTCCCCAAAGATGATATCTTCCTATTTAATACCAAGATTCCCTGGAAAGCAGAAGCCAAATATCTGGATGTACTGCTGGACAGAAAACTAACTTTCAGTTCTCATATAAAAGCCTCATGTTCAAAAGCATCAAATCTCATTGCACAGCTTTACCCTCTTATCAATAGGAATAGCAAGCTGGATACCAAAATAAAACTGCTCCTTTATCAACTGTTGATTCGACCCATTATTACTTACGCGTCCCCAGCCTGGAGTCACACCTCAAGTACAAATATCCTCAAACTACAGAAAGTGCAAAACAAATGTCTCCGCATGATATTAAACGCACCATGGTACGTCAGAAATGTCCAACTCCACCGGGATACAAATATCCCCTACATCTACTCTTTCCTGCAGTCTTCAGCAGTGAAGTTCTTCTCAGTGTCCTCTTCACATCCAAATGAATTAGTGCAACAAGCAGCCAATTATGATGAAACAGACTTCTCAAAATATAGGAGACCGAAGGCCATCCTACTTCCAAATGAAGATCTCTGAATCGCACCCACTCAGGCAGAGCTCTTAGCTCATAAACTTTTCCTCACACAGTAATACTTATCAGATAGCAGGGAATAAAAAAACATTTTGCTTCGCCCTTATGGTCAGCAACGTCTTGCGAATTGTTGGATGTGGATAGGTTGGAATCAATCGACCGTGAGATGCGGTGATTGATTCATTCAATCCAATACCCTTGGAGGGTAATGCTGTAGCCAATGAAGTTCTAACTGAGGCTCGGCTATTGCTGTTACCCTCCCGCCATGATCAGAGCTTTAATAGCTCAATAACACCTTATCCCTACACTGTCCTCTACAGATAACGGGGAAGATGAAATGCATTATTGCTTCGCCCGTTTAAGCCAGTCCTTATAAGGATAAGGAATTGTTGGATGTCCAAACCAACTAATACAGCAAGCCGGAAACTATGACGGTAATGACTACTGGAAACATAAAAGACCAAAAGCCATCCTAACACCCAACGACGAATAACCACTTCTGCCCACTCAGGGCGAGCTAAAATAGTTCACAAATCTCTCCCATCACTGCTCCCGAAACAGACAACAGGGAATATGAAAAGCGTCAAGCTTCACCCTCTGCGCCATATATGTCCTGCGTCCAATTGTTGGATGGTAAATGGTGGCCCTTGGAGGGTAATAAATACCAATGGCAATATTGTAGCCAATGAAGTTCTAACTGAGGCTTGGCTATTGCTGTTACCCTCCTGCCATGATCAGAGCTTTAATAGCTCAATAACACCTTATCCCTACACTGTCCTCTACAGATAACGGGGAAGATGAAAAGCATTCTTGCTTCTCCCCTTTAAGCCAGTCCCATATCACACATTTCAACTCAAGAGGACTATAAGAATTGTTGGATATTATCAACTGATCATAGCTAACACAACTGCCCTCAGAGGGCGAGCTTAACTGCTCACAAACCTCCAGTTCCCAAACAACTCTCATTACAGATAAAGGGGGAATATGAAAAGCACTAGTGCTTCACCCACCCTGTCAGTAATGTTAATGGTAATTGTTGGATAGGCAAGAGGGGCGAGATATCAATCGACCGTGTGATTCGGTGATTAGTGCCGTTATCCTAAGATCGAAAGAAAAATGGTCATCAATCGCGAAGACAATGAAGAACAGCAATATCAAATTTATATCAGCTAAGAACACAGATGACGGAGTCCGAATTCAACCAGAAGGGGAGTTGGACTACCGCCGGATCACCAGACTTATGGACGAACTGAATGTCCCATATCACACATTTCAACTCAAGAGTGAAAAAAACCTAAAAATAGTCATCAGAGGTCTGGCAAAAACCATTACATCTGATGAAATAGCTACTGACTTCAGATCACAAGGCCTTGAACCAATTAAGATCTCGCGCAGACAAGCACCCCATGCCTCTGGTCTTAGTGGAGATCAGTAAAGACCACAGAGAAATTTACGACCTTAAGGATAGTCTGCAACTTAGTCATCAAGACCGAACCACTCAGAAGAAAGGCATGCACCGGTCAATGTCATCGCTGCCAAAAATTTGGGCATGCACAAAAGTTATGTAAAGTAGATTAAACGTGTGTAAAATGCGGTGACAGCCATCCCTCGCACACTTGCACAAAACCACAGTCTACACCTGCTAAATGCGCGAATTGTGGCGGCCCACATCCAGCCAACTATAAGGGCTGCTCAATTCACCCTTCTAACCTACAGAAAACAAGAGCGGCGTTATCCCCCGCCCACTCAGAATCAAGCCATGAAACCTGCGCCAGATTTCACAGCGCGAGGTGTTACAGCCGATAAAACTTTCGCTTCTACGGTTTCTCCGCGAATTTTACCCGGAGCCTCGGCAGCTTATAGCCAAAACTCTGCACTGATTCTTGCTGCCTCACTAGGGGAGATGCTAACAGCCTTTAGCAAAATGAACCCCAGCCAAGCCGACACCAACAAATTCCTCAGGAATACCGACGTCATCTTCTCCGTGGTCAACAAGTGACATGCTCTCCTGCACATCGTTGCTGATATCCCAGATATTTTCTCGTTGCTCCGTAACACTACCACTGCTTATTCACCTAAGCGGCTTTTCATCCCAAGCAACTCATTCAGGAGTTTTCTAAGCCTTCGAAAGTTTCTCTGTTTTTCGGTTCAGGCACTTCCGCACTGCCCTGAATAGAGTGAGCCAAGTGCTCGTTAATCTTTAACACAAATCTGTTTCCTAGTGATGAAGGGATAATAATCCATGGGATTGAGGTCCATCAAGCCATAGAAGTTACAAGTTACAATTGTTGGATAAGGTGTACAGGTGGTCTTTAGGATTTCCAGGGTAACGAATGGCAATACTGTAGCCAATGAAGTGTTAACTGAGGCTCGGCTATTGTCGTTACCCAGCCATGACTAGAGCTTTTAGCTCAATAACATCCCACCCACACAGATTTTCTTCATTCAGATGACGGGATAAAGAGTCAAGGACTCAGTCCATCTCCCAATTCTTTTAAGAACTTTAAGAATTGTTGGATAACAGAATAGTGCAGAGAATAGCGAATCCTTCTATGTTTTTCCTCTTTATTGATTTTAAAAAAAGAAAAGCATTTGATACCATATATAACACAATGCAGTCATCAGTGCCTTACTGGAAATAAATGTGGACCTTACTCACATCCACATGATAAAAGAATTTAACAAAAATCAGACCACACAAATAACCCTATTTGATCAACGTATAAGTATAGATATAAAGAGAGGGGTCTGCCAAGACGATGTGATCTCCCCCAAATCGATTTACCAGCACTTTAGAATACAATCTGAAAAAAAATAGACCTAAACGGAGGAATAAGCATAGATGGTGAAAAGCTACAAATTCTTATGTTTGCCGATGATCTAGTACTGATATCCAACAACCCAAAAGACCTAGAAGAAATGGGTGAAAAAGTATACGCAAACAGCAGTAAGATTGGCTTAGAAATGAATCTAGAAAAAACAAAATGGATCAAAAACATCTACACAAGTGACAGTCACCTATGTATTAATAACATTCCTATAGAACAAGTTGACTCATACAAGTACTTAAGACAAACAATAAAAATGAATAACGATTTATCTGAAGAACTAGAAAAAAAAGAAAGAAAGTTACATGGCTATCATTCAACAGACTAAAAGAAACACTTACTGATCCAAATCTTGACATCTCTCCGAAGGCAAAACTATTTAATAGTGATATTCTTCCATCACTCACATATGGATCAGAAACATGAAACACGACAAGAAAAGAAGAAGAGACTCTCAGAATAACTCAGCGTGCAACAGAACGCAGGATTTGCAACATCAGCAGAATGGAACATGTTAGAAACACGGAACTTAGAAAGAGATCAGGCATAAAAGATGTGGTAACTGCAGTATATGAAAGAAAGATGAGATGGGCAGACTCAGGGATAACAGATGGACATATAGAATACTCAACTGGCAACCAAGAATAAAGAGAAAACCAGGAAGACCACCTACAAGATGGGAAGATCCACTAGAGAAATCTATGGGTATAACATGGAAGAGAGAGGGTCAAGAGCGAGATCGTTGGAGGCATCTTTGTGACCTGCACTCATGGAGAAATCCTAAGTGAAACACAGGTCCATCCTTGATGGACCTGTGTTTCACTTAGGATTTAATGTTAATACAACTCATTTAAAGTTAATACAACTCATTTAATGTAATTTCAGTGGTCATTGTACCGATAAGGCGCTGGTCATATTTGTGCATTAATGCTTATTGAGATCCAGAATAAACGAAGCTACAGCATGTATGAAATTAAATATCACAGATGCTGAAAATTCATGCCAATGAATCGGTACCGTAGCGTTACTTTCAAGCCGCTCAAAGACCTCTGAAAATTTTGACACGCGGACCAAAACGGGGGGGGGGGAGTTTTATTTAGGAAGGGTTAGAAAGTCTGTAGTCACCCGTACAGGTCGTGGCATTAAACTACTTATTCATCTACTCATAAACTTCCTTCAGCGAAAAATAAGTGCTATCTTATAAAATAATCTGAAAAGTAATATTTTTGTGACATGTAATAAAGAAATTTATTTTTTTTATATAAAGAAAATAAAATTACTGAATACAAATTACTCTCTGAAATTCGAGCAACAACAACAATACTAATTTAAATAATATCTGCCATAGTCGCTTCTTAACTGCAATCAGACTCCGGCTATTTGCGTACTTGGATCACTGTTAACAGATGACGATTTTTAAGAGGTACTTAGTTAATAAAAAATCCTTAGAGAGAGAGAGAGAGAGAGAGATTTGTAAACTATAGTACAAATGTACTATAGCCTTATAAAAATAATAAAGAAATAATCTGGGGTGAGTGCAGTTAATAACCAACGCCGTTTTTCATTCTTAGTTTAATATTTCGCAAGTAGAGGACAATTACAGAAAATACAACTTTTATTACAAGTTTAAATTAAATTTAAATTTTATTATTCTGTACAGACTAGCTATGGTAATGTTGTTTATTTTTTTCCAGATTTAATTTGCCATCTTCAGTAAAACTGTGCCTAAATAGAAGAAGTGTTTTACTTGTTCTATAGGTTCTTTCAGGATGATTGATATTTTCAATGTTCCTGCCTATTTTCATAGTTTTGGTCTTTTTATTGCTGATTTTCATACCAAATTTATTATCGCAGTTATTCAATTTAGTTAGGGAATCGTGTAGACCTGGGCTAGATTTATTTAAGAGTATAACATCAATATATCCAATTGAATATATCCAATTTTACATCAAGTGTTTAATGCCACTTTCTTACATAATGTGATCCACATAGATCAGCGATTACCAATGTTTTGAAAGCGGAGGACCTTATTTTAATTTGAAAAACACGGCGGATGCCCGTGGAGAAGATTGGAGTTGACTAATTTTATATTAAATTACGGTCTGTGTTTTGTATCAGGTACTAGGAATACCAGAAAAGGACCTAATGAAAAAAAGAATGCATATCAGCAAAAACTAAATACAATTAAATAAAATAATAAAAAATAGATAATAATTAAATAAAATAAATGGTAGTATATCACAAAATAAATGTCTTGTTGACCCCCGCGGGTGCAATTTTGTCTCACACCTGATTGAACATCAAATCAGTCTCCTATATCCCTTTCGATTCTAATTTCTGATTTTTTTTTCAGGGAGAAGATCAGATTCCAGGGTAACGGATGGCAGTATAGTAGCCTTCATTGTATGTAGCCAATTAAGTTTTAACTGAGGCTCGGCTATTGCCATCACTCAGCCATTACCAGTGCTTATAGCTCAATAACACTCCATCCACACATTCATTTCAATCAGATGAAGGGATAAAGAGTCAAGGACTCAGTCCATCTCCTCCACCCCCCAAAAAATCCGATTTTTTCCCCTCAAATGCCCAATTTAAAAAATGCGATTGCACAACAAGTTTTTATTCACGGTTCCCAATATCCAATACCAATAGAATAGTTACAACAAGTTATAGTCCTGCAATAACTGTCGTACGGAAGGATGAACAAAAAATCTAAGATGTGATTACGTATTTTTCCTTTCTTATGATGGCCTCCGATAATTTGTGACTTATCGGATTATTTATTTATTTTTAATTTTACATAGTATACTCTTTTTTATGGGATAAGAGAAACAAGAAAATCATAACAGCATTATGAAATGAATATTTGGAAACATTGTTTGTTTTCTTCATTATATGAAGAAAAAGGTGAGGGAGCGAAAGACAGACACACACAACGTACAGTCGCTATTTATTATAGTAATTAATTATACCACAACAGCGATCGCTTCCGAACTGCGTGTGCAATTCTTTTCCTTTTTTTTTAATTAAATATAATTAAATCACGAAAATTGACCTGAAAACTTCGATTTCAAAGTAAGGCTGAACATCTTCTTCTTTCTTGGACCAGTGGCGCACCCAGAAGGGGGGCCAAGGGGCCCTTCTCCCCACCCCTAAAGAAAAAGGGAAAAAATCCCAAAATTTTTCCAAAAATCTTTTCTTAATTAAAATTCATTTTTTAAAATTTATGTTGTATCGTGTCTTCTATTTCTATACTACTTATGAATTAGCGATCATCAGATGCTCAGCCATCTGCAATGGTCGTATGCGATGCGTAGTTTGTATTCTCAAATCTTCTACTCAACCCCCCCCCCCCCCGAAGATTAAATCCTGAGTGCGCTACTGATTTAGACAATCACGTTTGGGTTGTAATTTTAATTGCTCAATACTTCGAACAAACAAAGAAAGATATTTAGAAATCGAAGAACACTAAACTACATCAGTAAAGATAATAGGACTGCTAAATAATTTTTAGGTTAAAGCGATTCTCTTAAGCCACTTTCTTTTCCAGAGAGGATGTTTCTCCCTTTCCCCCCAGATCAGATGAAGCTACACAAAAACACGTCCTCTGGAAAGTACGCGATTAAAATTCCATGAGGAGAAGCAAAGTTAAACCTATTTTCCCAAGTCGTTTAAGACTCATTAAACTACCGGTTGCAATTACAGAGCAGGGAGATATTTTCTGTTAGTCTGTCAAGAAGACTGAGAAAGTTAGCAAATTTAGAGAAAATCGAAGTTGTTTCTAAAACTAAAGAACTTTTAGAATAAACTACACCTAAAAAGAAAAAAAGTTTTACTGCTCTTCAATGTAGAAGATTTAACAACTATATTAATAATTTCAAATTATAATCAGTAATAGAATGTTTAAAATGTAAAATAATAATAAAATAATAAATAATAAAATGTTTTTGAACTTCTCTGACGAAAGACTTTTGCGTCCTTCATCATCAGCGAAGGACTCAGAAGTCCTACTTATATAGAAGACGTCTTCCTAGCATAGCCAGATTGCACAGCAGTGCTCTTTAATGGAAAGATCCGAATTCGAATCCCATGTGAACTTGAATCATATCCTACGTGTGAGGATGAACAAGCATTTTTAAAAAGTTTTTCTGTTGAAAATGAGTTTAGCGTGTCTTATATTTTAATTCAAATTTCTTCCTGGAATCTGATTTTGTCCTCGTCAAGACAAACAAACTAGTTGGAGAACTCGCGCACTTCATTAGCAGACACAGTATTTTCCGCGTAGCCTTAGTTGCCTTTGTGTAATAAAAAATCTTAAAAAAACATCAATGACATGATTTAGGTATGCAAATCTCACCCATGGAGGGTTGAAAACCTTTATCACATTAGTAATAACTCAATGGATGGGCTAGAAAATCCGGAAATTCTAGTCGTTAGCTTCAGTATTTCCATAAACACCTTTCAGATTGATAAAATCTTCAAGTATCAATTTTTTTTTCTTACTGTTCTATGATGCAAGTTATTATCATCATCATCATCAAATTCCTGACATGTACACTCAAGGGTTGTACAGGACATAATAGTACTACATGAAAAACTTACATCACCACTAACTTCGTATCTACAATATTCCTCCAAATCAGTCTGTTACCTGTCAAGACTCCAACATTCGCAGATCTTATATTTCTATCTTCTAAGGCACTTTTGACTGTATCAATTCACCTATATCTTGATCTTCCTCTGAATCTTTTTCCTGCCAACCTGGAAGAGAACACTTGTTTTGTTAATCTTTCCTCTCCAATTCTGCTTAAATAACTATACACCAGCTGAGATTAGCTCTGCTAATTCATTCCTGGATACTGACAAT
Source organism: Typopeltis vanoorti (assembly GCF_054136105.1). Lineage (NCBI taxonomy): Eukaryota > Metazoa > Arthropoda > Arachnida > Uropygi > Thelyphonidae > Typopeltis > Typopeltis vanoorti. The sequence goes on along the minus strand of NC_143557.1, from coordinate 72,885,791 downwards.
GTCAAGTTGTTTCCTAATATTCTCATTGTGATGTGATACTGACGTCGATGCCATCTGTTCACTCAGGAATCTCATATCTGCGGTTTCAAGTGTTTTATTTCTAACCCAGCTCTCAGATCCATAAGTTAAAACTGGTTTCAACACCGTCTTGTATACAGCTAATTTAATATTTTGACTAATTTCTCTCTTATTCCATATGAATTTATTCAGTTGACTTCCTACCATACCAGCTTTGTTGATTCTGTTGTCTATTTCCATATTTAATTTACCATCTTCACACTAAAAATCTGAAATTTTTTACTTGTTCCACAGGTTCTCCATTCACTATGCAGTTGATATTTTCAATGCTTCTGCCTATTTTCATTGTCTTTGATGCAAGTTATTTTAGACTTAATAAATGAAGTGTTAAGTTTGCATTGGTATTTTACAATTTCTTTCAGAAACATTTCTTCGGTTCTTAACGTGCCCTTAGATGGAAAATAAAAACAAAATGTAATGAAAAAAAAAATCACAGATGTACTTTAATAATGTTGGTCAATTCAATATATAAACCTGTCATTATACAAACACATACTTGTGGTAAGGTAAACATTAAAGTGTACAAACACATTAACTATACCAATGATATGAACTTTTCTTTGTTGAATCAAAGACAGTAAGAAAACCTCACTGCCAACATCAATATTTTTTCCCATGCTAGCGATTGCAAAATCCAGCGCTTAATTTTTAATAAATGCTTAAGTCACTTAAAAATAAATATATAAATAAAAAGTGTATCAATTCATTTATTAAATATTTTTAAAATAATAAAGTTTAAATTAATATTAATTCAAAAATCTTAATAACTTTAAAGTTACAAAAATATGTTTTACGTAAATTTAATTATTTAAAAAAGTGAAATTAAAATTTAGCTTTATAGTAATTGGTGATATTAAATCGGTAATTTGACAGCGTGACTCGCTACCAATTTATATTCATAATGCATATGTGTATTCTAAGATCGTTTTTTTTCTTAGTCTCAGTTAAAAAATCTGAGTTTCTTCGAGGAAAAATCCGACTTTCCTGAGCCAAAGAATGGCTTATTTTGGAATCGATTAAAAAAAAAAAAAGAGCGTATGAACCGTTATTCGATTACTAGGTATTAGTAATATGTATAAATAATATGAGATTATTTCTAATGCGGCATTACCTATTTTATACCGATGGTCAACCAATCAACATGATTGGTTGACTAATCATGCTGTCTCCAAAAATATTTCATTCCATTCCAAATGCAGCAGTTCACATCCTCTTTGGAGATCTTACTTCGCAATTTCAAAACACTGTTTTGTTACCATTTAATCTACTTACAGCACGGCATACCCAAGGCGACGCATAATTGTTCGAACACAGTTCATAATCTCAATGGAACATTCCGAATACCAATGAAAGCAAATGAGAAGTGAACCAATATAACGAAAGAAAATATTTTCATATTTTTAAAACATATATTTAATCCCATGTGCATTATAAATATTATCAGCACTAGTACAGTGGCGCCATCTTGTAGAAGGCAAACAAATGCAACATTATTATGTAATTTGATGTAGTATTGTTATATTTAAAAATCTCAAGAATCTACCATAATGACTACAGCCAAAGAAAAAAAGTGCACGTATTTGACAAATTTCAATTTCTTGCACTATGTTTTATGGGTCATTTAAAACCGAATGGGCGAATATCACTAAGGGCACAAAATTGCAACAAGATGATTACATAGAGGTTTATATTAATTATATCTAGCCTCAGTATGCACTATTTTTTTTTAAATATTTTTTTTTTATGAGAAATTCGCTGAGAAAGCTGTAAGCTTATCGTACAATACTACCTGCTGGACTAATATTAGATAATCCGTAAATTCTATTCTAGAGATCAACTATGGAACTTTATAAGCCACTTCAGGCTTCTAATAAAGCAAACTGCTGTCTTATACTGGGTAATTAAATTTAACTTCCAGCAAACGTATAATGGTCCTCATATTTTAATTAAAATTCATTTTGGAACGCCTATATCTAAAGAAGCTTGGACGACAAGTATTACTTTTCGTGCCTGAAAAAGAAAAGCCAATGAATAAATAAGTAATAGCAATTTTATTTAGAACATTGAAAAATAAAAAACAAATCTCATTGACTTATTTTAGTAAAATGTCTGAAAATCTCTATTAGAAAGACATTTTGTAATATACACCAAAAGGTTTTTATAATGATTTTTAGTTATTTTAAATACGATGTTATTTTAACATCGTATTTAAAATAAGTATAAGACAGCAGTTTGCTTTATTAGAAGCCTGAAGTGGCTTATGAAGTTCCATAGTTGATCTCTAGAATAGAATTTACGGATTATATCTAATATTAGTCCAGCAGGTAGCCTCACCCAACAGATTAAGTCCGCTATAATGGTTGCATCCTACCAGAAACCTGTTCCCAAGCCTGATCGTTTGCCTGAGGACATTATGGACCTGATCAGAGAGAAGAGCAGAGCTAGGAAGAGATTTCATAACACTCGCGCACCTCAGGATAAGACAGTGCTTAACAGATTGAATGGAGCAGTAAGAGATGCACTTAAAACACACAGAAACGAAGTTTGGGATAAAAAGTTAGCCTCTATCTCACCTATTGATCACTCTATCTGGGGCCTACTGAGAAACATCAAAAATAAAACCAGATCCCTCTCCCCTACAATCTCAAACCAGGGCCTAGTCCACACAGATGCAGATAAGGCAGAAGCCATACTTAAAAATCTTGAGGATCAGTGCAAACCTTCTTATAACAACATTGATTTCAATCATCTGTACAAAATCCACAGACAGGTTAGGCATGCACTAAACCTCCTGGATACCAGTGCTGATCATATTGCACCCGCATCACCTGTTGAATTATATGATATTATTAAAAAACTTAAGAACAATAAAGCTCTTGGACCAGACAGCATCTCAAACAGGGTGATCAAGCTGCTGCCTCGAAAAGCTATAGTGCATCTGACCAGTATAATAAATGCAATCTTAAGACTTCACTATTTTCCTTCCACCTGAAAAATGGCTGATGTGATTCCTATACATAAGCCAGGCAAAGACCCACACTTACCGCAGAATTATCGTCCAATCAGTCTCATCTCCAATCTGGGTAAGGTTGCAGAGAAGGTCATCCTCTCACGACTCCAAACCTCAGTAAATGACCTAAACATCCTTCCTAAAGAACAGTTTGGATTTCGACAACACCATAGTACTACCCAGCAAATCCACAGAATTGTGGAATATATCACCACCAGCTACAACTGGCGCCAGTGCACAGGAGCGGTATTCCTAGACCTATCTAAAGCATTTGACAAAATCTGGCATTTTGGACTCCTGCACAAACTTATCTCAGCCGGTATCTCACTAAAAATGGTTCATCTAATCCGTTCATATCTTCAGAATAGATCAATCCAAGTTAAAATTAACGGTTCTACATCGTCCCAGCGCCATATCTTTGCTGGAGTGCCGCAGGGATCTCTACTGGCTCCATTGCTGTTTTCTGTATACATGTCAGACATCCCACACAATCCGATGACTTCCATTTTAGCACTATATGCGGACGAAACGGCAATACTAACCAGATCTCTCAGACCCCACTTCGTTACCAGAAAGCTTCAAGAAAATCTTCCAAAGCTGGAGGGTTGGTTCTCCAAGTGGAGATTGGAAGTCAACCCCCTGAAAAGCTCAGCGGTTCTCTTCTCAAAACGGCCAATGTCTCCTGCAGGAGATGTGTTACTATTCAATACTAAAATTCCCTGGCAGAAAGAAACAAATTACCTGGGTGTGATTCTCGACAAAAAGCTATCTTTCAACCAACATATCAAGTCTGCATGTGCAAAAGCATCTAAAGCCATAGCTCAGATCTACCCGCTAATTAATAGAAATAGCAAACTCAGCAACAGAATCAAATTGCAGCTATACCAGATGACGATTCGTCCTATAATCACCTATGCCTCTCCAGCCTGGAGCCACACCTCTAATACTAACATTATTAAGATACTGCGAGTGCAGAACAAGTGCTTGAGAATGATTTTGAACGCCCCGTGGTATGTTAGAAATAGCCAACTCCACAGAGACACAAATATTCCCTATATTCTCTCTTATCTACAATCCTTAGCTTCCAAATTTTTTCTAAAGACGTCCACACATCCCAACGATTTGGTTCAACAAGCTGCAGCATACGAGCCAACGGACATATTTAAATATAGAAGACCAAAAACTATATTAGCCTCCTATTAATTTTATATCCTCTGGAAGTTTATTTGATGGTGCACATTTGGTTATATCTGTTACCTGTGTTATAGCTGTCAGCAGTTGTTTTTCAAGAGTCTTCACTGGTTTTTCTACATCTTCGGCAGATGTTATATGTGGTATTGGACCAAGGTTTTCCTGGAAGGCTGAGGGAAGTTGTTTCCAGTTTGTAAATGTGGTGGTGTTTTCTGTTAAATCTTGTATGGTGCCTAGTTGTAATATGATGGGGTCATGATCAGAACTTATAAGTCGTTGATTGCTTGTATCTGATAGCTGTGCGTGATGTTTTTTAATATAGCTATATCTAGTACATCAGGACGTCCAGTAGCTCCGTAATGTGTCAGTTCAGTGGGTCCTATTACTGTTATATTTCTTGAAGTGGTGTAAAAGTTGAGTATTCTTCCGTTAATATTTGAGTTTCTGCTGTTCCAGACTGAATGTTTGGCATTAAAATCTCCGGCTATAATCACTGCTCTGCCTGTATTTAGTATAACATCTAAGTCAGATTCAAGCAGTTTTTTATTTGGGGGGTTGTAGGCTGCATATATCGTAATGCTGCTTGTGTTTTCCATATGTATTTCTATTCCTCTAGTTTCCATGTGTTCTGTTTGGGGTTCTGCTATTGAATTATATTTTATGTTTCTTTTCACAAAGATGGCAGTGCCTCCACCTCTAGCAAAGCATCTGTCTATACGGTAAGTGCTATAACCGTTGATTCTGATTTTGTCACTTGGACGAAGATGTGTTTCATTTATGAGAATGATGTCTGCTTGGGTTTCTGCTGCAAACTCCTGCAACTCCTGTAATTTGATAGATAAACCATTTGCGTTCCATGAAACAATTTGTAACGATTTCGGTTTTCTTTTAGACTTATCCATTAAGAATTTCCATAAAGAGTGATTGTGTATGCCTTAAGATGATATCCTTGGCTTCTTATCCAAGAGAAAAACAGATTAAGAAGACAATATCAGAGAACAATGGACCCAGCGGATAAACAAGCAGTGAATAGAGCAACAAACCAGGTTCGATATGCCCTAAAGGACCACCGTAACCAACTCTGGAATAACAAAATTCTCCAATTAAACACAGAGGATCAATCAATATGGAAAATGATGAAATCACTCCGTTCAAAGCGTTTTACATTTCCTCCAATCCAAGGTGAATCTAGTGTTGTCTACAACGACGAGGAAAAAGCTGAAGCATTTGCTGACAGTTTAGAAAAACAATGCAGCCCCAATTATATCAATACAGATATAAATTTCATAAGTAAAATTTACACCCAAGTGCGTAAAATAACTCAAAATGCCTCAATCCAATCCAATAACAAATCCGTGTCACTAACAGAAGTATATGAGATATTAAGAAAACTAAATAACAAAAAGGCTCCGGGTCCAGATGGAATAACAAACAAGGTACCCAAGTTACTTCCCCGCAAAGGGGTTATGCATCTAGTAGCCATCATTAATGCCATCCTCCGGCTAAACTATTTCCCACAGCAATGGAAAATTGCTGACGTTTTCCTAATTCCCAAACCTGGAAAAAATACACAGTTTCCTGAAAATTACAGACCAATCAGCCTTCTTTCATGCATAGGTAAGATAGCCGAACGTGCTATTCTCACACGGGTTCAAGAGGCAACAGATATCAACCATATAATTCAAGATGATCAATTCGGCTTTAGGAAATATCCCTCCACAACGCTACAAATTTACAGAGTTATCGAACATATAACCCAAGGGTGAAATGGCACCAACACTCTGGGGCAGTTTTCTTAGACATCACTCAGGCATTTGATAGAGTGTGGCATCATGGACTAATTTTTAAACTACACGAAGTTGGTATTCCATTACCACTAGTTCTACTTATCAAATCATATCTAAATAACAGAAAATTTAAAATAAAACTCAACGGTATCAGATCCACAGAGAGGAGAATCACGGCCGGAGTCCCTCAAGGCTCTCTGCTATCTCCCCTACTCTTCTCCATATACATGGCAGATCTCCCCAGACTGTCTCCAGCTATCACCGCGCTGTATGCCGACGACACAATCATTATAGCCAGATCCTTCCGTCCACACCTGGCCACAATCAAGCTGCAGAGAGCAGTCAATGAATTGGAGGATTGGTACACCAAGTGGCGTATCGCAATTAATCCAAACAAAAGCTCTGCAGTACTTTTCACCAGACGTAAAGCAGAACCGAATACAAGCATACAAATGTTTGGTAAAATCATCCCTTGGCGCAATTCTACCAAATATCTGGGAATTCATCTTGATAGACGTCTAAACTTCAAGTCACACATGGATAGTGTTGCCACTAAGGCAAGTGGATATAGCACAGCTATATCCACTTTTGAATAGGAACAGCTTCCTAAGCATAAGCAACAAAATCCTCCTTTTCAAATCGGTAATCAGACCGCAGCTAACTTACGCCTCTCCAACCTGGGGTCACACGACTAAAAGCAACATCAACAGACTTCAGATAATACAGAATAAATGCCTAAGAATGGCATTTAATACCCCATGGTTCATCAGAAACACCCAGTTACATCAAGAAGCCAATCTTCCAGATATTAAGACCTACATGACAAGCATTGCGGAGAAATTCTTCACAATCACGGATAATCATCCAAATCAGCTAGTTCGACAGGCAGCGGACTACAAGCTCTCAGATCGTTTCAAACATAAAAAACCGAAATCCTCCATCGCAAGAGAAAGCTGATACAGCCACAATGCTCACAATGAGCGGGTAAATTACCCACAATAATCTCATCACCCACAACCTAAAATCCAGATGAAGGGATAAAGAGTCAAGGACTCAGTCCATCAACCAATTAAGTTCAAAGTTCAAAGTTACTTTAATTTTGGGTTCAGCGGAAGGAGAGCGGTGATTAATATCCTTGGAGGGTAATGGATGGCAATGCTGTAGCCAATGAAGCCCTAACTGAGACTAGGCTATTGTTGTTACCATCCTGCCATGATCAGAGCTTTAATAGCTCAATAACACCTTATCCCTAGACTGTCTACAGATAACGGGAAAGATGAAAAGCATTCTTGATTCGCCCCTTTAAGCTAGTCCTTATAAGGACGATTAAAAAAAATAAAAAAGTAATTTACTTTAATTTTATTGAATTCCGATATTTCGAAGTTTAAAAAATGTTGTCAGTTTATTTTTATTATACTATATTATATTAATATCAAATATAAATATTTTTATTATATTATATTTTCATTATATTTTTATTATATAATATTAAATGTAATATATATTGAATATCTAATTATCTGAATTTATAATTAGTTGTAAAGTATTAAATATAATTTTAAAAAATAATATTTTAATAATAAATAAAAAAATTATATACGTGTTTGGATAAAATATCAAAATTATGGTAAAAATTAAAAAATAAATAAACATGAAACAATATTGTTTATTCTCGATAAAATTATACAGTTTGGTATAATTCAAAATTACTTAAAAATAAAATATATTTTTCTTGTTTTGTTTCATGAAAAAATATTGTTTATTATCGATAAATTATACAGTCTAGTATAATTCAAAATTACTTAAAAATAATATCCATTCCTTTAATTGTAATTAAAGGAATGGACGTTCAATTTTTGGAACATTACAATTAAATCCTTTAATTCTAATGTCCAAATATTTAAAGAGACGGAGTAAACACGATAAGCACTACGAACACTCTACTACTGGCGCAAACTGCATATAAACAACAGTGGAACTGCGCGATGGACAGTGCCGCATTACGCTAATAGCTCGCATCTCACTATGACGTGCATATGCTTGCGCGCATAGCAATATGACACTGCGGTAAACACAGTGCTGCTAGCGTCCTTCTCCCTCCTAAGCGCTACAAGATGGATTTTTATTATTTTTCATACAAAATCAGATAACTGTATAGGATTGTTGATGATAAAATTAAATATTACAAGCAAATATAAATAAATTAATAAACATATTTATATAGCGAGAAAAATTGGAGATGCTGCAGTTCCGCAGTGCCTATGCAGGAGCTGCCCCTGCTCATCCTGAAAAATAAGGAGTAAACATTGCTTTAATTTTATATCCTCTTATGATTTTAGCTAGTTTGGCAGAAATATAACTCATATTGTGATTTGATTTCTTCGTTAACAAAAGCGCGTCGAATATATTGGTTTGTAACAGGTCTTGAGACGATGAGCTCGTTGTAGCCATTTTGAAAAAGGTATTTTTACAAAACAAAAAACGTGAACATGAAATGTATTGTTTTGTTGGTTTTTCACTTTCAGTCGTTTTCTATCCTATGACTTTGTAGGCATTGCCCACAAAGTGTTTCTGGTGAAAATTTTACAGGATAGTTCACTGTTGCTTCCCCCCACCCCCAATTTTTTATCCGGGCTCAGGACAGGCATATGGCTGGGACATATTCATGACTGTAATCCATGTGTTTTCACGGGGCAGATTTACCTGTTTCCTGGAGAAAAAAACTCCCCCCCCCCCCAGTGAGACCGGCTAACTCACCTTTAGTCAAAAGAGACCAGAAAAAGGTTTCTTATATCATGGACGAGAATCTAACGCAGGTCTTTTTGACCAAAGGGCTTCGTTTATACAGACTGAGCTACGGAGTCAGAAAATATGTTACCAACACGTTTTTACAAATTGCGTTTTGTAAAAATGTTATAAACCTTTGGGAAATAAGCCTGTTCTTATGTTACATACCTTTCTCTATAGCTCAGTTGCCTTACGTACTTCGAGCGTCTTTCTTGTATTACATAAAACTGCTGCAAAGACCTGAATTCGAATCCCATCTAGGAAGGCAATAACCTTAATAAGGGCTCTTCAATCATTGCCTCCCCTACATGAGGTAGGCTAACTAACCACCTCATCCTCCTGGAAACTTAGGTTTTTCATCGCTCAAATGACCAGAGGAACACACGGTATTCACTTACTGTACATTAGCATCCAAGCCTTAGTTTCGTCAATCGTAATTCTAAACAACTTAAAACTGTCCCTCACAAAACTTGAAAGAGAGAGATTTCGACACAAACGGTGTGAGCAGCATTCTTGTGCTTTCTATCAAATATCATGTGGATCTTAAAATTTCATAACGCTATGTCTTTGAGTCCCGTTGTACTGTTTGGTATGTTAGATAGTTTCCTTCCTTTTTTTTTAATTAGCGAATTTAAATAAGCTAATAACATATCTTTGTGAATGGAAGACATCTTTGCAATCGATGCTCAACAGAAACCTCTAGATCAAGTTGGTCGGAACCCTTTTAAATTAACTGCGAGATCAACATGTGTCGGAGATAGACTTTCAGGTGAAGTTAGTCTCGTGGAACACCCTGTTAAAAATAAAATGCGATAAATAATAATAATAATAATAATAATAATAATAATAATAATAATAATAATAATAATAATAATAATAATTTTAAATAAATAGGGTAAAATGCTGATTTAAGTTAACGATAATAATAATAAATAGAAGATGTAGTTGAGTTCTTAGCGAAGTAAATACGGCTATGGGGGAGACGAGTGTATTATGTCTGTTAATTGAGTGCTTACCTAGCTGGTCTGAATGTTTTGCTGGATAAAAAACCCTCGTTAATGTGGGACGTCCAATGAGATGATGATGATAATAATGATGTGATCCATAAATTTTACAGTATAAATATTAAGTTATAAAGTAATATATGTTATAACATAAGATTTCTAATAATAATATCATTATTTTTATTAAGAAAGCATTTTAACTAAAAATTTATTTAAAGTTTTTAAACACCTTTTTAATTTTTATATGCAGCCAAATGACACTCTTAGGTGTTGGGTTTAGATGATAGATGATATTCGGCAGTGAGAAGCTACCGTGAGGTGCGGTGATTAATACCCTTGGAGGGTAATGGGTAGCAATGCTGAAGCCAGTGAAGTTCTAACTGAGGCTCGGCTATTACTGTTACCTTCCTGCCATGATCAGAGCTTTAATTGCTCAATAATACCTTATCCCTACACTGTCCTCTACAGATAACGGGGTTCCTGCTTCTCCTTTAAGCCAGTCCTTATATAAGGATGTCGAGGTGGCGATTGGATGATATTCGTTATTATGCTTATAATAGTCCTTGTATTTAATAGGATGCTTTAGGACACATCCGCACATGCAGGAGGGAGAGAGAGAGAGAGATTAAATTGTGTAATTCTGATTATGATTAATGGAAATTGTATGGCTTACAAAATAAAATATATATGAAGATGGTGTCACTCGTAGTCTGTAACTTTTTTTTTTTTCAAAAAAGTGCATACGGGAATGAGTTTTAAAAAATTCCCTGTTTATTTTTTCCAAATTCGAAATGTCATTTAGAAAAAAAAAGTCGAAGTTGAGTATATTTCAGTTTAAACACTATTTTTTATAACTTAATCTTTTCTTTTTGTTTCTGAGCAATGAAATTAACTTAATTGACTTTATCATTGATATAGATGAAGGTGTTTTATTCGATCATTTATCACCGAGACGAATGAAAAACTTGGACGAATAGCTACAGTAGTTCCTAATAGTCATTCAAAAAAGTGCTTAATGGGTGATGAAAGACTAAGATTGCGGTCATTTGATTACTATATATACGTTTTGCATATCAGTCGGAGCTCAGAAACAAAAAGAAAAAATTAAGCTAAAAAAATAAATAGTGTTTAAACTGAAATATACTCAACATCTACATTTTTTTTTTTTCAAATGACATTTCGAATTTGGAAAAAATAAACAGAATTTTTTTAAAACTCATTCCCGTATGCAAAAAAAAAAAAATTACAGGCTACGAGTGACCCAGTCTTCATATATTTTATTTTGTAAGCCATACGATTCCCATTAATCATATTCAAAATGACACAATTTAATCGCTCTCCTGTGTGTGTGTGTGTGTGTGTGTGTGTGTGTGTGCGTGTGTGTGTCAAAGCACATATCGCTATTGTTCCTTTATTTTCGATTTTATAATATTTTATATTTATATATAATATAACGACTATGTAAATATTAAATTTATTGCTAGTAAATATCACAACAGCTATCATTGAGTGTCCTACAATATCGTACAAATAATTTGATTTTTGTGTTTATAGACATATAAAGTTAAATAATAAGCGATAAATGAAGCATAAAATTACAGTTTATACCACAAGCAATACGCGTGGTTCACTTTAACAACAACTACTGTTATTGTATTAAAAAACGTTATCTTTTAAAGTGCCGGGGAGACTGTAAAAACGCCTTGCAAACTAAGAAGACTAAAATAAATTGAAACATAGATTTCAAATTATTTTTCATCCCCAAGTATTGGGAAATTTCAAGTAAATTACAAGAAATAAAAGGTTTACCGTTCATATTTAGACTCCTAAATCAAACTCTCCTCAATAAACAAAAATAACAGTTGTAGCTGCAACTTGGAATTTCCAAACACGCTCAGGATTTGTTATTCTTTGTGTGAGGTGTGTGTGTTGGAGGGGGGGGGGGGAGAAGTCAGACATGGTTGCATAAACTCTGTTACATCCGGAAAAACAAAACACGAAGAGGTAGCATTGAAAAAAAAAAACATTTTGCGAAATGAGTCAACGTGTATTTAGTTTCGTCATCTCATCCATTTGTTTATTCTCTCTAAACATATTCAGAAATATTCCACTCGAAATGGATTTAATGAAGTAATTAACTGCCAGTATAAGATGGTTGTTACTTGCCTGATCACTAAATAGTTTGCTAATACTAGTAATTACAGTCTGTATGCTAGATGCAGTCAACGGAATAATTAACGAAATTATTGCATAATATCTGGATAAAAGTTCTATCTCCTTATTGAACAAGAAACAAATATGACTGTTAACTCCACCATATATTTAAAAATCAGCATAATTTTTTAAGGATTTGTAGTAACTACGCATCAATCATATTTCATATACTGAGTATTGTAAATTGTAAACATTGTAAACATTGATTTCATAAGAAGCCAGTAATTTGTTTGTAGTCGGAACGATACAATATTTTTTCCCTTTAACTGCAAAACCATCTTTATTTTTAACTTGAGAATTTTTTGATTTTTCAAAATACTTCGAATTTTTCAAATATTTCTAAGTATTAAATATTTTTCTTAGAAATAAAAATATATGCTATATATTACTGAAATTAAAATCTTAATATATTAAAAGTTCTGAATTTACTTTTTAAATTTATTAAAAAGGCTTATAAACTTTTAATTTTTTAAAAATCATAATATTATAATTAAATTATGAAAAAAGTGACTTTTGGTCTCGCTGGAGTTCCTCAAGGATCACTGCTAGCCCCGATCCTGTTCAACATCTAAATGGCAGACATCCCTCAAAATCCTCTCACATCCACCATCGCCCTTTATGCAGATGACACGGCTATTCTAGTCAGAGCTCGTCAACCATATCTCGTTACCAAAAAACTACAAGACACCATCCTGAAAAATGGTTTAAATACTGGCGACTACAATTAAACCCCCAGAAAAGCAAAACGATACTCTTCACAAGAAGACGAGCATCCCCGAAAGGAGACATCACCCTGTTCAATTCCAAAATTCCCTGGAAAACTGAAGCAAAATATCTCGGAATAATTCTCGATAAGCGATTATGCTTCAACAGCCATATCAAGAGCACATGCACCAAAGCTTCAAAAGTTATCGCCCAGCTATACCCCTTGATCAACAGACACAGCAAACTGAGCTCAAGAAACAAAATTCTACTGTACAAGACAGTGATCCGTCCCACAGTTATATACGACTCCCCAGCCTGTAGCCATACCTCCAAGACAAACATCCTCAAGCTACAAAGACTACAGAACAAGTGCCTGGAATGATACTGGACGCCCCGTGGTTCATCAGGAACGCCCAGATCCACCGGGAAATAAATATCTCCTACATCTCTCCATTACTACGCTCCCTAGCAGAAAAATTCTTTATGAAGACATCTACGCATCCAAACCAACTAATACAGCAAGCCGGAAACTATGACGGTAATGACCACTGGAAACAAAAGACCGAAAGCCATCCTAACACTCAATGACGAATAACCATTTCTGCCCACTCAGGGCGAGCTAAAATAGCTCACAAATCTCTCCCATCACTGCTCCCGAAACAGACAACAGGGAATATGAAAAGCGTCAAGCTTCACCCTCTGCACCATATATGTCCTGCGTCCTGAGTTTTGGTGAATTATCAAATGTAATTTGGTGCATTTGTATTTACACCGGTGATTTGAGTTTTAAAGCGATGATATCTGACGTTCGGGATTTTTATAGTTGATATAAAATGTGATTCAAGGAATTTTGACTAGTAAATTTAGTAGTAGTAAATAGTTTTACTACTATAATTAATCGGTTTATTTTTTAAAGAGTTCCAAAGAATCAGCTAAGTAGGTAACTCAACAAATTTCAAAACAAGGGCGATACGCTAGGCCTACTGCCATTAGTATCGCCATTGTTTCATTGCTTCATTTACTTCATTAGAAACTGTCTATTATTACTATTGTGGAAAGGGAAAGTCATGTCCTGCGTTACAGAACAAGGCTTGGATCTAACCATGGATGCACCGTACGAAAAACTTAATTTTAAACAGCTTCTGGCAATATTTAAACACGTAGGCAATCTGCTTCATACAAAATGGCCAGGAAAAGTTGTAGTTCATGAAATAAAAGAAGTTGATACAGATGACTCTCAACTCTTAGAACTTCTTCAAGACAGCGCTAGCGAAATAGCAGCAACTGCTGAGGATAATTCCCTTACTGACCACACCGATTATCAGAAGATTCGCGCTCGCAAAACTGCAGCCTCTGAACCACCCAATGCGTATGAAATGGAAGAAGATGGCCCTGTCCCGGACTCTCCTACCTCCTCAAGGGAAAAGATACCCCCGATTATTCTGCGTTAAAAGAATAAATGGATCTCGCTAAGGACTACGATGTACAACTTACAGATCTCATACAGCCAAGCGAAAAATGTCACAGACGGTATTAAAATCCAACCCAGGACAGTGAAGGATTATCAACGGTTAACCTCTGAATTGAATACCAGAGGTATTCAGTATACCACACGTTTTCACTAGGATCAGAAAAAAACCTGAAGGTAGTGATTAGAGGTGTATCTTCTATGTTTCCATAGAAGAAATCACTGCAGATCTACACCAGCAAGATTTACTACCCGTAAAGCTCAGCAAAATGACCAGGAGAGACAGGACACCAATGCCACTGGTATTAGTAGAGATTAGTCAAACCTACAAGCACATATATGATCTGACGTCCATCTGTGGACTGAAAATCACTATAGAACAATTAAAGAAAGGGGTTTCAACAGGGCAATGCCACAGATCTCAGAAATTTGGTTACGCCCAGAAAATGTGTAAGGCTGAATTTAAATGCTTAAAATGTGGGGTCGGCCACCCAACAAATACATGCTCTAAGCCAAAATCCACCCCGGCTAAATGTGCCAACTGTGGCGGTCCTCACACTGCCAACTACAGAGGATGCGCGCACAATCCAAGAAATAGAAAACCAGAAGAAGGAACATACTCTTCCTCTCTTAGCACATCTACATCAGCGACCACTTCACAGCCTCCTAAAGATCAACATAAAGGGTCAGAAGCCCATCTACTGAAGTCAGAGGCCCCTAAAAGAACAACTCAGAAACAACAGTCTAGGACATATGCGGATGTAACTTGCCCTAAACAGACATCCCTGGAACAGCCAACATCACACCCAAATCTGACAGCTGTCATTACCTCTTCCTTGGCAAATATGCTGTTGGATTTTAGCAGATCCAACCCCTCACCATGCTCTTCAAATAGATTTCTGAAGGACACACACAAGTCATTATCTCAGCGCTCACTCATGAACAGAAATAAAATAAAACCAGATTCTTTACAGATCATAGCATGGAATGCAAACGGTTTAAGAGGTAGAATCTTGGAGCTCCGGGAGTTCGCCCAAAGGCGTCAGCCAGATATACTCTTGATAAATGAAACCCATCTCCGACCATCAGATAATCCCAAAATAAATGGATACCAAATGTACAGAACTGACAGATTATCCTGCAGAGGAGGCGGCACTGCTATTTATATTAAAAATTACATCAATCATCACTCTATAAATATTCCATCTACCATTAATCTTGAGATTACAGGCATAGAAATTCCCACGTGCACGGTGAGAAAACTAAAGATTTTCGCAGCATATAATCTTCCGCAAAAAACATTACTGTTTTCAGATCTGAACGCTGTACTGATCAACAGGGAGCCTGTCATCATGGCTGGCGACTTAAATGCCAAGCATCCTATCTGGAATAGCCGTTCCACAAATAAAAATGGTCACATCCTTGCTAACTACTCTGGATTCAACAATGTGGTTGTGACAGGCCCCACAGCACCTACCCATCACAACACATACGGTCGGGCTGATGTACTAGACATAACTATCCTACAGAACGTAAGACTCCAGTTAACTCTAAATGATCTTTCATCTGACCACAATTCCATTCTATTAAAGCTGGGAAACCAGGATAACCTGTCTCCTCCTCCACCACTCATATATACCTTGGGATAAGCTATCCAAAGTATTCCCAAAATATATCGGTCCTGTACCATTGATTAAATCCACAGAGGAAATTGAAACAGTTATAAAGGATCTAACTAAACAAATCGACACTGTTGCAGCAGTAACTATTTCCAGAATTACCCCCAGATCAAACCACTTGCCAGAAGACATTATGAACTTGATCAGAGAAAAGAACAGAGCAAGAAAAAGATATCACAACACGCGAGCACTTCAAGATAAAAGAATCTTGAACAGATTCAACTCTGCAGTTAGAGATGCCCTCACAGCGCACAGAAATCAAATTTGGGAAGGAAAATTGAATTCTATTTCTTCTGACAATCACTCCATATGGAATCTTATCAAAAACATCAAGAATAAAAACAACCCTCTTCCTCCTCTCCAAACAGATACTGGCCTTATCCATACCGACGAAGACAAAGCCGAGGCAATAGTAACATCTCTAGAAAAGCAATGCAAACCCTCATATGACCATCTCGATTTCAATTACATATACAAGGTTCATCGACATGTCAGATCTTCGCTCAAACTTTCTGTCACATGCTCTAGTCAAATTATGCCCACATCAGCTGTAGAATTATACGACATAATCAAGAAGCTTAAAAACAAAAAGACTCCTGGACCTGATGGAATCTCAAACAGGGTGATAAAACTACTCCCCCACACAGCTATTGTGCATCTAACTAACATTATAAACTCCATCTTACACTACAAATATTTTCCTTCCCACTGGAAACAAGCAGATATAATCTCAATCCATAAATCTGGAAAAGACCGGCGATCACCTCAAAATTACAGACCAATTAGCCTCATCTCCAATCTAGGCAAAATTGCCGAGAAAATCATTCTCACTACACTCCAAGAACTAGTACACAAATTAAAAATTCTTCTTGAGGAGCAATTTGGATTCCGACAATTTCACAGTACCACACAACAAGTATACAGATTGGTGGAATATGTTACCACGGGATTTAACTGGCGTCAATGCACTGGGGCTGTTTTCCTTGATATAGCCAGTGCATTCGACAAAGTCTGGCACTACGGCTTGTTATATAAAATGATAACATCTGGAATACCATTGGAAGTGGTTCAAATGATCAGATCATACTTCTATGATAGGCGCATGCAAGTTAAGTTAAATGGCACATTCTCCATACAAAAACGCATCTTGGATGGTGTCCCACAAGGATCACTACTGGCACCAACTCTTTTCTCCATTTATATGTGTGATATTCCGCACAACACACTGTCATCTATCAAAGCTTTATATGCGGATGATACAGGGATATTAGCCAGATCTTTAAAAACCGCACCTAGCAATCAAAAGACTGCAAGAAAATCTACCGATAATTGAACAATATTTCACCAAATGGCGACTCAAAATAAATCCTCAGAAAAGCATAGCCGTACTATTCGCCAGAAGATCAATGCTTCCTACTGGACACGTTCTCCTGTTTAACACAGAAATCCCTTGACAGTCTGAGATCAAATATCTTGGCATATTGTTGGACAGAAAATTGACTTTCAGCTCGCATATCAAGTCTCAATGTTTAAAGACATCAAAAATCATTGCACAGCTCTATCCTCTAATAAACAGAAACAACAAATTGAGCACCAGAATCAAACTTCTTATAAATTGATGATTCGTCCTATACTCATCTATGCTTCTCCAGCTTGGAGTCATACTGCTAACTACAACGTGTGCAGAATAAATGTCTCAGAATAATCCTGAAAGCACCATGGTTCATATGAACTGTGCAACTTCACCGGGACAGAGAAGTCCCCTATATTTATACCTTCATGCATTATACCTTATACATTACAACGCAACAGATTACACCAAGTACAAAAGACCAAAAGCTAATTTAAAGTGCAACCTCAATGATTAATCCTCAGGCCCACTCAGGGCGAGCAACAGGCTCATTAATATCTTCCCTCTCACAGTTTTACTCATCAGACAGCGGGGAATATGAAAAGCATCTGCTTCACCCTTTAAGCCAATGAAGTTGAAAGTTGAAAGTGACTTTTGGTAAGATTATTAGTTTATGATTTGAAATTCCTAAAATACGAACCAATAAAAGGTTCAGTTTATTACACTGATGAACTGGCTGGTTCATTCAAACAAAACAGCGAAGAAGCCCAGTAGTCTCACACTATGTCAATAAAGCATACCCTTCCTTATAAGTCGTTCTTCTACGAAAATGTATTACTCAACGAGTCATTAACTTTCTTATTGATGGGCAACCTGCTTGTGCTCTGAGGTTTTGTTGCTGTCTGTCATATTTCTTGCTCCAGCTATTCACCTTCCGGATCTACGAAACAGAGAACTTACTATTTCTGCGTCGATTACTCCGAATGCTTCGCCAGGAAACAAAACGGCTTTCTGACTTTTGGCAGGAAGTGCTTATTCTTTCCTCCTTCTCCTCCTCATACCTTTCCCCACAAATGATAATTTTGTATATGATGACGGTCGACTATATGTAATTATTTTTGCAAAATGTAAATATAATCTGATATGTACTGCGTATGGTATAGAAAAATGCGCATGGTATAGATTTCAAACCTTTAAAAAGTTTTCTACTGATTAGAAACATATTTTGTTGAGAAGGATAAAACATTTGTTCAACCAACTAAAAACCGGTTTCTGCTATGGAGACAAATTTTTGATTGACAGGTATTAGTTTGCTATTTCACAAATGTGACAGTTACTGTTTGGTGTAAGGATAATATATATTTTTTCAAATATTTCCAAGCAGTAAATATTTTTCTCAGAAATAATAATGTATCTTATATATTGCTAAAATATAAAGCTTAATATTTTAAAAATTCTGAATATTTTTTTAATTAAATTAAAAATACTTATAAACCTTTAATTTTTTAAAATCATAATATTATAATTAAAGATAATTATAATTAAATTACTATTATGAAAAATCAATCGACCGTAAGATGCGGTGATTGATTTTCAATCCAATACCCTTGGAGGGTAATAATAATAGATAGCAATGCTGTAGCCAATGAAGTTCTAACTGAGGCTCGGCTATTGCTGTTACCTTCCTGCCATGATCAGAGCTTTAATAGCTCATTAACACCTTATCCCTACACTGTACTCTACAGATAACGGGGAATATGAAAAGCATTCTTGCTTCGCCCCTTTAAGCCAGTCCTTATAAGGACTATAAATTACTATTATTATTAGGCAAATTATTTTTATTTTGTTCATTTTTGATTTTTCATTTCGTATATTCTGTGTAGAGAGGCCTGCCGTTGTATTGGTGTTAGTTTTGAGTGCAGGGTGACCACATCTAGTACTTTCGTACTAGATCTAGTATGTTTTATAAATTTTTAGTGTTCTAGTACATTCACCAACAGATCTAGCACTTTCTTCCTTCCGAATAATAATAATAACAACAACATCAGAGTTAGACATATGAGTTTAATGTTTTTCTTTTCTTTCACCTCCCCATATATGTCACATTCAGTGACATAAGCATGATTTCTCTTTTTTTCTTATCGCTAGTCTTCTCCCCCCCCCCGTACTCACGCAATCCGACTGACATTAGCCAATGAAAATATATTTTTCGCTGTTCAAACACTTCTCACGCGTTATAAGAAGTCCAGTGTTTTTAGTAACAAAAACTTGTTTTATTCTTCATCGAAAATATTATTATTTAGATTTTACTTTTAAACATGGACAAGAAAAACTTTCTAAATTTAAATTTGATTCTAAATCTCAGGGGAAAATGTGTAGTGCATGAGTCAGTAAAGGACATAAACGAGCCATTGAAAGTGAAGCTCTCAATGCCAGCCCTTCCCACTCACAAGAAACCACTTCTGACTCAGGTAATTCAGATAAAAGAGAAAGTGATAATAGTTATGATTCAGATTCAGGTTTACAAGGTTCATCTAAAAAGATGAAAAAATCATATAAGCAAAAAATTCAAAGAAGAATGGTTGGAGGATCCCATTTTTAAATCCTTGATTTATTCAAGTAAAAGTAAAGGAGACACTGCTTATTGTAAATTTTGTGATATAAGCATTAATGGTAGCAAATGTCTGTTGATTCGTTATGCAAACACTCCAAAACACTAGCAGAATGTAGAATCTAAAAGAAGTTACCAGGTATAATGTCATTGTTTAAATCCAGTTCCGAATACCAGTCGGAAAAACAAATAAAAGAAGAAGAATTAAGGTTATGTGCATATGATGCAGACAGGTCCCTTCCATTCAGGGGTGTTAAAAGTTACAATGAACCTGGACGACACAATTTAAGGGCGATATAATCGAATACGTTCATAAAAAATAGGGAATGAATAATACACTGAAGTGTTTGTGCATATTTGTAACCTTCCAATGTGAGAGATTTCAGTGAGGGGCTGAGTCGCTGGGTAGTTAAATAAATAGTACGAGCTTCAACACAACTTACTTTAATCACTGCTCTCAGCACACTGAACAAACATTTAGGAGTTTTTTGAGTTGTTTTTTTTTCTTGATAGACCTGTGTTTCACTCAGAATTTCTCCATGAGCGCAGGTTACAAAGATGCCTCCAACGACCTCGATCTTGAGACTCTCTCTCTCTCCCATGTTATACCCATAGATTTCACTAGTGGATCTTCTCATCTTATAGGTGGTCTTCCTAGCTTTCTCTTTCTTGTTGCTAGTTGAATATTCTATATGTCCATCTGTTATCCCTGAGTCTGGCTATGTGACCTTCCCATCTCATCCTGCTTTCATATACTGCAGTTACCACATCTTTTATGCCTGATCTCTTTCTTAGTTCCGTGTTTCTCACATGTTCCATTTTGCTGATGTTACAAATCCTGCGTTCTATTGCACGCTGAGTTATTCTGAGAGTCTCTTCTTCTTTTCTTGTCGTGTTCCATGTTACATTACAGGAGTATGTTTGTTTATTATATAAAATAAGTTTTTTTTTTTTACTATTTGTGTTTTTTCTTTATTTTAATATACATTCCTCTTAATGTGCACTATAATAAAATGATTCGTAACGTGTTATTGTACTTCGGGATCCTTTAAATTTTAATGGAAAGGGGGGCACAAAAATTTTGCAATCAGAAGTCGCAAACCCACGGAACGGCCCTGGATGCCGAACACAATCTGCTTTTGTGGCTTATGGATACTCTTCCAACTCTATTGAAAACAATTGCTCCTGATAGAGAAATTGATAAGAAAATACAGTGTGGACGCACTAAATGTAACTGTCTTATAAAAAATGCGTTGGCTGTAGATTCACGCAATGAAATCTCAAAAAAAACCTCCTTTGGTGAATGGACTCCTTTTGACAAAAGAAAAATGGAAACATTCATCAGCTGCAGATTTTACTATTTCTGAAGAGTTAATTAATTTAGCAAAATCTGATAAAAATAATGAATAAATACTTCCAGTGTTTTTCTTGTGGGCAGGAACCCCTATATATATGTAAATAGCATATTAAATAAATGAAAATTTAATGTTACATTATTTTAAACACTAAAATGAGACTAAAAATTATATGGTAAATTAATACACATGTGAAATGCTACAGTTACAATCGGGACTTCTGTTATGATGATTGACAATTGCAGCTCTTGGACTCGTAGATGATACAGTGAGGTGAGGTTTGACTTTTTTTCTTTTCGTATTGTCGTACGTGTGTTACTTTAGCGGTTTTACATTGAGTTCATCTATGATAATAAGGTAGTAATATCGTAAAATGTCTTAAATAGAGTGAAACGAAAGCAAATGAAAATTTAGTACTTTTTTTTCAGATATAGTAAATTTTTCCTGCATAAGTTAGTACGAAATATTTTTGCTGGGTGTTCACCCTGTTTGAGTGTTCATACCGTGAATTCTGAAGATTGATTTGGAATGAATGAATTCGAAGCGTTCTTCATTTTGTGAAATATCAAGGTAAGACGTAAGACTTTGATTTAGATGCAATTTAATTGCTACTGCTTCATTTAGCGTACGCTTGGTATTGCTGGCAGTCTTTTGCGGCTGCGGGATATTCTACAAAATTTCTGCTGGCTGGTCTTTAGACCTGCGGGATTTTTATTAGCGCTCATACGCAGTTAAAACGGTATGAGCGTACCTGACCAAGACGTATTCACTGATTTGCTCGATAAAGGGCGGGCTCTTGTACTTATTGATAAACTCCAAAAGAAGTTCAAGCTGACATGGCCTGCTAGTATGATCGACCCCGACATCATTATCGAGTCACTCGATAAAAGGCTAGCACTCACTTTTATTAAAAAGCTTCTCAACGGTTTGAACGGGATTGGCCCGGCTACTTAAACTTATATTCTTCACCCGAAGTCGACATTGAGGAAAATGAAGACTCTCCTCAAATGGAGGAAAAACTCAATCTAGTTGTCTCTACCTCTAATCCTTCTGATCAAGAAGAAATCCACGCTCGTAAGAAGAGAAAAACTCACGCTGCTGAGCCAACAAATGATGTTGGTATGGACGAGGATGTTCCCATCTCAGATCCCTCTGCTTCCCCCAATGAAAAAGTGCCACCGATTATCCTAAGGGAAAAGCAGAGATGGACAACACTAAGAACCATCATGGCTAACTTACAAATAAATTATAGATCTGCTAAAAATGTAGACGAGGGCATAAAAATTCAGCCCGCCACGGTAGCTGATTATAGAAATCTTACAAAGGAGCTGGATGCATGAGGAACACAATATCACACTTTTTCACTTGCCTCCGAAAAAAATTTGAAAGTAGTCCTACAAGGAGTCTCTGAGGATATTGACATGGATGAAATAGTCACTAACCTTAACTTACAGGATCTACCTCCCATAAAGTTCACTAGAATGTTTAGATCAAATAAGACACCTATGCCTTTAGTCTTAGTAGAAACTCATAATATTTACAATGACATATACAATCTAAAATCAATCTGTGGACTCGAAATCACCCCAGAACCACTGGGAAAGAAAGCATCTTCTGGGCAGTGCCACAGATGCCAAAAATTTGGCCATGCCCAGAAGCTACAAAGCTCAGTTCAGATGCCTAAAATGCTACGAGAATCTCCCCACAAACACCTGCGCCAAGCCAAAATCCACCCCGGCTAAGTGCGCTAATTGTGGGGGTTGTCACCGTCACCCTGCTAATTATAGAGGGTGTATACATCACCCCAAAAACAGATAACAGATGGAACGATCCAAATAATCAATCTACTTCGTGTCATCTAGTGCGAGAGTTCCTAAAGCTCAGGCTCCTCAGTCCTCCAAGAGTGAGAACATGACAACAGGTGCTCGCCCATCATTAACTGAGCCCCTTAAGAATACGAATCTTCAACATCAAGCGAGAACAAATGCTGATGTGGCCTGCTCCAAAAACAGATAGTACAAACCCAGAACCTGACTAATCCACATCCAAATCTATCAGCTATTATCACCTCTTCTCTTGCAAACATGCTGCAGGATTTCAGCAACTCAAATCCATCACTAAGTGTTACAAAAAGATTCTTACAGCAAACCCAATCCATATTATCTGCACTCTCTGATGCGTAGGAAAAAAATCGCCCCAGATTCGCTTAGGATTATTGCTTGGAATGCCAACGGTATCAAAAATAAACTATTAGAAATCCAAGAATTCAATAATAGATACAATCCAGATATATTTCTAATCAATGAAACTCACCTGAGGCCTGCTAACACCCTAAATATCGGAGGGTATCAGATTTACAGAAAGGACAGACTTGGGTATAGAGGTGGAGGTACAGCCACCCGTATCAAAAACTATATCAACCATCATTCAGTAACCAACCCTACAACCACCAACCTCGAAATCACAGGAATTAATGTCCTCACAAACTCAATTGGAAACCTTAAAATTTTTTCTGCTTACAACCCTCCATTAAAGACATTATTGATCTCAGATCTGGATGCCATCCTTGGAGTAAAAGGACCGGTCGTTATCGCTGGAGACTTCAATGCAAATCATCCTGCTTGGAACAGTAAATCTACCAATAAAAATGGTCGTCCTTTCCAGCTACACAGGATCAAACTATGCTGTTGTGGCTGGACCTACCGAACCAAATCATCTCAGTACGTCTGGCACTGCTGACATCCTGGATATAGCTATCCTGCAAGACATTAAACTACAGTACAGCCTTAAATCACTAAACGAGCTGTCGTCGGATCACAACCCAATTCTACTGCAATTGGGAGAACAAGAATGCCTGTCTCCTCCCTCTCACTCATGCATATCGTGGGACAGATTGTCTAAAGCACTTAAGGATCAAATTGGACCTGTCCCTCACATATGCACACCAGAAAATGTGGAATCTGCAGTGACTAGCCTCATTCAACAGATCACGTCCGCTATAACGGTTGCAACCTTCCACAAACCTGTTCCCAAGCATGGTAGTTTGCCTGAGGATATAATGGATCTGATCAGAGAGAAAAACAGAGCTAGGAAGAGATTTCGTAACACTCGCTCTCCTCAGGGGAAAACAGTTCTTAACAGATTGAACGGGCAATGAGAGATGCACTTAAAATTCACAGAAACCAAGTTTGGGATAAAAATTTAGCTTCTATCTCACCTATTGATCACTCTATCTGGGGGGGTTACTGAGAAACATAAAAAATAAAAACACATCCCCCCATAATCTCAAACCAGGGCCTAGTCCACACAGATTCAGATAAAGCAGAAGCCATACTAAAGAATCTAGAGGAGCAGTGCAAACCTTCTTATAACAACTTAGATTTCAATCACTTGTACAAAATCCACAGACAGGTCAGGCATGCATTAAATCTCCCAGATACCAGTGCTGACCATATTGCACCCACCTCACTTGTTGAATTATATGATATTATTAAAAAATTTAAGAACAATAGAGCTCCTGGACCAGACGGCATCTCAAACAGGGTGATCAAGCTGCTGCCTCGAAAAGCTGTAGTCATCTGACTAGTATAATAAATGCAATATTAAGACTTCACTATTTTCCTTCCACCTGGAAACTGGCTGATGTAATTCCTATACATAAGCCAGGCAAAGACCCACACCTACCTCAAAATTATCGTCCAATCAGTCTCATCTCCAATCTGGGTAAGGTTGCGGAGAAGGTCATCTTCTCACGACTCCAACCCTCAGTAAATGACCTAAACAACCTTCCTAAGGAACAGTTTGGTTTTCGGCAACACCATAGTACTATCCAGCAAATCCACAGAATTGTCGAATACATCACCACCAGATACAACTGGCGCCAGTGTACAGGAGCTGTTTTCCTAGACCTATTCAAAGCATTTGACAAAATCTGGCATTTTGGATTCCTGCACAAACTTATCTCAGCCGGTACCTCACTAAAAATGGTTCATCTAATCCATTCATATCTTCAGAGTAGATCAATGCAAGTAAAAAGCAACGGTTCTACATCGTCCCAGCGCCATATCTTTGCTGGAGTGCCGCAGGGATCCCTACTGGCTCCATTGCTGTTTTCTGTATACATGTCAGACATCCCGCACAATCCGATGTCTTCCATTTTGGCCCTGAATGCGGACGATACAGCAATACTAACCAGATCTCTCAGACCCCATTTCATTACCAGAAAGCTTCAAGAAAATATTCTAAAGCTGGAGGGTTGGTTTTCTAAGTAGAGATTGGAAGTCAACTCCCAGAAAAGCTCAGCAGTTCTTTTCTCAAAAAGGCCAATGTCTCCTGCAGGAGATGTGTTACTATTCAATACTAAAATTCCCTGGCTGACAGAAACAAATTACCTGGGTGTAATTCTCGACATAAAGCTATCTTTCAACTAACACATCAAGTCTACGTGCGCAAAGGCATCTAAAGCCACAGCTCAGATCTATCCGCTAATTAATAGAAATAGCAAGCTCAGCAACAGAATCAAATTGCAGCTATGCCAGGTGACAATTCGTCCTATAATCGCCTATGCCTCTCCAGCCTGGAGCCACACCACTAATACTAACATTATCAAAATACAACGAGTACAGAACAGGTGCTTGAGAATGATTCTGAACGCCCCGTGGTATGTTAGAAATAATCAACTTCATAGAGATACAAATATTCCCTATATTTTCTCTTTTCTACAATCCTTAGCATCCAAGTTTTTCCAAAAGACGTCCACACACCCCCGACGATTTGGTTCAGCAAGCTGCAGCATACGAGGCAACGGTCATATTCAAATATAGAAGACCAAAAGCTATATTAGCCTCCTATAGCGATGTATAATCTCCATGCCCATTCAGGGAGAGCAAACTGCTCATGAATTTTACCCTCACTGTAACCACAACAGATAGCGGGGAATATGAAAAGCATCTTGCTTCACCCCTAAAGACATAAATGTCAAATGTTAATTGTCAAATTATTATTATGTTATGGGGACGGAGATGCGGTGATTAATAACTTTAGAGGGTAACGGAACTGAGGCTCGGCTATTGCTGTTAGCCTCTCGCCATGATCAGAGCTTTAATAGCTCAATAACACCTTATCTCTATACTGTCCTCTACAGATAACGGGGAAGATGAAAAGCATTCTTGCTTCGCCCCTTTAAGCCAGTCCTTATAAGGACTATAAATTATTATGAAAGAAAGGGGTTGCTTTTGTTAATTAGTATAGTGATTAGTTTCTCAGTTAACCAAGTTTCACTCATACCAATAACCTTTGGAGAGACTGAGTCGGTCAGTGCCACAAACTCATTTCCTTTATTTCTAATGCTCCTAGCATTTTTATACAAAAAAACTAGTGTATTGCCAGTATTCTCATAGCCATTGTTACTCCCCTCATATTCCACCTGGTCTGTAATATAGTTTACACCCATTCATTTCTCAAGCAGCTATCACCATGGGGCCATCCGCTTTTAAATTATTTCGAAAGAGAACGTGTGCGTATTTAAATCGGAAATGGGATGTACGAATTAAAATAAAAATAGTAGTGGGTAGCTGATACAGTTTCAAATAAAGTGAGATTATAAAAAAAAAAAAGGAACGGTCTTAGTGTGATACACAATTCAATTAAAATAAAATGAGAATATTAAAATACATTATTGTTATATAAAATATATTACTCTTATGCTATATGACACTTTCATAGAGTCCTAGGACTCATCGCAGAAGGTCACTCCTCATTGTACTATAATAATCCACCTCGTGTGGTTACTCTTGCACTCACTTATCTACCATGCATATATTTTGCCAAATTGTTGTTCTCTAGAAAATATATAAAATAAGAGAGAGTCTAAAATAAGAATATTTTAGAATTTAATGAGAGATAAAAATATTGAAATAATTGAATATTTTATTATAACTTGTCAAAGGAGAATCTCCATAGCTCAGTCGGTATAGACGAAGCCTTTTGGATGGAAGGAAATTGGTTCGAATCCCTTGTTAGACACGAACATTATAAGGACTTTTCTTATGAATATAAGTAGCCGACTTCATAAAGAAGTAGAATAATTTTATCTCTCGGATAAAGTGGACAGAAGAACACACGCATTTAACAGACAGATATCGTACACTGTTTTGATAGCATTAGTCACCTGGAAGTCATTCAAAACAACCCAACTTGATCGCATGTTATCGATTATATCGTGTAAAGAGATAAACACCAGTTTCATATTTAAATTATCGAATGTGTTAAGTTCGAATTTCTGAATACTGAGGACGTTTTACTGAACGTGTACAATTAACTGATAATATTATCAATGAGGGTATTAATTTAATGTAATAATGAAGACTGACGAATGTGCACTTTATATTAATATATATCAAACTAATGTAATTTCGATGAAATAATCGGGATGCGAACTAAGAAACAAAGTAAAAAGTTCTTGCAAAACTCAATCAGTAAACTAAGCTGTAGCATATAAACACCATTATCAAAATATCAGAATTTGATTGAGTGCTTTAAGCTAACTCACCTTCACATGAAAAGTCCCTATTAAGGTTCTTTGCACTATAGACAGGATTCGGACCCGGATCTTTCCGGTCCGGCCAGTGAACATTGTCGTTACCAACTGAGCTAGGAAACGTCTTTAGAAATTCAAGACGCATTAAATTCTATCAAGGCACATGAAATACCAGGCTGGATGGATTACCAAAAGAATTTTATTTAAGAAACAAGTTCTGGTCTTCGTTTAATATATATTTGTCAGGACTGTAGAATTCTCTAGTCGAAGTGCATTTGATCTTTGATCAAAATAGATCAAAGATATTAGTTCTCATTGATTGTATTAATTCCAGACATATTAATTCATTGACAATAACTTTCATTGACATTACTAACAGCTCCAGACAAATTCAAGGTTTATGTGTCACACTTCAAACCATAATAATTATGGTTAAGAGTTTGACTTAGTTCAGCTAGTCGCTTAGTTAATTCAGTCTGTTCAGCAACTATTTAAGGATAAGTTGAGATCAAAATAACCTTTCGATCGGGGTCATCACGAATCTCCTTTTTACACTATCTTAAGATGTAGATTCCAACTAGCAATTAGGAAGTACTGCATCTCAATACAAAGTAGCTCCTTCTTAATGGATATCTGTATAATTACATGATTTTAGAGAAAAGCGTGAGACAAGGATATTCTTTCTTTCTCTCTCTCTCTTCTTATTCTTCTTCTTCTCGCTCACTCTCCTTCTGAAAATTTTTGAGTTTTCCATCATTTCCATCATAAGAATTTCTTTAACATAAGGCAGGAGAGTTGGATTAGTGAAATATTGAATGGTCCAATCCAATTTCAGCAATTTTCTTATTTTTCGTACTTCCCTGCCATGAACAGCAAAGCTGTTATTATTTGAATTATGATTTACATATTATTGATAGTATGCAGTAAAGCAGAAGTTTCCAAACTTTACATTGCTATGAACTTTTTTAACACAAATTTTTTGCGTGTGTAGATTCATGTATGTGTATGTCATTTCTCGAATTAAATAAGTATATTTGCAATTCAGTAAACAACAATAACCGAAAGACAGATCGCTATGATAGCACGCTTGTTGCTTTTCTTTTTTCATCTTTCTTTCTGACTCTATTTTTCTATACAGTATTTTTTTAATATCTCTCAGATAGTCACCTTCTTATTCACTGTAACTTAATCCTCACTGTAAATCAGTGTTTCAACGGGGGGGGGGGGGGCAATTAAAAAATGATGTTGCATTCGTCACCTCATCACTGATATACTCAAAACACTCACCATTGTCGGCGAGGGGGGGGGGGCATCAAAATCTTTGAGGCGTTGAGGTGGAGCATGATTCAAAAAACGTTGGGAAATACTGCTGTAAACCAACCTAATTTACGTAATAATCGACGGTACACGGTATCATTTAATGCACTAATAAAAAAAATATACAACGCCAAGGGAAAAAGTTGGTAAAGTTGGCTGAGTGGTTAGCGTATTCGCTTTACAGTTAAGAGGCTGCCGGTTTAAATGTTTGTGGTTGTTCTGATTGTTTGGGAAAAGTGCATCTGAGACTCTACTACTGAAGGCTTCATTCTCAGAGCTCTATGCGGTGCAGGAGTACCCCATGGAGTCCAGTGACATTAAATGTGAATAAGTAACTGCGGAGAAATATTGAAATGCCTGATATTTCGAAGGCGAACATCGTTTGCATACCTGGCTATTAAATGATAATGGGTATTTATTGTTATTTCTTTCACTAAATTGTATTTTTATTACCTTCTTGTTAACCATGCATTGGTAAGCCCTCACACATCACCGCCTTATAAACATCCCTCAACGATTATAGCAACAGACTATAATTCACCATGGAAACAGAATAGAACAAATCCATCAATTTCTTAAACCTGATATTAATCAGAAGCAATAACAAAATAGCTAAGAAGATATTCCACAAACCCACACATATCGGAAACTACATCCATTTCAATTCATACCACCTATATTTCGTTAAAAAATCAGTCATCCTATCACAATTTATCAATGCTTACAAATTCTCAACCAACAGTAATTATCTTAACACGGAATTAAAGTATTTAACACAGGTTTTCAAAAATCGCAACTATCCAACACATCTAATAAGTTACGCGAACAGTACTGCAAAATCCCGTCATAACAATAATATAACCAAAACAGACGTCCCTACACGTATGGTCATCAAATTGCCATACATCCAAAACACATACAAAGCCTACAAATACATTTTCAAACAACATGGACTATAAGCTAGTATTCACCACGAACCAAAAATTAGCAACTCTTCTAAAAACCTACCTAAATCTCTCACACACAAAGAAATATTCGAACACCACAACGTAGTCTACAAATTTCCTTGTCCAAAAAACTGTGACGTCACCTACACTGGCTCAACTATTAGGTCCTTATGGACTAGACTACAAGAGCACTTCAGGGATTGCAATATTCCCATTCCGGAATATCTGAACACAAAAAAACATCGCAACATCAAAAAAAAAAAAAAAAAAAAAACAGAGTACAGGGAAGATAGAAATTGCAGCTCACGCCCTTGAACTGAAACATATCCCCCAAATCGACAAGGCCATAATCATAGACAAACAAGACAACGAAACAATGCTTAGAATATCCGAAACTACTGCCATAAAATGGAATGAAAATTCAATTAACGTCCGAATGTTGGACGATCCAGAACTTACAAATTAAGCCAAGCCTCGGGTCATGTAGCGACAACAAATGCCCTTATTTGGCAGATTCAAGTTGCAGTCATGACATAGCCCTACACTCATTCCGAAAATGTTCTGATGATGGTTAGTCGACCGAAACGGTCCGCACTCGGTTAACGCTCTCCTCTGCCCCAGTTTCCCCATAAGTAAACCCTTCCCTCCTCCCCCTCCAAAAAAAGCGCCCTTAAACACAATAATATATATTTATATATATATATTATTGATACAAAAACCTGGGTTTCCAAATTTCTTTTTCCCGCGTCAACCCCCCCGCTCCCTTCCTTCCCCCCTCGTTATAAACAACCTTCAGCAGGATCATGGAATTGGAAGACATCCTAGTATTAAAACAAGGTATGTACAAAATTTTTCCACCTCTTATTCCGCTATAATTGCCTTCTATACTCACCCATAATGCCCTAAAGTATATATACCCTTTTTTTGAGTAATTATAGCCAATGTATTTAAAATAAGGGACACTCCTAAATAAAAAAAACAAAAACAGGCTATAATAGCCGTAATTATAATAATACATTTTACTTCTATTTTAAATGGCAAATGACTTTTGTCTGCCGGAGCAAGGCCTACAACACTGCGTATTGGAGGCCTTTAGTGTAGAGTAGAAAAGTTTCATGTTTGGTCTCTAGCAAAGTTTCCAGATTATTTAATTGTTAACTATCCACTGTAGTTTACAACCTTTTGTATATAGAATTCATAAAAAGATACCTTTTCGTTTTTTTTTTTTTTTTTTTTCCTCTTGGCCAAGAGGATAGATCACGCAAGCAATCATTTCTCGAATATGTATCATGCGCAAGAAACCGTAATGTTCAAAATATTGCCAATATGCAGTGGCTGAGATATGGGGGTTGAAATCAATAATCAATACCATTACTGCAGGTTTGACCCAAACATGCATCTTCAGTGAGATGTTTTTTTTTTTTGCTAAATCATAAAAAAATCACAGAATAAATTTAGCCTATTAGCAAATAGAACACAGTGTGTGGTAATAGTGTGATCGAATATTCTTCATTTTTAAGGCGTAATCGATTTTTAAAGACGAGGGGACAGTATTTAGACTAGCAACTAAAATACATCCGCTTAAAAACATATAGGTATTAATTATGCCATCTTATTTTTCCTTGAACCGCAATATTAGATAATTAAATACTATTTGCACAGCAGTGCTACTTTCGTACATACAATAAAAAGTTGGGGAGGGGAATTAATGTTCAAACTTTCAGCCGTAAAGTTTAGTAGATTCTAGGAGGGAATTTCATCCTAAATCTCTCAGGGATTTTGGCTTCTTGGATTTTTTACATGAGATTCGGAATATCTTAATGAAAATGAATTTTCAGCTTCAAGAAGTTAAACTATGTTTTCTTATACGGTAGATACTAAAACTACCAGTTGGAACGAAAATGGAACGTATCTGTCTCTCCCGCTCCTTCAGCCCTCACAGAAGACAACATTCCAAGAATGTATCGGTAATTACTGCCAATGATTTTTAATATTTTCTTTTTTTTTTTTAATTTCAGTTGTACTGCATCCTGTAGTTCGTATGTCCTTAACAAGTAAGTCTTTTAGGGAGTAGATAGTCATCCAGATTAGATGACTAACCGCTTAACATTCCCTGAATCACTTTTGGTTTAAATTGATCAATAATTAAATACTAAAAGAAGTGCGATTTAATTAGCTTTTTATTATTATTTTTGAACCTTCCCTCAAACTTCTGTTGCATATTTAGTTATTGCGGTTGGCGATGCCGTCGATCTTTTATCTAGCATTGACAAATCAAATGAATAAACAAAAAACACCTCATGAAACAATATTATTTATTTCATATGTTATCAGTTCAAATACATATATTTTTATTTCAAGCACTGAACAATAGTTATAATTTTCGAAATTACATCTTTCACCAGGTGTGGGAAAACAGTAATAACAATGCGAATAGTTTTATAGAGATATATAAAAGTGTTACATTTAATACAATCACATAATGAAATATTATGCACGATATGGACACATTCACACACACAAAAATTCACATACAGATGTATATTAACATATATTTCTATTGAGAAACATTTTGTTAAAACGTGCATGTGTAAAGGCATTAGCATTGCAAGAAATACAAATATCATCAATCGTGCATCACTTATACATTTCCTGGATTCGGTACCAAATTGGGAAAATACGTACATAAATATTTAGATATGAAGTAGTGCTCATTACAATTATCGGAATGATTTTTTAAAGTAGAGGCATATTGGCATTTGTTTCATTTATTTATTTAAATAATAATTAATTTATAAAATAAATAATTAATATTATTTGTTTCCTTTATTTGTTTATTTTTCTTACGTAATAAATTACTATACTTAGTGTCTATTAAATCACCACAAAATATTCCCAGAAAAATTCCAAATAATCTACATATATCGATATTGATATAATTTATAAAGAATCCAAGTTATGTTTAAATGTCAAATATTGACCTACTGTTTTTTTTTTCTTTGTTTTGTTTCGTTTTGTTTTTGTTTTTAATCACAAGTAAATCATGAAATGCATCAGTTACGAGAGTGGTTTTTTTTTTTTTTTGACACGAGAGGGAGCAATCGTCAAGCGTGAATGAAAAAGAGATGGCTTCAGTTGCGTATTATTTATAAAGTTAAGGAATCATATATCTTAGAATATAACACAGGAAAATAATTACAGTTAATGAAGGAAGAAATATGATGGGATTTTTTAGATAACCAGGTGAAAGTAATCAGAAGTAACTTTTAAATAGTTTAATTTAATGTCGCATTAGTAACCTTGGTAGTATAGCAGCAGAATTACGTAAGTAATATGTACCAGAAATTAATTAATTGTATGAATCGGCATAATTTCCTGCAGTAAGGTTATATAATAACTCTGTATATATAATATCTATATTCTTCGTAGTTATTTTATGTTTAAAAACAAATGTCTTTTTCTGAATCTTTGTAATAAATATTGCGAATATTTTGCTTTTCTTGATGATTACTAAGTCTCTCGGCTAAGTAAATTTGGACACACACACATATTGACAAATAAAGCAAGCCAAAAATAATGATATTTTCAAAGCGCTCGAACTATTTATTAAAATTAATTAAGGAACCGAGCAACGCATGGTAATTTTGCTAGTAAGTTATAATTTAGTGTTATCATTAACGAACTTAATATTTAAATCAGGGAGAAGTAACCTGCACTGATTTCAATATTAATAAATATGCAAATAGACTAACAAACAAATAAAGCATCTACATCGATAAAATTCAAGTACACACTCTACATTAATCATGAGGTATAAATCTGGCGACCTAGTGATATCACAATTCAATTTGTTTTCTGCATACGATTGAAAGATAATTTTCATTGCTTTATAAATACGTTATTTTGATTTGAATTGTAGCTTCTTCGGGTAAAAATTCTCCTATTCTCTCGCATGGATATCGCAAAGCGAAAACATTTTGCATCATTATGAAGACAATCAGCTGAAAATTCTGAAAAGATGACACATTTTTTCTTTTTATGAGATGTTGTGTAATAATAATAACAATAATAATAATAAATACAGATGATAAAGTAGTATGTGGTAACTTCTTTTTTAATGCCAATCAACGAAAAGTTGTAGTCCCATAAGTACACTAGTACCGTGGGCAGTTTAAGGGTGATAATGTAATCCGAAAATCTTATTGAAATAATCACATGTGGAAAATTTTAACTGCTCGATTTTGCGGTATTCAATAAGCAGTGTTGTAGTTTCATGGTGCAGTTATTCTTAGAATAATACGTGAGCTCAGTAGTTAATTTCAACTCCAAATTGTGGCTTGAATTCAATTAGAGAGCAGAGTAAATTCAAATCGTCAGATTTTTCAGGCGTTTAGCTCCTCCATATTTAGCATTTTTATAAGCAAGCAATAACGATCTGAAATCGGATAATTTTTAAGAAGATTCGAATAGTTCAATATCTCTTTTCAGGAAATTAAATCTATTTTTTTAAAACTTTTATTTTTTTAAAAATGTTTCTCACAAGAAACATTTTTAAAAAGAAAAAAATGTTTCTTGTGATTTTGCTAAATATTTTTGTTGCTGGCCAGCTTCATTTTAACTTGCATTGCGTTAGTTACTTAGAAGAAAGACTGTTTGGGTTTTCGATTCTCTCACCGATTGGAGGAACTTTTTTCCCTAGGCGTTTCTACCTCTCCCTTCTTCCCTCCGAGTATGTGTGTGTGTGTGTGTGTGTGTGTGTGTGGTTAATCTTTGGCAGAGCTTAGTAGGATTTTTCTTCCCACTTTCCTCTAAAAAAACTGTGTGATGGTGAGAGGTGAGAACTGGTTGCCTACCGATTTCCAAAATATTAGGGATAAAATAATAGTGCTGCCTAGTCTCTTTTAGGAATGAAAAGACGTTAGAGGAATTTATTATCTATATTTTTATCGTTTTCTGTTTTTAGTTACAAAATAATTAATTTATTGAATATTTCCTTGACTAATTACATTGATTGCTATTTTTAACTTTCTCATTTCACGTAAATTTTGGTTCGCTTTGCGATATCCTGTACGAAGCGGAAGACTGCTGTAATAGGTTCATTTGTTTTCTCTTACATTAGAAAGGAAATAAGTCTGGATGCGGAAACGTATATGTATTCGAGCGAATATTAAGAATAATTGATTTCATTATAATTATTGCATTTAGCATTTGTGAGAAGATAGTTTAGGAATTCCGGTGTTTACATAAGACACGATAAGAAATTATTTATAAGAACCCCAGTAAACTTTTGTTTTTGCTTTCCTTTTACCAAAGGTTATTCAAATAGAATCTGAAAAGAAATGTCAACAAAGATATTAAAATCAACTGCACAGTTAATTTCGTTACTATGACGGGTAGAAAACGAGGGAAGCTTGATGTAACGTGTCAACTGGTTGAAATGAAAATTGGTTCACTCCAATTACATCTTTACGGAAAATTCTAAATAAAAAGTAAGGAATGATACGAAAGAAAGAAAGAAATTTTAAATTAAAAATATCTGAAGTGAGAGAATTAATTAAAGTACCAAATAATGGCATAAATCGATCTATATTTTAACAGATCAAATTTTCTTTGATTAACAAATAAAAAGAGGCAACCAAGAAGAATTAACAACCAACACGTAGTCTGATCAAATAACGAACTACCCGGAATATCGATTTTTAATAAAAAAAAATAAAATAATAATAAAAAAAAGAAGAAGAAAAAGAACAGATGAGATGACACCATCAAAGTCGCTGAAGTGGAACTTCATACTGAAATTAGCTTCTTTCAAAAAAACAAAAAAAAATGTTTTTTTCGAGAACCAATAGAATCTTCACACATTATCAAATCCAATAATAAAGATGGATTACTTATTTTAGTTTCAGATTGGCTCAGGAGTAGAAGATTATGCAAATTCCAGTGAAAAAGTTTAATTAATTATTAAGTCAATTTGTTTTTCTTGCAATCTTCTTGTTTGAGTTTCTCGATATTTGTCACTTCTCACGTAGTTACTTCAGGTAAGAGACTATCAGAAATTCCCTTCTTCACAGTAGATGAGCAGAGGGGGAGAGAGAACAGTAGCGAATTCCCTGAGTATTAGCTTATGATAATAAATCGATTACGTACTTCCAGATGATGGAAGTTCGTAACCGATTATTGTTGATTAGCTGGAAGTACGTACGTATCTTCCAGCTAATCAACATGAGACTTCTTTCTAAATTATAATCTATACTAACCTCTCTCTCGTGAAAAGCAAGCGGTGACTCTGAAAACGATCCAACGCTACTATGAAGAAAAAAATTGTGAAAGTTATTGGAAGAATAATATGGAAGGTAAATTATGTAAATTTAATTTATTTAATTTTCAGTTCAATTTTCATAATAAAATTTGGTAATGTATAATTATCCAAATTAATTATACGTGTGTCTATATTTTAATTATTAAGCGAAGGTGAGGCAGTAAAACTAGGGATAGGATATTTGCATTCAGAAAATCAGTATTTTTTTTTCTTTTTCTTTTTTATGAAGCCACAAACACAGTTTTTTTTATGATGTTACGTATTACTATGTATCCGCAGTGAAGCAAATCTTGATTTTCAATACTTTGTTTATACACTATGTGGACATGGACATATGACACCCATTCGCTTGTGGATCAGATCAGTGCAGTGGTGTAGATAGAGCTCCCCCCCCCCCTCAATACGCACCAAAAATACTACAATAAAGTCAAAACGACGTATAGGGAAATAAATTAAAACGTTATGTTTATTTTTGAAGTAAAACTTTAATTTCAACATTCTAAAATGTTATTTTTCTTGCTTTTCTGTTAGCAAAATCGTCGACGATATTGGCGAAGTCTATTTCATAGTGATGTAGGTAATTCTTAATCAATTGTATTTAGAAAAACTCCTCTGACAACTAGCAACACTTACAGCAATTGTGAGGAAAATTCGCAGTAGTATTACAAGATTTTGAACTGAGTTCTCGAGACTGTATTTTAGAATTAACTGCAAAAGTTCAAAATGGTTCAAAGTGCCGCCCGTGGCGGACCTCCCCCCTCCCTAGCTACTCCCCTGGATCAGTGCACCTCTGTTCGAGAAGTTACAATGAAATGGTTAGTCGGCTTACATTTTGAATTTAAATAAAGATTGAAATAATGATCAGTTATGTGGCATAAATTATTCTTATATTTTGGAACATCCATAGCCTAGTTGGTATCGATAATTTCTTTTGTCTGGAAATTCTCTGTTTGGTTTGAATCTTGTGTAAGATGTGTAAATCTTGTGTAAAGGAATCTTACACAAGATTCCTTTGCGACGGCTTTTCAGCTGAAGACAAGTTAACCAGTCTTATAGCTGTAGAAAGGTTTTTCATTCCTCTAAACAGCAAACTGGCCAGAAGAACACACGCTGTTAGCACACATAATATGCTAGTCTCATAATCTTTGCTGTTTCGGTCATAATTCAAAATAATTCTAAGCCCAGAGTTTGAAAGTTCAGTTCACACTTCTCTTTATGTTTAGAAAGAATGTGAACCTTTTTCGTAGTTGAAATTATGTATACAAATTGGAAGGCAAATGCACCTTTTGTGAAAACAAATTTGTATACCATTTCTAAGGCAAGTCTGTTAAACTTTCGCATCTTATATTCCAGTTTACGTGATGTATAATCTGGGCTTTATTAAATATCATTCACAATACATTCTAATTAGAGGACTCCTTGAAATGAATTATCCAGGCACGGAATAAAATATTCAAAGACGATTTAGTTGTACTAGCTTTAAAGCAAACTGTTCTGTTTTAGAACAGTTTGCTATTCTAAAACAAAGGTGTTACTGGATTGTGAAAATATTAATATTTTCACTATCCAGTAACACCTTTGGAGCAATGGCTTTTATGAAGCTCCACTTGGAGATCAGAAAAGATACGTAAGTTTACATTTTTCCTAAGACGAAAGCGATTTTAGACTTTTTTTATGATAATCCTAACCAAAAAAAAAAGGCAGCCTGTAAAACTTTTAGTAATGGCGAGGCATAAAAGTTGAATTCAGGATTTAAACCGAATAGATCCACCTTAAAGCGAAATGGCACTTTTTCCCTTTCCTTTCCACAAAGTAGAACTCTACATTTCGTTGAATGTAGCAGAATATGCAATAGAACTATCCTTCTTAATTAGGTTTCCGAAATTAACATAATATAAAAAGGACAATAAATATAATACAGGAAGGAGAATAAGGATATGCAGAAATTCAACGATGCCAAAGACTTTAACTTTAAACCATATAGTTCAGTTATAACTCCAACAGTTATAGTGTCTGGATAGTTATAACTCCAACAGTTATAGTGTCTGGATAGTTATAACTCCAACAGTTACAAGAAACAAAAAACATTAATAGGAAGAAATGAATTATTAGCATTGGCACTGGATTATTATATAAAGAATTACTGCATATTGTTATAAAGAATTATGACGAAATTATAAAGAATTATAAAAAGATTGTCATAAAGGACATAAATATGCTCGAATTTAAGACTAATTAAATATGAAAGAAACGATATTAAGCAAAATAAAACAACTTCGATGAATTAGCCACGTAATCAAAATGAGCTAAGAAAAAAATACCAAATTTAAATGTGAAAAACACAACATAGAACCATTAAATGGATCCAGAAATGGATAAAAATATAAAGAAGCTAATCGAGCCTACAGCTCATCACAGAACTACGAGAAGACTAGACAAAGAAAAATGGAGAGGTGGGATTCGTAGAGGACCAACCTGACCTAACTAGGACCGTCGGACGGGATTAAGTAAGTAAAGGAAAATAGTGATTGTAGTGAATCAAATTAGTGCAATCTGACCACTGTAATGTCTTGCAGCAGCTATGAGTGTTGTTTTGTCAGTCGCCAGATATAACGCTTTCTGGCGACTGTTAGTCTACATCCATATGGAGGTAGCAGTATCGAAAAACTTGATTTTTTTCCCCGTCCCAGAAGGCTAATAGATTGGTAACAAGAACATGCGAAATTAACAGATATCAATATATTGGCCTCATAGACTTCATCAGTTCGTGAAAATCATCACACGGATTGCCTGGAATCCTCATAATCGATGTAATGGTACGCTCATTTAAATCGCTGTATGAAATTTATGAATTGAATCAAATTTATAAGCTGGATACTTTAGGAAAACATCATTCAAATGTAATATAGGAAGGGGAGAAGTAGAAAAAGAGACATTGAGATTTCGGACTTTCAAATCCACCCTTCCCCATTAACCTCTAAATATTATAACGTGGCTTTAAGCTGTTATGGCAATATTTTAAAAATAATCAAATAAATAAAGAAAATCACCCATCTATTGTTGAGTAGCTAATTTTTAATATTCTAAAAACACAATCTGGAAAAAAAAAATATTACACACCCATCCTAAGTAATTTCTACACAGTTATTTGTTTAAAGGGCAACGATACCATTAAAAAGAGTGATATTAATTTGTTTAGGTTAATATAAATTATTTTTAATGGCATTGTTTTAAGATTGCTTGATCCATTTATGTTGTGTATATTCCTTTTAACTACATGTATAAACGTAAGTAGTGGGAAACACGTTTTCTATAATATTTGATCCCTTTAAAATGTTTAAAAATTCTTAAAACAGGTTATCAGATTAAAAAAAAAATGGTTTCGGAAATCTATACACTAGACATTTGAATGTATATGAAACCTGACTGGCAGAGGAAATAAACGTCTCAGCTTTCTCGCAGGCCATAGGTTCGAATTCTACTCGAGCAGGATTTTGTAAATGTCTTAGCTCTAGATGATTTTTATTCCTGCTATGACCCCCCCACCCCCCGTGCTTACCAAAATCTTGAAATGGCTTGAAAATGTTCCATGCTTGGTCTTTTCTAGAAGATTATCAATAAAGCGTACATGTTTGGACTGTTTCGTAATATATTAGATTACGTTAAATATTTTAGTAAAATAAATTCTATGAATGAAACAAAGTTGGCGATACTAAGATATATTTGCAACTGTTTCGAACATTTCAATATATATTAAAATTAACGATTTTATGGAATATAACCCAAATAAAATGGCTTGACAACCTATTACATTAGTCGTAAGTCAATTGAGGGTTAGAGTATCCTAGAACCCCGAACCCCACGTTTTAATATTAATTTTTTTAATTAATATTAAAAAATATTAATTTTTTAAAAAATGTAAGAGAAACGAATATCCTGATTGATGAAATGTATAACACAAACGATTTTTTAAAAATATATATCACATTAAGTTACAAATGAAAAAAAAAACAGGCACCCTTTTGCTGAGTTTAGTTTTTTACGTTTTCATATATATATATATATATATATATAATTAATTTTTTAACTTGGGGATACTGAATAATGGTGTTGTACCATCTTTAGACTTGAACTATGTTTCAGGCGCAAACTTAATTGTTTGCATACTTGGGATTAGGAGTTAAATAACCAAGCTTATAAAATTACTTGGTAACCCTAATATATATATATATATATATATTAATTATATCACAACTCTCTCTCTCTCTCTCTTTCTTTCTGTCTCTTTGATATTATAAGAAACGGGACCTGGAAAATGTACTATTTTGCGATGACAGGTTTATGAATAGACCATCTCACACCAAAAAAAATTCAAAACATTTTCTTAGAATTAAAATCCCTTACATTAAAATATTTTCGGATATTAAAAATTGCTCAAAACTTGGGGAAAAAATTCCTGAAGACGAATAGGAGTGAATTATTGCTTTATATTGTGAATTAAAAACATTTGAATTTTATAACTCCTAGTTATTGAATTCAATCGAAATACAGTTATGTTGACATTTTTGAAAAGAGAAAAAATGTTTTGCGCTTTAAAAGCAATTCCATTTTGATACTGAAGTATCCTCTCAGTATCAAAACTCTAAGTTCTGAATTTCTGTGACAAAGGGGTAGAGTCAAAAAGTGACAATTTCAGAATGACTTTAATACTGATTGTTAATAATGCTATTTAATTTAAAACTTTTTGAATTGTTTTCTAACAATTATTGGATAATGGGAAATTGTTCATTCGATTGCTGATAGGTTTAAGGCAACGGTGTTGAGTTATAACTATATTATATTTATTACCAATGGGTTGCCTTTTGTGTGTGTGTGTGTGTGTGTGTGTGTGATTATACGAACCAAGGAAAGCTCAAGTTATTTCGTTAATGCAAACAAATTTAAATCTTTAGTTTGGAAGCTGCATAGTCGTCATGATGCAAAACATGAGGGAAACCTAAGCGCTTAGTAATTCAATTAAAACCCTTTGGATGGCGCTCCGTAAATTCTAACGCGCCCATATAAAACTGTCCAGAGACCTTCTGATAGGTTGTTAATGGAGAGAGAGGGGGAGGGGGGGTGGAAAGAAAAAAATGTAGTCAGGTCATATTTTTGAAACTGAAAGGTATTTTATCCATCATATTAGCTATTTTTTCAATATCTAATATACCACATAAAAGCATTTCTTGTATTATTGACCAGCACAAAAATCTTTTCCATTACGAAAATAAATATTAAAATATCAGAAACTCTCTGTATTGATAAAATGGAAAGGCGAACTAGCCTTCAGGGTAAGGTTCTATGAATCTCACCTGAATAATAATGTTATCTTTTGCGACCTTAGAGCTAAAAATACGTACGTATTCAGATAAGGAAATAGTACATCCTCAAATGACAAATTTATCAGTTGTCTGTCAGCAATTTGTTATCCATAGCTGATAAAAATAATTCTAAAATGGCATATTACTTAAACTAGTTTGCCATAAGAATTATGGCTTTGCTCTTTTAGTTAGGTCATAAGGTACCATTCAGTTTTGAGATATACAGTAAGATGTAGGAGGATAGTTATTATTCACTGTGAAAGGCAAAAAATGTAGAGTGTTGTCACAGTATTTAATTCACGAACTATTACTATGAAGCAACAATAGAATAATCTCCAAAATACTCATCAGCGGAAACATTTATAACACACCGCTGTACAGCGAATAATACGAACAACATGTATATGTAAATATACACCACGAAAAAAGCCTTTTCGAAAATACGCAATTTGATTTATTCTTACCATATATTATAGGGAGAAATATGGCGGTAATAGTTATCCAGTATATGTTATATAATTTACATTGGTACTGAGGTCTAAGAACATCGCTAATATATCACATAGGAGACTTATTTGCATCACCATGAATGGGTGTATTTTGTGAATGTGTGTAAGAGATGCAGCATTGCAAGAAAAGTTCTTGAAACTCAGTTACATTCTGGCAGGCATAGCTTACTCACCTGAGTTTAAAAATCCTTTTCAAATTACATCCCATGTAAGTTTGTTCGTTTTATTTATTTTTACTAATATCTGTGTCACTTTTATTAATTTGACAATATACCTGCTCTCTTATAATAAATATTTAAATACAATCTCACTATCACAAACTGTTCTTAATACCGTCATGATCGCGATGTATATCCTAATGTTTTCACTTTATAAAGAGGGAATCACAACATGTAATCATTAAAAAATAATTGAAAAAAATGGGATGGTTGTAGTATTATTTTTGAATGGAGTGTTTACAAAACATAGATTATACACGTAAGAACTAAATAAGCATTCACTGCCGTACCAAAAGACATCCAGACACCCCTGTGTCAATAGTACTGTCCTCTTGTAATATATTATTAAATGTTTTTTTTCTTAATCAAGCTTAATCTTAATCAAGGAGTGTATATTAAAACGTAATATCGTCTGGTTTAGCAGTATAATTGTATTTATGTCATCAATAGCATTACTATACTGAACATGGATTTTCATACCAGAAATCACGATCCTTTCGTCCTCTTAACTAGTAGAATAAGCTGTGATTAGACTCCCTTTCATTTGTCTTTGGTCTTCACAGGCACACAGGCCATTGAATATTGTTATGGACAGAGTTTGAGCCATGATTGTCTGGTGTCCACTGTCAGATATTTTAAGAGTGAAAAAGGAGGAGGAGAAGAAGAGAGAGATTATTGAAATCTTCTATAATAGACTCTAGTTTGCTCTCTTTGGAGCGGATGAATTTCTACTTCTAAATATACATTTATAGACTACAATGTGATAAGACCGATTTTGGAAATTTTATAGAGGGAACTCAGTCTTTCATCAAGCAACTACTATGAAGACCCAAGGTGTGTTTAAAAATATACGCAGTAAACTAAGATGGTTATCAAAAACGTCGGGTGAATGAATGTTCAGTTCTCCTTGCAAACTCTATGGAATGAAATAAATAGATTCTTTGATAAATAACACTGAAAATATTTCATGCTTGGTATACTAAAGTAGATAAAACA
Organism: Typopeltis vanoorti; assembly: GCF_054136105.1. NCBI lineage: Eukaryota > Metazoa > Arthropoda > Arachnida > Uropygi > Thelyphonidae > Typopeltis > Typopeltis vanoorti. The sequence goes on along the minus strand of NC_143557.1, from coordinate 72,842,347 downwards.
TTGCATATAAGCAGATTAGTTATAACAACAGACCAAAACAGGATAAGTAATAAGCCAACTTTGTTCAAAGTCTATAAAATTAGTCTGTATGGAAAGTAATTCGATCGTTGTTAAAAAAAAAAAAGAAAAGAAAAAGAAAAGATATATTGTGTCTGAAAACTTTTGGTACGTCAGTATGGAAGCATTTTCTCGTTTTTTTCATTATAATTATTACTTTTTTTAAAAATAATATACAAGAACATGAGGATATGAAAAATGCAACATTGGAATATTACATTTCTCATCTCCTCATGTTACTGTATATGAGAAACACATCATTAGATATTTGACTTCAGTTTACACGTTCTCCCTTATATAGTGTCAATTTTCTCTCCGGCACAAATATGCCTCAGAAAATCAAGTAAGAACCTTTTGTTTTGATGTTACTGCAGTGACGTATTTTCTAAGAACATCAAGTCCCAACAGTATGGTCAGCTCCTTTGAATCGGCTGCTAATGGTCCCCACTCGGAAATAGGACTTTTAGGCACTTTGGACAGGTAAAGCTCATCATAGCGAGCGTGACATCATTTCCGGTTTCAATTCAGGCATATTCGGTTTCTGAAAAACTCTGTCCTTCAGAGTAGCTCCTTTCGAAAAAGCTATCGTTTGGTTCTTCTGACTGTTGACCTCTACTATTGGCTAAGGAAATGGATTTTTGGTAGCTGAAGAGTTGCCGCTCAAGACTGTAGTTTTCCGATTGAAGAGCTGCAATCTCGCGTCTGCGAAAGAAAAAAAAATCACATAGTCAACGAATGCTTAAATATTTATTACATAAGTATACATAATATTTGCCGAAAGCTGTTGAATAGATATAATTAAGGATTGGGTAAAAACTGTAATCGTTTGTAAATAAAATAAGGCACATGTGTTTTATGTAGAAATATCGAGGAATTAGTGAACATTTAATCCCATCCCAACCCATCTTCCTTAGGATCAATGGCCTGTCTCTTGTACGATCAAATAACTTGGCTTCATAGAAACCCAATACTGTTTATGATAGGGCAGTTAATCCTATCTACATTGTTATTATTATATATTTTTCTTTAATAGATGGAGCTTTTGTAGCTGACTCTTTCGATCAAAATTCCTTTTAAACTGTAAGCCGATGTTAGCACTATTGAATGAACGATAGTTATGACATATATAACGGATAATATCTCAGTTTTGTTTTATTTTTTAATGAAGAAGTGCAGTGCGCTATCTTTTTTTGAATTATCTTATATAAGTCACCTGAAATTGAGAAACATTTTCGTTAGCAACTAATTTACATAAAGCATTATCATTTGAGAAAAGCAGGAAAGAATTTCAAAGCATCCAAAGAGTAGTATACAATTTAAGTAATGTTGTTACTAATTAACATGAAAAACTACACGTAATTATCTTGTAACTAGGTTGCGCTTAATTACTCTAGTATCCGAGGTTAAGCACTTTAAGTATAATTTATCCACACAGAATTGTAATTGCAGACAGTTTATTGTAACCTCAAACCGCAAAGTTCATAAACTGTAAAAAAAAAAAAAAAACTCATAATGTTTTAGTCGTATTTCTATCTCATTAATTAAAAGAAACATTAAAACAATCATTACTTAGCATTAATGTTTTGTCGACAATAGTTTGTAAGCAAACTTACTTCATTTGGTGACATTGCAGCCGGCATACGTCATCGTATTTATGGTAGGTGGCGCTGAATAAAAGAAGAGCTTCCAACCATTCGACGTGTACCGTTAAAAATTTGTTGTCTAAATATGCCGACGACGGTTCCTTTAGCTATAAAAAATTACATATATATAACAACATATATGAGAACCAGGCTATTCATTTTTATAAATATTTTGTGCTATATAAATACTTTCATTATTTATATGCTTTTGAGAGCATGCAAATGAAAGCATTCAATTAAACAATGCGTTAACATTTTTACAAGCAATAAAATTAATGCACCTTTTTAAGTCATATATAAGTTTATTATATTAAATAAATTTTGTTTTTTTTTTGTTGGGGTTTTTTTTTTTTAGGTACTGAGATGAAGTTTGAATCAATATTCAAACCCTGGGAGGGTAATGAATGGCAATGCTGTAGCCAATGAAGTTCTAATTGAGGCTCGGCTATTGCTGTTACTCTCCTGCCATGATCAGAGCTCTAATAGGTCAACATTAACACCTTATCCCTACACTGTCCTCTACAGATAACGGGGAAGATGAAAAGCATTATTGCCTCGCCCCTTTAAGCCAGTCCTTATAAGGATAAGGACTATTTTTTTAACTGGTCGACCGTGAGATGCGGTGATTAATACCCTTGGAGGGTAATGAATGGCAATGCTGTAGCCAATGAAGTTCTAACTGAAGCTCGGCTATTGCTGTTACCCTCTTGCCATGATCAGAGCTTTAATAGCTCAATCACACCTTATCCATACACTGTCCTCTACAGATAACGGGGAGGATGAAAAGCATTCTTACTTCGCCCCTTTAAGCTTTAAGGAAGTTAAAAAAAAGTCCTTATAAGGACTTTTTTTTAACTTCCTTGTTTATGAATGTAAGTTTATCAAATTAAGGGGATAAAAATCCCCTTAATTTAATCCCCTTATTATATTATTTTACAGCCAGTATGCGAAACCCTGAGATCGAAAACTACGATCTAAGAGTTTCATGCCGAAGAACTATCGGCGAATCCAAGCGTAAGTGAACACCTGGTAGTACAACACCAAGGCAACTCGAAGCTCCCTCACTAACCTTGATATTTTCTCATAATGTAAAACACAGCTCCTAGGAGATGTAATGCTGCCTTATATTATGAGGAGAAGTCACTACCCAGACCGGTTTCAACCTTTTTTGAGGTCTCATCAGTGAGTAAGTAGACCTGGATGATATCAAAGTTTAAGTGAAAAGAACTTGCATACCTGGCTGTAAAATAATAAGGGATTTTTATCCCCTTAATTTAATTAACTTCGCCAGAAAAAATAGCCGTTTTGGCTTTTTATCATAATTTAAGTTTATGTTTTTTCTTTTCTTTCATTTATAACAATGAAGTGCATATTTGCCTTTTTATTTCTCGATATTTTAACTAATAGCACAGGCCTGCGATGGAAAAGTTGTCTGAAAAGTAATAATTGATTCTTATAGACTTTAAGGTGCTGAGTTCAGAAAATAGTAAAAAAATTCCATCACCCACTAATTTTATCCAATTTCTAATATTATCGTTTTTATTAGCAGTATTTGGATTTAAATTCAGTGCATTGGTATTTATTTTTATTCTCATTTATTTACTGCTAGTAGTTGTATAACTGCCTTTTTATGGTAAATAAAGAAATTTCCACGAAACTTCTCATTCTTAAGATAGGAGAGGGAGGGAGGAATGCAAATAAAAGTGCAGGTGGCTACTTGGAATCTGATTCGCCGAGATAACGGATGACTTTCCTGTTGTCACAGGCACATTTTCTTGTGTGATTCTTTAGTTGAACTTTAGTCATTGACTACTAAGATTTTCATATTTTTTAAGGTGGCATATTTTCTAAGTTAGTGTGAAGATTTAATTTAATGTGTTTGCAGTTTTTTTTAATGTTTTTACGTAGTATTGATTATACGTTAAAATTTGTTTAACTGTGTTTTAAGTAGTGTTTGTAATGGCTTCAAGAGGTTGCAAAAATTCACCTAACATTTTCTGCGACATATGCGGGCAGTTAGTGGCATAAAAACAACGAAGAAACATTACAGATTTCGAGAAAAAAGTCTACTATGCGTATTTTGGGATGAAACTTGGTGACTTAGATAAGCTATGGGCGCCGCATATAGTATGTTCCATTTGTGTAGAAGAACTTAGAAGGTGGTCAAAGGGAGAACAAAAATCTTCCCGTTTCAGAATTTCTATAGTATGGCGGGAACCCCGCAACCATACCGACGACTGTTATTTCTGTTCTTTGAATGTTCAAAGTTTTCATGTGAAAAATTGAAGACATTTCCTGTCCTAATTTACCATCTGCAATACCCCCAGTGGAACATGTTCCTGAAATACCAGTGCTAACACCTCCACAAGTTTTAGAAGAACCACTCAGCAGCCATTCAAACAAAGAAGTTGAAGATTTCAATGATGGCGAATACAAAGATAGTGGCCCACCTGAACTTTTTTCACAGACCGATTTCAAGACTTGATCAGAGATTTGGGTCTTCCAAAAGGAACGTGCAGAACTACTGGGCTCGAGACTAAATGAAAAGAATTTGCTGGCCCCTGGCACTCTTCTTTCTCATGGTTTAGATATAGAGAAAGAGATTTTCTTCCTTACTTTTCAAAAGGAAGGTGATTTAGTTTACTGTAGCGATATTCCCGGACTAGTAAGCAAATTCAATGTAAAATATGAAGTCATCGATTGGAGGTTGTTTATCGATTCCACAAAAAGAAGCCTGAAAGCTATTCTCCATAATTACAATAAGTATGCTTCAGTAGCACATTCCGTGCATTTGAAAGAACGATACAAACATTTAGCCTTCATTCTCAGCAAACTAAAGTACAATGATCATAGATGGACAGTTTGCGGTGATCTTAAAGTCATATCTATGATTTTGGGACAACAAAGTAGATACACCAAATATCTGTGCTTTTTGTGCGAGTGGGACAGCCGAGATCGAGAGCAACATTAGATCAAGAAGGAATGGCCAGAAAGAGTTACATTAGAACCTGGAAGTAAAAATGTGTTACACTAAACTGGTTGCTCGGGAAAAAATCCTTTTACCCCCGCTTTACATAAAGCTGGGATTGATGAAGCAATTTGTCAACAGCAAAATTGAAAATTATCTACAGCAAAATTGAAAGAAGGTATTTTTATCGGTCCGGGCATTAGGAAACTTATGAAGGATAAACTGTTTGAAAAAAAAATGGCAGCTATTGAAAAAGAAGCGTGGAAAGCTTTGAATGAGGTGGTGACCAAATTTTTAGGAAATCACAAGGACCCCAACTATAAAATGACTGTGGAACACATGCTACAAAAATTCAAGGATTTGGGATGCTCCATGAGCTTAAAAGTGCACTTTATCAACTCTCATTTAGACTACTTTCCTGAGAATCTGGGAACTCATCGAAGATCAAGGAAGGCGATTCCACCGAGACATCAAGGAGATGGAAAGAAGGTATTAGGGAAGGGGGGGATGTCAACATGATGGCAGACTACAATAAAGAGCCAAGAGGCTATTTTTCTGGAGACATAAATTAAGTTAAGGGGGATAGTAGATCCCGTATTATTTTACAACCGGGTACGAAACTCGGAGATCGAAATCTAAGAGTTTCATGCCGAAGAACTATCGGCGAGTCCAAGCGTAAGTCATCACTTCGGTAGTACAACACTAGAGCAACTTGGAGCAAAGGTGGAGCAAGTTCCATCACTATCCTTAATATTTTCTCATAATAAAACGCAGCTCCTAGGAGATGTATTACTGTTTTACATTATGAGGAGCGGTCACTACCCAGACCGGTTTCGACCTTTATTGAGGTCTCATCAGTGAGTAGGTAGACCTGGAATATCAAGGTTTAAGTGAACCGAACTTACATATACCCCTGCTAACGAATTGACAGACCGGTGTACTCATATATTATTATTATTATTATTATTATTATTATTATTATTATTATTACTACTACTACAATAAAGAGACTATTTTTCCGGCGACATAAATTAAGTTAAGGGGGATAGTAAATCCCGTATTATTTTACAGCCGGGTACAGCCATACCCGGCTGTAAAATAATACGGGATTTCCTATCCCCCTTATCTTAATGATGGCAGACTATTGCTGGATGTTGCACAGAGACGACCCGGAAGAAGAATTTCACAGAAAAGTTCAAAAAGAAGCTTTGAAGGAAAAAGAAAAAGACGCCACAACGAATTATAAAGTATGTACTAAAGAGTAATCTTTAATTACTTCAATTATTTTTTTCCCAATACTTTCATAACAAAAATGTTTACGGAAAATTTTAAATGATGTTATTTTACTTAATATAATGCGTTTTAAAGCTATTTTACTGTAATGTTGATTTCCATTTTGTGAAAAATCCTGACGTGATGGAGAAAAATGGAAGAGATATTTGAAATCAGCGGTCAAAAATAAATCAGAACAGTTAATAGTTTCCAGACAACTTTTCATGACTGAAATTTTGCAGGCCTTTGTAGTAGTTCAATTTGACTCAATCATAATCAAGACTATTATACTCAAAAGGCCAACGATGATTGACTTGAACTTATACAATAGATAAACAATTAAATGGCGCTTTCGTAAAAATGGTATTTAACTAAATTGCTAACCATTTCACTAAAGTAGCATATTTTGATTTTTTATTGTTTTACGAGAATTCTGCTAGGAAGTTATTGAACATTGAACAAATAAATTTGATTATTGTTACTTTCAATGTACCTTGATTTAAAAAAATCGACCTTTCTTCACAGTACAGCTTATAGTTTTCCATACTGATTATCACTAATTTATTATGAGAATTTCCTTTAAAGCTTCCTTGATAACTTCGAGAATTTAATAGGTGAAGGGAGGTTCGCGTTTTCCTTACGGCGGAGAATCTAGTTAATTAGCAATTCAACCATGCTTGCAAGCCTTCGGCTGCTAACTTTCGCACATCAGTTACTGTCTAAAAGGTAGCAGCAGTGCGATCAGTTACCCCAATAGAAACGGAGGGGTTCGGATAAATTGGAGCTTTCGTAGTGAAGGGAAGTCGTTAGGTATAAAAAAACGGCAGCGGGAAAGTAACGGAAGTTGTTAAATGTCATTACAGTGCATTGTGTGAAGATAATCGATTAACCCATCAGCAAAATATCATGTGCGGTTAAGAGTGAGGTGTTCAGGTGGAAAATGATATGTTAATTAGTTGGTAAGCACAAGAATTTATTTCCGATGATCTTATTTCTGTCTGTTTATTTTGGAAATCTCGTCATATGTTTGTGAAAGAGAGATATTTAGTGGGTTTTTAAAATGATTGCTGTCAAGTTAGGAAATTTCATGTTAAACTCCTCTAAAGAATTTCATATAATCTTTATACATAATAAAATAACATGCTGTCACGTTTGTCACTAAGACGGATGTGACAGCATGCTTCAATGTTTCCATGGTAACAGCAAGTTCTGTTAGGACAGTGGTGGCGAACTTTATTTTATGTGCGCGTGCCAAAAGTTTACAAATCGAGTTGCTGACGTGCCCTGAAGTTTTTAATAGGGGAAAAATTAATACAAAATTAATTGCGGAATTTTATTGAGACAAGTTTAAAAATTAACATAGAATTTCATAAAAATGAACTGATAATTTGACATACACATAGATGTATACAAATCAATAAACCTATTATCAATTTATTAATTTATCAATATCGATATATCAATTTATTAATGAGATTTTTGCTGTTGTACATTAGATGCCAAATGCTTTTTATCAGGTTCATATTTTGTCACTGTTAGTAATACACATGCCGAATTAAATTCATCAGTCATTCTATTTCTTAAACTGTCTTTTATAAAATTCATTTCGAAAAATAATAACTCACAAGCATATGTAGGGGAGAAAATTGATAATATAGCCATCTCTAGTTTTTTTAAACAACAAAAGGTTTCAGGAATGGTATTCCAGGTTTTCAATATTTTCTCTTCTGCATTCTTTTTTAATTGCCCCCAATAATCGATCATTTTCCATTATTTCCAAGTCATTTCTCAAATCAACAAACTTTTGTTTCCATATCGAACTAGATTGAAAATCGATTAATTGCATTTCTATATCTTCCAAATTCAGCCACTCGAAAATCTCCAAATTGAGTTTATCTGCTGATGTTGTGTCTGGATACAAAATAAATTTTGATGTCTCTGCAAATTGCCTGAACTGCGTAAATCTTGAAGAAAATTCGTTGATTATCGACTGAATAACTGTAGAAAACTCTATTTAAATTAAGGGGATATTAAATCCCACATTGTTTTAAAGCCGAATAAGAAACTCAAAGATAGGAATCAAAGAGTTTCACGCCGAATATAGCAAACTATAAAAGTTTCGGCGGATTGTAGCGTACGCTAAAGCACGTGGTTCATCACTGGGGCAACTCGTAGCAGAGGAGATTATAGTTCTGATCACTAAATTTAAATAATGTTTGCAGCGCCGAATTGAAGCCTATTGGCTCTTTATATTTATGTAGAGAACTCTTTTGTGAATTTAACTTGTTTTTTTTCTGTTTTTTTCATGGGATTCTAGATCTGCAAAGAATTTTTTTGTATTTGGAAAATATCGGAAGGTATTGGAAATAACGTCACGATTAAAAATTGGTAATTTAGCTTCGAATGCTTTGATTAAATCAAACATGACAATAATTGTCTTGTTAACACCTTACAGTTTAACATTTAATTCATTTAAATGTAAACACAAATCAGTAAAAAACATTAATTTCGAAAGTCATTCGACGTTCATTAACTGATTGTATTTTTCAATAATTCTCATTTTCTCATTATGTAAAAAAAGTCTGACTTTATCTAAACACTCAACAAATCTTTGAAGAACATTGCCCCGACTTAACTATCGGACGTTGTTGTTGTACATAAGTAAACCATTGTACACCGAGTTTACCTCACTTAATAATGCTATACATTTTCGTTTATTTAAAGCGTGTGCCAATATAAAATTGACCAATTTTGCTCATACAATGCTCATAATATCTTCCAGTGGCTTGAAACTAGCCTTTGCGCATAAAACCTGCCAATGTATAATACAATGAAAACCCAGAACTGAATGTCCAATACGTTTGGTAAATAAACTGACGAACCCATTTTTCTCTCCAGTCATACTACGAGCACCATCAGTATTTACTGATACAATTTTGGAAGGATCTATATCTCTTTCAGCAAGTGCATTTACAACTGCGTTGCGAATATCTATTCCTTTTGTTGTTGTTGCTAATGATGTTAAACTTGTCAATTCTTCTTTGATATTATTCCCAACCGAATGACGAATAAAATTTGCTAAACGAGCTGATCAAGTTATGTCAATACTCTCATCAAGACAAAGAGAAATTAAACCAGAAGATTTTATATCTATCTTTTGCTGATGAGTTATATTTTTAGCCATTTCTATGATTCTATCTTTCACTGTGTTTCTAGCCAAAGGCATATCTTTTATTCTTTGAATAATTTTTTCCTTGTTTTCGAAATCTTCAAAGAGAACTGGTGCGCATTTTAACCGTACTTCTTTTATATATTCCCATCATTAAAAGGTTTCCAGTGTTTGGCAATTACATTTGAGGCAAAAAAACTAGCAGTAGTTATATTTGAACGACTGCCGATAAATTTCATTAGGGTTGTTGACTGGATATTCCTATTTTTAATTGCCCGAGCAATAAATTCTTTCTATTCGTCCTTGCTTTTCTCAAGGAGCGATTTATGGTTTGTTTCATAATGCTGTTTTTCATAACGACGTTCTGCATACAACTGTCCCGGAACATAAAACACATTGCTTTATTGTCTTTGTTAATCATGCCATACTCTTCACTTCACCAGCTTTGGAACTCTCTGTTGCTTGACTATGATAATTTTCGTTTTCTATTTTCGCCAGCCATGTTCAGTAGAACTGTAACAAAATAACTCAAAACTTAAATCAAATGCATTTTTTATAGTTTCAAAAAAACCAACATTTTATTATATGCCTAAATTAAATTATCTTTATAATTCCCATTTACAGTAGCAAAAACAAAACAGTGCACATACGCAACAATAATGCACTTGCCGCTGCTTATTTCTGCCTGCTGGCGGATGCTCGGTGCGAAATGCATAATGAATGCACGTGCGATTAGAAAAGGGAAAAAGCCAGGGAATCCTAAGGACCACTCGTTCTCAATATTTTTTCTATAAGACTATTTTTACTGTATTTATATTTATTCTTACTGTATTGGAGGGCCCAGTCCCAACAAACTTACTCGTAAATACCGTTCCCATTTTTTAAAAGTTCATGCATTAAACTAACGTTTAATGTTGAATTTAATATCCAATTAATTTATATAATTTTGTATCGCCGATGTGAAGCCTTTTGGCTATTTATTTTAGTAAATAAGTATTAAGAATTAATTATGGAATAATCATAAAGAGTATTAGTACGCTTATGTATAGGGTGTAGCATGTTGAGAAATATAAAAGTACGCATTTAAATTAGTTATCAATCACAGGACTAATGCTACAATATTGTAGTTTCCTCATGCCAGCATCATTAAATTAACCTGTGGTAAGTTTCATTGACATATCCCATTCTGATCACCAAAAATTGATAATATTATTCAGTATAAAATTTAATTATTGTATTATTATTAAACTGATTTTAATGATGTTGGTCTGGAAAAAAAAAACGGTAGTGAGAAAAATATTTATGCATTGTAACTCACCATAGAAGTCAGTGGAGCAGGATAAGCAGCAGAAGGATGTCGACTTGTCAACGAAAGCTTACCGTCGAATATAACTTGCCCTCGCGTATAACTGGCACCCCTGATTTCATTTTACGAAAAAAGATATTAAAACGTTTTGCATATATACTCCCACACAAAAACAACACGCTTTCCTCAACAGCCATTATATACTGTAGATGCAAGGAAAAAAATTAGTTTTATTGTATCCCTGAATAAGGTACAGAGGCTTTTGCAGTCTGTGTAATATATTTCTCAACAAATAGTGCAATTAGAGACAGCTGGAATAAAAACGGCGCTAACTAATGAATCACATGTACCCCTCTCACAGAAACTACGCTGTATAGATGCAAGCAAAACCATATATTGCAGCGCAGCGGAAACACAGTATCTAACTAAAACTCTTGTCTAATTTTTCATTTACATGAAATAAGTTTGTTTGATTACATTTGAAATTCTCGATGTCATTATGACAGATCACAAAGGCTTACTTCAAATAAAATTCTACCACGAATTGAAACATGTCATATAATGCTTGCGTGAGTTCTCCTGCCAGCTCAAAAGCAAACAAGCTGGAATAAAATTCAACCAAGGGTTGAAACTTTGTGTGAGTTGAGCCCACCAGTAATGAGAAGTTCTGTCGGAACGATAAACGACACCCCTTCGTGAATGTCTTAAAACTAAGAAATATATAGTGAATGTTGTTATGACAGTTGCAGATGTTATGGAATTCGGTTGAAGAGAATTAGCATTTCAACTCAAAAATTGTCGGTTTCATTTGTCTTTAAAGGGTCGCGTGATCTTTTGTTAATACCACACCAATGGAATTCATGTCTTCATAGCTGCTCTCTCCTGTAAAACAAAATTTAACTTGTACGTATTGTAACAATTAAAAAAAAAAAAAAGGTTGAATAAGCGTATAAAAGGATACCATATGTAAATCGTTGACGTGCCAGCAAAATTCTCGGGCGTGCCACCTCTGGCACGCGTGCCATAGGTTCGCCACCCGTGTGCTAGGATATTCCTGGATGAAGAGCAGGCGTATATTTTCGCTGTCAGCAACATAATATCATCAGTAAATGTCACGCTGTTAAAGACGATTACTGATGTTTCAAATCCTTAATCGAAAACTGTCTTTGTTTTATAGATATTGAGATATTTGTATACTTTTTCTACTGTGGTATTTTTTAATTTTATTATTTTAGTAATATATCTTACGCTATGTAATGTCGAGGAAAATTAAGTTTCCAAACGTTATAATTACAATCCAAAACATGATAAAAAGTTTATCGTAAAAAATCATCGTAAGAAAAATAATTTTAATTATTAGTATTATTATAAAGCAATTACAACCAACTTTCACAACTCATTACACTTATTTATCAATTTCCTAGCACTAGTCATGTACCGAAACATTTCATGTGTATCAATCAATCCTTGGCCTATCACCAAGCCTCTGTAACCTAGAAATCATCAACCCCCTCCTCGTATGGAACGTCCTAGAGACCCCCCCCCACCTTGATCACTCGCCTCTGGATCCGATCCAATTCTTCCATATTTCGAAGAAATCTAAGTAACCTGGTCTGTGCGCAATAGTCCAGATGGCGCATTTATCGAGGCTCTGTGCAAAGGTATAATAACCTCTTTATCTCTGCCTGTCAATGTGTTCTTCAATAACCAAGTATTCATATGAGGTATTTTAGACACATATGCAATATGACCTCTGAACTTTAACTCAGAGTCCCCTAGCAGCCCTAAATCGCAGGTACCATTAATTTCTTGCATCCAAGTCCTATCAATGAAGTATAAGCTGGAAATATTTTCATCCCAAATATATAACCTTATACTTTGCGACATTAAACTAAAAGCCATTCTTTTTACTGTTAGTCTATGTAAGACATCCTTCAAGATCTCTGCATCATCCTTATTAATCTATTGCTCAACTCAGTTTGTATGCCATCAGCAAATAACTGAATATTAATGTCCAAATTAAATAGCAGTGGTCTACATAGAGACCTGTGGCACACCATTAGTCACACAACTTCTCCTGGACTTCCTCCAAAAACTACTCTCTGATGTCTGTCCATTAGCGACCCTCTTATCCAAGTTTTATATCCAAACTCATTTGTTCCAGTTTATGTAAGAGACTTCGATGCAGTATCCTGTCAATACAGGACACTGTTTCTGTATTGACAAGATAAATGCTATCACCATGTGGTCATTTCCCTGACCCAACTTGGCTGTCACTCTATTATAAAAAGTGAGTACATTACCGAAGCATGACCTACCCTCCTTAATACAGTATTCCATTCACATCCATCCATTTCTGAATTTGGTCTTTAACCAACTTCTCCAATACCTTTGACCACCACTACTAAAATGATATTACATCATCCACGGATAATTTTTATCCGTGGAGGATGTAATAACACACAGAAACGTATGATAATGAATTCATTAAAAGTACTGGAACTGTGAAATAATAAATGTGCTTTCATTTTATTTCTAGTGAAACAGTAGTAAGCTCAGTTAAAATGCAGGCGTCAGCATTACTGTATAAAAGATTTAAATCTTAGTGTAGGCAAGCTATGGCAAGACTGAAGTGTACACGCCTACAAACTCAGTTTTTTTGTGCATAATATTTTGATGTCAGTAGCTTGCGGCAATGACATTCAAAAAATAGCGTTTGTCGAAAACACATAAGACTTGAACGCCTTTATTAATAAAATCACCTAAAAGGGAACAAAAGTCTATGAATGTGCTATCGAAAATGTAAAGATAAGAAACAGTCGCCAATGAAAGTGCCTGCTTTGCTAGATCCTGAACATCAATTTTGCAAATAGCGAATGTAGCAGTCGGTTGAGAAACGAAATTCTACAAGTAATAGGAAAATATTCCAAAATATTCTTTCGTGGACAACGTCAGCTCTCATCTCACTGAGTGCACACACTCTGTCACACTAGAGTGGCACCTGTGTGTTATCTAAGAAAGTTTTTGATGCGTCAGTTCCTGAGATTATTCCAGTTTGATGGGCTTCACCTAGAACGCAGGGATCGATCGTGCAGCCACAACACGCGGTATACGAACTATTTTCAAAAGAAAATAAAAACTATTTTATTTGCGGTTTGAGTTTTGTATTGAACTTTCAAAAACCACAGAGGGAAAAGGTATTTAGAATTGTGAAATCAGAAATTAAAATGCCTAGAACGTACTTTTAATTAATAGCGTTATTATTTCCTAAAATATTAATATTTCGAACAAAACATAATTCATTACAATATATAAGACCATACGACACTTTCTAATCCTTGGATTGTGTTGTGTAGGCTGTAATGCAAATTGGAGTCTTGAATTTTTCAACCCCCCCCCACAACTCCTCTAAATTCGTTTATTAAAGCACTCTTTTGCTCATTTCGGATTTTCAGCCATTGCACTTAAGCTAATTCAACCAAGGAACGTGATGTAATTTAATCCTTAATTATATATATATAAAAACTTCGGATGTAAATTGTAAGAAAAATAAATTTAAGAGCTACCAACGAAGATCGTGCCTTATCATGCATTCATCATTTTCCTCAACCGAAATATGAACGAAATGCAAATTCAATTAGTGTGAAAGGGAATATAAGTTTTTTTTTTTTTTTTTTAAATGTTCGATGTTTCAACATAATTTTCAATGTCATTTTCCTACTAAAATTTAGAGTGTTTTTGTAAGGCTCAGACAGTATTTGTGAACTGCATTACATAGAATTCATTTAAAACTTGTTTACGGACCTCAGCTTAGAATAGTAGAAAACGTTAAACATTATTTAAAATTCTATTGATAATTTCATAAATCTTATAAAATTGAGTGTCAGATATATTTATAAGCTATAAAAAAGAAAAATATTTGATGAATTTAATCCAAGATAAGATTTGTATCAATTAATATACCATTTTATATAAAATATCACAATATATGATATATATTTCTTGTTTCAAAGTTTTATTTAAGGGTGGAGAAGAATTGGAATCGATCGTTAGATGCAGTGATTAATGATTAATAATATATACCCTTGGAGGGTAATGCTGTAGCCAATGAAGTTCTAACTGAGGCTCGGCTATTGCTGATACTCTCCTGCCATGATCAGAGCTCCAATAGCTCAACAATAACACCTTATCCCTACACTTTCCTCTACAGGTAACGGGGAAGATGAAAAGCATTCTTGCTTCGCCCCTTTAAGCCAGTCCTTATAAGGATAAGTTTTATTTAATCATATTAATTGATTTCAATTTTAACATAGTTGTGTTGCGGTCTTTCGGTAAATAGCAATCAGTGAAATGTTATCAAAGATGAATCTCACGCGATCACTGTCAAAAACAAAATGCATATTTTTGACGTGAATACGTCTTTAAATTCAGAACAGTACTAGCGGGTACGGGACAAAAAGTTGAGTGTAACGAAATCATTCGATAAGGTTTGACTTAATACTTTCTAAAGTATTAAAGGTAGCCAAACCAAACTTATACCATTCGATAGCTGAGGGAATAAAGATTCGTCAGTGACCTTCAGATAGCGCACCTCGCAAGTGGCAGTGGGGGCTCCGCCATTTTGTGTACGATCCGCCCCGCCTCGGAAACTTCCACTCAGTATAACTTCGCACTCTGTCGTGGTACGACGCTCGTTTTAGTGTTAATCAACAGCTCTCGTCGAGATCTATCGATTTAACGCATAATTCTTAAATTTCAATGTAGTGTTGGTGAAGAAAATGTGGATTGAAGTTGAAAAATTTTAGGAATTTCAATGTCCGCCTATACTCGCCGAAAAGCCAGCCAGAAATATGCCGAACGAATACGACGGGAAAAAGCAGCTCGTCAGCTTTCCAATAATATTCCAATGTCTGGGTCAGAACGAATAAGGAAGTATCAGAAGCGAAAGAAATTGGAAAGGACACAGCGCGCGGCTGACGGCGCCAGCACTTCGGCGGCGACCGCGCACAAACCCATGGATGTAAATAACGTAAGCGACCATGCCACCGCTTCGGAAGATGGACTGAACGAAATGGATGTGGATTTCGGAAGATCGGTGACAATCGAAGAGCATTGGAGGTCAGCGAGCCCGCTTGTGCCATAACAGTTCACAAATCGCAAGGAGGCACTTTCGATCGAGTCGTCTTTCAGTACGACAAGTCTCAACAAAATCAACTGATATACGTTGCACTGAGCAGAGCCACTTCTGTCGACGGACTGTATTTGACTAACGAGAGAGAGACGATTATAAATTTTATCACAGTTACGGATATTCAGCACCCAATGTCAGGGAGATACGCGACGAATACGAGAAAATGAAGAAACACCACTTGCCGACGCTGGTTAAGCGAGTTGATAGTTTCTGTGGTCGATGATCGTCGACTGCTGCGATCACAGAGGAGGTCCAGATATTAAACATAGATGATGATCGTGACAACGGCGAAAACTCACGGCAGGGAGTCTTGTCTCGGTGATCAACGCACAGGGTTTGGTGGAGCACGCCGAAGATATCGAAACCGAGTTCATTATGAACAGATTTGACTACTTGGTCATCAGTGAAACCTGGATGGATGATGCCACACCTGTGAATATATATGGTTTCTGGCGAAAGTCAAATCAATACAAGTGTTACCTAACGTGGTCGCCGTAATCTGAACGTAAATGAGATTAAACTCCCATTCCATAAAGTCCTGCAGTGATCGGTTTTGTGACACATCGACATTGAAGTCACCGGTGGTGGTGATGATGATGGGATTGTGCAGTAAGAATGCAGAAGGCATGAAGAAAGCATGTAATAATACAGCCACAGAAAGGCGCCACAATCAACCCTCAACTTCGTCGTCATCGTCCAAACGCACCGCCGGTGGAGTCGCCATATACAGGAACCTCAACAGCTTCACCGATTGCCAACGTCTCGTTACCATTGATGTCAGTTGTAAGCTTAGAGTCGAAGAACCATCACTGGGAGATATATGTCTGGACGACGTAGCGATCAACGGTGTATCTAAATTTATTCTCGGAGCTGTGAATGCTTCATCATCAACGATAGAATGTTGTATCTATCGATCCCTGCTGCAATACTCGAAAAGCATAAAGAAAATAATCCTAGTATCGAGCCAGACCTGCATACGCCCATCATCACCGGTGACTTCAATGTCGATGTGTTACAAAACCGATCACTGCAGGACTTTTTAGAACGCGAGTTTAATCTCACTTACGTTCAGACCACGGCGACCACGCTAGGTAACACTTGAATTGATTTGACTTTCGCCAGAAACTTGAATGTATCTTGTCTACCGTTTGTATCTTACTTCTCTTACCATAGACCTATGATAAATAAAATTATAATCGATTATTAAACTTGTTTTCATTTATTTATACTTCCCAACACATATATAATCCGCTGGCGTGACATATTCACGTCAAAACCCTCCGGCCGTGCTCCGACACAGCCACACCCGATTTTTTTTTAACTCAACGGGAAACATTAAGTATTTAATCAAGTAAATCTTCATCAATTTTTGTACGTTTCATATACTTCATACAGTGATAATTTCGTATGGGAAGTATTTGTTATCATTGACTTTATAAAAAAAGAATTCTACCGAAATATTTTGAAAACGTTGCTATTAAATGAAAACATTAGAGAAACATTCGAACTTTAAACAAGCGAATTTTGCAAAGAAAGTTTTATTTATTAGCAAGGCCTGCCTGCGCATTTACTTCTAGAATATTATGCTAAAAATATCTCGTGTATGTTTCGTTTTGGTGATGAAAGTAAAAACTTTCCTGAACTGAGTCTATCGTAAACGTTGTATTTGCAGATAACTGTCTATAATTATGGGTTTCTCGCTTATGGAAAACGCATCTTTCTTTCTGCAAAACACGATTTCGATTATTTATGCAGTTCCTTTTTTAATGCAAGGCGTGTTTTGGAATAAACACGTTACAATATTTAAAATCGTCTGGAAGAGTTTTTTTTTTTTTAATATTTTATTTTATTTTTTCAGTGGCATTAATGAAAGAAGAAAATTACTAGGATTGCTTGCCACTAATTAACCCTTACATAACATATCGAAAGCTCTCATAAAGACTTTAAAACTAACCACTCGAGCGCTTTTCGTAGCAGATGATTACATGCTTCCTTGCTTAAAGAATCGCGGAACCGATCATCGATTAGATTTCACGAGTGTAAAAATATTTTGCAAGGAAATGTCTGCATTTAGGGTACAATTATTAGCATTTTCATCTTAGTAAAGCGGCTTGGAATCGATAAACCGTGTGATCTAATGAAATTATTAAATTAACCCTAACAATTGATAATTGTATAGAATGCCATGAAACGTGAGAATGGTGAGGTTTAGAGGAAACACACAAAAAAGCCAGTTATCACAGATTTAAAAAAAATATGTGTTGAATTGTTTCAGTATAGACCAAAAGTGGAAATCTTTTGCGATGTTGAGGTGGCACTTTCGCAAATACTAGTCGACAAACACGGCAGCAAACTGGATTATCATTTGGATACGCTCACAGACGAGTAAAAGTAATTTTGATTTCTCTGGAATGTTGTGTGTATGTGTATTTACACACATCATTCTTATTTGTTTATTTGTTTTATCACCAGTTGTACCTATGATTAGTTCAGGCAGAAGTCATGCAAGTTCTAGCTAAATATCGTTACCTAAGTTGCTTTCCCTAAATGTGGATCCTGATGAAGAACGAAGAAATCATGGACACAACCATAAGTTTCAAGATTTTAAGAAACATTATATCACATAGTAACTTAATTTTTCTTGCACATCTGGCTGACGTCTCAAATGCCTGAAGATTTACCGATGGATTTAATTAAGCTTTCTCTCATATTTTAATAATATCCATTGGAGAATGTTTTGTACTATCCACAAGTATTTCAACATGATCTCCTTTTGCTCTTGCTTAGATGCGACCGTAGTGAGAAAAGTGGTCGGCAATCGCAGATGTCAGAACTCGGATGCTGAAGCTTGCCAACACCTCACTGGAACCAAACAGAAATTTTTGTTCATGACATAAAAAGGTAAAAAAAGTTATAAAACTTCGTTTTTCCTATTTATTTTAAAAAAAGTAGGAATATTTTATAATAAATTTAAGACCAGCAGTATTTTTAAAACATTTCACTTCCTTTGTTTCAAATGTACCTTTTTTTATTTTATATGATTTGATTTAAAATTTAATATAAATAGATTTTAGTCATAGTTTCTCGTAAATGAAATAGATTTTATAGGAAACATTATTATAAAAATGATATAGAACAATAATAGAATGAGTTCATTCTTTTTTAATCTACTTGCCTTTTAAAAAGTTTAAAAAAATCGTTGATGAAATTCTAGATATGCATTTCCTGGAAAGACATACCGATCGTTATCAACTAATCCATTGATATCTTTCCAGCCAGAGACAATATTGGGCTTGAGATGATTTATTATAACAGCAGTAGTTCAGAGAAGAAAAAAACAAAGGAAAGAATGTCTCCACATCGGGGTATGGGAACTTAAGGAATTTAAGCAGACACCAATTTAAAGTATCGCCTACGCTAAACATTCACCGACTGAATCCGTTTGCTTCTGCTTTGTGAAAATTTTCTGCATTTTAATGGATAATCGTTAATGCGTGTGTGTGTCAAGAATTTTCCTAATCTTCACCTTACTCTTGTAAATGCGTGGCCGTTTGCATTTGCCGTAGTTCGATCATGCTTAGTAATGAAAGAGCAAATTTGAATTTCACGCCTACCGTACGACGTGTTTAAACAGCTTAATCGAGACATGTTTAACACTGCGGAAGCAAAAGGGAACGCTGTCTGTTATGCATTGTTATTCATTGCGTAAATGTTTGCATCACATAATTAGCAGACAGCAAACGCGCTAATGCTCTATCGAATTTGCCACAAAGGCATAATAAATTGTGCTTTTCTAATTGGTTGCTTATGTGCGAACATCGCTTAAAGAGGCCTAAACGTAGTGTGGAAATTTTAGAAATTAAATTTCCGTAGTGTGTAATCGATATGTTTTAATAGTTTGATCGAAAAATGAATCTAAGGGAAGGAAGTGAATGAATAATGAAGCGAATCAATCACTTCGACACGAAAACGTGTTCTGATCTACAGCCCAGTAAATTTAAGACGGATTCAAATATGCTGGTTAGATAGTGGCGTTGTTGATGGAGGTAGCGTAGATGGTGGATTGTGTACAGTGGAGTGGAGCACTCTCCCGCGATGAGTCTTGGAACTCTTTGGAGGTTTCAAGTAATAAATAATAATAATAAAGGAAATGAGAGTTTTATTAGTATTTTACGTATCTTATACAGTAAGTACAAAAAGTTTGTATCCTCATTTTCTCCTCTTAACGTGTTACGCTCAGTGAAAATTAACTGGACTTCATATGAACCCAATTTATACGATGACAGGGTGGTTTATCACATCAACACATGAAATTGCATGCTTCGTGTGACGTTCGAACTGTCCTTCCAATTCAAGGAATTCTCCTTGTATTAATTGATTGGCGTGAGCATGCTGTCCACACGAGAAAGTACAGCGCCCTTTTATTAAACCAATAGATTGCTATTATTTGTAATATATGCTTTTGTCTGCAAATTGCGTGTATTGTCTGCCCCAAACCGGTTTACCTGTTTTGTGAGATGAAAAACCTGTGCTTCCAGGAGAAAAGACCTACCTGCGTATGAGAAAGTTGTTTTCAGCTGCAAGATATGAACCTAGCTCTTTCTACCAAAGGTCACCGTCACAGACTGTGAGCTACAGAGGCGCACCCGTTCTACCAAAGGCGTTGGGGGGGGGGGGGTCGTCCAGTGCAAAGAGATCGTATTTATTTGCGCTGGACGACCAGTGTTAAAATGGCAAAATGTACCCTCTCCTTGTTTAATAAGAATGTCCAAGAAGAATTACAAGGAATATTTACAATCCTAAAGACCAATTTCAAGTAAACATAAGGCTTGGTAGGGGGTCTCGTTATTGTATATGTTGAAATGAGCTTTGAGTCTTCAATCTCTTTGAAACAATTATCTAGCACAGTGGCCGCAGCCAACTTTTACACAATACCAAAAAGAAGGAACTTAGTGTCATTTGAAAAAAAAGTTTTAATATTTTGCCACCAATATTATTATATTTCAAATGCATCTTCAGAAATATATTCTCATACGAAGGTGAGAGGATTTTTCCTGTCGGAAACTGTTTTTTATTACACAAAACAGCAAACCGGCCAGAAGGACACACGCAATTAACAGACATAATACACTACCATGATAACTTGGATGCTTCTACCATAACTTTTAGTAACCCATAGCTCAGAAATATTCCTCTACATAACTATAATAAAATGAATGATTTGGTAGTTACAACGAACGACAAGATTTAAAATTTTATAAGGAATCTAAATTGCCAATAAAGGAAATTTTTATCATATTTTATTTGCGCCCTCAGTGATATTTTACTGGACTCATCCGAGAGGGCACTCTATTCTACTCCACTACACACAACTCACTGTCTCTGTTACTTAATTCTCCAACTCCACATAACACCATCTTCCGCCCACCACCACCATCAACAACAACAACAGTTTTTATTGTAAGTTGCGTGTGTTCTTACGGCCGAATTACCTGTATGTGGGATGAAGAACCGAAGTTTCCCGAAGGGGGGAAACTCTACTACCTCTTGCTAACTTGATTTTCTTAATATAGCAGACTTTCCAGGAGGGCATTATCAATCCTTAATCCTATAATGTGCAAAGTATGTCATTTGTGTCTGTTTCAAGAGATAGTTAGCCTGTCTGTTGAAACCAGGATAATTTATCCTCACCTCAGGAAACGATGTAATAAATTGTTCTCGCTTCTTTTATTTTAACCTACGCTTCTTTCCCTAGGTGTGTGTGTGTGTGTGTGTGTGTGTGTGTGTGTGTGTGTGTGTGTGTGTGTGTGTGTGTGTGTGTGTGTGTGTGTGTGTGTGTGTGTGTGTGTGTGTGTGTGTGTGTGTGTGTGTGTGTGTCGTAACTATTCGGCTATGAAAACGCACATAAAGTTCTTTTCATGGCTGAATGGTTAAGCGAGACAAGCAAACTGCCGCTGAACACACGTAATTGACAAATATGATACAAATCCCCCCCCTACTCCATACACTGATGTTATCCTTTTATATGATCTTGAAGCTTATGATGGATATAAACTTAGTATAGCTACAGTACAAGTCATTCAAATTATAAGAAATTTTGAGATCGTTTCAAAGCTACACAGAAATAGCACAATTATTCTTCTTTTAAAGCAAATTATCCCCAACGAAAGCAGTTAACATACATAAATTAGATTGTGAATACGAAGCTACCACCAAATTAGGCTTGAAAAAAGCCAGAGTTCCATTGTTACATGAAGATGAGTCTTAAATCTCAATGTAATTTGGATTCAATTGAATTCAGATGAACACTGAGTTTAATTCTGAAGTGAGTTCCGTATGTGTGAACTGCTGTATGCTATGAATAGATAGGATTAAAAAACGTTTACGAACGGGAACAAATTGAACCAGTTCATTATTATAATAGAAAGAAATGGTTCGGCTTCTTATCATTTCCCAATCTTCCTGACGCACACACACACACACCAAAATGAAAAATCTGAGAACTTTCAAATTTATTTCCTCCGTTTATTTCTATCAACGGTGGCACGCAGTTCTTTATGAATACAGCGATTCGTAATATGCATACTGAAATTAGACAACCGTAAAATTTCCCCTCGTTCTTCACTTCCTTGGCATAAAATTGCAAGCAAACAAAAAAGTGTTTTTTCCCGATAGTTGCTCTACCTTCATCTTTCATTCCTTTCTTCTATTTCACGTTTGAATGAAGCTTTCTTTTCTTATCTCGTTTTACTGCGACTCTTGATGAAAGCGATGAAGTTATCACTTGATTTTATGGAGATGCTGCATTTGTATTCTCTAAAAACGGAAACATCTTTCGAAAATTGTGATCAAAATAGTTACGAAACATCGTCTAGCTTGGCGATTGTGAATGTGACTGTCGATTTAATCTTATGAAGTCATATCGCGAGAACAATTTTCATTCTCCGTTCTAGTCTTGATTACAAAAAAAAAAAAAAAAAGAAAGAAAAGAAAATAGGGAGGGGGGGGGAGAACAAAGCCCGTGCTGCAATGAATTCAAATAAACTTTATTTTTATTTACAATCTTTTAGATAAGGTTTCTTTGATTTTGATAATAAATGAAGAACATTGAAATCTTTGTTAAGAAAGGTTTCTTTCGTTGTTGTTTCTTGGACATTTTTTAAAATAGTATCTGAACATATATACAGGAAATATTGTCATAATATATATATATATATATATATATATATATATATATATATATATATATTTGTATTCATCACATTGCGACTGTAATTATTTTTTTAAGTGTTTCAAACGATTCAGTTTTGAAAAATATATAAAAAAACTACATCTTGCTTATAATGGGATTAAAATATATATAATTCTTTTATAAAGTAATTCTGAAAATAACAAAATAGTTTTTAAATATTTGAAAATTGAAACTATAATTAAAATAAAGTAAAAACACCATTTAATTTTTTATAAAATTTAGTAGAAATTGATGACTTTTGATTTGTGGACTTACAAAAATGACGAAATTATTTTTGCAATATATTTTTGTAATTAATTTTGTAATATTTTAAAAATAACGAAATTATTTTTAATCGGATATCATTTGCTACTGTTTCCGAGGAGGAAATACCTGCGTATTTGAAGAAGGTATTAATGTCTTTAGGAGATCTTAAAATGTGGCATATAGTTTTGACAGATTTGAGAGAAACTCTGACGTTGAAAGACTTCATGAGTTTGGCTATTTTTGTTGAAACTGAGCCTGCATAAGGGATGACGATAGATGATGTATATTGCGTGACAAGAGAATGGAGAAATCCAGCTCACAATCTATCGAAAACCTACAGACACTGGAGGTTACCTGCACTTCGAGTCGTCTCACCATATTGCGCAAAAGCTCAGCATAATACATATGCTTAAAAATAGAGCGACCAATATTATCTCAGAAAAAAAAAGATCTCCTTGATGAACTCACTCTCATTTCTCAAACACTAGTAAACAACGGTTACCCAAAAAATATAATCAAAAAGATTCTTCATAGGAACCCTCCACAGCAACGACCTCACGTCACGCAATACACATCGTCATCCCTTATGCAGGCTCAGTTTCAACAAAAATAGTCAAACTCATGAAGTCTTTCAACGTCAGAGTTGCTCTCAAACCTGTCAAAACTATACGCCGCATTTTAAGATCGCCTGAGGATATTAATGCCTTCTTTAAATACGCAGGTGTATACAACATCCCATGTTCCTGTGGATTAAATTACATAGGACAAACATCAAGAAGCCTGGAAATTCGAAAAAAAGAACATATAAGAGACGTGAACAACAATAGAACAGACACTTCAGGATTAGCCCATCACTTCTCGATCTCTAACCACGCCATCGATTGGGATAACAGCTCCATGCCTTATATAGAAGAAGATTTTCGATGTAGAAACTTCAAAGAAGCCACGGTCAGAGTCAAGGATGATTCTGAAAGACATCTGGAAAAGCCTAATAAATTCACTTAGCTTACCAGAATTTCATTTCGCTAAAAACTATACAACGCGCTCAATAAACAGTGACCGAGACACCACGCTCCATGCTTGTGATGTTACGCGTTTCAGTTTTAATTTTAATTTATTCGACTGTGTTACTCCATTCTTCTCCTTTTTTTTACTAGTAAACGTTATTGTACTGTCATACTTATCCCGAAGAAGCCAGACAGAATAGCTGGTGAAACTTGTTGTCAATTTGTGTATATCTTTTATTAATATATGGTCAACGAATAAACCAAAGGAAAAAAACTCAAGTTTTATGTTATGTGACCAAATACAAAACAATAATGAACAGACTCGATGGCTATACAAAACATAAGGTACGTTCTTTTGAAAAACTGAAATGTAAAAAAGCGAGAATGTTAAACCATCTAACCTTCTTAAAAAGATGTACAGTTCAATATCGTTCCCAAGTTTTTAACTAGTAAAGACCAAATAAAATCAATAAGAGCGAAACGGAATTACTTTAAGACATCTTTGGCTTTACTTCGTGAAAGAATTCAGCACGTCAGATTTGTACTTAGTAAAATAAACCTAAAATGCTTAGAACTCTTCGAAGACATCTCTAACAGCGTAGATGGAAACGTTTGGAATATTCTTGACCGCATGATTCAAAATAGTTAGTAAAGATTTTTCTAACCAGTAAAAAATCGCAAATTAAAAAATTCGATAGACTTTACGAAAGCAAATACAACTCAAGACCGAGTCTCCCGGATGAAAAAGCTATTTTCAATCTTTCGGACTACACATTATCAAAACCGGAATCTGATATTAAAGAAAGGTTTCAACTTCGCTATCGTTCCAGATCATATTCCAAGGATTGATTTCATTAGCAACATAGAAAAGGCACTTTCTTCATTCTCGGAAACAGTAGCAAATGATATCCGATTAAAAAGAACTATCATTCTTTCAACTTCAAAACCACCAAAACTTATAATATATTATAAGTTTTGGTGGTTTTGTTTATAATTATAATACAACGAAATTATTTCTTATTATCAATAGCATTAACTATATTGTAAGAACTGAATCGTTTGGAACATTACCCTATGAGGTTAAGATTAACCTCATAGGGTAATGGGTTCTTACTGGGTAATGGGTTTTTACTGAGCCAACTTCCTCAATTAAAAGTCGAAACATCTTTAGGAAGTGATTTCACTTTATAATGTAAGAAGGTATATGGCCTTTAGAGAATGTGATTTCGGTTGCAAGATACTTAGGGAAACTGTGGTGTCAGTTGGTAGGACGCCTTTTTGCCAATATACAGAAAAGCAAGTCATGATATTTCATGCATAAACTGCAGCATATATGGCATTTGCAAATTTGGATCTTACATTTAGAATTTGACAAAACATAACATAAATATTATCTCAGTCATATTCTCTTAAAGTAACTGTTATGCTACTTCTACCATATCCCAAAGCTTTAAAATAGACACTTGAATGATGCAGATTCCATGAAATAAAACGGGAAGGAGTTGAAAATACATAAACATTTTTCTGGAATATGCTTTAAGCTTTATGGCAGTACTGAAGAAAAATATTTGTGACAATACACAACAATTATTTTAAATAAAAACCAATTTTAATATTAAAATTTTTTTCTAAAATCAAATTTATACAAATTCAAACAACTGTAGTTGTTTAAATTTGTATAAATGTACTCGTTTTTGTACCATTCTTCATCCATTATGCCTTTTATCATTTTTAATTATTAATTAATTGGTGTTCTTGCATAACTATAATAATTATTTTTTATAAAAATATAATCCTTTAAATAATAAATAACGTACAATAAATAAATAATCAATGAATGATATATAATAATATAAATAATATTTATAGCAATATTGATACAATATATATTATAATTATTAATTCGTACTCATAAAAATTTTTTAATATAATTATATCATAGTTATATAGGCAGTATGAAAGAGCAGAATAGTAGGGTAGGAGACCTTGTGAGTGGTATGGGTGAAGGGGAGTGCAAGAGAACACAAAACAGACAGGAGAGTGAAGGTAGACAGAGAGACATTGTGTAAGAAGTGCGGATGGTGGGTGTATGAGTGGACATGAATGGATTGCAGTGACGAAGGAAGTGCGAACAGCGTTTACGTCTGAGACAGGGGTGTAGAATTGCTACCCATTCCAAAACGTCAGTAGGTTAATAAATAAGGCAGGTGTGAAATGGATGAATTAAGAGATATGACATGCAATTTAGAAGAAATTATGCAGATAGCACAAGATGAGTGGTAATAATCATTAGCATGAGGAGTAGAAAGAATAGGTGAGGAAGGTGAATCGTTTGGAAAGGGTAGCAAAAGTGAGGTATTAACAGCAGTTAGCTAATAAGGCGAAAGAAAAAAAATTCCCGGGGTGTTCTTTCGATACGTGGCCAGTAGAAGAAAAAATGAACATGAGAAGATGATGCTGGTTAGTGAAAATGGTTGAATGAAAATATTGAAGATGATATAGTGTGGTGTTAAATGAATAATTCATGAAGGTATTTCTTCCTCGTGAAGATAATATCATGAAGCAGTTGAGAGCAGTAGGAAGGGAGGAGCCACTAATGATGAGTGAGATGGAATTATATGAGGAATTGGATTAAACATGATGTCAATAAGGCTGTAGGACTTGACGATATATTACCGTGTGTTTTGAAGGAATACTTCAAGGAGTTAACAGCTTTGACGCATCTTTTTAACAAGAATCTTAAAATAGGCCAAGTTCCAAAGGAATGAAAAAAAAGGCACAATTGATTCACTTCATAAGGGAAATGGTAAGACTCAAAAACTTCAAATTATAGGCCAATCTGTGTGTTTGGGGATTGTGGTTAAAGTGTTAGAGAGATTAGTGGGGACCAACATTCAGAATCTGGTTGACAATGGCAGCATTCTCTTTGATGAATATCATGAGTTTGCTAAAGAAATATCGTGTTTTAGCACTTATTATTATACCAAAGTGACAAATGCATTGGGCAATGGAGAAGCATACACAGTGATA
This sequence comes from Typopeltis vanoorti, assembly GCF_054136105.1. Taxonomy (NCBI): domain Eukaryota; kingdom Metazoa; phylum Arthropoda; class Arachnida; order Uropygi; family Thelyphonidae; genus Typopeltis; species Typopeltis vanoorti. The sequence continues at coordinate 72,815,206 of NC_143557.1, read as the reverse complement.
TATTTAGATATTGCAAATGACTTTGACAGATAACACATGACAAGCAGATAATTAAATTGAAACAGATTAGGGCAGAACAGTAGATTAGTGTGCTGGATTGGAGTTGAGCTGTTTGACATGGAATAGTATCCTAGATGAGAAAAGTCAACAGTGATATGCCTGAAGGGTCTATTATGGGGCCATTCCTGTTTAGCTTGTAAATTAATGATATTGGGAAATGTTTGAATGATAATATGTAGTTAATTGCAGATGATGTGATGACATGTAGGTGATATACAGATGATACAAAGTTGAGAACTATGAGGAGTAGAACAGATGTTTTGCAAGAGGACTTGAATGTATTGGTTGAATAGATAAGCGATTGGGATTACAGTTTAATGTTGCAGAGTGAAAAGTTTTAAAATTGAGAAGCAAAGATGGAATGGAGAGTTTAAGAATGGTGGGAATATCATAGAGGAGGTGGAAGAGATGAGGGATCTGGGAGTGACGGCGGATACGGACCTAAAATTTCGGATATATTTCGCTAAATTTGTGAGGGCAACCTAGCAGATTATGGCAATGATGCGGAGGACACCAACGTGTAGGAGTAAGGATATTATGATACCATTGTATAAGATTTTGATCAGATTGAATGTGATTACTGTCCACATATTTGGATTTCAGAAGGATGAAGAGAAGTTGGAAAGGATCCACGAGTGATTTCTAGTCTCTGGAATTTTGAATATGAGAATAGATTGAGGGAATAATTGCAAAGTTTAGTAGAGAGGAGAAGGAGGTGGGATGATTGAGACATACACCTTAGTAAGGGTTTATTACCAGATGAAATGGGCGGAGACAGACAGAACAAGAGGTCATTACTGGAAGCTGTATGTATAAGAAAGATGTGGGAAGTAGTTTTTGCGTGGAGAGTGGTAGATGATTGGCAAGGTGCATCGTGCCATGTAACGAGTAACGTGTTTGTAAACGATATAGAGGGTGTTCGGGATAAATTTGACATATTTATAATTAATTATATTTTTCCGTAAGTTACATGTATTAACACACACTTCTCTTCATTTAAAAGTTTGGACCCTTCTTCATTCATATACAAGATGTCAGAAAGGATGGATAGCTGGAACCCACCTGAATCATGGAAGAGAATAACTTGTATCATGATGATTCGTGCCCGCCATCAAAATAAGGATATTACGACTGCTGCCCAATGCTCCCTGAATACAGTAAAAACAATCAGGCATGAACTAGAGACTTGCAATGGTGACTACGAGGATGTAGCAAGAAGAAAGATCCCTAGCAGACGATCTGATTGCGTTCGTACAGCAGAATTCCTCGCAAATCTGCAGGAACAGGTGTTGAAGAACCCTGGCATTGGAATTCGGGCTTTGTTCGTGGAGTTGCTAACTGTAGTCAAGCCCTGGATAACAAGGGTAGCCAATGGTAGGCCGTATGTATGGCAGCAGGATTCGGCCCCTTGCCACACCTCTGGGAAAAGCCAAAAATGGTTGTCTGAAAATTTCTACGACTTCACCAGTCCAAATGTTTGGCCTCCAAACTCCCCAGACCTTAACCCCATGGATTATTTTGTATGGGGCGCAGTTGAAAAAGACACCAATCGCACTTCCAGTAATACAAAAGCCCAGTTAATGGATAAAATTAAAACAGTTTTTGCGGCCCTTCCCAGGGAGACTGTAGCATCAGCTTGTTCGAGATTCCGAAGCAGAATTGAAGCTGTGATCGATGCTAATGGTGGTTATTTTGAGTAAATCTTGTTGATAGTATTGTAATTAACTCTGCCTGTAATGTTTTTTTGTCAATTCATTAAATTTAATAGATACAAAGAAGATTTTCTTTTTCCTTACGAAACTGTCAAATTTATCCCGAACACCCTGTACATTGGAAGAGTATAATGCTCCAAAGTCAGTGCAACTGTGTCCTTGTGAAATGGCTGCAAGAAGGGAACTGAGGGAGCTTGAAAGAGGCGTTGTGATAGGATGTCATGTCGCAGGCCTATCTGTTTGTCAGATTGTTGACAAATTGAACCATCCCTGGTCAACGATCAGTGATTCCATTCTGAGATGGAAGCGCAGGCGTGTGCAACCCGCAGTGAGCAAACCACCACTTACCGAACGTTACCGTAGGGTGCTACTAAAGGATATTATGTAAAAACTTCCATTCGTTGGCCGACACGTTGAAAGCGGAGTTCCGGACATCGACTGGAACACAGATTTCTCAACAACATTCAGAACCAAGGCTCACAACATGGGTTTCCATGTTGACCCCAATGTGCAAGCCCCACATTACCTGAACCCCTGAACCAACTTGCAGCGACGTCTTCAGTGCAAAGAGTATGTAAAGTGGAACGTGGAAGCTTGGAAAGCTGTGTCATGGAGTACGAATCACGCTACACCCCCTACCGATGTGTGGATATGGCGGATGCCCGGTGAATGTCTTTTACCAGAGTGAGTAATCCCATCTATGAAGTCCGGAGGTGGCGGTGTGATGGTATGGTCCTGTTTTTCACGGTTTGGCCTCAGACCTCTGTTTGTGGTGCCACGAACATTGAACTAGAAGCGGTATCTGAACATTCTGGATAATGCAATGCTTCCTACTTTGTATGGTGGAACTGACCATTGTCTCTTTCAGCAAGACATCAGCTGCGTGGTTTGTGGACACGAACGTCACCACACTTGACTGGCCTGCACAGAACCCTATTGAACATCTGTGGGACGAACTGGAGCATTGGGTGAGGTCAAGGAACGACTTCCCCACAACAGTCCAGGACCTCATTAAATGTCAATAGGAAGAATGGCCCAAAATTCACACTGATTGTTATCAACCCCTTGTGGGAAGTATGCCCCGTAGGATTGCTGCAGTTGCATACAAATCGCAGCGAAAGGAATCCCCACATCTTATTAAGGTGGGCGCCATGGCTGTTTATTCCTCGCACTACGGTGCCCGTTAACTTCTTTCCAAGCAGTGTATACATCAAACTTATTCTTTCATATTTATTCATTTGTTGATTATTTATCCATTATTTATTACTCAATTAGTGCTCATGCCGAATAAAAGCAAATTGTTTGCCATTGCTAGTGAACGAAATAGCGTACCACATTTTAACGGATCTACTGGGGAAGAGAAAACTCGAAAATGCCTCTAAACAAGAAAATCCATAAAATGCCGTCTATTTTGAAACCAGAAGTCCGTGAACGTTTGCTTGCAAACATTCACACATATGACCTTTATTATACGTACATCGCATGATAGCTATTTCGTTAGACAATACATAATCATTACATTAATCGTTTATATTGTTTTTAACTTTTTAACTGATCTTGAGCTTTGCGAACATGACACAGTTTGCTTCTTCTTACCATATTCTTTACAATCACGCATGATATAAACTCCAGGTTTTAATTTATCAGTCAGTCATAATTTCTATTTTATTAGCAAATGTGCTCTTTTCCTTTTTTTCAGTCCATCATAGATTAATTTAAAAATTGTGACGTAGAACAAATTAAATGCGGTGTTAACATATGCATACAAATCCGCTATACTCGCGGTATCATGCCCAATGACAGCAGTACTTTCTGACATTCATATGATGGGAAGTACATAAGTGAGTAACGTATGCACGTTACTCACTTCCGGTTTGAGTTCTCAAGGTATTTTTAGTATTTTTATGATTCCTTTAAGTCAAATATTATTGCTACAATTTAAATTAACAGTATACAGATATTATGGCATATTTATTTACATACCAGACTTATATGTTTGCCACCAAGTGAACAAATGGATTACCCCAAAAGAAAATTGCGTCTGCTAAATCTGAGGCGGATAAATCGAGAACGTAGTGGCGCACCCAGGGAGGGGGCCAAGGGGCCCTTCCCCCTCCCCCCTCAAAAAAAGTTAAAAAACACTAGAAAATTTTCCAAAATACTTATTAAAATTAATAAGCATTTTGTTAATAAGTATACCTAATTAAAATTAATTTTTTATTTATGTTGTGTCATGTCTTCTATTTCAAAAATGCTTATGAATTATGAGTCACATAAGGTGAGAGAACCCTATAGCATGTTTCTCAACCTATGATCCGCGACCCACAGATGGTCCGCGACGATGGAACAGGCGGTCCACAGGGCTAAAATTAACCAAATAAATCTATATATTTTAATTATCCAAACGAAATAAATTAAAATTGAATGAGTAAGTAAATTTTATTAAAATAAAATGAATACTCAAAAAAAAAAAAAATGTTCATTCCATGAACATTCTGCCGCTATTTAATTTGTAGCGGCAGAATGACGAGTAATAAAAGATGGGTGAAGTGAAAAACAATATGGTTTTATTGCTTCCACCTTCCCTTGCTGTTTTGTCAGATTTGAAGTGAACATGTGTCATCCACATGACCACATTTCAACCAATTGCTTGTTGTTTATTGATTTTTATTTTTTTGTTGAAGGTTTTTCTCCTTCAACCCAAGGCTCAATATATCTTCAGAAGTGCTAAGTAATACTTAGACAAAATGTGTTGTGAGTTAACTCCAGTTGTCCAGCTGGTATTTATATATTTTTCGGAAATCTCGCGAAAAGCAAGCTGACAATTGAGTTGAAATGCTAACTCTCTTCAACCGAATTCCAATAATATGTGAAACTGCCATAACAGCATTCACTAATATATATATATATATATATATAATCTTAGTTTTAACACTTTTACGAATTTTAACACTTTCGGTTGAATTTTATTGCTGCCGAGAGAACTTACACAATCTAATTAAATAACAATAGTTTTTAGTTAGATACTGTGTTTGCCGGTGCAACATATGGTTTTGCTTGAGTCTATATATACAGCATAGTTTCTGTATGAGGGGACATGTGATTTATTAATTAGTCGTTTTTATCCCAGTTGTATCTAATTGCACTATTTGTTGAGAAATATATTACACAGACTGCTTATACCTTATTTACTGACATAATAAAAGTACTTGTTTTTCTTGCCTCTGCAATTTAGTGGCTAGTGGGGGGAGGGCGTGTTGTTTACCATTGGAGCAAGTTACTATCGCTCTGCTCTGAACGTGTTTCAGCTTTTTTTCATGTACGAAGTAAATGTGAAACTATTTAATTTCTTTTTTTCGAAAAGTAAAATCAGGGGTGAGAGTTATATACGAGTAAGTACGGTATTTCAATTATGGATAAGTACATTGGTACCTTCTTTAAACGGAAAAATATCTCGGATGACAGTGATAATACAAAACGAGTTTGTAATGATAGTTTGTGTGTAGTTTCTGAAGAGAAAGAGGTCTGTAACGAATCCACAGAAACATAGAATTCTCATTAGTTGCAATGGGATAATATTAATAAGCTGAACAAAAGGAAAGATTTGCTGGACACTCGACCAGTGGATCGCATTTAAAGGTAAATACAGTTTGGTTATTTTGTAGGAACATTTTTCTGTTTTTGTGACTTCTCTTCCTTTACGGTAATTATGTCTACATTATTATGTTATTATTCAACAATTGTTTACAGGTTTGAATGTGTATATAAAGTCAATATCAACAGTAGTCTGATTACGAACGCGTGATGAAAGGGACGGGGAGATTTGGAGCTTCACCGGATAGTATTCAAAAGGTAAATACAATTCGTTATTTTGTATAGGGCCCCGAAACTTCTTAGTTTAGAATTTAACCGCTGGGAAAGGGTTCGTGTCCACCTCAAAACTCTGAAACAGAATTTGGAAACATTTTCCGAATAACTTTTTATAAGAACTTTCTGTGATTTCACGATCCATTTCAAGCTTGCAGTCACGAGAACGCCCTTTCGTTATCGAAAAAGAGCAGCTAATTTGAGCTTTCAAGTGACAGCGGGCTTAAAATGCAATTCCGTGATCGTGGTTTGGCTCGATTCTGGATCTCGCCTTCAGTGAGAAGTGAATTTCCCGAATTATTTGAAGAAGTTGAAAATCGTCATGCAGTTTTCTACAACCTATCTTTGCGAGAAACGATTTTCATCGCCCCTTCAAATAAAAACAAAATACAGAATTCATTTTAGTGTGTGTGCCGATCTTCGACTGAAGTTGACCAATATTGAGCCAGATATCCAGCAACTCTGCAAGGTCGAGAAGCTCCTCCATCTCATTAAAAGTAAATAGTAACATAATTATATCATTTTATTTATTTGTTTAATAAAAATTAAAACTTTGTTTTAATTTTTATCCACAAAATATTATTTTTTATCTATATATCCATCCTGGTTGGCCGACTCTCCAGCCAAAAGTCTGCGAGTTCAAATCCCGCCGTTGGGATGGATGTTTGTGATTGCGTTGATGTAGATGATGATTGTAGTTGTGGTTGGTGAAGACGGAGAGGTGTGGAGTAGGTGCCCTTTGGACTACCTGGAGATGTTATGTAATAATAATATCGACAAGCTTTATATGTTCATTGTGCATCACATACTTTGAATTTGGCACTTGGAAATGCTATATCTGTGACAAATAAGAAATTGCATTGGCATAATTGAAAAGGTACACAATTGCTTCAATACTCCTAAAAGACAGGACGTCCTTGTTGTTTATAATATTATAATAATATCTTTTAAGATTGATAATATCTTTATTTAGCTTGCAAAAAATATTTGCGTGCACCTTACCATTGTCTAAAATAATGCAAAAAATCTGACAGTGATCTCTTAATTGCCCTAAATTTTGTTGATGATGTTGTGGTTCAATTAAATACCGTTCGTGAAACACCAGATTCTTCATTTAAAGATATTTACGATGAAGCATGGATAAAAGCCAATAATTTTAATATTGACATTAAAAAGCCAAGGACTTCATCAAAACAAACATTAAGGTCAAATGTTCCAGCCGATTCTGTAGAAGAGTATTTCAGGAGAACTATTTCATTCCATTTATTGACCAAATATTGACTCAACTTCATGAACGTTTCACTCGGCACTGCAACATTTTGAAATATATTTTTTTCTCTTCTACCAAATGGAAAAGATGCTCCAACAGCAAGTGCAATGGAAGATTTTCGTCAGTTGTGTGAATTTTATGCCGGTGATTTGCCTTATACAAATCCAGCAATTTTGAATGCCGAATTCAAGTTGTGGTATAAGAAATTTGAAAAACCGTTTGCAATAGCTCCATGCAAAAATGCGGTTGATGCAGTTTCAAAGTGTGACAAAATGATATATCCTAACATCTATAACTTATTAAAAATATTTGCAACGCTTCCGGTAACAACATGTGTCAGTGAAAGGTCATTTTCTAATTTACGCCTTTTAAAAACCTATTTAAGATCTACCATGACACAATCACGATTGAACGGACTGGCTTTGCTATATATATATATATACACACACACAGAGAGAGATTAATGTAACCACGACTGAAATAATTCAAGAGCTTTGTAAAAAGAAAACTGGATTTTATTCTTTAAATAAATTTTATTGAATGAATGAAATTTAGCGAATTTTAGTTGAACGGATAAAAATATTTTTAATGCAAATTCATTGTATTAAAAATATTTTTATCCATTCAACTCGCCCCCCCCCGCCCCGATTAAATCTTGGGTGCGTCACTGCGAGAATGTATCGTATAATATAATATATTCGTGTTGGTGAACGCACAGGTTGCTTTTATAATTATTTAATGAATGTTAATATGTGTTATATACAATTATTTAGTAGAATAATAAAATTTAATATTTTTATTATTTACATGAAATGTATTAAAATTATAATCATTGTTATTTTGTAGCGAAGTAAAAAAAAAATTGACCTTTAAAACGATCTATAGTTTACGAGAATACAACCTTCAGCATGGGTTATCTTTGTATTGTGCAAGTTAAGATACTGGCTTCTTCTATAGAGGCTCTGTCTAGAAACCCGTATTAGTACTTTTATTAGTACTTTTGGTTTCGAAAGAGCTTCATTTGGAAACAGCTATAAAGCTAGCGAAACCCTAATCAGAAGCAATTATAAAAGAAACTTTTAAAGTTTCAAAAGTCGAATTTTTTTTATCTACTTGGCTAGAAAATGACAATGATGGGTATTTTTGTTATCCTTTCTTGCAAAATCTGCCGATTTTTTTTATTTTTTAAAAAGATTTATTAAGTAATGCATCAGCTTTTTTATGTGATAAAAAGTTTCACAAAAAAAAAGTTCCACCTTATCGTGGATGGACAGTAAGAATCTCCAGCCTAAAGGCTAACATTTACGGGGATGTAGGGAAAGTTCTGTTAAGCTCCTAGAACGAAATGATATTAAAGTAACTGATATAACCACAAGGTAGAACAGACGAGAATATAAGAACATAAGTTACCTTCATAACTGTGCTGCTCCTAGTATGTTCTTTCTTGTGGTTATATCAGTTGCTTTAATATCATTTTGTTCTAGGTGTGTTTATCAGAACTTTCCAGACCCCCCCTTCCCCGTCAATATGCCTGCCATGGGATTCGAACCCATCTGTTGGTTGCAAAGCGAATACTCTACTCGACCGACTAGGCCAGTTGCAAAATTAACTTGCTAAATTAATTAATTTTGCGATATAGATATTAGCTTCTTCTTCTTGAAGAAGGCTAATATCTCGAATCTATTATATTGTTAAATAAGTTGTTGATACTATCAATTTCATATCTTTGTCACACTTTTTAACGTGCATGTACAAAGTTGGAAGTGTTATAGACTAAAAATGACCGGCGATGACATAAGACTATCACTGCCGCTTACTGGAGACCCAAAGTTTCATACAGTGATCGCAGAGTTTCCTCTCCCTGATAACTCGGATATATTATCCCTCATACCATCCAGAGAGCCTAACATGTAAAGTCCAACAAGAACATTGAAACGTATAATTGGCCTGATACAGGTTGTCCCAATAGCGGGAGAGAAATTTTGGGTTTATGAATCTTAGAAAGTCCACTCATTGAAGTAGTTTTGAAAGTAAAACTTATATTTTGTTTTGTCAAGAAGAAAAATCCAAGTACAATCAAATATTCCTTCGTTTAGTGGTTGATCGCGCGAGTTACTTGATTTTCAAGTTGTCTGAATAGTTTTCTATTTGTAGAACAACAAGAACAGACAGAAGGGGCGTATAGAAATTAACTTCTCACTACGTCTCCTATATTGACCAATTATGGTATGAAAAAGTTTCAGCAAACAATCCATAAACACTCTTCAACCTTTTTCATTTGTTGTAGTTTTCTATTGTGTAAAACAATTCCAGATTCTCGCTGTCAAGATGCGAAGCAATATGCGTTCCATTTCTTAGATATTTTACTGAAACAAGCATTAGACGTTCAAATCTACCTTGCTCTTTAATAACTACACTGTTAAATTCATTCCAAATCACCTACGGTTATAAACCTCATCAGTCCATGGATGATGAAGAAAATACTCGAATATATATCTTCCATACAGCCCAGACATCTCGAAACTGACTGTCAGACTTTTTTGTTCAGTTAATTTTCAAACACAAGTCTAAAAGTTACGGCACACTGGATCTCCTTGACATCCAAAGAGTTGAGAGAATGCACTATTCCTGTTGCTTAATTTATTTTGTCACTCTAGAAGATCTTCCATTTCTTTCTGAATAAAAGAGATGATTGCAGCTGTAGAGGGGTATTTTGCAGATCTTACTGAGAACCGCACCAGGGACGGGATAATGGCGCTGGAGCATTGCTGGAATAAATGTATTAATCTTAAGGGAGATTATGTTCAAAAATAAAAATAGTTTTAAAATTATAAATTTGTTTTTTCATTGTTAGGCCGAGAACTTTTCCGACCACCCTCGTATTACACGTCGAAAAACCATGTTTATTGATAATTACGATTTGCGTCAATTTATTTTGCATATATTAGAAGAAGCTTTAGCGTCGTAGAATAAGTTACATCCCAATTAGGATTATATATATATATACCCTATTCTACGACGCTAAAGCTTCTAATATATGCAAAATAAATTGACGCAAATCGAACTATCAATAAACATGGTTTTTTCGACGTGTAATACGAGGGTGGTCGGAAAAGTTCTCGGCCTAACAATGAAAAAACAAATTTATAATTTTAAAACTATTTTTATTTTTGAACATAATCTCCCTTAAGATTAATACATTTATTCCAGCAATGCTCCAGCGCCATTATCCCGTTCCTGGTGCGGTTCTCAGTAAGATCTGCAAAATACCCCTCTGCAGCTGCAATCATATCTTGATTCGAAGAAAAATGCTGACCAGCGAGGAAGAGTTTTAGTTTTGGGAAGAGATAGAAGTCAGAAGGAGCCAAATCTGGGGAATAGGGTGGATGTTCCAACAATTCATAGTGCAGATCCCTTAATTTTCTCATTGTCAAAACACCTTTGTGGGCAGGTGCATTGTCCGGATGAAAGATGATTTTTTTTTCTTCTGCAAACCAGGTCTTTTCTTACAATGTTTTCGTCTAATCTCGTTAAAAGATCGGAATAATATTCCCCGGGTATTGTTTTACCCTTTTCAAGATAATTAATAAAAAAAATGCCTTTAGAATCCCAAAACACCGATGCCATGACCTTTCCTGCTGATGGAACCGACTTTGTCTTTTTTGGCACAGAACAACCGGCTTCTGTCCACTGTTTTGACTGCTGTTTGGATTCTGGTGTGCAATGGTGAATCCAAGTCTCATCTACAGTAATAAATCAACTCAAAAATCGGTTTTATTCTTGTTAAAACGTTCCAAGCACTGTTCAGAGATTTTCATGCGAGTGCGTTTTTGATCTGCCATGAGCAAGTCGGCGCCCATCTTGTACAAAGCTTTTTCATTTGATTCTTCATGCAAAATATATCCTACACGTTCTTTTGAAATGCCTATAGTCTCAGCAATTTCACGCACTTTGACTCGCCGGTCATCCAACTTCGAATGAAAAGAAATTCATTCGAAGTTCATAAAAGTTTATGATTTCTGGTGTGGTTAAATTTTTTGGACTCCTTCACGTGGGTCATCTTTAAGACTGGTACGGCCATGTTTAACCTCGGCAACCCATTTCTTAATTGTCGAAAACGAAGAAGACGAGTGCTCATAAACTTTTATGAACTTCGAATGAATTTCGTTTGGCGTTAAACCTTCTTTTAAAAAAGAATTGTATAACCGCACGATACTTCATTTTATCCATTTCAAAGGATACAGACAACACTTTTGCTTCAGACAGATGTATAAAACAAACTACTTCATATAATGACTTGCAATTTCACATGGATGCTTACGACAGATGTACCAACTTAGGAAAAAAATCATCTTGCTGATAGTGTTGCCATCTATGGTCGAGACCGAGAACGTTTCAGACCACCGTCATAAGTGTATTGTATTGATTATATTCTAAATTAATACATTTTTACGCCCAACAGTATTTATTTATTTACTTTACTTTGTGCTCTAAGTGAGATAAAGCATATGATGGGCAATGAGAAAGGACTAAAATAGATACATCTGAGATAGTTTATCAAAAGTGTCAACGAAAGAGGAAATCGATTCCTGAATGTCAGAGAAACTTGCGAGGAATGAAGCATTAAAGAAAGATCATCTTGAGAGAAAAGAGTCGAAACAAATTCCAGGAAATAGAAACCTTAAAGAAGCAGAGATGTTGGAAAACCAAGCTTCAAAACAGGCAAATAAATTCGTGACCCAGGAAACATCATAAAACTGCCATATGATTCGCGATATTCAAAAGGCACCTTGCTGTGTACTCTATTGACAACATATTTAAATGAAGTGGACTGAACGCACTAATCGTGATATTTTTTAGCCAAAAAGCAATGAGAAACTTGTGTATAAACTCAATAAACAAATTTTAAAATGAAATTGATGCAAATTATCAAACGACATAGAAATAATTCTCGAATTATATTTCTGCAGTATAAATAAGAAAAGTAATTTTACTTATCCTTCACAGAGGGATAAGTAAATTTAAACGCTGCAAAATAAGCTATCACTTACTTATCATTTTGTGGTGTTTGGCTTTATGATTAAAATTCAATCGTTTGCTTTCGACACACTACTAAATTCGCATTTGTTTCAATGCGTCAGACAAATTTAGATATTTACTTTATCCCACTCATTATTCTTCTTATTCCTCATTTGTTATTCTTCATAACCACCAGTAGTTAGTAAAAATAAATCTACGCACTCCTAGCATTCGTGGAATGAATACAGTTTTACTGTGTAAATTCCATCAGTTCTTTCTAAGTAAGAGGTTAATGTCTGTCTTAGGAATATTCAATCAGCTCTCTGCCAAAATGTTTTGTGCATTCCAATCCCAAACTTTTTTTGTCATATAAATCCGGTTGAAGAAGTTCATGATCACATTGGTACAAATCATCTTAATGAAAAATAAAGGAGTGGATACATGGTATCCACTCCTAACGCAATATTATTGACTGAAATAGTGTGGGTTCTACGGCCGATTTTCCTAAGTTGCGGGATAAAATATCCGCGTTTGCGAGAAAAAAGAAAAACTTACTTACCAGAGATCGACTAACTCTGGAACCAATCCAAGATAGGCTTAGAAAAAGTTGGTCTGGCAGTTCATTAGAATCGAACATAGAACGTCTTCCTTAGGGATTTTTTATTTTTAAGATCAGTAGATCAATATTCATCGGATATGTACCATCATACTTATAATCTCTGGCTATATTTTATATTTTAGATGATCTAATTATAAGAATATACCAACGTTCGACATATCATCGTCATTTCTCTTAGAGGACTTAAAATCTCCTCCCAGTGGGAGTAAAATCTTAAAACTAAATTTCAGTTCAGTTGTTATTCCCAGAGAGACCTATGATGATCTCCATCACCATCTTTTGAAAATAAGCGATACACGTATTAAGAATATTGTCCGACACACACACACACTACATGTAATGCAGAATGGATTGATTACTGATTTGGTAATGGTCCTTGAACTATTCAACTATAATAGTTCAAATGACTGGTACGTCAAAAAATATTGAAGATCTCTATTCTAGCGAGATATCCGCAAACTTCACTATATGACAATGGTTCGGTCGTTGAACCCTTTTACAGAATGCAGCGACTGTACATTTCGTTTTAAAATCAAGAAAAAAAATATCGTAGTATCCTTTTTTTGTTTAAGTTCCCGATATTGTCATCACTTGAATTACAGTTTTTGAGCAACAAACTAAGAACTCTCCTGTGGCAATGCAGGAAGAAAGAATTATGATTGCATCGCCTACACAGACTCAATTCCACTCTTGTGTAGCTGTCAAGCAAAAGACTTAACCTACATGATTGAACAGACAGTTAAGATTAATAAAATAAGATATGGATCTGGAACATTAACCTCACGTCATACATGCTACACCATACTGTTGACATCCGAATTAATAACGCTGCCAAGAGAACCGTTCGATGCCTCAGCAATGTTTTAGCTTCGTCGAGCTAATTCATTTTGCCATCGATCTTCTTTGCATTCATACCGCAAATGGTGAAAATCGTGGACTTTAGAGAACTCTAGTCCAACTTTATCTTCTTTGATAAACTACTCTTGTAACGTAAAATCCATCCACTATCCAATATTGATTTCTTTCCAATTCTTTCCACTTTCTAAACCCTATGTTTTCTTTCTTTCTTTCTTTCTTTCTTTTTTTTTTTTTTTTGTCATTTCTCTCAGACGTACTGCTAACCAATCTACTTGAGTATCGCTTTCTAATACTAATGTACCGAACACTGGAATTACTCTGACAAATTCTATCCATCGATCGATATAGCTTGGCTCTCTGTCATTAACTTGGTATCTGTATCATAATCTTCGGCTGCTAGTGGAACTCTCATCAATCAGCTGTATCCAACACGGATCTCTTAGTTCAGTAATTAACTGCTATTATGTGTGCATTACTGCATTCCTCTTATGTTAGTGGTCTTCTGGTATAGTAAGCTCAGTCAAATGAGTGTTTCTATTATTTTGAAACTGGAAGCACATCAATAGGAAATCGCAAATGCAATTTTTAAGACAGAACTGGGTTTACAGAAATCGAAAATAATGATAAATGACCTAACTTCCACTTCTAAAAGAATGTCTCATCTCTCAGATACAAATTGCACAATCAAATGCATTCTAAAATCACAGCTTTTAGAATTATGAATGACAGCGATTTTAATATGTCGACACACAATCTATTTTTATCTACATTTATATAAAATCCACAAAATAAAATCTCTGCTCAACTTTTCTACATGATTTACATTTTATTTTGTTTTTTTAATCGAGTATTACATTTAATGTCAAGCTTAATAATTTCTAAATATTTATTAGATGTTAAAAAAATACATGTAACGAGCAAGAAGTTTTGAAATGTTAGGAATACACCTTTTTTGGTATTCTATCATAATGTTTATTAAATTATGCATTAAATTTTTAGAATATATTATAATATAATAAATGCGTGTAAATGTGGAGTATAGCACACCACAATCCATTTAAAAAAAGCATGGGAATTTTAATTTTCATCTGAGATGTGTTATTTCCCTGGTTATCGAAAACTTTGTTCACTCAATATAAGTAGAAGCAGAAATGGGAATTACGCACAAAACGTACCTCCATACGTTTTGTGCGACGTTGGGCACAGCCCGATGGACTAGGTCATGTAGAAATTTGTCCATGTCTAAAATTCCGTCTTCACATTGCAATTGTTTCTTATGACCCATGGCGTATCAAAAAAAAAAAAAGCATACCTAAACCTTGGATCTAAATGGTGCGGTCTTTCCTGACGTGAAGCTCCCCGTGGATCCACAGGCAATAGGACAACACGGGCAGAATTGTCCTGTTGTTCTCCTTGACTTTTGAACAGACAGCACTGAAGTGAGAATATGAGACATTAGTCACGGAACATTTTCAAATATTAGACTCCTGATTGACAAGGGATTATAGTATCGAACATGAACACGGTCCCGACCTTGTAAATAATACTACCCCACTTTTATCAGGAATTTAGATGTATGTGCCATTTCAAAATTAAATCCCGCTACTGGCCTGCAGTGTGTGTGTGTGGGGGGGGGGGGAGTAGATGTCGATCTAACGAACTGGATACGGCAAGGTTCATTTTGTTTCCAGCAGTTTGCTTATATTTTTGAATAAGTTATCGTTAACACCGATAATAATAAATTTTTATGATGAAAAATTAAAATTTGTGTATTTCTGCTATGACCATTGCGTCTGGTAATGTTTAAATAAATATATTATTACATGATATATCCATATACAGTATAACGTATTGTATACAACCATCCTTATAAGGATTCACTTAAAGGGGCGAAGCAAGAATGCTTTTCATCTTCCCCGTTATCTGCAGAGGACAGTGTAGGGATAAGGTGTTATTGAGCTCTGATCATGGCAGGAAGGTAACAGCAATGTTAAGGTGAAATCTCAAAAAATCGGACGATCTCTAGGCCACTCCATAGTGGGCGAAAGACCGTCCATATCTCAGCGTTGGTTCCACTCAGTGACGGGCTCCCCCACCACCGAGCACAACCGCTCAAATTCCGAAGAAAATAATTCACCGACAAAGCCCCTCAGCGGGCCGTGCCGGAGAACACTTTCCCAAGGGGGTAACAGCAACAGCCGAACCTCAGTTAAACATCATTGGTACAGCATTGCCATCCATTACCCTCCAAGGGTATTAATCAATCACCGTATGTTTAAGTAAAGGTGATATCTCAAAAATATCGGACAATCTCTAGGCCACTCATTCGTGGGCGAAAGACCGTCTAAATCTCCGCGTTGGTTCTACTCAGTGAAACTCGACCACCGAGCAGAACCGCTCATTCCGAAGAAAATAATTCACCGGCAAGTACCCCTCAGCGGGCCGTGCCGGAGAACACTTTCCCCGGTAACTCAATTGCTCCCTTAGGGCAAAACCTAAAAGAGCGAACTCATTAACCCAGGATAACAGCAACAGCAGAACCTCAGTTAAACTTCATTGGTTCAGCATTGCCATCCGTTACCCTATATATGGGCATCTCATATAAAATCAATCACCGACTATGTAAGTAAAGGTGAAATCTCAAAAAATCGAACGATCTCTAGGCCACTCCATAGTGGGCGAAAGACCGTCCATATCTCAGCGTTGGTTCCACTCAGTGACGGGCTCCCCGACCACTGAGCAGAACCGCTCAAATTCCGAAAAAAATAATTCACCGACAAAGCCCCTCAGCGGGCCGTGCCGGAGAACACTTTTTCCGGAGACTCAAAGTGCTTCCTTAAGGCAAAAACCTTAAGAGAGCGAACTCAAAAACTCATCGCCCAAGGGGATAACAGCAACAGCCGAACCTCAGTTAAACTTCATTGGTACAGCATTGCATTGTTGCCATCCATTACCTCCAAGGGCATTAATGAACCAATCGACCGCATCTCACGGTCGATTGATTCTTGAAATTTGTATACAACCATATCCTTATATCCTTATAAGGACTGGCTTAAAGGGGCGAAGCAAGAATGCTTTTCATCTTCCCCGTTATCTGTAGCGGACAGTGTATGGATAAAATGTTATTGAGCTATTAAAGCTCTGATCGTGGCAGGAGGGTAACAGCAATAGCCGAGCCTCAGTTAGAACTTCATTGGCTACAACATTGCCATCCATTACCCTCCAAGGGTATTGGATTCTATACAACCATATGATATCTGCTCTGAAAATATATTAATATGATAGAAATTTTAAAATGGTGTTATTTCTATGTTCCAAATACTAATCTGTAATATAATTAATTTATTTGAATAAATATTATTTTATATATTAGTATTTATAAATTTAAGTATGTATAGATTATATTATATTTTTAATATAAATTTTTAAATAACTAATACAATGCCAAATAGTGATTTAAGATTTCGAAGTTTAGGATGCAATTCTAGCCTGGGTTGTTTTTCGATCCGTGACTGAAGTGTTCACGTGCACAATGTACACTAAGGAAGAAAGGAGGGATAATCTATATATTTATTAATGTAAAAAAATAAATACATACCTCGCTGACTTTAATATCAGTTTCCATGACGATGCCCATATCCATACCATCTTGCATATAATAACCACAATGTGGAGCATTGAGAACGAGCACATTCTTCTTCTCTTTGGACCCCGGTTGATTTCTAATGATGTAGGCATTCCAGGACACATACCGGAGATGGTTCCGTGGAATGTGATGGAGATCAGAACAAAACAGTTTCAACTTTAGGAATTCGCCTTCTAGATCAGCCTCTACGCACCATCCTTGTTTATCCCTGTCGTAGCAATTCGAAGTGGAGTTGGGATCTCGAATTTGTGGAACCTTCGCTTCACTGATGGTGTTTGTACGAATCATTTCCACGTACACTCGAAGCATTCCTTTACGCAGCAGGTCCGACACCAAACACTTCAGATTGAATCCACCAACTCGTCCATTAAGATCTGAAATTTGATCCAGAGATCCAGAGTCTGCTAACCTATCCCCATCTCCAAGAACAATGCGATACTGCACACGACAAGGATGATCAAAACCCGTTAACCTGTTCAGAAGAACTTTTGGTCTGTTTCCGGTCTCACTACCGTCCTGAGTGCCCTGAGGAAGAATCCCAACATTCCATTCAAAGCCTCCGAAAATGAAAAATGAACTTTCTATGTTGTTAAGCCTATGATGGGAGCCAAATGGTAGATGCGAAACCCGAATGTTGGTCTCAAATACTGTTAGTACATTACTGAGTGCCAACTCCATCAAAAACTCTCCGTTTTCGTCAGCGAACCTCCGGGTGCTGAGTTCACTCATGAGAATCCATTTGGTGGGTCCATGGGCTGGTTGCTCCGCATTAAATCGACATTGTTTCTCTCCGTAGACTTCGTTCTTACTGAAATGCTCTCTGTTTAGAAGAATGAAGTTTAAATCAACATAACAACGCGTATTCTGGGAAGGATCGCGGAGTATGAGGTAGACTCCAATCATCTTCTCGGATCTTGTGAAAGAAACAACCCATCGATGGTAGCCAAACATGAATTCTTTAGTTGTAGCATCTCGATGTAAATCTCTTGTCACTGATCGCGTAACAATGAAGGTGAACACTCCTGTATTGGCACGGTCACAAATTCTGGTGAAACGATACAGGAGCGCCATCTGCAGTACGTGCCTCTAGTCAGCTAAATAAGTTCCTTTTGTGTTCTGGAAAAAAACAGAAAAAAAGATCGATTAAGAATGGTTATTTCGTGTTTTCATGAGAATTGCTATATAAATATCGCAAAATTACTCAAGTAATATGTTACAAGGTTCATTATGATTCTTTTCCCTCCCATATAACAAGCTTTCATTGGGCTCGATGAGTTCTCGACGCCCTCAGCATTGCGATATGGTAGCTAAGTCACTAGCATGTTTCGTGTAATTGCCAAACTATGTAATACTATATTTGCAGACCAAGTTTCTTTCATTCATATCATTGAGAGAACTTGCTTCCTTTTAACACTCTCCTATTTTTCCATCTACATGAAAAAAGTAACTATTTATTGTATATTTTTTTCTTCTATAATATACACACAACTATCATGTGATTAACACCAAATTTTAAATGCGACAACCATAAATAAAAACTGTATAAAAATTAATGAGTTACAGACGCAATAAATTTTTCTTTTACAAAGCGTTGATTACTATAATTGTTAGAGGATAGTTTAATTAAACAATTGTATATAATTATATATAATTTCACTGTTGAACATATCTATAATGATATCCATAAGCATGTTAGTAAAATTTTTAAAAAAATAATTCGTGTATAAAATGTGTGAAAAATAAAAAATAAATAGAATAAAATAAATAAATAAAGATAAAAACAAAGCGGATCACATGGTTCTATCTAATACTTAACAGCCTATGGTAAATATAACCTGCAATTTTTTTTTTCAGTACTGAGTTAGTTTGTCTTGACTGTTAGTTTGTCTCTGCCAGCCTGTTTGATTAACTGCAAGCATTTATAGTATGACATATCCAGTTACTTATTTAAGAAAAATTATTTAGTATTTAATTATAATAGAATATTAAATGTAAAAAAAAAAAAACATGATTGTATTTTAAAATGTTTTTAAATTATAGAAAATTTTTAAATTTTTTTAAGATAGTTGAACATAAACCGTTCTTATTTTTGTATGACAATAATACTTATTTTATCACTAATGCGCATTTACGCAGAAGGTTGATTCCGACGAAATAAAGGCGGTGATTAATACCCTTGGAGGGTAATGGATGGCAATGCTGTAGCCAATGAAGTTCTAACTGAGGCTCGGCTATTGCTGTTACCCTCCTGCCATGATCAGAGCTTTAATAGCTCAATAACACCTTATCCCTACACTGTCCTCTACAGATAACGCGGAATGTGAAAAGCATTCTTGCTTCGCCCCTTTAAGCCAGTCCTTATAAGGACGTAAGCAGAAAAAAAAATGCTTTTGGTTATATAGGCATTTGGTTGTATTAGTGATGGAAAATGAAAATATATAGGCATTTGGTTGTATTAGTGATGGAAAATGAAAATACTGCCGTATCCTGTCTAGTGAGTCTCGCAATTGAGTACGCTGTAAAGCCTTCAACGAAAATCTATTTCGGGTCAAGTCTACCAGCCCCAATAACGCGTATATTAAAGTTGTTGCGATTAAAAAGCTCTTAGCTGGATCTCAGTTCCACATGGATGGTCCACCAGTTTGTGGTTACTACCTAGTCCGAAGAATGTCCCCAGTTTTCCTTGATTCTCTTCACCGAGTGGCATGGATGCTCGGCATTTTCGGACATAAATTCTGCTGAGCATTCCCATTTGATCATACGATGAGCTCAGCTTGATTCTCAAGTTCGTCATCTGGTGTAAATTCTATTGAAAAGAAGTACGCGGAATCTCATGGATGTATCCTTCATATTACAAGTCACACGATTACAAATTACAGAACACTTTGCGCACCTTTCATGGATTCAATAACACCTCAGGGCAGTCTCAAAGCGACATGACATTCATTTTTATTCATTCATTTTCGCTTTCTTTTTATCTTTATTTATTTATTTTACTCTATTTATATTTTAAATAGCTCAGGTCTTTATTGAAAAAGACCTGAGCTAGATTCTCATAGATTCTCAAAAAATCTTTTTAAGGTCTGTTTCATTGAAAGTGAGTTATCCAGTCTTTTATGAACTTACAGGATCATTATTTATTTATTTATATCCCGGAAACACTGGTTTTTACTTTGAGACAAAAAAATAAACTAGATGGAGAAACACTCGCACTAAACAGACAATATTCATTTTAAAGAGTTCTGAGACATTATCCTCTCTTTGATATCATAGTAACGAACCATGATATCAAAGAGAGGATATTTGCTTGATAAGTAGGATGTACTCTATTAGATAAGGCCGTTATTGTCTTCCTAACATAGATTAAGAGAACAACAGATGAATACTTACTTTGGAACGTGGTGATGCTAATAATGTGATGTGCAGTCATGAGTCTTCTTATGTTTTCGTCTGGATTGCAGTTCCAATCGAGAAAATAACTAAAAATATAATAACGAGAAATAAATGAATTGAATGTGTGTGTGTGAACGAAGGGATCTTAAAATAAACCTTCCATTACTCTTCTACTAGAAGAATACTTGATTGAGATAACAAATGCATACGTTAATATAAAATATTATATTATAGTGGCACCGATTGAATCGACACAGTGCTTTGTACTACTGTGAATCACTAACCGGTCTTAGACGGTGGTGGAAGGATTTTTACCCAATACGAAACCACGCAGCATTGACAAACATAACTTTTCTCATGACCTAAGCTGCCCATTTGACTAAACGTTAATTAACAAGATGTGAAATTGAGGCTCTGGAGTTCAACGGTAATGTTCTGATCCAAACCTCCACAATTGCAGAGGCTTTGACCACCCTCCTGATTGAAACTCGTGCTTAGAAGAGAATTCATTGAAACAGAGAAGCCTTTTCGTCAATTTAAGTGGTTTAACTGATTGTTGGAGTTTATTTTTATCATGTTATAATGATGATTGAATCATGAAGACCAATATGGAAGCCTGTGAGATTGCCATATTAGATGGGTTAACTGCAGTATTTTACACAACACGATTATGGCGTTCCCTTCATTGTAAACCCGTCCGTTTTGCCATATCGTTTTGTCACTTGTCTGCTTTCAAGCTGAAGGAAATACGAGAATTAAGATCCATAGAGATATCTAATTTTATTCCAAGACAGAAAATCGTATACTCAACAAAGAAATGCTCTTGTCGCACATTTTGTTGAAACGAATGACTCTGTTTCATCTCCTAATTCTTCGAGGCTTTCTGCGTGGATAAGCGAAGATCTCTTTGTAAATTGCTATCAATATGAAATGAGATGATCAACTGTTTGGTGCAAACCTCTCCTTGCTCTGGACAAGCCTGACTGAATAACAATTTACAAGGCTTGTCTTTAAGATGACAGTTTCTCTTAGGTTGTAATTCTTATCTAAGGTCCTTATACGAGATAAGAAATCGAAATTTCTAAGGAATGAAAAAAATAATCTTTCCCTATGACGTGTTTCTTTTGAAAGGCACCACAATGACAGGAAATATATGTTAGCTGTTTCACCATAAATAATTTTGGTCAGAACTTAGAACCTGGAATGTTATAATTTTCATTCCATGACATTTTCCATGTCAAAAGTAATGAATGTAATAATTGCGTCTGTAAAAAATATTTATATCGCTAGCAAATCAAATTTATTCAACGGTTTATTTCTTTTCTGCGGAGTCATATTTCTAAGTAATAAATCATATAGTAAGAACAGATTTTGAAACTGTGGCTCTGGAACTGAGATTCTTGTGAAAATGATTTATTTTCAAGAGATATGCGTAGTGGTTCCTTGGTTTTACACCGCTACTCATTTCCATATATTTTCTTTTTCGTCCTATGATGAAACCTATAAATTAAAGGAGACTAGACTAAGAAGCAACTGGAATGCACCTGGAAATTCTGAAAGATATGGCTATGGACAGATCTGAATGGAGAATGTATCTTCATAGAATCACCAGGAGTCGAAAACGACTCGATGGAACATAACAACAACAAAAAGACTATTGTTTATCTATACAAGAAGAAAGAGGCGAGCTTCTCTCTCTTTAAAATGTATATGTAGTAAGATAGCCAACTAACATGAAATCGAATTAAAGAGCTTCCTTACAAACACAAAATAACTTTGCGTGTTAAATGCAAAAATACCGCCACCTTACCATAGCAGGTTATTATTATCATGGTGGAATTGATTTGGTGACATCATCATCACGTATCTCTAGAAACACAGCACTTCTCGTAGAAATTACGTACTTATACAAGCAAGAAAACTCATACCGATATATGCAATGTCAATATATATGTGTGTGTGGGAGGGAGAGAATAACTTTGAATAGTCACTCCAAGCTTATGCGTTAGATGGCAGCACATACTCATGAGCTGTAATTGATTTGCAAAAGCAACTGATTCTTTCATTTTAATTATTGGCAGCTACTTTGAAAAACTTATAAATGACGTGTCTTTAATTATTATCATTACTATTATCATTATCTAGTTTATTGTAATCTAGGGTCCTTCTAAGAAATGTTATTTCTGCTAATGTAAGAAAGGTTATTTATATACCCATATTTATTCCATTATTTGCTGTTTATTTATTTATTTATTTTATTCTTTTATTATTACAATTTCAGTTAAGTCATCTAATTTTATAGTTTCTAATTTGTTACTTATTATGTTAGGTGTGAAAAACTAATTATCTTCCCATAAATTTTCATAATAATTATTTCATTCTCTTTTTTACTTATGATGTTATTTAGTTCTTTAATTTCTTTCTTCAAGTACTTCAGGATTTCATACGTTGATGGTTGTGTTCTGTTTAACTCTATTTCTGTTTTTTTTAAAATATTTATTCCGGTTTTCTCTATGTAAAGTTCTAATTTCACCCTTTTAGTTGTCATTCTTTCTCTTATAATTTTGTTATTCACGTTTGTATCAGCTGAAAGCCATTGTCTGTAAGCTTCAGTTTTTCTCTTTTATTATTATAAATATTCACACACACCCGGTCTGAGAGCAAGCATAGCACTCCTGTCATGAAACCTGCTGTGTATGGCTGGTAATCCAATCACAGTATTCATCTATTACCCGTAAGTCTCAAGATGAAGACCACATATTTAATTGTATATTCTAAATACACCCAACAGCAGAATTGCGACAACTGTGTGTGTGTGTGTGTGTATATATAATCATTATTAATGGTACCGTTGGCATTAATTCTTTTAAAATTGCATAAGTGCAAGTCTCTTCACATATTTTTATTGTTTTATATGCTGTTAATTACCATGCTACGTTTTCTTCAGAGCACTTTTTTTTTTCATGGGAAATGAAATACTTTGTAATACGACATCATATCCATCTTAAACAAAGAAACTAATGTAGTCTTATATATAGTATTTGAACACTAAAAGTAATATACTATTGCTTGAAAAATACAAGCAAAAATTAGATAGAGATTTTGATTATGATGCTGATCTCACCTTGCATCCATGATGATTCTTCCCACCACATTTCAGTTTCAGCGCAGAAAAAAAAAGGGACAAGCGGATAAGACAGATATTCATCCGTCAGTGATATATATAAACTCACGTTGGAATCACTTTGTAAATATGTTATTAGAAACTTCGCATTAGGTAATGACCCTAAAAAAAATACCACGCTCTCTTAACTAGTAGCATTTGACAATAGAAGTCTTCTTAGAGTAAGGTTGATTCAGACCATAAAATACCGTTAAAAAGTCATTTAACTTAAAGGTGGTTTTCAATAAATGAAAACCTAGTCGATGTCTTTCATGACTTCTAAGAATTTCATTCTCTTTTATTTATTGGATGTGTTCAATACGAGTGCATGGATATTGGTTTTTTAGTAAACTGCGAAATTCTGTTTTTTGTTGTACCGATAAATTGAAGAAGACAAAATATTCTTCAGCTTCATTTAGTTCAGTAGCTAGTTATCGGTTTTTTTAAAAAAACCATTTTCTCACCGCCCATTAAATTATCTCAAGTTTTTTTGCTTCCTAAGTAATTAAAACGAACTACCACCACTGACCCTAATCTACTAATGAGACTCTCTTTCTCTGGAAGAATTTTAGTGGGTTCCGAGATATTAATTTAGGAACGAGGAAAATAAAGTGCTACATAATACTTACTCCTGTTAATCTACTTATTTTCTCTACCAGCAGGGGGCGAACGTTTTCTTAATAAAGTCACGACTAAACTGATCCTCGAACCATAGAGATCTCAGAGTCTTTCTAATTAATCTATCGATAAAATGAAATAATTAAATATAATAAATAATAATAATAATAATCTTTCATCCTTACTGGCTCTTAAAATCCTGGAAACATCTTAAAAGCCAAGTATCCATGGCTTTCGTGACCATAATTTTAGTAGGGATTTAGCCTAGATCGTTTTTCCTGGTTTAGATGAAAAACTCGAGTTTTTGGAGGAAAACGCATAACCCATCTTCAATCGAAAGGTCCTAGACGTCTGAGAGCCTTTCGGTTATTATTCGAGATACCCACGTTGAGATTGTAACACACTCTATCGTTTTAACCTATTTCGTACTGATGAAAACTACAAAATATTAAGCCTATTAAACTAACGTAAAGATCGCTATGATGTAAATATGTTTTAAGGTTGACATTTAAGTCCTATATCAAACCAATTCCTGATTGCAATTTAAGCAATGTCTCTGAAGCGTTTATTATTATTGTTATTATTATTTATTTTTTATTTTTTTTCATAATTTCTAAGTGCTTCATCTACAGCTGATTTTTTAAATATCTAAATACCGTGAAAGTTTTATGTGCTATAGATGAAATAATTTTCTTTTATTCCAAAATGTGGAATATAATTAAAGAGAAATAGTCTTATATGATGAAGCAAACAAAAAAATAGCTTAGAAGTATTAACAATGATATGCATTTTTAATAACAAAAAATGAAAAGTTATAAATCACATTGGTCCGTTAGAGAACAGCTCAGGGATTACTATCACGAAACCAAGCGAGATAGTCAACATTAAATATTTTTTTTTTTTTTTTTTACACTCATGCATGAACAGACTATTTGTATTTGTAGAGATCGCCAGTAATCTTCTTTCTGTACTTTGTAAACACGTGTATAAATAAAAAATAAATAATAATAATAAAAAAAACAGAACTCAACGAAATATTCGCTTTTATAAAACTTAGCATCAATAGAAAATTTCTAAAGAATAGAGCCACAAAAAATGTTATCCATCGTATTTTGACGCAAGACGTTGCTGACTATAAGGGTGAAGCAAAATGCTTTTATAATCCCTGCTATCTGATAAGGTTGCTGTGTGAGGAAAGGTTTATGCGCTAAGTGATCTGCCTGAGTGGGTGCGATTTAAAGATCCTCATTTGGAAGTAGGATGGCCTTGGGTCTCCTATATTTGGAGAAGTCTGTTTCATCATAATTTGCTGCTTGTTGCACTAATTCATTGGGATGTGAAGAGGATGCTGAGAAGAACTTTACTGCTGAAGACTGCAGGAAAGAGTAGATGTAGGGGATATTTGTGTCCCGGTGGAGTTGGACATTTCTGACATACCATGGTGCGTTTAAGATCATGCGGAGACATTTGTTTTGCACTCTCTGTAGTTTGAGGATATTTGTACTTGAGGTGTGGCTCCAGGCTGGGGACGCATAGGTAATAATGGGTCGAATCATCAACTGATAAAGGAGCAGTTTTATTTTGGTATCCAGCTTGCTATTCCTGTTGATAAGAGGGTAAGCTGTGCAATGACTCTTGATGCTTTTGTACATCAGGCTTTTATATGTGGACTGAAAGTTAGTTTTCTGTCCAGCAGTACACCCAGATATTTGGCTTCTGCTTTCCAGGGAATCTTGATATTAAATAGGAAGATGCCATCTTTGGGAGATATTGAGTTTTTAGTGAAGAGCATGGCGATACTCTTCTGAGGGTTTACTTGCAATCTCCATCCCGAGAACCAGTGCTCTAATCTCTGCAGGTTTTCTTGCAGTTTCTTGGTGACAAGGTGCGGTTTAATAGATTTGGTTAGTATAGCTGTGTCGTCTGCGTATAGGGCAATGATGGATGACATTGGATTGTGCGGAATGTCCGCCATGTAAATCGTGAAAATGTCGGTGCCAGTAGGGACCCTTGAGGAACTCCTGCCAAGATGCGTCTCTGGGTAGATAATATATCATTTAGTTTGACTTGCATTCGTCTGTCACTAAGAAATAACTTTATAATTTGGACTAGATCTAATGGAATGCCAGCTAAAATCAACTTGTATAGTAGTCCAAAGTGCCATAATTTGTCGAACGCCTTTTCTAAGTCAAGAAAAACTGCTCTGGTGTATTGGTGCCAATTGTAACTTGTGATAATGAATTCGATTAGTCTATGAATTTTTTGGGTGGTACTGTGAAAATGCCGAAAACCAAACTGTTCTGAAGGAAGGATGTTTAATTTTTTTTACTGAAAGTTGAATTCTGGAAAGGATAGCTTTTTCTGCTATTTTTCCCAAATTAGAAATCAGACTTAAGGGACGATAACTTTGAGGCTGCTGAGGATCCTTGCCAGGCTTGTATATAGGAACTACGTCTACCAACTTCCATGCAGAGGGAAAGTACTTAAACCTGAACATAGCATTTATTATTGTTGTAAGATATATATACGATGGCTATTTGGGGTAGCAGTTTAATAACTTTGTTGGATATGCCGTCAGGGGCCCTGGAGCTTTTTTATTCTTTAAGTTCTTTATAATGTCATAAATTTCAGCTGGGGAAGTAGGTGTGAGTTGACTGGTACAGGTATCAGGCCGTTTTAACACGTGTCTGACGTGGCGGTGGACTTTGTAAATATGATTGAAATTTAGATTATTGTATGAAGGGCTACACTTTTTTTCTAAATTGTTAGCTATAGTTTCGGCTTTTTCTGCATCTGTGTAAACGATGTTCAGGTCAGATTTGAGAGGATGAAGAGATTTGTTTTTGTTTTTGATATTTCTCAAGAACTTCCAGACGGTTTGATCACCAGGTGATATGGAGGCTATTTTGTCTTCCCATAGTTTGTTTCTGTGGACTTCAAGTGCATCTTTCACTGCACTGTTCATTTTGTTGAGTTATTTTTTGTCTTGGGGTGTTCTGGTGTTGTGGTATCTTTTCCCTGCTTTATTGTTTTCCCTGATTAAGTTCATTATGTCATCTGGTAGTCGTTTAGGCTTGAAAGCAATTGAATTTGACGTGATAGATGCTACGGCTGTGTTGATTTGATCAGTAAGTTTATTGACTGCAGAATCAATTTCTTCCTTGGAATTAATATGAGGGACGGGATCAATGTAGTTTGGAAGCATTTTGGATAGTTTTTCCCAGGGAATGAATGTGTGAAGCGAAGGGGGAAGTCCCCTCTGATAACCCAGTTGGAGCAGAATAGAATTGTGGTCTGATGATAATTCATTCAATGATTCCAGGGTGTACTGCAGGTTGACATTCTGAAGGACAACTATATCCAAGACGTTGGATGAGGTGAGTTGGCACTGAGGGGCCAGCCACAGCTGCGCAATTTGAGCTTGTGTAGTTAAAGAGGATGCGGCGATTCCTGTTTATAGACCTACTGCTCCAGGCGTGATGTTTTGCGTTTAAATCTCCGGCGATAATAACCGGTAGTTTAACTCCGAGGATAGCATCCAGATCTGTGGTCAGCAATGTTTTTGATGGTGGGTTATAAGCAGCATAGATTTTTATGTTTCCGACAGAGTTTGTGATGACATTAATACCTGTGACTTCGAGTTTAGTGGTTGTAGGAATGGCTACAGCATGATGATTGATGTGATTTTTGATGAGGATGGCTGTACACCACCTCTGTAATCCAGCCTATCATTCCTGTAAAGTTGATATCCTTTGAATTTAGGACTGTCAGCAGGTCTAAGGTGAGTTTCATTAATTAATAATATATCCGGATTATATCTGTCATTGAATTCCTGCACTTCTAGTATTTTATTTTTAAGGCCGTTTTCCTATGCATTGGAGAGTGCTGATAAAATGGACCGTGTTTGCTGCAAGAAACTTTTTGTAGTGCTTAGTGATGGATTTGCGTTACTGAAATCCTGTAACATATTTACAAGAGAAGAGGTGATGATGGCTGTTATATTTGAATGTGGATTTGGCATGTTCTGGTCATTGACTGCTTTTTTTTGTGGCGGGCCACGTCAGCATATGTTCTTGTTTGGTGTTGAAGATTTATTTTCTTGGGGGGGGGGGCTCAGTTGATGGTGGGTGAACACCTGTCATCTTGTTCAAACTAATAGGAGCCTGATGAACTTGAGCTTCTGGGGTTCTCGTTTCTGATAGTGAGGTAGATTGACTGATTAACTCAGTTTGCCTGTTGTTTGGGTGGCAAATGCACCCTCTGTAATTTGCAGGGTGGGGACCACCACAATTAGCGCACTTAGCTGGGGTGGTTTTTGGCTTGGAGCAGGTATGTATGGAGTGGGTGTCACCACATTTTAAACATCTGTATTGAGTTTTGCACAACTTCTGGGCATGACCAAATTTTTGGCATCTATGGCCCAGAAGAGGCCCTCTTCCTAAGTGGCTCCGGTGAGACCTTAAGCCCACAGATTGTCTTCAAGTTATAAATATTTTTATAGATATTGTGTATTTCCACCAATACCAGAGGCATAGGGGTCTTGTTTGATCTGTACATTCTGCTGACCTTTATGGGAGGCAGATCTTGCATGTTGAGGTCAGAAGACCTCAACATGCAAGATCTGCCTGTTGTTCTGTTCTGCTGAGAGCAGGATTGCCTTGGATCTTTTATGTTTGTGATAGTCATGTTCACTATAACTGGAAGCTTGTCTGATTAATGGGTTGGGCTGAAAGTCTGCCTTGCTGAAGAACTTTTCCGCATGGTCATGAAGGAGAGAATGGAGTTCCGGTTTCGGTTTCTCTGTGGATCTGCGTGTTTCTGACGAACCATGGGGCGTCCAAGATCATCCGCAGGCATTTGTTTTGTATCCTCTGTAGTTTCAGGATGTTAGATTTGGATGTGTGACTCCATGCTGGGGATGCATATGATATTACTGGTCGTATTACCAACTGATATAGTAGCAGCTTGTTGCGTGTATCCAATTTGCTGTTGCCGTTGGGCTATGGTTCTGGATGTCTTTGTGCCTATGAGCTTGATGTGGCTGTTGAAATTTAGCTTTTTGTCTAGCTGTACTCCAAGGTATTTGGTTTCTGTCTGCCATGGTATCTTTTTTCCGAGGAGTTGAATGTCATCTTGGATGAAGGCTTTGCGTCTGGTAAATAGTATAGTTGAGCTTTTGATGGGGTTTGCTTGTATCCTCCAGTCCGATCGTATTTTGCATTTCGATACATTTCTTTTATTTTTAGTAGTTACATAAGTTAATTAGGTGTATTTTCTTCTTATGAAGGTTATTTATTTTCTCTAATATATATATGCATTAATTTTGCTTTTTTTTACATTGAATTTAATACTTGCACAAATATTACTTGGAATGAACTGCAAATTTACAAAACATGAATTTTCCACCAAATTTCAATGGTGCAATGGAATATATCCTGCTTTCCAGCCTAATATTACATAATTAATTAACAGATGTGTTTGATATTACTCTTCCGATCCACACTGCGGTGAGTGGCGAATATTCGTCAAGATTTTTTGTCAAAATCAGATGAAATCACTTAAGAGTAATAATTTAATGTATTTTCCATTCATTCGTTTTGTTTTTTGTTATGATTTGGCTAAATATGATGATTGCGCATGCGCACGAGGGCATATTTCATTTGTTCAATCAAACGCTTCGCAGTAAAAAAAAAAAAATTAAGTTTCATGTATCATCATAACCTTTTCAACTGGTGTGAGGAAGATTGAATTAAATCGAGAATAATAACAGTTTTTATTAATACAATTATAATATAATATTTTAATTTAATATTAACATATTTTTATAATATACTTTCAATAGACATTATTATATTATTATTTCAATATATTATAATATATATATATATATATATATATATATATATATATATATATATATATATATATATATATATATATATATATATATATATATATATATATATATATACTGTATAATGAATTTATTAAAATATGTAGATTAGAGACAGTTACAGTAATGCGTTTTTGTAAATGATAATTAGCATTCAGCAGAAAAGATTTCGAAAATTTACACACGGAGTTCGCAGTCAGTTAAATAGAAAACCTGTTCGAAAGATCAGTGTTATTAATCAAAATATTTACTCAGGCGTCTGGAACTTCTATCATGCTTTAAAACGCAATCAGTTCTTTTAAATAGTGAAATATTCCTGGAAGCAGAAGTTTTGGGCTTTCATGCGGCTGCCGGAAAGACTACATTAGCAAAGTATGTTTTGTTCGTTTTAGAACGAATATTTTAAGCACGCAAATTCCATATCAATCATTGGTCAAGGATTTTAAATTCAATTTCCGTCATTATCGAGCTTGATGGATTCTGAAGATAGAATGGTATGAACTAGTGAGATAGCTCATTCTGCATGAGAAATATGTTCAGCTTTATTTCATTTTATATGCACTCCTCACTTCATTTTCTTTCCACTTCATGCTTCACAGACCTCTTATTTGACATGTTTTCGAATGCTTTAACGTTTATTTTGGTATTATAGCAACTAAAAATTGTTTCAATAGTCACCGCACACTACAGTAACGATTACTGCCATTTGAGCGAATAATCGTGTTTATTCTGTATTGTTGTAAAGCTTGACGATAAGGTAACTATGGCCACAAGGCGGAGGGTATTATCTATGTCAAGGATTTGTGTTCAACGGATAGGGTTTTGTTTGTCTTACGCAAGTAGAGACTTGAGTTACGGGAATAAATCCTTTGAGCACTTATAAATAAAGATGTCTGTGTAAAAGATGTCAGAAGTCGGATAGTTTCGTATCTGGCGTCTGAATGCACATCGAAGGAGTGGGGGAAATTTCTTCCCCCACTCCTTCCATCCCAGAAGACTCGTCTATGTTATTCTACAGCTTCAAACCACTTCCAAAATCATTTGATGTTTTTTTTTTTTTTTTTTTTTTCGTTCTTAACATCAGCACGGACAACACGAGATACCCAGTAGTTTATGGACTATCTCTATGCCACAGCCAATTTTTCTTCTGGAGTTCAACACGATGGTGTTTAATACGTGACACGGAGTCGATTTTCATGTTGTCTAGCTAGAGTAAATCACCTGTACTAGGCGGAAACTAGTAGGATGATATTCTGGTAGCGTGCGGCTAGCAAACAAAATAATTCCGCTCAGGAAAGCACTCAGAATGTGAATTACAGGTGGCGCATTGAATAAACCCGTATGTAAAGTGTTGCCATAGTAACACTGCCATGATTGTAGTTATGGTGTGCATTCAGAGTAGAGTTCATGTTAGCAAACTTACTAGAAATGGTAGTTTTAAATAACACTGCAATGAAAAAAGGAAACTTTTGGTAAGCGATATCAGTGGATACACGGGGTAATGCGATATATTTGAAATAATAGTTTATTTTTAAGAAGGAAATCGCGCCCTCTGCTCGGCATGTAATAGTCACAATCTACAAGCAAAAATATTAATGTATTCTAAAATCTGATGCTAAAAAAATGCGGACATAAATAAAATAATCGTAAAATTTCAGTAACATTTCAATTATGCGTTGTATAATGGTGGCTTTATTAGTTGAGAAACAAATTAAATAAAAGAGAGATCCTAAATAAGTTGAAATTTAAGGATGTATATTACATACATCCTTAAATTTCCATAAACATACATTCTTAAAAGAGGGGATATATTTAGGATCTAGGAATTTTAGGATATTATCCACAGTGTCATTATTCATTCAAGTAGAATGTAAATATTTTCGATATAATTTCAGTTTCTTGTCCATTACTTCTTTCGGAATTAAGCAAAAGCATTTTTTGTCGTTGTTGCAAAAATCAAAAAATAATAGCACAAAGAAAATGCACCTCCCACTATATAGAACTTTGTCATAGAAGCGAAACATATGAGAAAATTTTGTGCTTAAATGTGCAATACAGGGTTTCTACAAGGCAGACCAGACTACCTCCGGTTAAGAGTTAACTGACATTTTCCCATTTGCATTTTAACGCACAAATTTACGTTAATTAACATTTCTAATTATCATAACTTCAGTGGTATTTCAGGTACATGAAGCCAATCTGTCACTTTTCAACTTCTCTATATGTAGAGAAGTTGAATACCAAATTTCATTTCATGAATACCAAATACCATAAATGAATACAATGAATACCAAATTTCCTTCCAAATTTGTTTGAAATGGTTAGTACTATTTTTGTTAGAAGTTTATTTATATTTTATAAGCGTCCATGTTTTAGTTTAAAGCCCCAGTGAATTTTTGGGGGGGAGAGTGGCTGAAAGATTTGAAGTTTAAAATATCACAAACTCTCTCCACTGCTTAGTATTCCTTTTGAAGAATTTTTCAAGAAAATATTTGTCCGATGGATAGTTAGTATCACTTCTTGTTTTTCCAGTTCAAATAGCCTAAACTGGAAAGATTTGAAAGATCCGCACTTAAGCTAACGCATTGTATACAGAATTTTGGCCTTCAGCGACAATGCGTGTGGTTTTCTTTCTTTCTTTTTTTTTTTTTTAATTTTAATTTAAATAAACCTAAATTAGGATATGATTTTGAAAAAACAAGAGAAATATAATTTATTATATTTAAGTAAAATTTAAATGTCACATTCTTACAAAAAGATAAAGTGTGTGTGTGTGTGTGTGTGTGTGTGTGTGTGGTAAAATATAAACTTTGTCAGCACAATGATATGGGAAAGTAAATTCAAGTAATTAAGTAATTAAAGGATTAATACTAAATATATCGGTTATTTTTTATTACGAAGCGACTAGTTTCATACTAATTGCATATTAAAATAAAATAACGGAGTTTTGTAATAAAGGAATAAAGACGTATATTACAAAACAGTACAGCAAATTTTGTGTTGGTCTCATTCCAGCTTTAGTCACATGAACTTATTTCTTACACATATTGCAATAAATTACATTTTAGTTTTTATTTTAATATTTTTTTAATTATGCTTATTTATTTTTTAATTAAATTAATTTTTATTATATTTTATTATATAATAATTTTAATTAATTTTTTAAAATAAAAATATAATTAAATTATTTTTTAATTATTTAGGTGATAGTTCTATTACACCTAAAAGATTGCTGACACAAATAATTTCCGAAAATGTTTGAAAAGTGTGTTGCACACAAATAATTTTCAACTTAGTGTAATTGTTTTTATTTCCCCTATTTAAAAAAAAAAATTAAAGTTAGACAGGCAGGCACTGCTAGTTGATTTTTCTTCGCTATTTTTGAAATAAAGTACTACAATCTTGACGTAAAATCATTATATTTGAGCGTTAAACTTAAAAAAATAGTTAATGTTGAATATCTAATGTTTAGCATGAAAGTAACAATTCATATAAAACACTGAACAAAAACCTTCAAAAATGCGTTTGAGTAATGACAAGAGTAAACTTGGAGTATAATACCTTTTCGCTGTGGTTCTTCTCCACCTATATAAGGAAGAAAATGCACAATCATTTCTTTATATTGCTCATATAATTCCCACTACTCACAATAGTTTAAGGACTGGTGTAAACTGTTCTGAGTGACTTTTGCCTTAATAAATAAAAACATTTCACCTTCTTATTTACTTATATGTTTCTTATATACTTCTTATTTTATTTATTGAACAAAAAACGAGACTTTTTTTGGGGGGGGTAATAAAGTTTCAAATAAAATTAACTGACATTTACAAAAAAAAAAATAGATATCAAGCAAAATACGCTGAAACCCCCACACGCAAAATCTCCCTCCCCTAGCTCTGGAAACACCTAAAGTGGCTACCATTAAGGACTTTGAAATGTAAAACGCTGTCAGTTGCAAAATCTTTTTTTTTTCTTTTTTTTCTATAAACATCCCCTTACCCTAAGTCATAAAACTCAAAAATCTGCAAAATACTAGTGATTCAAATAAAAATTTTAGATATTTTAAACTCGGAATCCTTTTCATGCTTTTTTGTGTTTTTAGTAGAGTTTACTTCCTTTCTGTTGCGAGGTTTAAATAGCTGGCGTAAACTAAAAAGCATTTGCTATTTTCCATTCGGTTCATTAAGCTATGTTACACACTACATTACACGTTCTCGGTGCAGCGTAGAGTTTTTGTTCCAATTGTAGAACAGACCAGTCTACTTTGTCGTTTGTAGCATCTGCCTGCACAGCATTATCTGTATCTGCAATCCATTGAAGATGCTTTATTGGAGGTTTTTATTCCCTCAGGACTGAGGGAATGCATCCAAGTGACCAAAACATTACTTCGATTTGTAGTATGCATACCGCATTTTTCTGCAAAAGTGTTTGAGAGCGACGGAAACCAAGAAAATGTTACTCTGAAACACACTTTGAACTGATTACACGCAGTGTTTCATTGGTTTAACCATTGCATATCTACGCCATTCCATTTCTTCAAGATGTGCTTTCACATGGCTGCGAGTGCTATCTTTCCATCAACCAACAGAGATTTTACATATTATTACCACATTCTGCATAATTATTTCCTCCATTTACTAAATCTGTTTCAGGCCGAAAAAAAGGGAGCGTTTTGTAAACCAGATTATAAATCTACACTTCAGAATAAACTAATGAAATAACTTTAATACATTTTACAGGACGTTTCTAGGAATTTATTGTTATTCATACTAAAAATAAGACGACAATCATTTATTTTCTCACGGATTCAAATTCATTTATTTTCAGATGTTATAAATTACCACACACACATTATATATATATAACGATCTGTAATATGTTCATATTTATATATACTGGCTAGATCCGAGAAAAACAATTACATTTATTCAAAACGCAGCATGTTTCATCGGATTGTCCGACTTTTTCAGGCGTGGGAACATAGAAAGCAAATAACAAACCTTATAAGAAACTATATATATATATATATATATATACAGATTTCTGAAGAGAAAATAAAATAAAATGATAAACATTATGAAAGGCAAAAGCGAAAAAAAAAAACCTGTCATATTTAATGATGTATTTAGATATCCATATTTCTCGCGCGCACACACACACACTTTTATTTTGACTCTCTCTCTCTCTCTCTCTCTCTCTCTCTCTCTCTCTCTCTCTCTCTCTCTTCTATGCTAAAAGTTTTCAGCATCGAGAAGACATTATGCTTTCGATTCAAAAATTTTCTTCACCTTCCTATGTGTGCGGCATGAAGTTGAGCATCTAAGATGCTAATTTACGTTGACACTTGTCAAAAAGTGTAGTTAAGTTTCGAAAATATCCACAATTCATGTAAATATTATGCAAACAAACAGGAAAAGAAGTCAAATTCGCTCACAACAAATAAAATCAGAAGTCTCTGGATGCAAAATACGATTTTGGGATACTGCTACGGAATTGTTTTACCGCCCATAATTGTGTCTTATTCTTACGTCACGTTCGGAAATGTTTACTCAACAGACTAGTGATTTTATAAAGAAAACTCGTAAATAAGTGCAAGGAAAGAGAACTTAATGTAAGTAAATATCAGACAATAATTTTATCGTAAATATTTGTGCTGGATATCTTATTAGCGAATTAAGAAAAATTGCGAAGTGAAAAACATTTATGCTAACATTCATCAAGAAAACTTTTGCTTTTGTACAGCTTAAAATAACGTGAATCACCGAGAATGAACTTTGAATATTATTTTAATACAAAAGTTACTTGTATTAAAATATAGTGCATGCGAAAATTATCTTTCAAGGAACTTCGAGATCAATAGAAAGAATTTTTTCATAAAATACTAGTTAATTTTTGTAAACTTTTGGTATTACTGTTCTTGTTTTTAAAGTTATATTAAGCAAACCAGATTAAATGCCGAGCATGCGCATAGCTTCTAAACTGCATTTCCTCCTTTAAGATAACTTCGTCTGCTTTCTTTGACTATGAGAACAATCAGTTTTCTGTTGTTAATGCGCATCTAGTCTAACATTATCTTTCTGTATTATTAATATTAAAATGCCATAGCTGGACATTTATTATTGTCAACAAAAAATAAATAACCAGATCTTGAACAAAAAAGGTAAGCTTATGAAAACTGGATTTTAAAATAATTATTGATAATATTAAGATATTCGAAGTTGAAGTCTTTGCTTAACGAACAACATTAGCCTATAATGATGTTAAAGTTTGAGAGTATTATGCTGCAAAACTAACAAATATTTTATCATGCAAATTAAATATTTATATCACTATTTGTGCTAAAATATATTTTAAAGTTACACTAAGCAAACTAGATTAAGCGCTGAGCATGCGCGTATCGTCGAAACTGCATTCTTCTCCTTATTATAACTTCGTCTGCTTTCTCGACTGCTATAGTAGTCTGCTTTCTGTTACTAATGTGTGCATCTTGTTGACCACTTTCATTGTGTGTGATTATTAATATTAATATTTATGGCTGGACATTTAGTGTTGTCAGTAACCAAATCCTAAACAAAAAAGGTAAGTTCATGAATATTCGAAGTTAAATGCTATGCCTGAAGAACAACATTAGCTTATAATATGTTAAAAGCGTGATGGTATTATGTTGCAAAAATGGTTATGTATTTATCATATCATTTGTTATCAAATTAATGTAAGCAGCTATTTCGGCAAATATATTGAAAAGAACTTGCGTTTCACCCTAGTTACGTATATGTCCTATCAAATCATTACGAATGAAACTCGTGGTGGTGCACAACGTCGTTTCAATGCAATTTCGAGCAACCGGCATAGTACCACACACACGCACACACACACACACCTCATTTTGTTAGCTAAATCGAAATGTCATCGTCTGGTAACATAATCAGCACGTCAGTTCCACTTGGCGGTACTAATTTAAATACCATAATTGCTTTAAAGGAGGATGCGTAGGAATATTACAGGACATCGGTAGATGCAAGGTAATAAAGGAACAAAACTTTATTCAAATCCAATTAGAAACCGTCTCAGTTCTCAACTGCAGACTGACAACCCGTATATGCAGCTATTTTGCTATTCTATGTTATTTGCATAATTACTGTATAGCTCCGTGTCACAATTTATATATATGCGAACTCCAACTTACGCACGTAATGCTTTCTTGTAAATGTGTTTGTAAGTTGAATGTTCCTAAGTTAAATTTCTTTATTTATTTTTCATGGGATATTGTTAATTTAATTTGTTAATGCGTTTCTGAAATAAATTGCCTTAATAGAAACGTAGCAAAAATGAACAACTCGAAAGCAATTTATTTTAAGTAATTAATTAAGTCACAGTGGACTTCTTGAAATTATTTCAAATTCACGCATTCGTAAGTCCGCCAAATTTTGAATATCAATTGATATTCAAAATATGAATATCCTTTAATATGAATATCCTTTAATACTAATCCTTTACTATTAATTTATTTATTTTTGCGTCATATGAATGAACAAAAATACTGAAATATTTTATTTTTTATTTCCAATACTGGCTTATTCATCCAAAGTAGGATTAAATTGGTGATCCGATTTTTTTAATTCTTTAAATTTTGATATTTGCTCTTCTTCTTCTTCTTCTTCTTTTATGTTCATAGATGCTCAAAATGAACTTTAAGACAGTGGCGCACTTGGGAAGGGCCGAGTTGAGTAGACGATTTGAGAATACACACTACGCATCGCATATGACCTGACTGAGCATCTGCAGTGATCGCTAATTCATAAGTAGTATAGAAATAGAACTAAAATAGAAATAAAATAGTGATAGATAATACAATACTAGAACAAGTAAACACTTTCAGATACGTGGGATGTGATCTATCATACGAAGAAGAAAAAGACATAGACACTAAAATATCAAACTTTGTCAAAGTAAATGGCATAATAAATAGTATATTTAAGCCATCCCTGGTACAAAAACACACTAGAATCAGACTATATAATGTCTTGTCAAAACCAACTCTACTATACGGAAGCGAAACATGGACCATGAAAAGGAAAGATGAAAAACGAATTCAAACAGCAGAAATGAAGTTCCTCAGAAAAACAGCTGGATATATACCAAGTGGGACCACAAAACAAATGAAGAAATCTTACAATCCCTAAAAATCAAACCAATTAATTACTACATAAGACAGTATAAACAAAAATGGCTAGAACATTTAAATCGAATGGACAACAGCAGACTACCAAAAATATTATACAGATACAAAATAAGTGGAAAAAGAAGAATCGGAAGACCAAGAAAGAGATGGCATGAGACCGGAACAGGCCACATGGCCTATATTCCATGATAGGAAGAAGAAGAAGAAGAAGAAATAGAACACACTACACAACATAAATTAAAAAAAATGAATTTTAATTAGGAAAAGATTTCTGGAAAATTTTTGGGATTTTTTTTTCCTTTTTCTTTGTGGGCTGCTCCGCCCCGCCCTCTGGGTGCGCCACTGCTTTTAGATATGACTGTTTTGTAATAATAATTCTACTTAGAAATTGATTTGCGAATAAAAGAACTATTGGCACTTGTTCGAATTGAGATTCCATCTTCGGAAGCCAATCTAGATACAATCTCACTTAATATGCTTGTTTTACAAAAGTCTAAATTCTTTTCAGCTGCTTGAAGTTCCTTATTTTTCTCAACCATTGTTTTAAATTGTGATTCATGCATAATTTCGGATTGCCTTATCAGTCCACTAGCCCTCAGTTCTTTACATGGAATCTGCTTTGAATAATTACTTCACTGGTGGTTCCTCATTTTTTTACATTTCATAAAGTCTTTCCAAACTTCGGATTGATTTAGTTTCGTTTTGAAGCTAAAGTGAAAATATTAGAATTTTAATTACTGAAATATAGAGCCGAAAGATTCAATTTGGGGAAATGTAAGAAGTAAACAGAGAATATTATAGATCCATTCATATTTTATAGCTAAATATTGAAATAAATTAAAAAAAGTTTCGATAATTAGCGGAGAGCCTATGAGAATAAATACAACCTTCGCCATAAAACCTTATTGAAGTACTAATAAAAGACGAACATACGTGCTCGCGAGCAAATCTTGTGTTTTTAAGTAGTGCAAACCAACACCACTCCGCTAATTTAGAAACTTTTTAAAGTTTCTTTCTATATTTGCTATAAAATATGGATGGATTTATAATATCCTCCATGTTTACATATTAAATTTATAAAACGAAGACAATTTAAATCGTAAAATAATAATTTTTACCATACCAATAAGTTATGCAATGTGACTCAAATTTAAAAACAAAAATGAAAAACAATAACTTTACCTTACATTACACATACATAAATATATGTTGGCTGTGGGTAGTGATTTCTGTTTGTTTGTTTCTTTGTTAAAACTAACAGACATGGGCTATCTTTTTTTTTTGTTGTTGTTGTTGTTTATTTATTAAAACTAACAAGCGTAGGTGTGATGTTCGAAAGAACCGACTCAGAGCGGATAAGTGTAACAGGAATGTCTGTCACGAGTGGCTGTTTCGTTGCACTGATTTATAGTCATGTTAATCATATAATGATACTATTGTATTATATTTAAAGGAAACACAAATAAATGTATAAAATAACGAATAATTATATTTATTGTACTCGTTGAATAGTTTTATTCTTAATAAAATTTTAATCGCCATCTATAATCTACAGGACACAATATTCATTTTACTAAAATTATAATAAATCAGACACTTTTTCTGTTTCAGGTTTGTAAATTTAAATTTATGAAAGGTCTCTCTATGTTTTGATTTGTGACCAGAAAGATTAGAAAATCTCCAGGGGAATTTCGTCCCGGAATAGAAATCCTATACGTGACTGATATAACGTTATTATTGGCGAATTAATTAATTAATACGAAAGTATAATATTAATTATACATTCTTACAATAAGTATACTGCAATAACATAATTTAAAAATACTTAATTTTTTTCACTTTTTTTAAAAAAAAATTCTTCGTACATTTGTTTGTAGTAGTCCATTTTATTTATTTATTGTTTGCTTTTAAAATTGCTTGGGCTGTTAAAATATTAACGTTATAAACAAGATAGCTTAATTATGCCCAGTTCAGTTTCCGCTGAAATCTGGAATTATTTTTTCTCCCCACCCCTGTAAGCACTTTTACTTTCACTACGTCACCATTTCTTCCATATTTCTTGGATAATAATAATAAATAGAACGGTATATATACTACATATACCGATCTGTTTTATGTTGTTGTTGTTTTTTTATTATACGCGTACAGTATTAATGCGTGGAATATGTTTAGCAAGTGAAGAATATTCACTATAGAATAGTGAATAAACATTCTATAGAAGGAGAATAAAAGAAGGAAGGAGAATAAACATTTTCGGTTGTGCACTATGAAAGATTCTCAACTTCAAGTACCTAATATGTGCGCGCGTAAGCGCGTGCTTTTGTATTTATTAGTGGCAATTAAAATTTTAATTTTTTTAAAATTTAAATCTTAGAATTATGTATTCTATATACTGGAACTCACGAGAAATTCTTCTTTTTTATTTAATAAATTATTTTTATTTATTTTTCTTCTTTATTGTTTTCGATTTTTTATTTTTATATTATAACATGAATTCATATACAGTCTGGTCAAAAGACTCTGACAACCATCGTTATTTCACAATCGATTTTCCACCTCGTCAGGTCTCACTCGTAATACGGTGAAAGCCAGTTTATGTGATAATGGAGATGTGTTCATTCGAAGTTGCTGATCAACAAAGGAATCGGGACTTCGGAAGAAGCCTGATTGTAAGATACGGCTGAAAGATAGCAGTCTCCAAGAAATTTCCAGTCTTGTAAGCAGTTTGCTGCATGCTATACTTAAGGTGATCCAAGAGCGTAAGCATACCGGGAAGAACAGTAATCGACAGGCCAATGGAGGCCCGTGTGCCTCATCGATATTCGTAGTGAACTCAAGTTTTTCTTCACGTGCTAACCCGCAGAAGAAAAACTTTGGAACTGCTAACTATGCGACATAATCCTGGACGGGGTATCCTTCTCTGTGTACAGCCCTCCCCCCTCCCCCCGAATTAGACACCCAGTCAAGGTATCCATGCTTACGCTTAATCATGGTTAAGCCTAATCATTGCATCTTAGAGACGCCATTGTACCATTGAAGTCAAGGGGGAAAAAGTTGCATTTTTTTCGTATAATTTCGTTTCCAGCAATGCCATGTGGAAGGTAAGTGGGAGGCGATAAATTAGTGAGAGGGATCCATCCCTTTCCCAGTTATCATGGTCTATTAAAATCCGGCTGGAGAAGACAGCGTTATGATAGGTGGTTTTCTGGGAATCACTTGGAGTTCTGATACTCACAGACCATATTGTTAATGCTACAAAGTGCCTCTTTATTTTAGTTTCTCAGGTATACCCTTTCATGGTGACGGGCTTCCCGTGTACACTCTAGTACACGGTCATGTTTTAGCAACTTGCTCACATTCTATAACAATGTTACCATTGAGCTAGACAAGGGGAATGGATACACATGACACTTTTGGATTTTGCTAAGGCTTTTGACAGAATACCACATGGTAGACTGTTGCATAAACTGGAGAATATGGGTTTGGATTATAAAATATTAGGGTGGATAAGAGGATGGCTGACTGACAGATATCAAAAAGTGGCATAGGGGGTATGCGAGTCTGCAAGATGTAACGTAACCAGTGGTGTACCGCAAGGATCAGTGCTTGGTCCACTGTTATTCAAGCTGTACATTAATGATATTGGGAAGGATTTGACAACCAATATACAGCTATTTGCTGATGATGCAAAGATAGGTAGGGTAATCAGGAATGCTGCTATATGCAGTCTTTGCAGAATCATTTGAATAGGCTAGAATTGTGGGTATGGGACAATGGATGTCAGTTCAATAGCAGTAAATGTAAAGTCATGCGCACTTTGGCGATGATGCACTTCGATTAGATATCCAACATCATATTATTTTGTTGAAATTATGCTAGAAGAGACTGATCAGGCTAAGGATCGTGGAGGTTTAGTAGATAAAAAGAAGATGATTCAAGGGCCACATAGCAAAGATTGCAAATACAACTCAAAAGATAATTCCAATGCTGAAATGTCTCAGAGAATGCCGGTTTCTCTTACATTAAAGCAATTAAACTGGCTCGGAACTATACACAGTTGACACTCATTGCGAACTGTGGAGATAAGAGCTGATCGCTCATTCCGTAGCTCATTGGAAACGATGATGTATTCTTTGTTTTGAAAGACCTACGTTTGAATTATATCTAGGAGAGAGAGAGAGAGAAAACAACTTTTTTTTTTTGAATGAATGAATGTCATTCACCTGATCTCTTTCGAGAAAGCATCAGTAAAATCTCTCAGTTAACAAAAGCTCACTTTTGTTAATTGCAATCTTCATTCAAAAAAAAAATTCGCGTTATATAATCGCGAATGAAATTGGGAGCATTGATTACAATGACCATACACCAAAACAGTTAAGGATATGAAACCTGTACGAGACCTCGTATTATGCATTACGATTGTAAACCATCTGTGTTTGTGTTTTCGGTTCGATTTGCATATTGTGCTATAATAAATAATAATAATAATAATAAACCTTGAGATTTGGAGAGGAAATAACCTTGCTCCGGTCATACGAGATAGACTAAGTCACTTTTAGTTTTAAAGCCATTATACATATTCATCTCTACCGTAACAAGGCGAGTGAACCCGTCTTTTTCCGAGTTTAGAGCGTTGTTGCTACCGACTGTGCGGGGGGGGGACTAGTTATATTAAATAGGAAAGTTACGTTTTCGAAAAATGATCTTGGCATCACAGCAAATAAACCAGGAACCGTTTTCGGATACAGTATACTTATTACTATTGCAAGACATAATTTGTATCTTTTCGCTTATTTATTTTTAACATTAAAATGATGAGATTTAAACTGAAATTTAGGTTTGACTGATTTATTCTTTACCCTTGTTTTCAACACATTTAGATTTAGGCTATCAAATTTCTTTCATTTGGTACTGAACAGCCAGAACATTAACTATTGATTTATGTAATTTCGAAATATTTTGCCTAATTTTAATTTTGAAAATGGTCTGAAATAAAAAGGAAATTGAAATATCGCGACATTTTTGTTACGATTCCCGATAAGAAATGTCATCAATTTCTGTCTTCCTGGTTTGAGTTACGTTATGCAATGTGAACATACTGTCAGCCTAACTAATCAAAATGAATACGTATTCTGGGACTTAAATACCATGATCATGTAAGTTACTCCGAGACGGAAAAGCCACTTGTTTAATATAAGTGTTAACTGAAAATAGTATGAGTAGTTGGCCTAACTATCTAGTTCATTCTGGCAATAAACTGTGTTAAAAATTTAAGAAAACCGACTTTAAAACGGAAAATGTAAGAGATGGAATATATTTCAAACATAACGTTACAATAGCATAACGTTTGTTTGTGCAAATGAGTAGTAGTAGCAAGAGGCAGGAGCCTCCATAGCTCAGTTAGTACAGACGAGCCCTTTGATTCTAAAGACCCGTATTCGAATCCTGTCCATGTAGTGAGGAACCTATATCAGGTGTTTGCAATCAATTAGTATGTTAGCCGGTCTCATACGGAGGTGGGGGGGG
Source organism: Typopeltis vanoorti (assembly GCF_054136105.1). NCBI lineage: Eukaryota > Metazoa > Arthropoda > Arachnida > Uropygi > Thelyphonidae > Typopeltis > Typopeltis vanoorti. The sequence continues at coordinate 72,771,380 of NC_143557.1, read as the reverse complement.
TTCTTCCCTCAAAACAAGCACTGGCCCCGTGAATACATATTAACTGCGAGATGGAAGAGATTCACCGTCATATCTTTCTACTGTAGATTATGGATCTCAGGTAGAGTTCATTAATAGTCAACTTCTTGAATGGAGTTGACACTTGACAAGACAGGAGATACTGTCAACACTCACACCGCCGACCTGGTTGGCCAAGTGAATAACGCTTCCACTCTCCAACCAATCTTTCATGGTTCGAATCCCGCTGTGGGCATTGATGAATGCCTTTAGATTGCAGACGAATTTCATCTCCCGATGTTAGATTTCCCACGCCCTGCTAATGGGAGATCTCAAGTGGCTTGAAAAGAGTTCCGTGCTTGACTTACACTCCAAGTCTCCATCTAACTCCACCCTTTGCACTAATTGCTATACATTTATTCCCTTTCGCTGTAGTATTTGCTTAATTTAAAAAAAAAAATTAAATATTATCACGTGCTGCGTGTGAAAAAAAAACAACGCGTATAGATCTTTCTCCTCATTTATATCTGTTCTGTTCAGCTCCACACCGTACAATAGCAAGCAACAAATTAAAAAACATTAGCTTCATTTGTCTTTCTGGAACACTATTTTTAGCAGATAGATGAAGGCAAGATTAGCGATCCGAAATATCGATTCTGTTAAGAATGATAGTGAATTAGGTTGAAAAAGAATATAACATCTTTGTCGAAGCTGTCAGAACTTTGTTAATAGCTTGGCGGTCAGTTTCTACAGATTCCATTAAAATTGCTGCGTCATGCTTGGCTCCATAAAAAAAGCTAAACTTGCGTAGCTGTAAATAATGAAGAAATGAGATTAGCTAAGTGATTGATGAAAATGAACATCGCCATTTTCATGACTGTTGGAAACTTCAAATTCAGTTTTAAATTTATTACGAAATTATGACGAGGCTCACATGAAAAAATGAAATCATTACAAATATATTAAATCTTATGTAACGCTACTGATATTTTCTTTGGTCTTATAAAAGTGACTGTAAAACAATATATACGGTAAAATGTGTTATAAAAAAACAATTTATATAACAAATTTTAGTTGACTGACTAGTCGACTTTGAAACGGATATGAAACTACAAAATGCTCATGTGTACTTCGTCTTCTCCTCTCTCTCTCTCTCTATGTCACGGCTAGGCACCCAAAGACAATGTTCTTCTGACATCTTTCCTCTCGCCCAACGACACATAAATAGCCAAGTTAAATCACCTCCTGCCGTGCCAAAAACAGTGCTTCGTATGATTCCCGTTCTCTGTTGTCAGAGACGTCAGACTTTCTAGTTCTGATGGTATTCGCTCCCAAGTTAAAAAATTGGGCTTCAGAGCTAACACCAATGCTATATTATCCCGCACAGCCTGTACTCAGTTTGCATCTATCCCCCACATCATGGAAGATATTCAGAGCCAAAATAAAAGGGAAGATAAAAACTCGTCATCAAATTGTTACTGATTTACTTCAATTCAAGGAGGAGGATCATTAGTGATTAACTTCTTCATCACCAGGAGCTCTTATAAGATACAAGATGGATCGGAATCCCTCACTCTATATCCGAAAATGTCTGATAGCTTAAATCACCCACCTCTGAAGTCGTGCTATGAAAATGTTTTGAAGAAAGATGTGCTGTTGTACTTGAAATTTTGATCCGTTGCTGATGACAGCACACTCCACTTCACTTCTTCTTCACTTAGCAGATCTTTCAATACTCAAACGTTCCAGTCTTTAAGATCTTCCATAACCATTGAATATCGCTTCAGAACCAATATCTTTTACAATTCTTCATTGAAATAATCACAAGATAGTGAACCGCAAATACCAAAACGTATTCCTGTCTTATATCTCCCAAGAACGATCTCTCTTCACTGTTCTTTTATCTTTAATAATACTCGCATTTGCAGCCAAGATCAGATTTCTCTTCTTGGGCTGACTTATGACCCACTTCTTATGACCAGCGTTATATACAAACTTCTCACTTAAAATACTATATAAATCCCAATTTCCTTCAGATTTAGAATACTATTCTTACGTAGTATTCTATGTAAGAATAGTCATGATGCTCAATGCTATCCGGAAGAACGCATATCAGCAACCGCTTAAGAGATAATCCTTTTTCGCAGATCACTTCAGTTACTTTTTATAGATGCCTAGTTTCTGCTTTATGCATCTTCTACAGGTATTTTCATTGGATCTACTTCCGACATCGGTGTCTATACATATTTCAGTTTTTAAATATACTGAACCAACTTCTCGTCCTCTTCTTTCATTTAATTTATGTCTTGTTATGAACAACAGAACTCCTCATAGTGCTTTCTCCAAAGGGCAACAACCTTAGTTATTCAAGGTTTCTTTCTTTCTCCTTAACCACTTTTCCATGTAGGACAGTAATAAGCTAGACGGCAGAATTGTTTATTACGCTAGGACTTAAAATACTGGTGCGAGTTGAAGTACGAACAGAGTAATGTTATCTGTGTGGAAAGACCTGGATGGTCGTGAACTTCAGACTAGCATATTACGAAAATTTGACTTGTTTTGGGGATAGCAAAAAAGTTGTTTTATTATGATTTTCTATCTGTACACTGCACCGTACAGAGTTATATTACGACAGTGTGTTCACCATTTGCGTGCTCGATTGCTTGTCTGATTGTAGACCGTAAAAACAGTGAGGCACTAGCCTTGGGCTACAATGAGAGAGAGAGAGAGAGAGAGAGAGAAGTTTAATATTTATTACGATATCTTTTTTTTTTTAAATAGCATGTAAGTATGTTATCTGCGCTATTTTGTATCTGGTAACTGAAATAAATAATTCTGTTATCATTAATTTTATACTTATTTATGTCTTATTTTTCCTTCCCCCCCCCCTGTAAAATAACTGCTATACTGGAGGCGCAGTCTATAAAATGTCAGATAATATATTCGCTAAGAATTACTTTCTATTTGCTTTCATAGAATTCCACTACGTTCGGTTATGATATTAATGCTTTGGTCATGCAAATGAAATTATCATTAAATTTGCCACGAGGTTAAAATAGTCTTTTTGTGTAGCAACGACGTTTAGACCGACAACTACCGATACTTCAAATTTAGTTCAATTAACCGAAGTATTATGTTCTTTGTTTTATTAGAAATAAAACAAAATACATAAAATAAATGACTTTACTACATGTGATTAATTCTTGAAGCGAGGAGAAATATATTGTGTGTAGGGGTGAGTTTGCCTGCCTCTCATAAATGCATGAAATATCGAAAGATCAAACGCGAAAATGGTAGCATTATAATGTAAGTCACCTTTCAGAGACTGCAAATGATGAATAATTCATGCTGTTGTGTGTGTGTACAGCATGTATTTTGACTTTACTAATATTATGAGATCAATAACATGGCGAAATGCTAATGTACGAATGCAGCGTGTTTCAAACAATCGAAATCTCTTAAATAAAAGCGCCCTCACTCCCTTTCGAACGATTTATCATTACTTCATTCTTTTTTTTTTTTTGCTAGATAGGTAAAGCAAGAACTTTTCATACTCGTTATCTGTAGAAGAAGATGTATATGGATGGGGTATTATTGAGCTATAAGCTCTGATCATGGTAGGAGATAACAAAAATAGCCTAGCCTCAGTTAAAACTTCATTGGCTATAGCACTGCCATCCATTACCCTCCCTAGGTACTCATTTTAGTCGCCTAGTACGACATGCATGGGCATCGGTCCACATTTTTTTCCTTAGAAAAATTTTCTCCAAAGAACTTTTAAATTAAAATAAATAAATTATAATAAAAAAGGGAATCAAATTGTGTTGGGTATTTTAGATTATTTTAAAGTAATAAACAAGTTTGGTTAGCTATTAATGATACTAAGGGCATAATTGAATTCATAACAAAATCAAATCAGCCGATGTGCAGAAAATTCCTTTCACAGTAAAATTTTGCAGGGAAACATGTTAATGAACGAATGATATCCACTCGCCAATGACTTCAAGAACCATTTTTAGCTGATGTAGCTCATCCATGCTACTTACGTGCTGTAATCTTTCTTGTGTGGGAGGAGTCACATAAAAACATCCAAGTAACAATGTTTTAATCAAACATTTCTCTTGGTACTTTTTTTTTTTTTTTTGGATTTCGTGTATGATACAGATATATTATAGTAGTATGTTAATCCTTTATCGTACGCGGATTTTTGACACCATTTAAGTAGCCCGGTAGAATAATTCCAAAAATGATGGTCTGCACGGAAATACCTTGGGTGATTATTGAATAATACAGAAATAGAAATTAATTAAATTAAGATTTGAAGTTCAAAAAAGTTCCACATTTCGTGTATGCAAGGTTTCCGAATCATCTTATTGTTAGCCCATCCTAACAGTATTAATGTACAACAATTTTACCAAAAGTATTATTTTTTTTGCTCTGAGTCACATTCTCAATTAATGAGGTCATTATTGACCTTTCTTTTTTTTTTACGTCTCCTTCCTTTCCACCGTAGAATTTCATAGATTTTTCATAGAATGACTACTTATAAGACGTTGACACATCACCCAGATATTTGATCATATTAGGTTTAGAAAATTATTTATTTGCTCCACAACAGCCGATGTGGCTACTGTGGCCCTTTTTTTTTTCTTTCATACCAATTTCAGCCAATGTTTTGTTTTAAACCAGAAGTTCAGCCAAAAAGAAGACGGATAAAACTTTGTTTTTAATTCACTTGCTATTCCTTGTTTCGGTTGTTTTCGCTTCAGATTCTGAAATTAGCAGTCGTGCTATTTGAAAACAAGTCACAAAGTCGCAAGTTTCGAAATCGCAAAACACTCCCGAACCATTTCCTAGCACCTTTCAAATTAAGGCTTATCTCTCAAACACGCCTATTTCTAGTTCGCCCTCTACACTCCAACTATAATTTACTTGACACTGAAAGTACACGGCGTCTCCAGAGGATTTTTACTTAAGAATAAGTGCATTCGATTTCCTTTGTGTACATACGACGCATTTTTAAACTTTAATGTGAGTGCTCCACATTAAAAAAACGTTTCTGTTAAAATGAGGAAACGGAGTTCATCGGGAAAAGGTGACGTGACTTGTGAATAATTTAAGAGGTACAAAGATGAGTTATCTCCTTCTCTGGAGAAAATTTCAATTCGCAGCCTTCCCCTCTCTAAGGAGAAGGATACGAACAAAAGAATGTTTCGTTTCCAAAACGTGACTTGTTACTAAGTTGTGACGACGGTTTACATATGGAATAGTATCTGATTACAAATCATCATCGATTATCATCATCGATTACGACCAAACAAATAAGTTCTTGTAATCACGACAGCAGAGCTATCGTTTGTTGGGAAGAAGCATGGATACTTGTTAATTAATTTTTAAGTTCAGTTTTGCACTTAGAAGCAAACTTTCAACACAAATCACGCCTAGTGGAGGTTTCTCGTTTAATATTAATTTAAAGTAGAATGTTCAATTGGTGATCGCTTACAAATGTCGTCTTGGAAACACTGACAAAATTAGTTCTGGTAATGTTTTTAAAAATACATGTAATCGTATTTTTGGAAATTTGTACCCGGAAAGTAACAAGGTACGAGAAAAAGGGACTACATACTGCCTTTTTCTTTTTAACACTCTGAGTGAAAAAAGGTTCTGAACTGTTTAACAAACTTGATCGTAAGCCTAACATAACATCGGAAGGTTATAATGATGAATACTTGACCGATTGACTCCCTGGCTTATGATCAAGTTTTTATATCGAGCTACTTGTTCAAAAACTGTGACTTCATTTTTTAAACAATATTTAGCACTCAAAGAAAAATACCTCAGTTCAAACAGTAACCTTTGTTTGTAACGCAAGGGTCTTTTTTTTATTACAACCTTTGCATTTTGAAGTTTGTACTGAGTCTACTTACTGGATTGAAATTCATCATCTTTGTCAGTAACAAAGATGATGAATTTCAATCGGTTTCGTCTAGTCACAATTTTTGAACAACTAGCTCGACGTATGGAGATTAGCATCTTAAAAATGCAACTGTTTGGCATAATTGCCCAAAAAACTACAAGCATTTTAATTTTATCTTATTATTAAAATATTTATTATCACTAACATTCCACTGTTGCAACGTTTTTTTTTTTATTATTATTTTTTTTATACAAAACCAGAACTTCATCGCTTGTTTCATGCAATATAAGAGTCCCGGAGTTTTCTCTTGCTCAGAGAAAACACGTCTGTTGCTGTTTTCTGTGAACTCTGGAATCATCTTCTGGGTTCTGCTAAAATGTTGGAACAATATCAAAAGCATTGAAACGTGTTTTCAGTATTAAGGAAGCGAAAAGAGTGTTTCATATAAAACGTGGTAATTACAGTATTTGGTAGTTTCTCTAAAAGATAAAATGTCTTATTTATCTTTTTGATGTGTCAGTTAACACAATGCGACATATTATGATACTCAAGAAGAATTGCAAGTACAGCATATGCAAATTGCAAGAAGAGTAATGGAAGTTTACATCCTCGAAACTAAAACAAAAGAATAAGGTAATCAAGCCAGCAATTTATAGCACACTGGAATGATAAAGCCATACGGGAAAGTCGACTCCCCTGTAGAATGCATGGATACGGATAAACTGGACCAGATAAGCATCGCTTTCACATGAAGCCGAAACCAACTCCGAGAATGAATTGAGTAGTAATTCTTTTTTTTTTTTTTTTTTTTTTTACATTTTGGTAGATGTGAAGAATGCAATATTTTTTCCCTTTGCTTTCCCCCCCCACGCATGCATTGATGTGGGAAATCAATTACTTTTCTTTTTACACTGCAGAGATAATTTCCCTGCCCACAATAATCTGCGGAATGATAGAGGCTCTTGAAGTAATTTTCGGTCCTAATGAAAAAAAGATACCTCTAACGAAAAAAAAAAAAGACTATGAATTTGTGAACTTGCAACTTAAAAATGCACACGCTGATGTGATATCTAGTGAAATTTACTTATCTACGGTTGGCAAAAAACGTAATAAAAATGCAGCTAACATTGTAATGTCATCGAATATGTTACTGCTGAAATTAGACATCTACAAGTGGGTGAAAATAATATGCAAAATTTGTACCGCTTTTGAAATTTGCTTATAGTATGGTTTTACAAAAGCCCTTGAGAATTAGACTCATTAATAACTGTAAATACACTGATTTCCATAAATTAAAGAACAAAGAGAAAATAGTTTAATTCAATAACAAATGGGTGCATGAAGACAATGGTCAAAACAAGGGGTGAAAAATGAGATTGTCAAAGTGCCTCAATAAGGAATGTGGTCACTCCTCACAGCGATACAGCGCTCACAACGATGTTTCATGCTGTTTAAAACAGTGTCCAGGAGCTCAGTTGGTAATAACAACCTTTGGTCCTGCAAAGCTCTCCTAAGTCACTCAAGGTTTTTAGGAGGGAGATTGAGTGCAGAAGCCTGTCTACCTAGAGCATCCAAGACATGTTCAGTAAGATTAAGCTCAGGAGAACTGGCGGCCAGTTCATATGTATGCTAATCTCTTCTTTAATATATTGGCCTACGAGCCTCGCTTGAGGAGGATGAGAATTATCGTCTTGTAGGATAAATATCTCCCCAATTTCATCCGCATACGGACAAACAAGGGGCTCAGGACCTTTGTTTTTAGAAGTTGCAGCATTCATGATTCCGCCGGCCTGGTTGACCGAGTGGTTAGCGTATCTGCTCTCTAGGCAAGAGGCTGCGGGTTCTAATCCTGCTTAGGGCAAGATTCCGCTAGGAAGCAAGCAAACACATATAGGTTTGCGCATCCATCCAATGAGATGCCTCACCAAACCATCACACTACCTTCACGATAAGTGTCCCTTTCGCGGATATTAGAGAGATGATAATGTCTCCAGTTCTCTGCAGATCACCACATGCCTGGTATCGCTTTGTAGAGAGAGAGAGAGAGAACCACAAGTGACCATTCCTCTAATATCCGTAAAAGAGACGCATCGTGTGATTGTTTGGGGAGGCATCTCGTTTGATGGATGCACCTATCCGTATGTGCTTCCTTGTTTCTTAGTGGAACCATGAATCAGCGACCCTGTAATTCAAATCTCACCAGGTTCATATCCATCGCTATTTGCTCCAATTTATGCAACATAGTTCTATGTGGAATCTTGTCAAATGCTTTTGCAAAGCCTAGCAATATCGCTGATTTAGCCATTTCCCTTATCTAACTCTGTTGTCATTTTATTACAAAAAGTAAGCAGATTACTTTTTATAATAGACTTGCCCTTAACAAAAGTATGCTTTCCCTTATAAAGTATCATATTCCTGTCCACCCGATCCTGAATTCTGTCTTTATCATTCTCTTCAATACTTTAACCACCCTCCTGAGATGCTGATTTCGCTATAATTTGCTACTTCTGTCTTGCAGCCTCCTTTATGTATTGGGACAATTTGGCCCTCTTTCCACTCCATTTTTTGGTCTCATCAGCTAGCTTTCTTTTATAATTAGCTTTGGCCTTCTTTACTGTAAAATATTGAGGTTTCTATATATTTTTTTTATTTACTAATGTTCTAATGTTACTGCGCTGTTGTAATATTTCTATACTGTTTTCTACTCCTCTGTAAAATATCTGTTTCTTTAATCTGTCTATCGATGTTGTAATATATCTATCTCTTTCTTTAGACTTGTCTTCTATTTTTTCATTCGTTAACATTATTATACTTTATCCTTATCCGTTACCTTTCTATATAGTCTTAATCTTAATTCCCTTTCTCTACTTTCAGTATATTATACTTATACTTGAGATTTCTAGAAATTTATTTGATCATTCCAGACTGCGCCACTAAAAATCTCTAATTGGCATAAGAAATTAATATACCTCCAATAAAGCACCTCTATACAGTTAATTACAGTCGTGGTTAACTCCTAACTTAAAATTTCGCACCAAGGTTTAATTTTTTTCCCGCTTACAGGATCGGATTTTATTTGAGAGCAGTGCAGTTGCTAAAAAAAGATCAGACGGCACTTCTTATAAATAAAACAAACATATTTATTCACACAGGACAATAATACAATGTATACACTTAAATGATGTTACTATCATTTCCTCTCAAGGCTAAGCATCAAAATTAAAACATCACATGGGACAACTCATAGTCATGTTATAAACATCAAAGACGTAAATCATCAGACAATTAATTCTATGTATCAAATAACTATCATTTTCTCTCAAAGCTAAGCATCAAAATTTAAACATCACATAGAACAATTCTCAAGCATGTTATAAGCATCAAATACGTAAATCATCAAACAATTAATTCTGTATATCAAATAACTATCAGCCCATTTACAATATAGGAATTATCATGCTTTGACTAATAAAAATCTCCAATTTTAACTTTCACAAAAAGAATGTAACACTCACTTAGCAATCAACCTTTCACACCATTACAATTCTAAATTCTATAATTTTCTTATCAGCTCTTTTAAACCATTTCAATGTAATACAACGTAAGCTTAAACTTTCATTAACATCTTTTCAATTATTCTAAAAGCAGATTTACTTCATACGAATTAGTTTTCAATTTATTACATCTTTCAATCCTACGAATTCAGTCTATCCAAAACAGTCCTTCACATCGTAAATTAGGAGAAAGTTTTCAACAAAAAATTCAACTCACATTAATTCTTTCATAGGCACAATTGCACTTTAATCGTATCTTCTCTTCGGGCTTATTCTGGATCCCCTCTATTGTTACGGCTTGCTCTATCGCTTCGGACGCATCATGGAAACCGTGTTCACCTCTGGAATTTCTCGCGGGGCTGGAGCTCGATCTTTCGGCGTTGTAGGTACTAGGACGTACGGTCTGATGGTCAAAGCCCTGTCATCCGGTTCCTGAGCCGCTACTGGCTCTATAAGGATTCGCCTCCAGTTACCCTCCACGAATTCATCCAGGATTCCATGGATCGACCTCCCCCTCTTCTCCCTGCGTCACGTGTCCCGATGCACGATAGTCGATGCACGCTAGTCCATTTTTCCCAGTCGATTCCTTGTCAGTCCATTGCGGACCTTTTTATTTCGCTTCTCACGGGACCGTGCGCGAAGTTTCTTAGACCCCAAATATTCCCGCGCAAACTTTGAACTAAGGTCTGAGATCCCCGTACCTATCACGTGCTAACTCCTTTCCTTCTAGAAAGTTCCGACTTCTATCTCCCTGAACTGTAGTTTAATCCCTTTTTCTGCATAGCGTAACAGCTTCTGAAGTATACCGCCCCCCCTCTGCTATCGACCTTGACGGCGGTGTCGGACTGCTTTGGTTACAGTGGGTTTCCATTCTACCCTATACCAAGTGATACATCAAATATATTTCCGAACTCTAAGGTAATTGCCCCTAAACTTCTATTTTTAGATACTTGTTTACTTTATTTTAGCATGTTTAATTCCTTGGGGTTTCTACAGATGGGCATTTTGTATTACTTATGTAGGTAATTCTAACATCTGCTCTCTAAGGGGATTTTCTTTTGAAATACATACTCATATATCTTCTATATACAGTATCATGTAAATTTTTCTGGGCTAATTTTTATATGGGCTGATATTATTATTTACATCTATTATATACAAGTTTACAATTCTTTGAATTTTGGATGTGACTCCTGTAAAATCGATGCAATTAAACATTGTAAGAATTATGACACTGCATCGAATTTTACATTACCATACAGGTCATCCTTCTTGCCTGTGCCTTGCGGAGCTCATGGGCATGCTGATCACATTTTTCTTTATACTCCTTCTATAACTTTTTCTTTGTCTGCAACTCCTGCATAATGAAGTTGTTCATCCATCTAACTCCTGCCTGATTTATCCTTCTGACTCTGGGTATACATTCTGATACTGCGTTCTTCAAGCACACCCCTTGATCACCTCCCAGGCATCAACATCTCTCCCCTCCAAATTCTTATGGCAAGTGCTGAAAGCTGATTCCTTAGCTCGTCATAATCACCTGTTTTGTAATTCCACATAAATCCCTTCTTGACAGAAAATTCTGCATGCCTGACATTCTACGAGGTCAAGACCACGTGATCACTTTCCCAAGCAGAGGCAGCACAGCTACATTAGTTTAGTGTTAACTTCTCTAATGCTATGATCAGATGCAGAACTCTCAAACATCGTGTCCCCTCCCTTACATGTGCTGCTTCTGTCAATTATCTCTCAGCAGCTGTATAAATTCCATTTCCTTCCCTTCTTGTGATTATTCCTCCTCTTCCCAATTTATATCCCCTATAGTTAAAATCCCACATAATAATTACTCGACTTGGTGCTAATTTCCCATTGCGTGTTATCTACATTCTCCCGTATATCCCCCCCCCCACAAACCGGATTATAGCAGCAACCCATTACATATTTCGTCCTGTTGGCTTCCATTCACACCAGATAGCCTCTCACCTTCCCCATCCTATTCCTTCTGTGTTCTATGCAGATATTATATCTTCTCCATTCCATTACTATGACTATATCATCCTCTGTTAACCAAGTCTCACTAATGCCAAAACATTTAGCCAAGTTGAGCTAACCAGTGCCAAAATCTCCTCACCCTTATTTCGAATACTTCTGGCATTAGTATACATGAATTTCAATTAATCCCTTTAACCTACGACCTCCCTTCCACCTTGTGTTGCTTAGCCCACTAAAGCTAAGAACCTGGAGAGCTGCGTGCGGCATCAATCATCACTTTCCCGCTTATTAACCTCTAGGTTGTCTGGACTCACGCTCTCACCTGCATCCTTCCCTGAACATTCTAGTTTCCCTGACTCTGCACTTCTTAACTCTCATTGAACAACACTTTCTCAAGACTTCCTGATCCCAAATGGATTCAAATCCAAGCCACCTTATATAAATCCTTCCTTCCATCAAATTCACTCAAATTCCACTCCATTCCTTCTGCACAATCTGCTCACCTGACTTCCGTCTCAGCTCGCCTCCGTCATACTGTGGAAACAGACGCTCAGCTTTTACTTTCTCACTCTTCTTTTTCACATGCTAAATTATTTGTACCAATCAAGATAAACATGTCGTTCACCTTCACTCTCTACATCCGTACAGAATCACTAACTTCCTCAATCTTAGTATAAGGAAAACACTCTCCTCAGGCATTCCTCTTATCAATGAATCACCATACAAACTTCGATCCTTATTCTCACGCTTTCGCCCTTTCATACGCTGTTTTCTCTACCCTTGCATCTCCGCCCCCCCTCTTCTTTCTTTCTATGTCATACCATCTGTCAGACGTTTCTGCAACCATTCAATCTTCTGTTTTGTTCTGTGAAGAACCCCCACGTATGTGTGCTGTCTTTGCCATTACCATCTGGCCATTCTCTTCATTTTGCACCATGTGTGTGTGTGTGTGTGTGTGTGTGTGTGTGGTTTCCATAAAAACAAGATGAAAAAGTACATGCACTTGTAAACTGAACTTGTATTGGTATTCTATAGATTAACGAAAATCAGAGGACTAATTATTTGTACAATGAAACTTATTAAATAAATTAATTTTGTTAGGTGACAGCATACTAGAGTCTATTTAATAGCTAAGTTCCGTCACAGGCGAATATCACCCGTGTTGCTGTTTCTAAACAGGATTCTGCTCTGTACTTTCTTTTTGTCATTCACAAATAGGATAATTATACACTATTCGAATCGAAATAGATAATTGATAGCTTCCATAAAAATAGCGTCGGTGTCAAATTTCTGTATTTGAATAATACACTCAAGTAAGTGTTCTGTTTACCTCGTAAAGAGCGTTCAGTATTAGTGAAATTATACCAAATCCACCGTAATCATTCAATTAAACTGCACTGCTCATTCACTGCTATATAAATTACGACATAATTCATTTGGAGAATTAGCATTCACGTGTTAAGAACTTTAGTGCACCTTCTGAGTTCAAAACACTCCTCTCTTTTCTCCTTTAATAAATATCACTCTTTAAAATTTTCAATTATGAGCTCCTTGAAGCTCCCCTCAAAATTCCTCGGTACTTTCCTTGTGCGAAATATACTACACTGAAAGTCGGCTACTCTAAAATAGTTAATTCAAAAATAGTTGGATTTTGTACTGCCTTTCACGGCACATTTTCATGTTTTACTTTAGAGAAGAATAAATGAGTTCTGCACGTTCAATATCTACCCACAATATACTTGACAAGCCAAAAGCTATAGTAAACATATCAGCGAAAGCACGCACCTTATTGGTCGCGTGTTTTCAAGACGATTTATTGACAAAGATAACAATTACTTCATGTTGATGTCTCGCTGCATATTTCATAGGTGAGAGCATGCCACAATTTGGGCGTGAAGGTGTATCACATGATCTGTGACATTTGATGGCAGGCACATTTTTTTTTTTACATAAACAGTCATTTTACATAATGAAAATGATTTTTTTTTCAGAATATAGAGAACTTAGAAGTAAACACATATACTTTTTATCATCTAATAATCATTTATTTCCTAAAAGGCTTACGCGGAACACTTTTAACTTTTTTTTTGAAAATCAGTAGGCAACCAGTCTCCATATTGTGGATATTTTTATTATTATTATTATTTTTACGTGAGAAGATAAGGAGAATATTGCAGGAGCCACCTTGTGTATCTAATCCTAGCTAGCTTTTCTGCATGACTATCGTGTGAGTTCTACAAGCGATGTTTTTTCTGAGTTGCTGGGGTAAAATCTCGATTTTCTTTTAGCAAGGGAAACCCTACTTTCATGCAGCAAAGTTGTCTTAACTCTCTAACCCACCAAAAAAATCAGATAAAGTACTAATTGGTGACCAGAGTCGAAGTCACAGCGATTATGATGAAGTTACACATGAATCTAAATTCTCTCCTAAAGGGATGAAAATATGCATTGTTAATATCTCATTTGAAGTTCAAATGATATATTAACATCATATATTAAAATAAAAGCACCAAATGGAGAAATTAGATTATTCTTCAAATAATTCACTAGCAGAAGTAAGCAACTTTTACATTAAGAGAAGGAATACAATACTGAAACAAACATTGAAACGTCTCAATGTTTTTTTTTTTTAAAACAAACATTGAAAACTTTGTATGGAAAGTGAGTTCTTAATCTTGTCTGTTCGTGTATATTTCTGTAATCTGATACGTGCAGAAACTTTAAAGTGACTGATCCGAGGGATTCTTTAATGTTTTTTTTTTTTTTTTAAAAACAAACATTGATACTTTTTCTTCTTCCATTAATTTATATTATTCATATAGAACGATTAATGGTTTATTTAATATTTTAAATATTTTTTAAACAGTTAAAAAATTTAACTCTAGTTATTTATTTTTCCTAAGTAAAATAAATGTTACGTTATTATATTTCTAAAAAATAAAAAAAAATTACATTATCAAACCATAGTTTAATAATGATTTTATATCAGAGAGAGAGAGAGAGAAGTTACAGTGACTGCCTCCTTTCCCGACATCACCACTTTGTATGGAAAGTGAGTTCTTCATCTTGTCTGTTCGTGTATATTTCTGTAATCTGATACGTGCAGAAACTTTAAAGCGACTGATCCGGGGGATTCTTTAACCGCGTGATAGAACTGGACACGAAACTTCCCTTCCAATAATCGATAGATAGCACTACTTGTGGGTGACTCTTGTGGCTGGTGAATGACAGACGGACACCATTTTCATCTTCCTTTGGTCCTAATCCATAAATCTCAATGTTGACAGTTCTCTTTTTTACAATTCATGACATTTATCCATCCCAACACGCGAAGATTACTCCAATAAAGTATTCTTCCAACCATTGGCAATGTAAATCCCTCCTTTCTCGTGTCATGCTCTTCACGCCACCTACAGTAGTTTTCCGATACATAAAAGTTCTTCGAATCCCATTAGGAGAAGAGTCTTCCATCTCGTTTCAGCTCTACACGAATTTATTTCCTTGTCAACTCGTTTTAGGAGCAGATAAAATGGTCGGTTTCTTGAGATATTTCCGGTAAGGATACAATTCGATTGAGGGAGTTTTTCTGTCTTAAAGAAAATGATTGTTTTTTTAGTAACCATTCCAACTCTTCCATAAATCATTTTGTTTGTTTCAGTACCTTATTAATATTCATAAACTAAATCACTCATCCAGGTTTGTCTTTTGATAGTTTATCGTTGAAAATAATTTATTACTTAAAGCGTGGAAATCAAAATTGGGTTTTAAATGACGCCATTTAACTTAAAAGGTCTCGATGAACGAATAAATCATCAGTTGAATGCTTATTTTGCATGTAAGGAATTTTATCACTTACAATAATGGGTAGGGAATTAAATGAAGAGCGTAGAGATTTCATTTTAAATCATCTTGAGAATTAGACGGCAAACAATGTAGAGCCCAGACGAAACTTATTCGTAAAAGAGGAAAATTAATGGCAATGAAAATTTCTTTTTCCAAAACAAGGAATTACTTTGTGTAATTCCTTTTAAAAATTTTAAAACAAATTTGTGTTGGTTGACCATGAGAAACAATTAAAACATACAGCAATAATGATGTAATATTTATTTATTTAGTGTAAGAGATGTTAGCAATGCATTTAACGAATACGGCAGAGCGTGTTGTCATCCCACTCTCTTTTATGGAAGCACTAAAAATTATCTTATCTGTCTTCATAAGGATACTTCCACAGGGAAGTCTGATAAAAGGAAATCTCACTCTAATCTTGAAAAGACCTAGGGATTTGAATTCCTTCATATTTTCTCTTTCGTCCCTCTAGACACCGATAGTAAAGTTATCCGATCTAAGAAAATCGTAGCAGGATTTATCATTGCTGGAGAAAAGTTACTTTGAGAAAAACGATCTGAGAAAAACGTAGCAGGATTTATCATTGCTGAAGGAAAGTTACTGAAAACACACGTAGTTACCGAGTATAATACACTTGAAGACTTTGTCTTCCACGTGATCTGAAGGAGTTTCCGACGAAGTTGAAGTCTGGATTTATTGCCCCATCAGCTGCGATGTAAATCAAATAATTAGAAGACCATAGAAAGGTCAACTTATCAGGAGACATTTTGTAACACTTCCTTTAAAATACAGTGACTGATCATAAAATCAGTTGAATCGACACAAACAGGCAAATTATTCTTTGCAATTTTATTCAATTTAAGTAACGTGTAAGCTAATCTTATGCATCCATGAAAACTTTTTAATTCATTCGTATGTATTTGAAGGAGTTTAGAAATATGATATTTGTTTTTTAGGTGTTTTTTTGAAGTTCTTAGATGAAATAATTCTCAGGTAGCATTCAATTCCCGGTAGCGATGTAAAAGGTTAAGGCATTATTTTGGTAACTAAGTTTCTCAATGCATAAAGCAGCTTATTAAGATGTTATCGGCACAGTGATTCTCCTTACAGATAATTATTAATGGATAAGCGAAACTTTGTGAACATGAAAAAGAGAAATTTAAATAGTAATTGATTAATTTGAAAATATAAATATATTTTTATAATCTTCAAAAAGTAAAAAAAAAATCTACTTTGAATACATATAAGTTGTTTTAATTAAGCATTTTAAATATTTTAATTATTTAATTCTAGAAAAAATATTCGCTCTTAAAAGCTTGTCTTCTAATTTGAAAGTTTCATAATTGAATAAGTATTAAACGCGAATTTAAAATGCAATACTTTCCCAGCATTAGCTTTCTAACAGCAGACATGCTAATATCAACACTTGATTTTTGTTTCCATTTGTAAAAAAGTGGTTAAACTTTTTTAACTAATCAGAAAAAAATCTATTTTTGGTCGACTACTCATACTAAAAATATAATCTGGGATATTTCAAACGTAATTTCAGTTAAACATTCACGATAATAGGACAAAGGCACGATCTTAAAATTGTGATATAAAATATACACATTGAAGAATAAATTCCTATTGTTACTCTTAAAATAATGCTTTACACAAACACTTGATTAGTTCTGCATAGTTTCTCTCTCGTTTATTGTACTCTGAACATAAATATAAACGTTGCACATAATGCATTAAGCTGAAAGCACAATTAACTAAAAAGAAAGCTGTCTGGTTTATTTTAATGAAGCACAATACTCGTACTGGTATTACGTTTGTTATCGTGACGTTTAGCAGCTATCTCACTCTTCACAGATTCCTTACCTTTAGAAATAACAGAAGAACTAAACCAGACAAATGGTATTGCGTGTTTATTTTAAGATTTTTAAAGCAGAAAATTGTGGTATGTGTGCGAACTGTATCACCTGTTAAAATTTCGGAAAGTAAACCTTAGTAGAATAAATCTTTGTCTGTGTATATTTAATTTTAGAGAAGGCAATTTCTAGAAT
The DNA here is from genome assembly GCF_054136105.1 of Typopeltis vanoorti. Lineage (NCBI taxonomy): Eukaryota > Metazoa > Arthropoda > Arachnida > Uropygi > Thelyphonidae > Typopeltis > Typopeltis vanoorti. Next base: position 72,754,023 of record NC_143557.1, on the reverse strand, counting down.
AAGAAAGGAAAATCAGAACTCGTACGGATTGATAAGTATTTTTTGTCATCGAGACAACAATACAATACATTCACGTACACTTTAGCCTTTTCATGATCATTAAAATTACAAAAAGACCTTTTCAGAACCTCAACAATTACTCTCGTGCTCATAGCATGTGATCTCGGTGCGCCTATCATAAATCGTCCAGTGATTATCATTAGTGTTACTTGAAATAATTCTCTGTTGCAGCAGAATATTTTAGGAAATTGTTTCTGCTCAGTTAATCATCCAATACGGTTGTTTTACCGTTCTCCAACGTCGATTGGTAAATCTGCATTAAGTATTGAATATTCTGAGTGCAATTCTGTATGGAAATCTAGTAAAACAAAAAGACAAGAAAACGAGCAATTTTCACACTCGGTAAATACTGCGTCATGGATGTCTTTTTCTTAGATTACGTAATAAGATGAATATTACCAGATCTGTGTTCGACGTGGTCCGATTCTACCCACAAAAAAGTGATCTTTACAATACTCCGATTCCGCATTGTTGCATAATAAATATAATCCCCTAGTTCTACTATTTTTCCAACAATCATAAATAAACAATGAATTGAACCGATAGATCGGAGTCAAGCATTATTTTGAATAAATGATGCGGCCAGGGACTCAAAGTACAACAATTAGATGCCTGGTTAACTCCTGGTTGCAAGTTTTGTGCAAGCACCATGCGATAAAAAAGAAAATATTGGTCTTTAATTTATGCTTTGACGTAGTTTCTTTTCTTCGCAGGAGCTTATTATTGTGCTCTTTCTAACTCAGGCATCAAGGTTAGGCTTATAAGTAAAACTACTCGTCATCTGTTAGGCGTGGGCAATCCTATTTGATTCAATCAACTTGAAACGAATCTTCCCCGTTCGACATGGAAATGTAATTTTCTTCAATACAAATTTGAATGAATCGTATCGCTGCGCATGCGCAGATGCAAATTGTTGAAAAATACGGCCATTCCTGATATTTCACTTTTATGATAAATCTTCATCCAATCTACTCATCTGTTTATTTCTTTGCTTAATGCTACTTTGCTTTTTGAATAGATGAATAAATTTTTGCATCAGTAACTGGCTTGCTTTTTTTTTGTTGTTTATTCTCGACGGTTCATGGTTCATGTCTTTAATTTGCTTTCAATGATATTTTTTGTTGAAAAATTCATTCGGTAGTCTCTTTTAAGGTAAAGTGTACAAAAATGTAGACTTTATTAAGAATGTTTATAATATTTTGATAAGCAAAAGATGTTCTAAATTTACTCGGGAATCAGATTTATTGATGAAGCACACTCAAAATAAGCCATAAGAAGGAGTTGGAGCGTCACCCGAGTACAGAACGCATATAGAGTAGTTCGTTCCATAAATAATACACAGTCGTGTAGTGCATGCTTATGTATTTATAGGAGAATGTGCCTGGACCCATTCCCTTGATATCAATATAGGATAGTGATAAAACATCTATGTGTAATTCTTTTTTTTTTAACTTGGTTCAATAGTCTGTTTAAACGAAACAAGATATTCTTTCTTCATTCATATCACACCGCAGCAAGCAGAATTGCACGCGCATTATTATCTTACTTTTTGTTTGAATGAGAACTTATGTGGGAAATACCAGAATATATAATATCCTTGTACTATAATTCTTTTACGTTATAATATATTGCATGACCTGCTTCTTCTTTATAGTATATTATTAATGGATGTAACAGAGTACGTGTATATGTTTATATGTCAGCTAACAGGGGGGAAGAAGTGAGCACTTGGTTTTAGTGTTCTTTGTAATTTAAGCCAATGCGCCAAAGGCGATTAGATCAGCGCAGCAATGTCTGTTAATTGCACTATTCTGGCCAACAAAAACTCCTATTGTTTCCACATGAGACAGGTCAGTCACTGTCAGTTGAAAAGAATTCACACTTTTTTTTTTGTATTTTACAACGTTACATTTTTCTGTTATTTTGAAAAATAACACAAAAATGAAGCAATAAAAATTACAGTGGAATACACAGATAATAACGCTGTTCAGAAAGGTCCCTATTTGGAAATTTGTCTCAGAAATTCAATAGTTAATTTGCATAAACAGCGATAAAGTCAAGCAACTTCAAAAGAGTTCGTAACTCCATTAGTTAAAATTAACTTTAAAGCTCTTATCAATGCTTACGGATGTTGTTTTACCAAAAGATGATTGATTGCACGTGTATGTATCAAAAGGCGCTGTAGATTTTGGTGTCGATGCGGAGGTTTTGTATGCTGTGTGGTCTTCATGGGGGGGGAGCAATGTACAGGCAACAGATCGCCGAATTTTCTTTTTTATTTAATTGTTTATAGTTTGCTATATTTGTAGTCAGTACATTTCTGCGTGCTTAATGTTTAATGCGTCATCTTCAGCATGTTCAGAGAGATCAATTGTTCTTGACCTGATCTTGAGTACAACCTGATCTTGGGTATGGTGACTACAGCAGAATCTTCGGAATGATTCATCGACAGGTAAACACTCGAAAATTGTTACATTATGAAATACAAAATACAGTGAAGCAAAGAATGTAGTCCATTCAGCGCGTAGAAACATTTTATTTGAAAGTACTCATCGATGAGCTAATTTTGATTAGAAATTTCTCAAGAACTCTTCTTTAAGTTTCCGAATGCTTCCGTAAGAGTTTTCATTCTCTGCTGGCATGTGATCTTGACCGCATTACTATTGCCGAATAAATCTCTGCGAAAGCGATTGATTTGAATTGTGCTGCGCAACTTTTCTTGACTGCACTATCAAGATATATCCTTTCAATTGCACAGCCTACAAAAATGCTTCACTTCTGTATGTTCAGCTCCTTTTACATCGGTAACCTGTTGCTGTGTGCGTGTGCTAGTTTGAAATATTGAGCAGTGATCCCAATGTAAATACAAAAATTCGGCGGTCAGAAACAAATCTTCTTGCAAACTTCACTGACGAAGATTTTGAAACACTTCAACTACACACACGCACATACACCCGGAATACTTTACACCTCCTCGAGTTCGATAGTCATCTGTACACACATCTGAAAGCAAACAGCATTAAACGCATTTTCGTTTCCGTTATCCCGAGGCTGCAGACAGCGGGTGACAGATCCCGACTATACGAACACCGCCTCCTTCTGACAGCGACGGAATTATCTGTAAAGTAGGCAGGAGAGCTAAATCTTTTGCAGAGTACTTTGAAGACGACCACCCTTTGCCACCTTATTTTGAAGGGAATCCTCTTAAAGAGGTGGTGTTAAGAGAGAGCGAGAGAGAAACGGTTAGCATCGCCAGATTTCTCACTTCGACTTTATAGAAATAATTACAATTCAAAATAGCAAACTCGCTTAATAACATACAAATTTGCATAAAAATATGCCTTTTCGCTAGTTAAGAATAAGGTAGTTTTAAATTCCACAAACTAATAAAATAAAAATTTGTTTTACACCTAACAGTTATAATAATAACGAGAATATAAATTTATTTCTTTGGCACTTCAATTTTATTAACAGATTGAATGGAGCAGTAAGAGATGCACTTAAAACACTTAGAAACGAAGTTTGGGATAAAAAGTTAGCCTCTATCTCACCTATTGATCACTTTATCTGGGGCCTACTGAGAAACATCAAAAATAAAACAGATCCCTCCTCCTATAATCTCAAACCAGGGCCTAGTCCACACAGATGCAGATAAGGCAGAAGCCATACTTAAAAATCTTGAGGATCAGTGCAAACCTTCTTATAACAACATTGATTTCAATCATCTGTACAAAATCCACAGACAGGTTAGGCATGCACTAAACCTCCCGGATACCAGTGCTGATCATATTACACCCGCATCACCTGTTGAATTATATGATATTATTAAAAAACTTAAGAACAATAAAGCTCCTGGACCAGACAGCATCTCAAACAGGGTGATCAAGCTGCTGCCTCGAAAAGCTATAGTGCATCTGACCAGTATAATAAATGCAATCTTAAGACTTCACTATTTTCCTTCCACCTGGAAAATGGCTGATGTGATTCCTATACATAAGCCAGGCAAAGACCCACACTTACCGCAGAATTATCGTCCAATCAGTCTCATCTCCAATCTGGGTAAGGTTGCAGAGAAGGTCATCCTCTCACGACTCCAAACCTCAGTAAATGACCTAAACATCCTCCCTAAAGAACAGTTTGGTTTTCGACAACACCATAGTACTACCCAGCAAATCCACAGAATTGTGGAATATATCACCACCAGCTACAACTGGCGCCAGTGCACAGGAGCTGTATTCCTAGACCTATCTAAAGCATTTGACAAAATCTGGCATTTTGGGCTCCTGCACAAACTTATCTCAGCCGGTATCTCACTAAAAATGGTTCATCTAATCCGTTCATATCTTCAGAATAGATCAATGCAAGTTAAAATTAACGGTTCTACATCGTCCCAGCGCCATATCTTTGCTGGAGTGCCGCAGGGATCTCTTCTGGCTCCATTGCTGTTTTCTGTATACATGTCAGACATCCCGCACAATCCGATGTCTTCCATTTTGGCCCTGAATGCGGACAATACAGCAATACTAACCAGATTTCTCAGATCCCATTTCATTACCAGAAAGCTTCAAGAAAATCTTCCAAAGCTGGAGGGTTGGTTCTCCAAGTGGAGATTGGAAGTCAACCCCCTGAAAAGCTCAGCGGTTCTTTTCTCAAAAAGGCCAAAGTCTCCTGCAGGAGATGTGTTACTATTCAATACTAAAATTCCCTGGCAGAAAGAAACAAATTACCTGGGTGTGATTCTCGACAAAAAGCTATCTTTCAACCAACATATCAAGTCTGCATGTGCAAAAGCATCTAAAGCCATAGCTCAGATCTACCCGCTAATTAATAGAAATAGCAAACTCAGCAACAGAATCAAATTGCAGCTATACCAGATGACGATTCGTCCTATAATCACCTATGCCTCTCCAGCCTGGAGCCACACCTCTAATACTAACATTATTAAGATACAGCGAGTGCAGAACAAGTGCTTGAGAATGATTTTGAACGCCCCGTGGTATGTTAGAAACAGCCAACTCCACAGAGACACAAATATTCCCTATATTCTCTCTTATCTACAATCCTTAGCTTCCAAATTTTTTCTAAAGACGTCCACACATCCCAAAGATTTGGTTCAACAAGCTGCAGCATACGAGCCAACGGACATATTCAAATATAGAAGACCAAAAACTATATTAGCCTTCTTTAGCGATACATAATCTCCATGCCCATTCAGCTCGAGCAAACTGCTCGTAAATTTTACCCTCACTGTAACCACGACAGATAGCGGGGAATATGAAAAGCATTTTGCTTCACCCTTAAAGAATAAATGTCAATTGTCAATTGTCAATTTTATTATGAACAGGACCGTCGATGAATCAATCGACCGTCAAATGCGGTGATTGATTCATTCAATCCAATACCCTTGGAGGGTAATGGATTGCAATTCTGTAGCCAATGAAGTTCAAACTGAGGTTCGGCTATTGCTGTTACCCTCCTGCCATGATCAGAGCTTTAATAGCTCAATAACATCTTATCCATACACTGTCCTCTACAGATAACGGGGAAGATGAAAAGCATTCTTGCTTCGCCCCTTTAAGCCAGTCCTTATAAGGACTATAAATTCAATTTTATTTCATCGATTCATTCAATCCAATACCCTAGGCGGGTAATTGATGAAGCAATGCTGTAACTAATGAAGTTCTAACTGAGGCTCGGCTATTGCTGTTACCCTCCTGCCATGATCAGAGCTTTAATAGCTCAAAACACCTTATCTATACACTGTCCTCTACAGATAACGGGGAAGATGAAAAGCATTCTTGCTTTGCCCCTTTAAGCCAGTCCTTATAAGGACTATAAGGTCAGTTTTATTTCGATTCATTAAGGTGGTTTTACAAAATTAACTTTAGGTTATTGATTTTTCTGGGGTCTTTTCTATCATTAAAGTGAGTATATTAATTGGGACAAATCTCTTTTCGTTGCTAATTTATGTAAACTGTTATTACCATGTGTTTGCATAAATACCTACACCAATCTTTGGTCGATCCGTTGCTTGGTGCATGCAATAAAAACCATGTTTTAGAGCACTTGCACGAGAACGCTCTGGCATACACTAAACCATTAATTACAGCAATCGAATGCCTTTAGCAGAAAGTAGCATTATGACTAGCTTTCGTGTACCACTACAAGGTGGAGCCGACAATAATTATTAATTTAGCAAGTACGGAGATATGGCTTAATAATAACGGGGATAATGAACATACTGGCTGTAAAGTGCACGCTTCGGAAATTTTATTCTTTCTTATTAACTGTGTGTTATGAAAACTTTTTCCATTAATATTATAAAGAAGTGCTTCGAGGGGTTTCTTATAATAAACGATGAAACTTCCTTCAGACAACCTTCACGCCATCTATGGGCAAATTAATGAATGAACTATCATTAATTTTTTATGATTATTTACATAAACATAAACAAACTTGATACTGTTTAATCACTACACGATTTAATCAGAAAGCACGGGGGGGGGATTGGCTCGGTTTCGGTTTAGTGTTTCAGCTCATGAAATCTAATCTAATTCTCTAAAATACAATGAATATGTAAATAAATCCTGTAAATGCCTTTTAAGTTAAGTAAATGCATAAGTTAAAATCGATTGCTTTGTTGATTTATATAATAAGTTGGTAAAATGTAACTTTATCATTTTTATTATGTAAATTTAACTTATTTATTTCAAAGGTATTCTGCAGACACTTGTTTTTAAATCATTTAAATTAGCTTTCAGAAGAAATTTCTTGTGGACTTCCACCAGAAGCAAAACGTCCATCTAGATTAGCAATCCTAAAACTTTATCCTCATTACACTGTCGCATCATGTTCAAGATTAGCTTCGTGTTGGTGGGTGGAGAGGACGAAACCGGAACATGTGAAAAAATAGCAAGCTTATAAGCCTATAGCTGACCGACTCATCTAGAAAGAACAACAACAAAATAATAATAATAACAGAAGATGAATCGTATACTAACCAAACATTACGAGAACGTTCGGACAAACTGTTGGTCAATATCCAGATGCGAATCAGCTCCAAACTTACTAAACCAATTTCTGATTCTCTTTCTTCATTCCTCTCTCCTTTGGCACTGTCTTCCGCAAAAAAAGTGTTTCTCCATTGAATATAACTCCGTTCGTCTTTCTTTCTCTCTCTTTCTCTCTAGTCATATACACACGTTGTCGCGTTACAAGTTTTGAGATCTCTCATGTGTAGATTTATATATATATTTTTTTTCTCATATCATTTTTATTTATTTTTTAAATTAAAAAAATTAAATAATCGCTAACTAATGTCTCAAAAGGTAGGAATTCTTTGGGTAGAAACTTTAGGAAATCTGTATGCCGGTCTCCACATGTAGTCATTACCGCTAGTTCACTTCATGATAGTCGGCGAATTTGAAAATTTAAGTGTGACTAACGTAAATTAGGAACATGAGATAACGTCAGATGTGTGGCGCTATCTTTTTTCATAAGTAGAATTGGGATTATTGTCTTCTGTTAGGATTAGAACCCTACTTGGTTTTCCTACTTGCAAACAACCTAAAATGCCTACGAAAATTTCTCTAGCAATATTTGCAAGAGGAACTGTTTATTTTATATATAGATATTTATACACGGATACGTAACAATATCGGCATGTTCAACTGGATTTAATTTTAGATAATCAAACATAAAATTAATGATTAACTTATCCTGAAGCCACAACTTTAATTCTTTCTTAAAGTCAAATAAATTCAGCGCTTCATTATAATCTGTTAATGTTGCGGGCCATTCTCCATATCCACATATTTTCAATTCTACCCTTTAAAAAATAACTTCTTGTATATATTGTAATTCTTATTCTAACTTCACTAATTTTGACCAATAAGCTCAAAAGTCGTATAATTGTAAAAACAGTTTATATTTTGCTTCCCACAAATAATAAATGGCTGTTTTATTATTTGATCCCGGGCGATTATTTTCGAAGTTTTCAATCTGGTTAGTTCAAACCTTGGCATTAATAGGCTACTGGCCAACGTAATTCAATTTTTTTCTAAATAGTGGTATGAATGATCACGTGATCTTGTGCTAAAACAATAGGCCTCTATTCATTAGCAGGTTTGGTAAAGTTTGATACCTTTTCATTATTCTGTGCATTAAAAGTTATATGGAAAGCACACCAAAAGAACAGAAAAATCTCTCTCTCTCTCTCTCTCTCTCTCTCTCTTCATAAATAGCTTGATTCAAATATATCACAAGATGAACAAAAGATTGGCTGAAGCATCTGTAGATGTTTCATCATGTACACTGCTTGGAAAGAAGTTAACGGACATCCCCATCATCTGGGTGCATCGTACCATGTAATGAGTCACGTGCTTGTAGCCAGCATAAATTGGAGGAATACGATGCTTCCAAGTCACTGCAACTGTTCCAGGTTAAATGGCTGAGAGAAGGGAACAGGAGTTTGAAAGAGCCGTTGTGATAGGATGCCATATTTCAGGCTTATCTCTTCGGCAAATTGTTGACAAATTGGGCCACCCCAGGTCAACAATACCATACTGAGATGGAAGCACAGGGACTCAACTGCTACCCAAAGTGTTACGAAGGATAATATGATAAAACTCCCATTCGTCGGACATTGAATGCGGAGTTCCGGGCAATGACTGCAACAGGAATCTGCACAAATACGTTCAGAACCGAGACTCACAACATGAGTTTCCATGGTAGGACCGCAATATGCAAACCCCACATTATCAGAACCTTCATGCAGCGTCGTCTTCAGCGGTCTTCGAATTACGCTATACCCTCTACCGAGCATATGGATGAGTGTGGAGGATGCCTGTTGAACGTCTTTTACCAGTGTGCTTGGACCTCGGACCACTGTTTGTGGTGCCGAACATTGAACTCCAAGAGGTATCTGAACATTCTGGTAATGCAATGATTCTTAATTTGTATCGTTTCTACGGAACTGACGACTGTGTCTTTCAGCAAGACAATGCACCGTGTCAGAAAGGCTGCTGCCATAACCCTGCGTGGTTTGTGGACATGACCGCCACCACACTTGACTGGCCTCCACAGAGCACTGATCTCAATCCTATGGAACGTCTGTGGAATGAATTGGAGCGGGTGAGGTTAAGAGGAGTCCGCTCCACAGCGGTCCAGGACCTCATTACATGCCCACAGGAAGAATGGTCCAAAATTTCCGTTGATCGCTATCGTCCGCTTGTGGAAAGTATGCTCCGTAGGATTGCTGCAGTCATCACAACGAAAGGAGGTCCTACATCTTATTAAGGTGCACGCCATGGCTGTTTGTTCGTTACAGTATGGTGTCCGTTGACTTCTTCTTTCCAAGCAGTGTAGTTTACATGATGAAACATCTACAGATGTGCGTTTCTGATATCCACAGAAAATGTATTGGAGTGTGTACGTTTTCTGCTATTTCATCCAATTATCCTAGTATAGACTTCTGTGAATTCTAAATAATAAAAAAAATATCAGGAATCGAATTCAGGAAAATGCACCGTACAAGGGTTCCTTCCGTAACGCTTTAAATAAAAAAAAAAAAGAAATCCAGTTCATTCTATCGAAATTTATAAATCCTACTCCCTAATACTCTGTATAGTCAGGTGTTAGACTGTATTATGTTGTTCGATAATCTTAAGGAAATTTTCTAAGAAATATCTTACTTATATCTTAGAAATAAACGTGTGAATAAGATCAGCTTTTTTTTTCTATTGTCTGCTAAGTTTCGTTTTCAGTCCCCCCCCCCCCCCCGCGTTCGATGCAGCAATCCAGATAATACTCCATTCTGGCGCATTTTATTAAAGAGAAAAAACAATCCTTGTGCATTTCGCTCATTTTAATCCTGCATCTTCCATCTGTTTGGTCAAATGAACAATGTGTCTGCATTGTGCACTCTGGACCCAGCAGAGCGTGGCATCTAATCCACTGAAGGGATGAATGTTTGTGGCTGTCTTTAGGTGGTAGTTTTTTTTAATACAAATGAAGATAGTTTTTATTTCTGAGTTAATATGGTTATCCGAAAAATATTTAGAGTTTTTCTTTGATAATTAATAGTAAAAATTGATAAACTTTTATTTTATAGTAGTTTATATTTTACGCAAAAGCATGAAAAACTAAACATAAGAAATCAGTTTACAAATAGCATCTTAACGCGTTTATTGCAACATCAACAGAATCAATTTCCTGACTTCATTGCAGAATTACAAATATTTTCTGTTTTCTAATTGAACTATCAAATGCATTTAGTACATTTAGTATTTGTTGTATCGGTATTTATAATCCATTACTCTCTTTTCATCCACGCCTTTGTTAGGCAATTCTATTTGCAACTGTTAAATGAATACGACTCAGACTCACCTAATAAATGCGTTATAAATAAATTCCTGCAAAACGTGATAGTGATCTCTACTGTGTACCTTCCGCTTAATTATAAATTAACCGAGAGTGCAAGTTTGCAAATGAAAAAGTAATAACAATTGAGATGTTCAATTGGTGACGTTTTAAACTTTTGTATCTGGAAGGTATTTTACAACTATGTAATTAAAATAATTGTTTTTATATAGTGTTAATATTATTTTCTAAATTTAAAAAAAATCTCATGAAAGCTTTTTCTTAAACTATTTAAAAATTTTAAAAATGTATTAAAATAAATAGCGATTATTTGAGAATAATTCAGTTTCCTGAGCACTTTCTTAAAATCTGATCTCGCTTGATTAGCTTGTTTATGATTTCACAGTATTCTCTATAATTGATTCATTACTCGTGAAATAGTTGCTTGAAGTGATTGTTTCAGCTCATTGTGTTGTATGACTATGCTATGATTTAGAACGCCTTTCAATCTTCTTTTTTCCTTCCATTTCCCACATGTTTTGTCTCTGAATTTAGCTGTTGAATATTTTTTCTCTCAAAAGAATACACAATTGTCCACAAAAGGGTTTAACCAGGGAGCTGAGATTATTTGGTTTTCCTAGCTTTAAAAGCATGTTTTGTAGAAAACAGTTGCACTAATCTTTTCATTAATCTCTATCTCAGGTGGTATCAAGTACAATCAATTCAAAGTCGTCTCTTACACTGACAAATGAGTTGATGACAACGACCGTTGTCTCCTCATGCGACAAGTGAATCTCATATTTAAAAAAAAGTTTAAACGCTAAGTCTCAGCAAGTATGTCTGCCATCCAAGAGTACAACGACAAAATTAATTTACTTGGGTAATTCATTAGGGCCATGACCAGCAAGGCATCTTTGTCTTCCGAAACCATAATTTGTATGTAAATTTTTTGTGTTCTCCTGCTCCTGTTTGTTTATAAGAACAAGCAAACAGGCTAGGAGAACATATGCAGGAGTGGGATGAAAACACGGAGTCCGTGGAGGAAATCTCCTGGGAACTCCATATATATATATATATATATATATATATATATGGAGTTCCCAGGAGATTTCCTCCAGGGACTCCGTGTTTTCATATATATATATATATATACAGTAATTCAATAAAGCGACAAGAAACAGGCAAATGACATTCATATGGAAATATATCTCGCAAGAATAAAAAAGTATTAAATGGACACCATTTTAAAATGTTGATGATTTTACTATAAGAATGAAAGAAGATGAAAAGTATTCTAGTCCTGACAAGGATAGGTATTATTGATTTTCATTCTTCTTTTCATCTTCTTTCACAACTAAAATCAACATCAACAGACTTCAGATAATACAGAATAAATGCCTAAGAATGGCATTTAATGCCCCATGGTTCATCAGAAACATTCAGTTACATCAAGAAGCCAATCTTCCAGATATTAAGACCTACAGGACAGGCATTGCAGAGAAATTCTTCACAATCACGGATAATCAGCTAATTCGACAAGCAGCGGACTACAAACCCTCAGATCGTTTCAAACATAAAAAACCGAAATCCTCCATTGCAAAAGAAAGCTGATACAGCCTCAATGCTCACAATGAGCGGGTAAATTACCCACAATAATCTCATCACCCACAAACTAAAATCCAGATGAAGGGATAAAGAGTCAAGGACTCAGTCCATCAACCAATTAAGTTCAAAGCATTCTTGCTTCGCCCCTTTAAGCCAGTCCTTATAAGGAAAGTTATAGCATATTGAGTTTGTTTTGCATTTACTATGATTTCTCGTGTTGTGAAAAAGGAGATTTTACATGCGAGTTCACCGTTTTTGAGTTAGCATTTTCGATAGAGAGACGAAATTGCATAATTTCTAAGCCAGCTATTGCAAGTACCCTAGAATTTACGATACAGAATTTAACAGTCATTTTTAAGCAGTTCAATGTTTGCTTGATAAACAATGTTTTAATATTTTTCTTACTTTTAGGTTTTCTCGTAATAATGAGATCTTTGGTTCAAAATGCATTTCGTGAAGTCCCACACAGCACTAACGTGCTCGAGGTTCTGCAATCTCTATCATGCCAAGAAATGATATGAGAAAATGTTTCCATTTTATGTGGACCTAACTGATTATATATTTTTATAGTTTCTCGAAAACTTTGTTATTTGTTCAACGAAAATGACACTAATTTTAGTGATAATAAATGTAAGTTGTCGAAGACACTCAAGTCCTTGAATTCAAACAGCCTTTCCTTGGACTAGTCACAAGAAAAATCAGAGCATAATCTCGAGGCTCCTTTCAGATCGCTCTAAATAATGCAGAACAGAAAAGCTCGTCCATTGTACAATTTGAAAAAAAAAAGGAATATCCTATATAAAGAGGATCTTCTTTGAAGGCATTGAGAACGTTTGCTATGTCTTGAAATCAGTTCAGTGTCTGCTCGTGAAACGTTTTGAGTCTGTGACAAAGCTTGCTGTCAGAGACGCTAGGAGATTTATCAGCAAATATCAAGGAGTTGCTGGCCCATCACAATGGAGTTTTCATTCGTATCATTGGATCTGTTTTCAAAGCAATCGTTACCACATTTGTGTGGACGGAATAACCAGTTAAGTGTATTCCTTTAACCGAAACTCGATGTCCAATATTTGGTTCTGATTTTAACTAGCTTATTAAGCGTAGAACGAAGCTGATTTCTACTAATGAGTAATTCACTCACACGTAATGAGTTTTAATATAAATAATTAGTCTCTCTTGGATGAACAAATGTTAAAATTTCTAATTCACTGTGTACAGTGTTTGCTCGTCTGAAAGAAACCAGAACCTTTCTGATTTTTCGTCCAAAGGTGTTACTATTTTCGCAGATCAGAAGAATAGCTTTTGAAATTATTCCTTTGCAAGTCTTACGATAAACTCATAAAACCTATATGTTGGGATAATCTGTAAAACATCCAAAAACAAGTACATAAGAGGCTGGTTACTATGGAAACAGGAAAAATTTTCACATACTGCTTGGAACAGACATAACTGAAACGACTTAAAACAAGATGAATACCCTCAGGACCGTCACATTCTACACGTCTTCATATGCTACTGTAGTACTCAAAAAGTCCATTTCTGATGGGAAGTTTATTTATTTCTGTCTTTCTTTCTGGAAGCCCCTTTCTTTGAAAATACTATCTTGGCATACTGTAATGGACACCATCTTGGTTTCTTAGAAGGCTAAATTTTTGTATATACTCGTATACTCTTAATATTTCTTTTCTCTTTTCGCATTCAAATATAAGAAAAGCATTACTTCGAGCACCTTGCGTCAATCTCTGCAACAGTCAAAAAAAAAAAAAAAAGATTTCTCTTCAACATAGTTTCCAAACAAAGAACTATCTCTCACTTGGCTTTTTTCCCTGATAACTAAGGAAGTTAACATTACTTTCGGGAATGAATCGCCAAGTTTCTAGTTATTGTTCGTGTTCCTTCACTATTCTCGTAATTTCCCAAGTGGTCAGTAAGATTTTTCCTTATGTCTGCAGCTCTTACTTCCATGTCTTCTTCTGTGGCAGCAACAATACTTCTACGGACTGTTGATATCCTCTTACACTTTATATGATTGCTGTTCGTAACTGCACTCTGAATGGAAGTGAACACAACACATATCTCGGTTTTCGGCGTTTTTTGAATAGGAAATTGTAATTTCGAAAAGATCATCGAATATCGTATACATATATCGAATATACTAAGCGTGACTCCTCATAATATCAATATTACATTTTTTTCTATTATGCTATCAGTTAAAAAGAAAAAAAACCCAGAAAATAATCAATGTACACACATGCGCTGTGTGGTTAATTTCCTTTAATATATACATTAGATGAACGATACCAGGATTAACTTCTAAGCAGAAATATAACTTCAGTGAATATAACTTGTTGTAGAATGTTTCAAACATAAAAAGAGGATATCCGCATATACGTGTAATTCTTCCAGATTTTTTTTGTATATGTATATAGCATGATAAAAATACTTAGTATCAATTAAAGGACATGTTTTTCATGTTTTAATTAGATAGTTGAAATAATTCATCCTTTTGAGTACACACACACACCTGATACCTTTTTATATACTAAACCTCTTATAGCACTTACTGAATTACAATATTTAATGGGATGATGAAGAAATCAATCGACCGTGAGATGCGGTGATTGATTCATTCAATCCAATACCCTTGGAGGGTAATGGATGGCAATGCTGTAGCCAGTGAAGTTCTAACTGAGGCTCGGCTATTGCTGTTACCTCCTGCCATGATCAGAGCTTTAATTGCTCAATAACACCTTATCCCTACACAGTCCTCTACAGATAACGGGGAATATGAAAAGCATTCTTGCTTCGCCTCTTTATGCCAGTCTTTATAAGGACAATATTTAATGAGAAAGCATTTTGTAGAGAAATAAAAAAAAAGTCCTTTTTAGGACTTCCAGGGTAACGAATGACAATGCTGTAGCCAATGAAGTTTTAACTGAGGCTCGGTTATTGCCCGTTACCCAGCCATGACTGGAGCCTTTAGCTCAATAACACTCCATCCACACAGATTCTCTTCATTCAGATGACGGGATAAAGAGTCAAGGACTCAGTCCATCGCCCAGTTCTTTTAAGAACTTAAGAACAATATTTAATGGTCGATGGAAGATCTTGTCCTTTTTAGGACTTCCAGGGTAACAAATGGCAATGCTGTAGCCCATGAAGATTTAACTGAGGCTCGGCTATTGCCGTTACCCAGCCATGACCAGAGCTTTTTAGCTCGATAACACCCCATCCACACAGATTTTCTTCATTCAGATGACGGGATAAAGAATCAAGGACTCAGTCCATCGCCCAGTTCTTTTAAGAACAATATTTAATGAACATTTCATAAACATTGCATTTCTTTCTTTACAGTTAATCATGTTTTTGATTACAAGTTACTATTTCATTGATGATAATTGTACACTTCCAGAAAACAAATTTATCTTAACTAGTAGTATGTGTCTATCCCATTCAAATATATAAGAAGTATTGCACCATTTTCTGTTTAGTGATAAAGTTATGTATTGAATATTAGTGAAAAGAAATGCCGCTGCAGCAACAAATGATTTCTTCCTTTTTTTATGAATATGAATTCTATGCATTGCACTGCGGAAATTTAATAAAGAAAAAAAAAACAGTAAAAGAAGAGAAGGAAACCAAAATAATTGCGAAGTAAGCACAAGATTATGCTAGGTATGGCGTTTTGTCTCACCCGGGCAAGTAATGCGTAGCTAAAATCGATTAAAGTAAACCTATAGTATGCACACACCTAAAAGTGCCATAATACTGTAGAGATAATGGTCGAGTGTAGTGCAGTAGAGCAGCCTTTACAGGAGCGCACAGTTCCATTCTATAAATATCTTTGACAAGCTTAAGCGAGATATTTTTTTTGCAACCAAATGTTGCGAAATAATACAAAATCAATTAACTGGAGCGAACTTTGCGTATAGCATAGTAGTACTCACCCCATATCTCCTGTTGCTCCATGCCGACGGTCACCGGAAACCACACAAACTCCTCTGATTCAAAAATACAAGCGGACAACGTTCAGAAATTGCAAAAAAATACAACGATGGAAAATATCGTAGGACTTTCTGTACAAATTGGAGCTGCCATGAAGGGCGTAATAGAAACTTCACTTCTACAATATAACTACTGCCTACCTACAGTGAACAGCACTACCCTGCCTGTAACACCATCTCTTGCCTCTTTCCGATAGTGACTGCTTGTGTCGGGCGCTGCCTGCCAGCAAATGCTGCCCGTCGCTGGATATCCGTCTGTTGCGTCGTTTGACGTCACCATTTCATCAGACCAATCATTTTCTCTTCTGGGGTTTAAGTTCTTCTTGCAAAATTAATTATTAGCTAGAACATGTTTCTTAGGGTTGTTAGAAAACTGTTTGGCAAATCGGCATTTTTTTACAAGAAACTTTTCCGTGAAGTCATTCGTTTCCGGCAGATAAGAAAATAAAAAACACACTCGAGAACTTTCTGTGGTATGCTGTCTGATCGGAAGTGTTAAGCGAGACCTCGAAATACCGTCCGATTTTTTGCTATTCCCGCGAGTTATTTGTAGCTCATACAACACTTCCAGAACAATTAATATGCCAAATTAAAAGAGGAAGCCATGGAAGCTCTTTTTGCTTTCATGAATATTTAATAGCGTGGTGTTGTTACTGTTCTTTCAAATGTAATTCTCACGGAGATCACACAATACAATTAAACTGTCTTCCGTTTCGTTCTTTTCTTAGAAATAAAACTGCCCGTCTAACATCTTCAGATGATTCTTTTAGGCTAAAAGCGTAAGGGTTACGTCGTCACCGGTGCTATTGTTATTGACGGGAAACAGTGTACTCATGGGAGAATTGTTGCTCACTTAAAGGATCGTTTCTGGAGGATGACATGTGTGAGTGCAAAGCCCTGATTTTTTTTAAGAGAAAAAGCGAATTGAATTTTAAGCCATTCGGAGGAGCGAGGACACATAAAAGTGACTACATTAGAATTTGCAATCAGCTAGTGAATCGTAAACTCGCCTGGATTTTCTAGGTTACGTATGCTTATGCAAGAGTCCATAGAAAATGAATCAGTGTGTAAAGGGTCGTCCCAAACAAGTGATTCATGGGAAACACCGTGATGTGGAAAACCACCAAATGAATTATAAATAGCTGCTAAAAATAAACGTAAAAAACAAAAAGTGGAGCCGTTATGCGTTTTCAATTTCATTTTATAAGAAATTTGTAGGAATACACACAACATTAATTAGTTATGGTTATCTTATTTGTATGACTCATAACATAATCGTGTTGGACGAATTTCGATGAAATTTAGTACTGGAGTTATGTACTCATTTTTTTTTAGATAATTTCAGTCCTGGTTTTATTACCAAACTTTAAACCACAAACAGGGTAAAATCCATTCTGTTATGATTCATCTGATAATCTTTATTATTATACATTTGTGCGGATTTGTTGAATCCCTGGCGTAACAATTTTCACTAGGTATTTAGAGAAGTTAGTAAAGTTAATACACTGAAGACTTCTTACGGCTTTCTCTTCCAAATGATTTTGGTCAACAGTCGACTGCGGATATAAGCTAAACAAGTTTGAAGGGGCGCCACTGCAATTATTCTAGGTTTCTACCCAGAATTTGATTAGATCCGACAAGTTCGAAACAGATGCTGCAAGAACTATCAAGGATTTTCTCTGTGACAGAAAATTCAACTCCGTGCGAGTTCAAAGATAACGAAATTTAGCAGTTTTGCTTAAAGACAGTTGGTTACTCCTGTTTTTTCCAGCTTAAAGGAAAAGTTAAGGAATGACAGATTCTTTCTTTAAAGTAAAAAAGAAAAAAAATGGTAACAATGTACGCAAAAAAAAGGGAATGCAGTAGACTGAAAAAATGATCGAACTCTAAGATTACTCAATCATGTCTCGAAGAGTGTACTAAAATAGCAAAACACAACAAATCAAAATTGAAGTTTAAAGGAAGACCAATGGCCAATTTGGATTCCCCATCGAAAACGGAGTTAAATAGTATTCGAATTAAGAACTAAAGAAGTCTACATATATTACCTTTATAGATTCGGAAAAAAACATCTAAAAATACAGTAGAATAAAAAAAACAATCGGAATTGATTGGAGAGATAAAAACTAAGTACCAAATATATGTAAAAACATATAATTTGTAAAATATGAAATAAGCAAAGTGAAAATAAAAAATCTATAAAAATATTTGTGTTGAGTGCATTCCTATAGAGTTGCGAGATTTGGGTCTCTCAACTGTAATAGGACATTTAGGAGTATATAAGACAGCAGAATACAGGAAATAATAGACGCTTGAAATATTACTTGAAGAGTATTATTGGAGCAAATTGGAGGAAGAAGTGCTACATGAAATAAAAGCGCGCTGATCATTGAAGAAGACTTGAAAGGAAGATTAAATTCGTGGAACATGGAGTTATTAAAATGAACTATAAATATATTCGTCAAAGTCATCGAATCCTAAGATTATCCAATCATTGAAGATGTTATTGAAATATCTCAAATCTTAGAAGACAGTAGAAAAAGTATATCGAAGATATACTTCGATAAAGTGGAAAAATATTGATAATCCTATGATCGAAAATCAAGAACTCATTATAACAATAGGACTGCCCCTTGGAATTGTTATGATTATGAAGAAATAGGAGATGAACGCGAGAAAATTCATTGCTTTATTTTTTGATATATCAGATTACAGAAATGCGCAGACATACCAATCGTTTGATATTCGAATAGTAATTTTTGTAGCTGGAAGTTGAGGTTCAGATAAAAATAGATCTGACGTGGATATCTGTAATTGGTGGTAACATCATTTATGCTCGTCTTTAGGTCATGTTTGTAAATGAAATGGATATGGAAGGGAGGCTTGGTTACATTTGTTATGATTTTTCTTTGGTATTGTTTTATGAAAGGGTTTTGGAACGCCATTGTTATTGTAAGTATTTTGTATTGCATGGTACTGTTAGCCATTATACCTACAAATAGAACGTCCAATCTCTCTCTCTCTCCATAGCCTAGTCATATGAAGATATATTATATTATTAAGAATATAGCACAACATACGTAAATCGAAGCATACATCGAATCATAAAGCATTACCAAAATCACCCATCGTAGACCAATCAACTATATAGACCAATCAACTAGATATCCAATTTGTTTGTTTGTTTTTATATAATAAAGTGAATTATAGCTGTAAATGGTTTATTATAATAACCATTAAATAAAGAGTAAAATTTTTGAAATTTTCCATAAAAAGCATAAATTAATCAACAATTTAATAATTGCTAAATAGTATTATAAAAATATTAAAATTTGTTGTTTATTAATTAACCAATTACTGATTGGGACTCAACAAATCGTCCGTTTTGACATGAGCCCTATATTTATGCCGTTTTGCTGATATGGGAATAAACGGTCGCTATAACAACCACAAGATTGATTTCTTGAAACTGAAAATCTGGGACTATCTATAATTTTACACGTGAACAGCTTGGTGAATCTTATTATGAATAAATTACATCAGCGTTGTTCAGACCTCTTTGGGACACAATAATACTGACGAGAAAGGAAATCGATGACAAATTAGATATTTTTAGTACCGAAAATTTATCTGCTCTTGTGTGTGTGTGTGTGTGTGTGTGTGTGTGTGTGTGTGTGTGTGTGTGTGTGTACATGAATATGCGCGTGCTAGCACACATAGTACATATCGATGGGTTTTATACTTTTAAATTTTTTTATTCCTAAAATCCAGTAATTTGTAGAAGGTTTATAGAAAAAATAATTCTACAGATTTTGCATTTCGTTCTAGAAAATAATCTAATCAGATATGTCGCGTTATTTTTATTTTTATTTTTTTTAATCAGTGCAATAACAACCGAACATTCCAGTTTATTCAACACATCACCAAATAATTCAACAATGATGCATCACTGTTGGATTCATCATCGAAATTGAAATTAAAATGAGGTCAACATAAGAATATGTAATTCTAAGTTAATTACGCGCCACACAACCAGTTCTGCGCTTGCAATAATATTGTGTGAATGTCGGAATCTGTTGAATCTGTGTACCTGAATGATTAAAGTAGACAGCTACAATTGTTGGTGGCTAACTACATCAGCAGGTGAAGGATTTTGTTTCCGCTTCCTCAGTGGCGATCCGTGCGTCACCGGCCAAGCCCATCGATCGAAGACGGAAAGATGTGCTAAAGGTAAAGAAATCCGTGTTATTCTGCAGCATCCCACAAGTAATGGATTTTATTAAAACCTTGGATTGCTGCTCTTCTCATCCCAACACACACACGCACACACAGAGAGAGAAACACGGCGGCCCGCCCTTCTATTAAGGATTATCTTAACGCATGGACGAGTAGGGACACCTGATAATTAATAGAATGAATGCTAGCTTTGCTAAGCTTGGATTTCACACGGCGAATAGGATTGGAAACATCATTTCTCACACGCCAGATCAGAATAAATCGGCTCGCGCTCTGTAAATGCACCCTTTTGGGATCGCAGGAAAACTAATGCAACAGCGACGGATTTTTTTCAAACTTATGTTATGAATAATGAGTTTTAAAATCGTTCTTTCTTTTTCAACCGTTTACAAAATACACGTAATTAACGTGTGTGTGTGTGTGTGTGTGTGTGTGTGTGTGTGTGTGTGTGTGTGTGTGTGTTCTAGATCGTTTTGGTAAACTTATTAGGAATTTTGCAAAGCTTTATTGTTTAAATATAAATAAGGTATTAACAAGAGACATTATTTGTTCATTTAATACTTTTCTAATTTCCAGTTAATGCTACATTAATTGCAGAACAATTCATTCTTGTGGAGATAAAGGCTTTATTTTTTCATATAAAGTGCCCTAAAGATTACAACGCACGTTAGCAACAAAGAAGTAGAATATTATTCTCTAATTATGATTTTTTCATTAAAGTCCCAAATATTATTTCTGTCATTCAAGTTATTACTGTAATTTTTATTTCTTTCTTGATTGACAAAAAGAAAAATGGGGGAAAAATGAAAAGAAAGAAAAAAGTCGACAATAATTAAATTATTGATTTAAAAAACTGCCGACAGATGGCGTTCAACTTTCAAGTGAAGTGACGTCATATTGTGCACTTTTGCTTTATGGAAAACATAGGAAAAGTTATTCTTTCAAAGAGAAAGATGGAAAAACATACTTTCCCTCTTTTGTTTTTATATTCGCGAAGACAAAGATGAAGGCACATAAATTATTGAGCATCATTGGAGCCCTGTTGTATATTTCTTCCGAAGTTCTTATAATTCACTATTCTATTCCCCGTGTCTGTGACGTTCTTACTCATTCTTGTCTCCAGAACTTTCCACTGCCTACTTTTTTTTCGTTATTTTTTCCCCTTGGCCACTCTTATTGCAATGTTTTGTAGATTTGTTAGAATACTTCCTTGGTTTCGCATTGTATGTTTGTATTTCTTCATAATAGATGACTCAGGTTCAGTTAACCGATTTTTCTAGATGTCATTTCCAAGTGATTGGTAGCCTGTAAGTACATTTCTTTATCTGTTATGTGAGCTGACTACACATATCATTTTTAAGGATGTTTCCCAACACAGGGAAATGGCGCTGTGAAATTGGGTTTATTTTATGTTAGGAAATGCTACACTGCGAGCTCTTAAAAATAAATAAATGAACATATATATATATATATATATAAAAACCTGTCAACAAACTCTCTAAGAAGTGACGCAGAGAATACAATTTTCTAATGTTATAGGAATAAAATCCTGACTTTAAAAGCTGTTTATGTAAGTGCACAGCTAATAATAAAACACTTATATATATATTTTTCCGTTCTTCCAGTTAAACCATATATTTTAAGTTTTGAAACGTTGCTTTTAAGTTCAAAGCCATCTGTTTTAAAACCAAAGATCTTTAACTCCAATATGTTCATCCAACTGGAACAGAATAATTTATTCATTAACCGTTAGATAAGCAGATTGGGATGTACGGTTTCCAGTTGGAAGATCTCGGTATTTGATGTACACTTGCCCAGCTGCTTGAATTCTCACAGACGTACCTCCTCTCAGATTTTTGCTGCTCATAAATGCTTACAACACAGCAGAACACTGTTTTGGGATCCTTCATTTCCCAGAACGTCCGTTTTTGGCATGTCTAATATCGTGCCATACTATCAACTTGAAGTATATCACGAATTCTTACATACGCCATTTGTCTTCGAAGCTCAGTCCAAGTATGGTTGAAACTACTGCCACCTATTAACTTTATTCCAACCAGAAAATACATATTTAGTATTAAAGTAACACAATAAATAACTGAAATGAAATTCCCATATATTTTATTTACTTGTACGCAAAGCTTTGGACAATATTTGTATATAATTAATTTTAAAATTAAACAAAAATAGTGGTTAGCATCACCTGGTATGAAATGTCAAAATTACTATTGATTTCATCTATTATTGATAGTTCTTTTTAGGTTGGAAACAATTTCTCTGCCAAATAGGAGGTTTTCCATTTTCTTTCAAACAGATATCACCTTTCTTATATTATTTCGGCTGATCATTTTCAACTAATCAAAAAAAAACCGAATTACTCTCTCATTCTACTTCCCCAAGTCTACAGCAGGAACATGTAACTAATTAAACGGTTGATAAATAATTATATTGAGCAGAAAGGCATTTCTTCTGAGTGGAATAGATATAATAGTTAGTAAGGCTTTTACTATTGAATTTCAAAAATCTTCTGGAAGAAATTTACTAGGGGGGTTGTACTAGAATAAAATCTAGAAAAGCTTTTCGATATGTTTATTCATTAAAAATTAAAAGCGTCCAGAATTCAAATGTAATAATAGTAATTAGCTTTTTTATATGTTCATCTCTCTCTCTCTCGCAAGCCACCGGTATTAAAAATTCATCCAACTTTCTAGTCTGCAATGATCATAAAAAGGATTAACTGCAGATACACAGACAAATAAATGAAAAAACGGAATTTAAAGAATTTGGGAGAAATCAAAAATGCATCGAAGGCCACGAGGATAGTATTATATTTCGTAATGTGTTCTTCTGCTTGTTTGCTTTGCTGATAAAAAACGTTTCGACAGGAAAAATCTTAATTCATAAATATTATAATAAAATACTCAGTAAATAGATTCTAACATTTATATAAACCCTTCAGCACAGCATTGATTATCTCATAGTCGTTGTAACATGATAGTAAGGTTGCTTCTCTGTTTCCTCACTAATCGAAGGCTATAGTGTTGTTTTAATAACATTTTACTCCTCGAAAGGTTGTAAACCCCCTTAGTACTGTTACAGAGACTTAAGTTATATAAATCTTCAGATAATCATGGAATCTAAAGAATGTATATGAAAGTTTTACAAGCCACCCCATATTTAGATATTGATCCCATTTTAGATTTTTTATTTTATTTATAGGTTATGAATTCAGAATTCTGAGTCACATATCACTTGGAAATGTACCTTTAATTTATCCCCCTTAAGAAATAGGGCTCATTTGCAAACGTTTCTGGGAGATCCTTACTGATACATTCATCTGGACGCGAAATTAAGCGGATAATACTTCAGCTATTCAAATGGTAATGAATGTTTTCCCTGTCGGAACACATACATATCTCTGATAGCCACTTGCTGGTTCTCTTCAATAATATCACTCACGCAACGGCATAGTTAGACCGGCTGATTTTGTAATCCTAATAGCACAATCATTTAAATCATCTCAGCTGATGGTACCTTATATATATATATATATATATATATAGGGTGTTCGGGATAAATTTGACAGTTTCGTAAGGAAAAAGAAAATCTTCTTTGTATCTATTAAATTTAATGAATTGACAAAAAAACATTACAGGCAGAGTTAATTACAATACTATCAACAAGATTTACTCAAAATAACCACCATTAGCATCGATCACAGCTTCAATTCTGCTTCGGAACTTCGAACAAGCTGATGCTACAGTCTCCCTGGGAAGGGCCGCAAAAACTGTTTTAATTTTATCCATCAACTGGGCTTTTGTATTACTGGAAGTGCGATTGGTGTCTTTTTCAACTGCGCCCCATACAAAATAATCCATGGGGTTAAGGTCTGGGGAGTTTGGAGGCCAAACATTTGGACTGGTGAAGTCGTAGAAATTTTCAGACAACCATTTTTGACTTTTCCCAGAGGTGTGGCAAGGGGCCGAATCCTGCTGCCATACATACGGCCTACCATTGGCTACCCTTGTTATCCAGGGCTTGACTACAGTTAGCAACTCCACGAACAAAGCCCGAATTCCAATGCCAGGGTTCTTCAACACCTGTTCCTGCAGATTTGCGAGGAATTCTGCTGTACGAACGCAATCAGATCGTCTGCTAGGGATCTTTCTTCTTGCTACATCCTCGTAGTCACCATTGCAAGTCTCTAGTTCATGCCTGATTGTTTTTACTGTATTCAGGGAGCATTGGGCAGCAGTCGTAATATCCTTATTTTGATGGCGGGCACGAATCATCATGATACAAGTTATTCTCTTCCATGATTCAGGTGGGTTCCAGCTATTCATCCTTTCTGACATCTTGTATATGAATGAAGAAGGGTCCAAACTTTTAAATGAAGAGAAGTGTGTGTTAATACATGTAACTTACGGAAAAATATAATTAATTATAAATATGTCAAATTTATCCCGAACACCCTGTATATATATATATATATATATATATATATTATCTCATCTTCTTTATACCCTCTTTTACCTTGCGGTGTCGAGGGTCCATTGATCATCGGACCTCAATCCGTTTACAGGATAAGGTGGTCAGCTCTATGCCCCGGTGTATCCTATGGCCTGTAGTGTTAAGTTCTCAAGGCCAGTTTGCCTGCTTTGCGGGATGAAAAACCCCAAATAAACTGGGGAAAAAACCCTGCCGTCCACGCCCAATATATATATATATATATATATATATATATATATATATATATATATATATATATATATATATATATATATATATATATTTTTTTTTTTTTTTTACTTTTTACTTATCCTCGAACTGAAGCTCATGCCCACGTGTGCATGTTTAAAAATACTCAACAATGGATACATTGTGATGTAATATGACGTAGAATCTATCTGTTCATTTGCTCTTTATCACGTTTTAACCTTCTTTTTCCTCTAGTCTTTACAAGTAACAAAAGGAGAAATGACAAAACCGTATTAATATGGTCGACTAAAGTTTTTCTATTGACAAGCAAATAGGCGATGAAGAAGTTGCAAATTGATAACAGAGAAAAGTATAATATGTGAAAAGCGTAAAACAGCATGAACTAAAGCCATAGAAATACTAAAATAAATACAGATAATAGGAAATGAATTGCTGTTACTCATGCATGAAACGTCTGTTCTTTTCATGTGAAGGTGTGGCCCAAATGGATAAAATACTTGCGTTTATTCCATTAGATTAATATATTATTCGTGCATGAGGGAGAAACCTCTCTCTCAACGTAAATTTATTTCAGGAACTTTTTTAAGGAAATGAAAATATATTTGTACTAGCATTTATACAGTCGTATAAATCACGAATTGGACATTGTGTCTGCCTCTATACAAAGCACTCTGTACGAATTTATTAGAAGCAATTAGAAACAATAATGCAGTTTATGGTTTGTCGTATTTTTGAATTAATTTTCGCCAACTTTCATATATTGAGGAAATCTTTTAGATAAATTTATGAAGAATCTTAGTAAATTAATATGTCCGTATTGGCATGTGAGAAGGTTGTATTCATATAATAATGGTTATATTCGCTTGTATAACGTAAGAATATTGAAATATTCATTTACGTATTAGATGTACATTAATAAGATGTTCATAAAAATATATCCGCAGCGCTTTAAAATAAATAGAATGAAAAACTAACTAGTTCAATGAAAAGAAAGAAAAATCTTAGACTCCCTTTGTGTTCACTAGACTGGTTGCTAGCTATGTTTAAACCATTTTTTCTTATTTTTTTTGCAAGGTTTCTAGAACTAGTCTTAACAGACGGGACACCATGTTCCCTGTCATCAAGGAAACCTGTAGTAAGACGAACAAATATTTGCTAAGAGTTATCTGACGTTCTTAGGGTCGTGATAAAAGGTTATAAAGACTGAGGTCGATTATTACAGACAGAAATACGTTGTAGATAAACTGTGTAAAGTTAGTAGACTCGAGATGACCAAACAAAGTCCGATTTATCGCCCAATCACGCACTTGTTGAACATCATTTTGTTTTTTGATTCAATTTAAATTACTCAGTGCACTACTCGTCAAAATCATCGTCTTTACTTGCAGAGGTACGTTTTCTAATGAAATAAATAAATTTCTTAGATAAATTGAAGTTATAAAAGCTCAAAATACTCGTCAAGGAAACATATATATTTTGTTCTTTCTTTTACTATAGCAAGAATAGAAGAATTTATCTTTTTATCAGAAGCAAGTATGGTTTAGTATCATTAGGAGTTTTTTTTCATGATAAAAACTTCTATCTGATCACAGAAAGAAAGACGTAAATCACATTTTATCACCGAGTACAAACAGGACCTTGAAGTTCAATGCTGTCTCATCAGAAGATATTTTGGTTCGATTGCGCCATCTACTTTACAAATGATGATAATGACTGTAGCGAGGGACAAACGACCTAAACAAATGTATGAATTACGTTACGACTTAAATAACACGTAAAAATCTTTGATATTAAAAGGAGGATACAAAAGCAACATTTGCATCGAAAACTAGCAGTCAACGATTGCAGTTTGGAACACAACAGAACACATTGTATTAACACGAGAAACTTTTTTTTTGTCAGAATAATTTGCTGTTGCAAATCGAAAAAAAAAACGAAGATTCAATCTTGCTTAATAAATAAACAGTTTATTATGGTTATGGGATTTGCAATTTAAGCAGTTAAGAGTTTAACTCTCTCTCTCTCTCTGTGTGTGTGTGTGTGTGTGTGTGTGTGTGTGTGTGTGTGTGTGTGTGTGTGTGTGTGTGTGTGTGTGTGTGTGTGTGTGTGTGTGTGTGTGTGTGTGTGTGTGTGTGTGTGTGTGTGTGTGTGTGTGTGTGTGTGTGTGTGTGTGTGTGTGTGTGCGTGTGTGCGTGCGTGTGCCGGTTTGTTTGGAGGAAAAAATATTGCCACTGATACTAGCTAACTCAGCTTTGGTTAAAACTGTCCATTTTTTATTATAATGTTAATCAGCGTATTCTAGATTTTAGATGATATTTATTTCTTGGTGCGATACCACACACTATCCTGCTTATTGGAGTTCTAAAATGAGGGTGTGTGGGAAGAAAAGGTATCATCACATGGTAGGACACGTCATGGCATTTTACTCACGTCATAGTTAGAATAGTGTAAAGAGTCGATTATATATGCTGAATGTAAGGTCCCAACTTTACAATTCTCACTGTGGATACCAGAGGTCGGTGAACAATGGAATTGAATCTTGCGAGGTCTGTTATGTCGAACCCATTTCACCTGTGGCACAAGTCGCATCCGAGACAATATATGTTTTCGCGCTATCAAATTCATAAATTGCGTATCCTCATCAAACCTATATTGAAATAAACGGCATAATCTTGAACTGTGTTCATCTTTATCTTTGTGTACAAAGAAAGGTTTGACATCTTTAACATTCCTGTCCAGAATTATTATTTCCTCTACACTAAATGGAAAAAAAAAGAGCAAACTGGGGAAAGATGAGGACTGTCCTAGTGAAAGTGGACACAAAAGTTAAGCAGAGACTTCAGAGTCCACTCTCACAGAATAGCACAACAGTTCCAGGAATGAAAAAGACGAGAAATTAGTTCAATGAGTTCGAAGTTGAACTAGATATGGATGTTAACCAGGGCTCGCACATGATTGGAGGAAAGCTGAAAATGTCTGTTGGGGAAAAAAAAAGAAAAAAAAAAGCATAATGCAGAAACAGTGCAATATGAAGAAGTGATTGTTGGAGAAGATCTTAAAGATACAAAAATTATCTAACAGACTGTACCCTTCCGGACAGTCCGAAGCATTCTTAGGAGGTTTTGGGTGCACCATCCAAAATTCGAGAACAGTATTCTAATCCAGGATTTGAAGTTCGAGAGCGAGCGAGAAGGTCATTGATATATAAGATGAAGATCGTGGGAAGAATAAAAAACCTTGGTAGTGTCTTAAGAAATCTGATGAGAGAAAGCCATTTACCATGCACAAAATATCGAGAGAGGAAATATGAAAGTCACTGTTGGACCTTGATAGATTCGACTGCCATTTGAATAGAAAGAAAGCTTTTGCCTTTAACTCTTACGAAGCCTACTTTAGATTTGTTGCGATTCGGGATTAGTTTAAGCTGCGTGAGAAACTTCGGGTTTGACTTTATCCATTGAATTTACGCGGAATTTTTATTTTGGATTGAATTGGCACACTTGCTGGAGAATCACAGCTTAGAATAGGGTTTTTGAGTTTCCCTCATTCCGTCAAGAATTATTTAAATTATTTGGTCGGTGTGTGGATGAAGAGAGCAGAAACATGAGGCGTGGAAATCCCGGAGATCATTCCAATTGGCAGTTGTAGTGTCATAGGATATGAGGATGAGATTAGTTGGGATAAAATCAATATGCCGTAAAGGATTTAGACGAAGTGGTTCGAGAATGATGAGAATTATCTGGTATTCTGATACGTAGATTACCATGCAATACATATAAATTAGGGATAAATTATAATTTTGAAATTTAATTTATGATTTATTGTGAAATAAAATATCCGATAAGTTCTTTTAAACCGACTAAGAAAGGAATTTTCAGTAGACTTAAAAATTTGGCTAATGTACATGCATGAGCCAAAATAATAAAAATCAGATATTATAGTTTTTTAAAAAAATATATATTAAACCACTTATTTCTATTTTCATTTTTAGACTGCTAATTCATTGCAACCAGTTAATGTTTTTAAATGATTAATATATTTCATCATCATCATCAAATTCCTGCCGGGTACCCTCTAGGGTGGGGGGGTGTACATGATATGATAGTACTACATGAAAAATTACATCGTTACTAACTTCCTATCTACAATTTTCCTCCAAATCAATCTTTTCTGTCAAGACTCCATCATTAGCAGATCTTATATTTCTATCGTCTAAGGCACTTTGTACCGTATCAATCCACTTATATCTTGGTCTTCCTCTGGATCTTTTTCCTGTCAACCTGGCAGAGAACACTTGTTTTGCTAATCTTTCCTCTCCCATTCTGTTTAAGTGACCATATACCACCCGAGATTAGCTCTGCTAATGCATTCCTGAATGCTAACAATTTTACAGGTCTTTTTTATGATTTATTTTTTATATTTTAAAAATATATTTTAATAATAATTAATTAGTAAATTAGTTATGTGACTCTCACCCGCAAAAGGTTATAAACCCATCACACATTTAGCACTATAGATGGACTTAATTACATTCATCTGCATGTAATTAATTTACATGCAGATGAATTTCACATCGGCCCATGAAATTCATCTACATGTAAATTAATTATTTAAAAAATTCTTTTAAATTATTAATGAATTAAAACTTTAATTAATAAATTAAGAGTCTTATAGCTCACTTGGTTTTGATGGAACCCTTTAGTGGAAATATCAGGGTTCGAATCCCGTCTACGATATGAGGAACTTTTATAACGCTTTTCAATAGAAGGTAAGTCAGCCGGTCTAATATGGAGGAGGAATCCAGTAAAAAATGATAATCTTATTATTACCAGATTGGACTCAAGTCCGAAATTAGCATTTATAAACAGATCACGTCTATGAGAAAAAAGGTAATGCCTATTACTACTCGGTCTCTTAGACGAGGATTAGTAACAAACAGACCGTAAAAGAGCAACGTTGTCTTAGCAGACGTCACAGGTAAGTCTGTTGAAAGAAGAGAGAGATGTAGCAGTTTGATCAACCTCCATAAAAAAAAACAAAAGCTTCGTAACATAGTATATTGTGGCCATGCAGCTGCTCACAAACCCAGGCTGTCTCCCATTAAGTCTATGCGATTACTGTTGCGATGGAGCCAAGAGTAAAAGCAATGGCTATTATGGCAAGAGTACTGTGAGAGATACGTTGCGCTGTAAAATGCAGGTATCTGATGTGCCAGAGTGAGTCTACAGAATAACAACCCTGAAAGGAACGCTCTTCAAGTGATGAAATAACAAAACGATAAAATTCATAACAAAATTGGAGAACAGCATATAATCATTAGAGCCAATGATGTTTTTGTAGAATATTTTGAATACGTGCTATCAGTTTTATAGAATTTAAGAAATTAAGACGAGAAAAATTGAAATTAAAAATATATATACATATGTTCATTGTTATAAATAATTCTATAGATAATTATAGATAATTCTTATAAATAATTTATAATCTATGACGTAATAATTATGATTATTGTTGTATAGTTTTGCACATTACTGAATACAGTCTTTGAGAAATAGTTTCTGCTTTTCAATGTTTTGCTGTTGTTCTGCATACTTCCCAGAACTTTATCATATTTCATGTTTGCATGAGATTATTTGTTTATTTTCATTTGTTTGATAGCAGAATTTCTTTTTGTCTTTAATATTTTCATAAAATGAGGCTACTCATTTTATGAAACCTTTTTTTTATGTTAGCATCTTCAGAAGTCTGTCTAAAGTGGTCATTCCAAATTTAGGAATTTTTTTTTAAATTCCTCCGTCAGACTACCTGCTTTATCTTTCATTTTGATGGCATACTTTTATATGTTTTCGAAAGTTCTTTCATTGTGCTTTATGTATTAATTCTGGACTATCATGAATAGTAACATTCTGACGTATATTTGCTTTTTTTATTTATCCTGTTTTATTTTGCTTCTTTACATTTAATGTCATTTTATTTTTTGTTTTAATTCTTAGAAGATAAAGTATAGTAATTTTTCTTTTATCTGTTTCGTCTTCTGATTTTACAGGTCTATTATTTCAGAAGTAAAACAGTTATTATTAGCTCTCTCTCTCTCTCTCTCTCTCTCTCTCTCTCTCTCTCTCTCTCTCTCTCTCTCTCTCTATCTATCTCTGTGGTGTTTGTTTTTTGCATCTAGTATTGCATTATCTTCTTTTTCCACACATTCCTGTGTTGTCAATGATTAATTCCTAATTTTTAACTAAAAAAGAGTCCACGCACTGGTAGACGAGTATCCCCGTGGAAATGGTATTGTGATAATATTTTTTTTTCAGAAATTCGAGTAATTATTCTCGCATCTGGACAAATATCAACTATATACTGTTTCAGACATAAAACATATTTAACATTTAACATATATATATATATATATATGTTAGGGATAGAGATCACAAGATGGCAGCACTTTTCTCCGTAATCTCGTAAACTCTTTCCTTAAAAGTTTTGATTCATTGACAGCTTGAGCTCATTATCAGTTTTTATTTCCTTTTCAATATTGTGATAATTTCTATTATTTAATTTAAAATATGATTTTCACTATGATTGCTGTTCCTTCTCTATGTATCCCATCTTTATTTCGTCAGTAAAATATTCTTACATTTTTTTATCTTAATGTATTCTTTATCTGTCCAATATGCATCTCCTGCCTACTGAATTCCAGTTAAATTTTTAATTTTTTTCTTTGTTTTTGTTGTTGTTGTTGTTGTTCTTCTTCTTATAATAATAATAATTAAAAAAGCACTTTATTATGTCTTGCATACATATAATGATTACATTATAAAATTATAGAAATTACAATATTTTAAAGTTATAAAAATTACATACATATAATAATAATAATAATAGTGTTTTAAAAATTCAATAATTTTTATTATTAAAATTATTATTCTATATGTGTATGTATATGTGTGTGTGTGGGGGGTGTATATGTATGTATATGTGTGTGTATGTATATGTATGTATGTATATATGTATATGTATATGTATGTATGTATATATATATATATATATATATATATATATATATATATATATATATATATATATATATATATATATATATATATATATATATATATATATATAAACGAGAATAGACTGATCTGATAATGGAACTTATAAATAGATTGAAATCACTATGTAACATATACCAACAAAAATAACAGCTCAAGCAATTCAATAGGACAATAAGGAAAATAGAAATTGAGCATGTGATGTTGTATCTTATTTAAACAGTGATTGTAAAAGAGGTGTCATAAGTATATTGTAACGAGTAAATGAAAATGCCTAATAGAATTAGCAGCCTATGTACAAATTGTAAATAGCTGTATATATATTTATCTTTAAATGTATACAGCTGCTGTTGTTGATACAAATAACCTCAGTAGAAGTAGCCTCAAGAAATGTAAATCAAAATGTCAATTAGAATAAGCATTCTATGTACAAATGTATATATATTTATTTTGATTGTACATAGATGCTTTAGTGTTAATAAAAATATACTCAGTAGAAGTGGCGTTTGACCACACGAAGAAAGTTTGGTGGTTCAAATCTAGTCGCCGACTAGAGGAAATTTATCTAAGCCTTTTTTTTTTTTTCGACCGGTTCCCGAGTTAGTCGATCTCTGGCACGGGCTAGCGGGTTTGTACTCCAGGAAACTCGGGTTTTTTCGTCCCGTAAACTCAAGAAAATCGACCATCGAACCCACACTATTTTCAGACATTAAAAAAATATATTGTGTTAGGGTTAGGGGCCACGAGATGGCGGCACTAGCTTGCCGCCTTCTTCACTGCGTACCGATGAATCAGTGATAGCCTTGGGCCAGCTATCTCTCTGATTGGCTACCAGTGGAGATTGAACTGCCCACTCAGTCTCCAAAAGTTAGATAGGGTAAACGGCCCTGCCTACTCCTTATACGAGAACAAATAGGCGTTAGCTGGTTTTTAAATTTTTTTTATTATGCATTTACAAAACATGTTCTAGTTGTTTTTTTAACAATGAATTTCATACAAATTTTCCTTTTTTTGTATAATGTATTAATACTAGTTACTGTAGATGGTAATTTATAGTTGCAGTTGAATAAGATTACATTTTTTAAACAGTATTTATAGTATAACAATAAGTTATATATATTTTACAATTTTTGCTTTTAAAGTATTTAAACGCTGTAACACTTCAATGCAATAAATGAATTTTTCTTTCTTTCTGTTGATCTCGGTTGAGATGTAATGTCTCAGCTTCCATCCTCGAAGCTTTTTAGTAAGCTTATCTGAGGATGACACTGGTCAGATTTTTTTTATTAATTTGATTGCTGTGTTAGAAGTAGGCTGATGTTTGAGAGGTCAAATGAATAATCTGAAAGGTCTGATCAAAATTAAATTGCCGATATATTCTGGTGTTATTACATCTGTCTTGATGGTTCACATTCATTTTTATTGTGGTCTTCTTTTTGAACTAATTAGGAGACTTTTTGGTTTCACTGTGGAAGCCTTTCTATGTCTTCTGAGCTTTTGATTTGTATCGGTTTTGAAGTTTATGACTTCCTCAAGAATATCTTGGGGTCTCTGATCCACAAAAATTGGTAATTGTTTTCTGTTTTTGCTTTTCTTGCTTGGTACAACAGATTCTGGTTGAACGGTGTTAACTATTCAGATAGGAAGATTGGTGTATTGTCTTGCAATGCGTTCAAGTCCTTAGCAACAGTTTTTTTTTCTGTCTGCTGGTTTTTATGAGATTGTCTCTTGTGGACTTACTTGTAAGACGAACTATGACTGGTGCAGGTCATGGCAAGCCCTGTTTTTTGCTCTTCTTGGGAATCCAATTTACTGTCTGGATGTTGATTGCATAGCCTAATTTTTAAAACTACATCTCTGAGGTTTTCTATAGGCAGTTTTAGGAAGACCGTTTATAACAAGATCTTCTTCATATTGTTGCTGATTTAAACATTCACACTGTACTTTTAGGAATTCTTTTATCAAATTGTGTTGCCTGTCGGTTAGTGCATTAATGTTGATTTTAATGTCTTTTACCGTTTGCAAGATGTCTTTCACTGCTAAATTATTATGTTTGACCAAATCCTCATATTCGCTAGATTTTTTTATTTGTTCGTTCTGTTTATCAAAGAGTTCTTGCATAAGATCTACTAAGCTGGCTTTCATAGTCTCTAGACCGTTTTCTATTACTATATTTAAGGAGTTCAAATGATAGGACTCACCTATATTTTTTTCAGTTCAGTTTGTCGTCTGATTTTTCCTCCGGTATAATCGACTGCGCCACAGGTGGCTGCTGCTTTAGGTGCGTTTCTTTGTTCTCCCTGCAGAGTAGACATTTCCATTTCTCGCGTGTTGCACTGGATTTACGTTGCCAGGTTGTTTCTGAAAGGCCGGCACATGTAAAGTATAGATTCCTTTGGCATTTCCTACAGGTTATATGATTTCCGTCGGATGATAAATCCTTCAGTCATGACATTTGATGCACTTCATGACTCACCTTTCTTTCCTTGAGCAACTGTAGTGTGATTGTAAAGATGGCAACGTCCTTTGTTCTTCGCTCGTTGTTGACCACGGTCCTTTCTGTTCCACTCAAAATTTGGTTTCTTCTTAGCCGATTTCAGTGAAATTTTTTATCACTGTTTTCGGTGTGACAAGTAGAGTGACTTGGGAACACTTTCAAATTAAAAACAGGAGTTAGAACCACTTTAAAACTATAAAAAACTAGAGCAGCGATATCACCTGTATTGTATGTCCGTTTGTATGCCTACACAGTGCCTTCTCATATAATAATAATAATAATAATAATAATAATAATAATAATAATACTTTTCCTAGTTTAAGTAATGTTTTAACATTAATCGTTAATATTCTAGTAACATTCTTTGCTGATCACTTTTCATACTTGGCATCTCCCTGTCTTAAGTGGTCTCTGGGAAGACTTTCTGGTTTTGCCTTACGTGAAAACAGTGAAAATCTCCTGTGACTGTTTCTAGTCATGGTAGTTGTAGTCCAAATACTACCGCAGTTAACTTTTAATCTTCTGCTATAGAATCCATTATAAGAATAGGGCTTGACACTTTGCAGACAGGGTATACTTCCACTCCAAGAAATAAAAGAAGAGGAGGGGGAAAGGCATCATCCCCTAGCCTACAAATATTATAATAGCCTTGGAGAAGGTGCAAGAGAAGAAAGAGAGAAAGAAAAACAAAATAAGGTGGGGCTGGTCCGTAGGCAATATATCGCAGGTATTTTACAAGAAATACGATAGATCTAGCATCATGGACTTCGGTTTATCACTTTTGTACTCATAGAGTGACCCTAGAGCGGTGGTTAAATTCTAAACGAATAAGCTCCGGGGAAGTTAAAGTAAGAATCATAAATGTGAGGCTATTGCTAGATTGTCGCAATATATTTTTTTAAATTTTATTTATTTATTTATTCTAGTGGAGTTAAAGCCATCAGGTCATCTTTTCCACATCACCAGAAACATTAAATACAAATACAGCGTTTTAATATTATCGCATTGCAACTGATGGGAATCCTGTGTTTCTGTGGATTCGATATACAGCCTTCTTTCTCTTCAGAAACTACACACAAACTGTCATTACAAACTCGTTTTGTATTATCACTATCATCCGAGCTATTTTTCAGTTTAAAGAAGGTACCAATGTACTTATCCATAGTCGAAAGAGTAGCCTACATAAACACAAAAATATTACATAATTTTCTTTGTGCTTCTCACAATCAAGCTTTGGTAAACAACTGTTAATCTGCTGTTCTATTGTGGGTTACACATGCCTCACCACTGTATTCAACAGAAAAACCAGGAGCTACCATCAACTCTAAGTTTAATCGCCGTGCCACTACCATGATCTCTCGCCTCAAGACTGGCCACACAAGACCAATCAAGTTTAGCAATGGCATCGTAGAGCCTTCCCCATCTGCAAAATCTGTAACATCGAGGAAGCATCACCACTGCATTTACTAACTCGTATGAATATTTCTGAATGTGAACTTTATAACAACCCAGAAAAGGTGCTGTAGAAAATACATGAATTTGACCTCTATGATCTGGTGTAATAACGTCATGGAATAATAATAATAAAAAAAATGGTTACTGACTGTTGCTGACAGTGTTGCCAACCAGAAAAGACAAAATATCGCTATGAGTCTATCAAAGTTCCGCTACACTACGCTGCAATAATGTTTGCTTGCTAATCGCTGCAAGATAACGCATTACAAGAAGCTCCAAACCTCCCCGACCCTTTCATCACGCGTTCGTAATCAGGGGACTGTTAATATTGCTTTTATATACTTATTCAAAACTGTAAACAGTTGTTGAATAATAACACAATAATGTAGGCATAATTACTGTAAAGGGGGAAAAAAGTCACAAAACAGAAAAGTGTTCTGGGTCCAGGCCCGGTGCCTAAAACAGTTTCGGGCTCCGGAGGGCTCCCGCTGAATTTAACCACTGCCCTAGAGTGATCTACAGCAGAGGATTAACAAGTCGGCTAGCTTGCCAATTCTCTAGTTAATCATCGGCTTTCCCGTATGCGATAACATTGAATGCATCCTGTGAATGTTCGTGTTCGCAATATTTTGCATGTAATTGCTACACCAAAAACAGTCACATGCTAAAGTGCACGAGGAATTGGACAGGTACCTTCAGAGACTAATCACTTAGGAGAGATGTGAAGTTAATGTCAGAATATTAGTTAAAATACAATAATCTAAATTGTAAAAAGAAGAACTAAAATTTTAACTGTAATATAGTTGATATGGCAGGACTTTGGACAGGTAAAGAATATACTGACATCAAAAACGCAAAAATTTCGAAAAATTCTAGGATTAGTAAAAGTTGGAAGCTCAAATTAATGTAAGCTTTCTAATGTTGAATTATGTTTCATTAAATTTTAAAGAAACTATCCACGGAGTTTTATAAAGTTGAATAGTCAAAGTGTTATGTAACTTTTGACTAATGATCTGATGTCTCATGGATATTATTATTACAGTATTGGTAGTAATTATAGTAGGAGCAGTAATGTATTCAATTTTTTGAAAGGAATACTTGGCATAACTGAAACTAACAACTGTTTCATAGAACACGTGATAAATATAACATATCAGAATAACGAGGGTAACATCTTGTGGATGTTACATTGCTCTTATTCACACATAAAGTCCCATCAGCAGTTTTACATCGTTTACTGACCGTCTTTAATCGACTTTCAGATGAACCTACGAATAAGATCTCTCACATGTATCACTTAAATATCGTTCCCATATTGACTAAAGCGAACAAATAATGAACATAAACCAACTAGTGCATATTACTCTTCAAACGCACTACTTACAAGATGTATTACCACAAAACACTAGAAAAATAACTTTACAATCTATACGCGAGTCTGTAATGGCTCCTGATACTCTCCGGAGATGTCACGTAATAATAATATCGATCTTGGAGACCTTCTTTTTTATTATACTAGCTACCTTATAGAATTGTTCTTCGATTTTACTTTTCTGCCTTTGGCAATCTCGTTTCATATGCAGATTCTCTTTCTTCACTGCACTTATCAGTTTCCTGGTTTCATTTATTTTTAAATAGTTTAAGAGGGATAAAATATTTAGCAAAAGATTGTTAAAATAGTGAAAACTAAAATTCAGAGTGTGAAAGTAGAAAATAAAGATGTTTTAAAATTTTTATATGTTACTTTGTGGTCTTTGCAAATCATTTTAATAATTTCTCTCATACTAGATGGACAAAAGAAAGATTATTTTGAATTATAAGTTCGACTTTATCACTAAATAGAAAAACTTTCCTGTACTTTTTACCAGCTTTTCTAAAGTTAGCCTTTGGCACAGGAAAGTAGGGAATTTTTCCTAGAAAAGCCTCAGCTTTTTAATCCCACAACTC
This sequence comes from Typopeltis vanoorti, assembly GCF_054136105.1. Lineage (NCBI taxonomy): Eukaryota > Metazoa > Arthropoda > Arachnida > Uropygi > Thelyphonidae > Typopeltis > Typopeltis vanoorti. The sequence goes on along the minus strand of NC_143557.1, from coordinate 72,716,092 downwards.
AAAATTGATCACAGTAATACTAGTTTTGCTTAACAACACCAGATGGCAGCAGTTATTGGTCATATTCTTAACACATATTAACATTAACACTAAGATTTGGAAAAAATTCTAAAGATTAGGAAAAAAATTAATTCGTCTCTGGAGAATAAAACTGCATTAAGTGAGAAACAACATTCAAATGAGTTAATTATTAATAAATAGAAAGATACTTCATAATTAATCTTTTTTCTTTCTATTCTGCTTGCTGAAGCGGTATAAATAAAATTAAGATGTCATAGCTCGGTGACATCAAGTGCTTTTTTTTTTATTCTTAACTTGTGTCATATATTCATTTTTATCATATTACTGTTCATTGAAAGATTGTTCACGAATATCAATAATATTAATGAATATTCGTATTAAAAAAATAAAAAAATAATAAAATATAATTACAGATGCAAAATTAGCGAAAAATGGTATCTAACCCCTTATTTCACCTACAGTATTAATGAGCTACGGGTGTAAAACCTTTTGTGGGTGGGACTCACATAATAAATACTTTTAGATCTGTATATAAAATATATATATATATATATATAAGATATAATAGCAAATCTTGTTTGTTTGAATAACGAACATGGGTAGAGGTGAAAGGAAAGGATGTTCTACGTATTTGCATTTTGGAAAAAAGTCTGTAGAGGGAACATCATTGGCTGTGTCTCATATTACTGGAAAGCTTGAAGAAGGCCGCGGAATTACTGATTTGCCAGAGAGGTTGGAATCTCGCATAGCACTGTATCCAGACTCTGGGCAGCATTTCAAACCAATTGGAATGTGTTCCAGACGTTGCCCTGGCTTTATCATGGAACATAAAGACGTATTTTTGGTTATAACAGCAAAACGTAATCAACGCATCTCGGCAGGTCAGTTTGCAAGTCTGCTACATTCAAGCACAGATATGCGGATATCTCGACAAACTGTGGGAAAACGTCTGCGACAAGTAGGCCTATACGCCCAAAAGCTTGTAGTCTGCGTTCCTTTATCCACAGCTCATCGTAGAGCACGTTTTCAGTGGTGTTGTATTCGGAAAAATTGGACAAGACACCAGTGTGCTAATGTACTCTTTACAGATGAGTCATTTTAGTCTGTAATGCGATTCTCGTCAACACTTGATCTGGCGTGAAAGTGGCACTGCTTACCATCGCGAGAATATTCTTGAAAGGGATAGATATAGCGGTAATGAGGTCATAGTGTGGGGAAGACATTATACTTAATGGACACACCGAACTACAAGTGCTAGAAAAAGGGACTATGACTAGTGAACGATAGTGCAACGAAGTTCTTCAATGTCATGCTTGATTGTTTGCTGGTGCTGCAGGCAAAGAATTCAGTTTTATGGATGAAAATGCCACACCATACACGAGCAATAGAAATACTTCTGCAGACTAAGGTTATTAATCGAATCGAGTGGCCAGTACACTCCCTAGATCTCAAACCCCCATAGAGCATGTTTGGGAGACGCATTGCTGCTCGAAATTCCCCCTCCAGAAAACAAACAAGGCCTATCCTTGCTCTGAAGGAGGAGTGAGCCAGTCTGCCTCACGCACTCCCGAATTACTTTGTGCTAAGCATGTTACGACGTTTTGAGAGCTGCATCGCAGTTTGGGGGTGGACATATTCCATACTGAAATGTCTCTCCGTATAGTTTTCTGTAAGCACTGTACATTAATTCCTTAACTACATCCTTAGGATATTTGTAGCTTTTGCCAAAAACGCATTGTAATTTAATTTGTACGAAATTTATAACACAGGTTTGTGTAATAAAGTTTATTAGTATGCTGGCAATAAATTTATGTCCACATTTGGCTGTAGTCATGAAATTTTTTTCATATACAGTAGTTCATCCTTAGTTTTTGGACACCAGTGTATATTAGAAATGTCTAAATCATCTGAAAACATATTATATTAACAAATAATAATAACACTTGTTTGTCTGAAGGCATTTCCTTGGTGATAGCGGTGTAAATGAGCAATCACATCATCCCGTTTAGCGGATGGATATTATTCTGATTAAAACGTTTATAGGAATAAAATCATGCTTCGTTAGTGTTCGTAATAATGTTATACTAATTAACAGAAATGATGAGAAAGGAGGGAGAAAATGAACATGACTCGAGGACAGCTTCTATAGACAATTTAATCTGCTGTAATCCATTTAAGGTGTTTGTGAAATGTGAGTCATTATCTACTTTCTATCTCTCCGGGTTTTTTTTTTTTTTTTGTCTTTCATATTGTCGCTGATAGTTATACATATAGCTTGCGGCAGTTTTCAATCCTAAGAAGTTTCATTAGTCATTTTATAATTTTATCAATTGACAGATTAATATTAAATGTATTTTTATTTTATCGCAAAGAATAGCCATCTCCATGTTGTCTTAACTTAAAGTACAAACTTGATTTCGGATGATTTTATTATTATTATTATTATTATGTTTTTTGAATCCATAAATCAGGGTTATATTCAGCAACATTCAAACTATTAAGATTTAATGGCGTCATTAAGCGGTGTCCCTCATGAGATAATGATCTTTTCAAGGGCCTATTCCACTGTACAGGAATGTCTGTAGTTAGAATATACTCCTATTTAATGAGGGCATTAGCGACCGAATAACACCGGCTGGTAATATATTACAGGTATTAACCTAGAGCTAGCCTAATGAGAAAACGTGTGGGCTAAATCACTCTAAATATCTGCACTTGTTACAAAACAAGCCTTCTACGCATCGGTTAAAAATAAGCTAGATACAGCCACCACCACCACCCCTAGAAACGCTCCTTAACAACACCCAATCAAAATTTACTCGTGGAGCAACAGCGAGGAATTAATTTATGGGAAAATCGTTCTTATTATATTTCTGTAAGGCAACTTGGGTTATTGGTAATCTTTAAAAAAAAAAAAGATAGGCTTGTCTGTTTTGGAGACGAAATTCTTTTTACACCAAGTACCTGATTAGCCATCTTCCGTCAGGATGACTAGCTCAGTACTTAGCGAAAAGCTCTAATTTTTTCCCTTGTCAATGCGATTCGAACTTTTAACAGTTTTATTCACAAGTAAAACAAAAAATAATCTATTGTTATGGGATCGACTGCACGAAGTTTAGTTATCTTCATATGTAAAAAGTACAACAATATTAAAAAAACATAAATAAATAATTTATCATAATCAAAATTTATTGTAATTTTTGCAATATAAGAAGAAAATTTCATTGTATCATATATCAATACACCATTATATTTTATGTATGCAAGAAAATGAATTGAATTCACTTTATGTTGAGTATGATGGAGGGCTAAATGATCTGATACTGATTATCAATTCTTTTTAGGACCTTTAGGGTAACGAATGGCAATGCTGTAGCCAATGAAGTTTTAACTGAGGTTCGGCTATTGCCGCTACCCAGCAATGACTAGAACGTTTAGCTCAATAACACCCCATCCACACAGATCTTCTTCATTCAGATGATGGGATAAAGAGTCGAGGACTCAGTTCTTTTAAGAACACTTTATGTTGAACATATGACATCTGAATACTCTAATAGCATTTATTAGAAATGTTATATATTTTTGCAATGTAGAAAGATGGCAATTATATCGTATATTTTATTGTAATAGGACACTTATCTTTTGCATGCAAGGAAAGATAGAAAATTCACTTCGTTTTCATTTTGTGTTGAAAATAAAAGTAGAGTATCATTATATTGTGAATCACTTTCTAAGAAAGTAGAATTCAATAAGGTCATAATTCAATTCTTGGCATCTTTGAATATGAATATCTCTTCCTTCAGAAATCGGCAGATTCGTGAAGTGAGCTAAGCTCTCACCTCACTCAACTGGTGATGTAGCATCGACTCTGACAAAAAAAAAAGGCTAACAAAAAAGGACTTGTCATTTGAAGATACAATGCATAGTTTAGACAAAAAATTGTAAAAAATATTTTTTTTAATTAAAAAAAATTAAGCCGTTTTTTCTGTAAATTTCAAACAGCAGCAAACGCATTCAAAGATTGAAAAATTTCCATTTTCGTCTTCTTTCGATATCATTTCATTTGCATGTCTATCTGCATTTTACTTCTTGCAAGAACCTTTTTTTTCTCTGTTAATTTTAGCAAAATAATGAATAAAAAATCAAAATAGGTAGAGAAACGCAAACTTTTCTTTTTACCTGAATAACTATCGGGAGTCCAAGCGATAAACCAACAGTCAATAAATGTTGACTAGTAATGTAAAAACCATACTAACCTGCAGGATGAATAAAAGGTATAAATAAATGTTTTATTTTATGGAAACCCAACAAAAACTTAAGAAGGACGAAGTTAATTCTCTCAAGGAGAATATGAATGCTTGTAAGGATTTTGGGGAGAGAAAAAAAGTCCAAAGATGTTGACAGAACAGGTTTACAAGATGCTATGCATTTAGAAATATGCATACATTGAATATTTTCAATTGAATCAAGATGTGAATCATTATAAGCAGTTTTTAGCAAAAATGCGTGACACTCACAAAATATACATAAATTCTCAGATAACTCGCAATTTTTTGTATAAATACAAACATTACAAATGAACGATATTTTAATAATATTCCATTTACGTGAGTTTCGAAGTGCATATTACTATGTTTGTAAGATACATTGCCATTTCAAACAGAAAATAAACGAAACCTCACTATTTCATTTGCGTATGATTAAAAATCCATAACATCGCTTTGTATGTTCAGTGACACGAGACGAGTTTGTTCCGGGATTCAGTGGTTTGAGAGTTTAGTTGATTCTTCCTTTCGCAAGATATACTAACTTAAATGTATGAATTGTTCAATTTTATTTCTTTTTTTTCTGTAAACAGTTTCCGGATACTACGTGTCCCGCCATATTCTTATACATTTTTTTTAAAATAGCAGCTTAATTGATTCCAAGAGAACTGAATCATTTCTCAGAGCATCAAGATGAGCTGATACTGAACCTACGCAACTAGCAAGCTGGAGTGAAGAACCGCTTGCACTTTTACGGAGTTAAGTCACTCAACAGCAAAAATCTCATGAGAGAGAGAGGCAGGAGACAATTGTTGGTAACTAGAGACGGGAATCCACAACATATTTCTATTACGAATGAAATGACGGTGGAAAGGAAAGTCATAACCGGGCTCATGTGGAGTTAGAGGGTTCCCCCCTCCCGGAAACTCGGTTTTTTATGTCGCAAAACAATCCAACGGGCTATAAGAACACAAGCAATTAATAAACATAATACACTGGCCACATAATCTGAGTTGTTTCAGCTGTAATTTCAAAAGAATCCAACCTAATCTCTGTCTTATCGTCGTCTCATACTGAAATAGCAAGATCCCCCCCCCCCCTCTCCCTGAAACTCGGGTTTTTCTTCTCGTAAAACAAACTGGCTTGGAAACACCTGCAGTTAACAGACATAATACAGACACCTTGCTTAGCCTACTAGTAGTTGGTCTAGTTTCTAACTAAACTAGACCAACTACTTGATTTCTGCTGATTTTTCAGTCTCCTAAAATTTACGCTAGTATGACAAACCTTTCGATCTTCTAAAACCAATGGATTTAACTTGCAAAAAACTTCTAAGTAAATCCAGAATTCGAATCTATGTCAAAGTGGTTTGTTTTATTCTTAATGTCACTAGAGTAGTTAAATTCTTTATAAATCAAAGAAATTAAAGATCAAAGAAAAATTTCATTCTTCACAGTCTTCGAATACACGTGGGAAACGACCTATGAGAGGGGGGATATATAAAGGAAATGTAGCAACGACTAACTTATCGTTCTCTTATTTCATTCCGTCAACGTCTGTGCTTTTTGAATCCCCCACACAGTTTTTCCCTAAGGGCTAAAATGTTCGACTGTTCAAAAAGCATATCAACAGGTTTCTCTTTTTCCACCTGTCCGGTTGCTCACACATTTGGCTTATTTATTATTGGTTTTGCAATCACTCGTATGCGGGGTTAATATTAAAAAATCCTAGTTTGAATTAAAATTCAATTCAAAAACTTGCATCATTATACCGCGATGAAAAAAAAAAATCTTGACTGAGAAAGTAACCCAAATATCGGCGGATTTTCTTTTAATACTAGAAAGTCTCGCATCTGAAAAGCATTTCCAATTGATACTTGACACCCGAAGAAATTGTGAAGCAAGAGAAATAACTGGAAAGTAAGTTTAATATTATTTACCATCGAGAGAGCCACACAACAGATTGATCATCTTAACTTTGCACGTGCATCTCAAATGCACCTACTCTTCCATTGATAGAACACAAAGAATCGTTGAAGATGGGAAGCATGTCTTATTTGAAATTGGAAACTGCAGAAATCCTTCTGATAATAATTTTAGTTGAAGAGATTTCGTTTTCCAGGTATATATGATAAAGCAGTCATATATCCAATACCATTAAAGACTTGAAAGCGGATCTGCTTTGGTATCAATCGAAATAAAATGCCTTTTTCAGAGCAGTCTTCCTTTTTGTACGATATTTATCGTATTAGATGAAAGCTAAATCTCAGTTTTAAAAAATAGCGAAAGTAAATAGCAAAAAATCCTATCTCTGATATGATTTATTATTTAAAAATAATGTATTTGTTCATTGAAATAAATATCTTTCTTCACAACTTTAGATCAATAGAATTACTTTTTGATTGGCCAGGGTCACAGAATATTAAACTTTGTGAAATATCCAAGTCCTACATAATACGAAAATTCCATTGTCCTTAAAATATCGTTTCATTTCACGTGACTTTTTTTCATTGTTGTTATCGTCATTATTTAATTGTTACTTTCTCTGTAATTATTAGTCTGCATTTTATGTCGAAAAACAGTATAATTAACAAAGAATACATCGTAGAAATAAAGTTTTCTTAATTCCCTCGAATTACTAAAAAAAAAAGGGGGGGGAGGACAATGAACATGAACAATTACCCACCTTGAAGCCACAAAACATTTCAGAGGGCACAGAAAACGAGGATCGATTTTCTCTTCAACTCAGACTGCACCTCGCTAAAAAAAAAGAAAAAAAAAAGAAAAAGAAAAGAAAAAAAGTTTGTTGTTTGATGAAGCCAAAATAAAGACGAAAAACTTAATGTGCGTCCTTACTTGACAACACACGTCTTATCATCTATTAACGAGTAGTGCACTTCGTCTTGAATTCTAAATAATGAGAGCGCCGTCTATCGGGCGCTCTCATTATCGGGCGAGCATTCACGTCCTAAGCAGTCGATATTATAAATTTAGTGGCAATTGATGAACTTGTTGAAGGAATGAGGATCTTGATTAAGTACCATAAATAAAATTACCGCTGGAAACAAAGGTGAATTTTCGAGGGAAAAAAAAATCATTCGTGTGTGGGCGTCAGACTGGCGTTCTAAATATCCGTTATCAGTTTAAAATGGCAACAATTCAATGGAAGAGTAAAACTGTTTTAGTTAACTTCTTAATGACAATATAAATCAAACGCAATTCAGACAGCGATAACACAGAATTCGTTAAATTAATTCAAAAGTCGGCTTGAGAAATCCGGAACCATTCCAAGATATTTTATTATTCTTAAAAACCATTAGAAAATGCCTTCAGATAAAACGCGAGACCAGAATGTCGTTTCCGGTGAAGCAAACATCATTTGTTACAAAGTACCGGTCGTTGCATTCAACAATAAATAAATGAAAAGAGAAAAAAAAATTCAGAATAAAAAAAAAAATCTGTTGGTGGCATCACTCGTAATACACCGTGCTTCCCATCGTGACATTACGTCTGTTCCTAATGACCTCATCTATCACGAGACCCGTGATCATTTCTCGGTCGCACAAATGTCAATGGAATGTCGCTCGTGTTTTTAATACACCGGATTTTAATAGCACACGTAAAGAAGCACAAAAACCTGGAAATGTTGGCAGGAATGCTAAGATGCCCAACAAAGCAATAAATCCAAGATTCGTCCCCAAAAGGCAGGAAACTTAAAATTCACGACGGTTTTCAAAGAGAGAGAGAGAGAAATAAATAAAAATAAATAAAGAGAACACGCATAAAAATTGTCATGATCTCAAAAGTTTCTTTGTTTTTTTATGATGTGTGTTCCACGGCTGGTTTGAATGTTTAAAGAGAAATCCAAAGGTTTTATCGAAAAAAAAAAGTAATCTATCGAGGTCCAAAACAACCATATTGTAGAATAAAATAAACTTTCTGCGCCCCTATTCCTGAAATCTTTCGTATGAGTAAAAGTGCGGAACCCTATAAATCTAGCCTTAGCAAATACGTATATTTCCATATTAAATCTGATTTAACCAAGATTTTGCGCTAAGTCAGGAGGAACTAATATTACTAACCGCATAGTCGGATACCTAATTGGTCTAATAGCGGATCCTGTGGGTGGCGTGGACCGTTGGCTAATTGTCACAACTGTATTCGCCACGAAATTGAGCCGTAAACTTGATTGATCCACGTTCATCCCCATGTCAATTTACATACCATTACTCGCTTCGCCTTCTGATAATGACCTTCTGAGAAAACGATGACTTCCACAGAAACAGCTGTGCGCGCCGTGCACGATATTAAACACCCCTTTAAGTGTAGTTAAAATCCCACCATCTTCCCAATCGGGTAACGACGAAGTTCATCTCAAGAGAATAAGTTGAGTAAGTAAACGATGTTCGTGGGATTGATTTGAAACGTTAAAAGAATCCTCGTGGAGAAAACACAGTTAAAAGATACCGTCGAACCTTCCCTTCGAATACCACCCCAAGGAAGCATAAAAGTTTTACTTTCTTGAGAGATTTCAACGAAGTGTTTTCTACGATTTGTTAAAAGGAGAGACGGAAAGTTCTGATAAGCACCCATTAGTGGGAAAGAGATGATTAACGTATTCGGAGTGAGTGAAAGACTAGAAACTTGTAGTTTCCAAAGTCACCCACCAGCGCGTGATCCTCGCTTGAAATTTCGAAACTCACCGAGCGAAGTAACGACTTTTTGATCGAATTAGCAACAAGGCACATTCCACAGTTTCAGCTCTGTTATGTGTCTTCATAGAGTTAACATTTCTTCAAAATAAAATATGCCCAACTACGTACAGAAAAATTTCGTATTTCGTGACTCCATTTGAGTCATAAGTACTTCCGATTGGTCACTCATCTTACAATTACGATGATTTTTCTGTGCAGCCGGTGAGAGGATGTGATTCCACTTGGTCGGAAAGTTCTAGGTTCGAGTCCCGTCTAGAATGTGAGAGACGTTTGTACGTAGGCTGTTCAATAAGTAATAAGACTATATTTATACATAAAACAGATTACCTTTAATCGTTATCATTTACGTGGTCTTTTTCGAAGTAACTACTGTGAGATGCGATGCATTTGTCCCAACGTTGCGTCCACTTCTCAAACACATGTGAGAGTCCGTTTTTTGAGAGTTCTTTCACAACCGCCTCCGCAGCTTTTACACATGCTTTGTTGCTTTCGAAATGGCGGCCTCTTAGTGGTTTCTTGAGCTGAGGAAACAGCCAGAAATCGCACGGTGCGAGATCAGGACTGTATGGAGGGTGTAGTAGGATATCTGTGTTGTTCTTCTGCAAAACGTCCACTACACAACCAGCAATATGTGGCCTTGCATTATCGTGGTGTAGTAAGAAGCCATTCTTCAGCAATGGACGCTTCCTTTTGACGTGCTTGATGATCATCGCTGCTGTGTTGATCATTGTCTCTGTGATGGACGTTGAAGGTCTTCCCTCACGTTCAAGATCTTCCACATTTTGCCTTCCTTCCTTAAAAGTTTTATGCCAGCAAAAAACAGTTGCCCTCGACATTGCTTCATCGTGGAAAGCTTCGCGTATCATGTTAAAAGTGTCCGATGCCGATTTTTGCAAACGCACACAAAATTTAATCGCATAACGCTATTCCAAGGACGCTTCCATTTCGAAGACTGGTCGCACCTCGTAGGCGCGCCGATGAGCACTTGCGTTTAGTCACGTGCCACTCTGGCACATCAGCCCGTATACGCCATCTATCAACCTCTTTTGTTAATACAGACAGCAACATTTCTTTATTCCACAGAAATTAATATTGTGATGAGTGGTTTCGCCACAGTAAAATTAGTCTTATTACTTATTGAACAGCCCACGTATAATTATTAAACATTGCAAGTCTCATACCAGGTGACAATGATTTTTTTTCTCCTAACCAAATTTGTCACGCCATGTAGTTAATCTTGAGAACAAGAAACACACACACACAGCACAGTTTACAAACATGGCTGGCTCCAATGTATTTATAGAACCTTACAACTATTACAGGAAAGAGGCTGCAATTTATCAATGCAACTTTGTAACATCACTTTCAAAATAACAAGTTACACACACACACACACACACACACACACACACACACATGCACTGCAGTTTAGTGTTCAGTTGCAATTTAACAACAAAAAAATAGGTTCTTTGTACAGACACCCTCCAACCCAATAGCAAATTTTATAATAATCGACAATAAATATCTAAACAATACGCATATTTGTTTTTTACATAAATCGAAATATGCTGTTTCTTTACCATTTGCCTTCGACCTATCTTTTTAATACATTCTAATACAAAAATTCCCTCAGGTTGATAAACTACAAAACACTTAGGGTCAGTTCGCATTTTTTGGTCGAAACCAATTGAACTATAGTACAGCAATCCCTCGATTAATGCGCCCCCTTAGTGGGTCATTTTTTTTTCGATACCCAAATTCGATTAGTGTGCCTAATACATCTTGAAAGTAAATGTTACAGATTTTAAAAATTTTCGATCTATACAGTTTTAACTATTTTAAAAAATCACTCACCAGGATGAAATAATTTAGTTACCGATTTGAAACATTTTACAAAGTTATTTTTTAATGGCATACTACACTATTTCCATGTAGACTATGTTCCAAATTTACATCGTCTGCTTTACATAGCATTTTGCTGATCATATCTCGTGCGATTGTTTTCCTTACTTTTTTTATTTTAAATTATTTTCCTAACATTTAATCATGAATAAAAGAATTAGTGAGCAAAAAACAGAAGTGTGAAAATGATTCGAAAAGTAATCTGATTGGAATAAAAACTTGAAATAATAAAGAAAAATGAACAAGGCAAAGATAGTCCACAGCAAAGATAGGACAAGAACACAAAAATGGGTGATTCAACTGCTGAATACAAAGAGAAAGGTAAGGCAGCTTGAATTCCATCATGCATGCACTGAAAATCAAAGTATTATAATGATTGAATTAGAGAGACTTCTTTTTACATGGATCGAAGATTGTAACCAAAAACGGATCCCGCTAAATACTGGCTTTATTAAATCAAAAGCATCGTCTCTTTTGTAACCTGGAAAGAAAGGGCTATCAATGATGGAAAAAGAAGAAGAATTCCACGTTAGTGCTGGGTGATTTGAGCGTTTCAAAAAGAGAAATAGCCTACATAATGTTCTAATCACAGGCGAAGCTGCAATTGCAGATAAGGAGATATCCAGAGATTTTGAAGAAAATTGTGTAAGAAGAGGATACTTGTGATAAAGAAATATTTAATATCGATGAAACCGGCCTTTTCTTTTTCTTTTTTTTTTTTTTTTTGGAAGCGAATGCCTTCCAAGATTTTTCTAGTCAAATCAGAAAAATCTCAGCCTGGTTATAAAGTCACAAAGTCGAATGAAATTACTGCTAGCAATATGCGAGCCGTTTGGAAGCACATTCTTCTACGTTGCAAATGATTTTAGAGGCTTCTCAAATGAATCTGGGTTAATTAAATCTCATTTTGAGAAGTTGAGTGATTCCGACCTGCTAAATTTAGATGCACATTTAGAAGATCCTGAAGAATATGAAGAAAATTTAATCACTGACAAGACCAAAAAGGTCTCACAGAAATAATTCGAAAATAGTTTTCGTACAATCGGAGTTTTTAAGCAGCAATGCTTAGAGACTGATCCTGGTTGAAGAGAGAACCAGTAAAATTTGCAGAAGAGGCAATAGGGCCATACCATCAGTTGTATGAAAAAAAAGAAATAGAACCCGCCAAACTACGTTAACTCAATTCTTTATTAAGAAGCAGAATAATAAATTTATATTCTGAATATGTTTTATTGTCTTTCAGCTTCATGGTTTTCCTTTAACTAGGCTCTGAGACATACCTTAATTCTTTTATAAAAAAAAATTAAGGATCAAAAAAGAAATCTGTGGAACGAATTATACATTTTCCCACAGGTTAGTATATTCGATTAGTGCGTTTTCGATTAATGCGCCTATTTTAAGGAACGCATTAGGCGCACTAATCGAGGATTGCTGTATTCAAGTTCTTAATTTAAGCACAGTCTTAAAAGGAGTTGTTTTCTCTACACTGTTTATTTTTTGTCGTAATAAAACACCTCCAAGGAATCCAAAGACTCATCGAGGGAGAATGTGTCAACACCATCGAACGATTCGTACCCTTCTAACTACTAATCGCGCTCAAACCTGCTTAACTTTTTGCGAGTCATTAGTAGCAGAGGCTCTTTCAATCGACCAACCTTTGCTGGCAAAACATTTTTGCCGGCAAAGTTGTAATTATAATGATAAACATACTATAGTTGCATACATTCCTTACGTGCAATTATTATTCGTAAAGAAGATGGATAACAGCAATGCTTTCAATTATTATTATTATTATTATTTGAATAATTAAAGAATTTTATTATCGCATTGATGATGAACACTAGCTTTTTTTGTTGTTTATTCTTATCTAAGAAAACTGTTCAAACTATTTATACGAGTATATTAGTTTGTTTTCTTCTTTCTTTTTTTTATATAGGCGAATTTTAAAAACCGTTTGTTCTTTATTAAATTGTCTTTTGTACAGTACAGCAAACCAGTTTTTTTTTAAATAGTTTGAGTTTATTATTATTGTCAAGTGGTTTATTCCGTCCAGTCCGGTAATCAATTACAGCCGTTACGGCACCCTTAACATGTACAAATCGGATGATATATCCATCTATCCTGTAGTTATGACAGTTTCCATCATAGCCATATCCTCACCGACTGCTACCATCAAGCAAACGATGGTGAGTGTATAAGATCTATATGTAATGCCATCTCGTGAGCAATAGAGGAAACTGCCGATGTAGCTCCTCTCTCTCTCTCTCTCTCTCTCTCTTCAGCTATTCAAAACTCTTTGCGACGAAATATTTTCGGGTGCTGTGCGATGAAATATTCTACACTCAGTTAGCTTTGCATTATGAACACCTCTCCCGATTTACATATTTGGCCAAATAACAATGTACCACGTGATATCAACGTCACGTGCGGCTACTATAAATGGACACACCTATCTTCTGTATGCAATCAGTAAACGTTTGCCAGTGATGGGGAAAACGTGGCCACGTAAGTCAATTTGACCGCGAGCAGAGAATTCGGGCCCAGAGGGCAGGTACTAGTATTTCGGAAACAGCCGCACTTGTTGGTTGCTCCCGCACTAATGTATCAAGGGGGTACCAGGACTGGATTAACCATGAACAGACATCCAGCAGAAAGGGTGACATTGGTCAGCCAGGAGGGGTTGATTCTAGAGGTGAGCGTCAGGTGCCACGACTGGTATCTCAGCAACGACGTGCAACAGTCACACAGCTCACCCACCAGTACAACAGCGGGAAAGTTCAACCCGTTTCCGCATGCACCATACGATGTACTTTGCTTCACCTGGAGTTCCACAGTCAGAGACCAACAAAGGTACCCATGATGACAGCCAGGCATCGCAAACACGCCTCGCATAATCCAAAGAAACGTCGGCAGTGGACCCTCGACAGATGGAAGAAGGTTGTCTGGAGCGACGAGAGTCCTGTTTCCTGCTGCACCATTCTGATGGCCAGGTTCGCGTTTGGCATAAACAGCATGAAACCCTATCCCCTGGTTGCACAGTTACAGTTCATCAGTCCAGCTGAGGTGGTGTTATGGTCTGGACAGTTTTTACTGGCACGCCCTGTGTCCGTTTGTCATCCCACAAACACTGAATGATGAACGTTACAGGAACCGCTGTTAGCGACCATTTCTGCAGGTCTACCCTAACCATCTTTCGAAGGGACAAAGCGCCTTGTCATCGATGCCAGATGTTATTAGCGGTTGGAGGAAAATGACGCATTCGCTACATTGCTCTGGCCTTCAAATTCCCCTGACTGTAACCCACTTGAACATGTGTGGAATGTGCTAGAACTGGGTGTGAGGACTGCTGATCCTCCTCCACGGAATAAGTGTGAACCGAGTTGCTGCAGCGGATATGGGTAGAGTTACGCATGGAGGATGTTCGACACCTTGTGGAATCTGTTCCTAGGCGAGCCGTGCTTGCACAGAAAGGTGGACCAACTTGTTATTAGGTGGGTGTTCCTTATGCAAAGCTAACTTGGTGTACACCAATTTACTAAATTTTGAACAATCGAAGAGTAACAGTATCTTTAAGAGGTGGGGGTAACTACACATCTGTATAAGATTGTTCCTGAAAAGCGGTAATGTCATTAATGTCCTACCAGATATTGTAACATCTTCATTGATTACAAACTGACCATGCATCACGAAAGGTGCAGTTAAAAAGAACTATTCTGAGTTTTTATTTATGCCTTTCATCGTTTTAAGCATTGCTAGATCAAACTCGTAGTAATTACCACAGTTCCACTGTGATTATCCACTTGTTAATTTATATATATATATATATATATATATATATATATATATATATATATATATATATATATATATATATATATATATATATATATATATATATATATATATATATATATATATATTAACATTTTAATAACAGTTACAAAATCAGAGGTGATGATTATGTAGCAAATCTGCTATTTTTCTTCAAAGAATAAAAGTGCTATTTTCTTTTATCTACTATTTTCATCTAATCTTTCTCCTCCCTGATCGGAATTACTGTAACGTCGTAAAAAAGTAACAGTATTTTCCCGCTTGTAGACAGAAGTAACGGTGAACACTGTTACGCCACAAAGCCATAAAAATATCTTTTTTTTTTTTAATTTAAAATTATACATTAGAACCTATAGTGCTAAAATACATTCAGTTATTGCGAGTTCTTAAAAGAACTGGGCGATGGACTGAGTCCTTGACTCTTTATCCCGTCATCTGAATGAAGTAAATCTGTGTGGATAGAGTTGTTATTGAGCTAAAATGCTCTAGTCATGGCTGGGTAACGGCAATAGCCGAGCCTCAGTTAAAACTTCATTGGCTACAGCATTGCCATTTGTTACCCTGATTAGTAAGTAAAGGGTAAAATCTCAAAAAATCGGACGATCTCTAGGCCACTCCATAGTGGGCGAAAGACCGTCCATGTCTCAGCGTTGGTTCCACTCATTGACGGCCGCCCCGTCCAAGCACCCCGACGGGCTCCCCGTTTAAGCAGAACCGCTCAGCGTTGGTTCCACTCAGTGTCGGCCGCCCCATCCTAGCACCCCGACTCCTGAGCAGAACCACTCAAATTCCGAGGAAAATAATTCACCGACAAGAACCCCTCAGCGGGCCCTGCCGGAGAACACCTTCCCCGGAGACTCAAGGTGCTCCCTTAAGGCAAAAACCCTAAGGGAGCGAACTCAAAAACTCACACCCAGGATAACAGCAACAGCCGAACCTCAGTTTACTTCCTCGGTTCAGCATTGCTAATTGTTACCCTGGAAGTCCTAAAAAGGACTTTTTTTCTCATCGTCTCTCCCCTCCTCAGTTATTGCGAACAATATTCAACTGTTACTTATAGAATATATTATGAAAATAATTAAGGTGTATTTCATTATATACTTACTACTTTGCAATTAATTAAGCAAATTGAAAAATTATATATTCTTACATTATATAATATTAAATTTTATGTAATATTTAATTTAATGTTAAAAACCCAACAAAAAAAACAGAATCGTGTATATTGTCATAAAATTAATTTTACAGCATTGGTATCTCCGTAAATATATTTTCATTTCTAAAAATGACAATAAATAAAAAGGAACAGAACGAAAACGGAATAAACCAATTGATAATACTATGATTAAACATTTAACCTATCTTACGAATGAGATTATGGGGTTGTAAACGGATATTTGCTTAAAAAATAATAATAAAGGATCTGTTGCTCACGGTACATTTTAATTATACTTCCCCAGTCCTTGCGATCGCATTCGCTTTTCCGTGCTCTGCAATTTTCCTGCCTGTGATGAAAGACTGAAAACACGTGACAGTAGATGGGGAAGGCGCAGGCTTGTGTCACAAATTCATTGATTCCACAGCTGCCTTTCTTTACTAGAGACGTCACTGACGTACATTCTTCGAGGATCTTTGTGATATTTTACTTCCTCGCAGTTTACCTGTAAGGTCTATAGAAGGAAGATTTCGGTAAATCCGGGGCATTTCGTGACGCAAGAATGCAGACAGGCAAATTTGAGTCTCCCTCTAGGTGGCTAAAACTGTGGCTTTAGTCGAAACTAAAAGCAGCTTTTTTTTTCCCCTAAGAATTTGTTTATAAAATTTTATCATTTGCTACAGTGTTAAAATTGTGTTGGAATTAAGCATACATTTGTCATGTAGACATTCATAAATCCTGAGCGGTTATTTTACCACCATTTTTATAAGGGTTGGTCTCTAAATTTTAATTCAAATAATTCAGTTAATTGATTGATCATTGACTAATCTAAATGACTAATTAAAATCTAAAGACCAAATATGGTCTTCAGAAAATAGACTTTATGGTCTTCAGAAAATAGACTTTACCTCAAGTCTTCAATGAGAAGTAATGTTTTAACACACTGGACTATGAAAATCATGTACCACCTATTCGCAAACATCCGGGGATTTGAACCAACTGAACCAATAGGTAGAACATCGGAAGGATAGGCATTCTGCTCCCTATACCGACCTTTATTATTATTATAAATTTATATAAAATCTGTACAGTGATGGCAGCCACACCTTTAAGTCGAAAAGATCTGGACGATAAGCCATCATGGATGTAAGAAAACTTTTATAAGAAGTATTCAAATGAAGGTGAGCAACTAATCGCATAGATGTTAGGGTTTTTCCCCAGAAAAAACGAGAAAAAAATCGAAATATCGTAGCTGAGAAACACTGTGAATGTGCGGATAGTTTAAACGACCATGTCATCACAAATACTTAGATTTATGACAAACGAGATTTACTTAAGCCTACAGGCCATTAGGCCTAATACGAAAAGGAGGATGGAACGGGATAATATTACGTGAATGATTCTGATTTATACTTGAGTAAAGTCATTCGTTATTGCCCTTCGAATAATTTCAAATGATTTTCTTCTGTAAAGAAGACTTCATGTATAGCGTGCTCTAACATCCTAAGACCGATTTCCATCATTAGTCTCACCCATTCCAGCAGTCGTTATGATGGAGCAAATGGCTCAAAGCGCATTTCACCTGGAGTCACTTCTCTTCGACTGATTCAGAAACTAAAGATGGCCTCTTTCACATTTGGTAATAATCGCAATGCTTTCTATTGAGAGTTCAAAAAATCCCTTAAAAAGAATCTTTTTGATAGAATGGCTATAATTCAATTCTAATTAATCTATATAACTTATTAATTTACAGTTGGGCATTTCCGTGTCAAATCTTGGTGTAGAAGTCGGCAATGTAATTGTTTTATTTTATTACAACTCCGTAGTTATTATTTCAAAAAGATCGATCGATGTTTGATCAGTAGGATGGACTGTTTGTATTTTATAATCAATGAACTGATATCTTGTAACATTATTGGAGACATTTTGTTATCAAGGAATAAAATGTTTGTGTAAACTCATGTAGCAAATGCGATTTGGTTTGGAACACTTCGACTGTTTGGCATTCCTTAAGTTTCTGAAATTGCCAGAGTTCTATTGTGTTTGTTCTGCTCGAAAAAACCTCCAAATTTCCAGTAGAAAAACTCATCACCTGAGCCTGAGATCTAATAACTCAGCCTCTATATATAGAGGATGAAAAGTTCATCGCTTGACAAATCCGAACCTAGATCTTTCAGACCAAAACTCATGTATCATTTTTCCAACACACAATGACCATCTGGGGTACTATAGGTGGGTGGGGGGAGGGGATGGGTTCATTTTAGAAGCATCCTGAGGCTAAATATTTTTCGTTTTTCTTGTCAGTTGTTCTTTCAAACTCTTAACTCGCCAATTACCGTATTTTATTCTTCCTCACGAGCCAAGGAACTTGTATTATGATTCGATCGTTCTTTCGAGAATAACCCCACAGCTTATTCTGAAACGCAATTTTTCCATTCGCTACGATTTTGGTGCCTTTACAACCTTCGTGTTCGTGTCTTTACTGGTGCTTATCCTTCAGCGCCTTTGTGGTTGACTAATTTATAGACTAAGTAACGATTCCGGTGGCAGCAGCAATTTAGATTCAGCATACGATAACGCCAAATTCCTGGAGATCTTGGCTTAGCTAGAGGGTGGTAAAATTTTCAAATCTCCTCTTTGGAAAAAAGCGATATTAATAAAAGTTCCGCACAATAGAAACAAATCAAAATATATGGACCGAATAACACGAAGCACTCGAGCGGTTATGGAGGAAGAGCCGCCACTACAATAAAAAAGAAAAAAAAACGAAGCATAAAGGAATACTTAAGAAAGTACAAAAAGAATGAAGATAAGAAATTAACGCATGCGATGAAAGTAAGCGATCATTCTGACGTTTTTGATTCCGACCAGGCCACGAGAGACATTGGTTATACAGAGATAGGCAGAAAGATAAAAAAAGAGAGTAAAAGCGGGAGAAATATCAGACCAATTTTACTATCATTTATTTGGCTTTTTTATTTTGTATCATTCTTACCTCGCTAAATTACATGAGGGCATTTTTTTTTACCATATTCATCAACTTTTGCTTCTTTGTTCTTTTTACATTTCGGTCATAACGTTTAGATTTAATTCTGAATAAAATAAGAATAATAAAAGAAGAGAGGACATTATTTTCATGCTCATACGAAAATCTCGCAATTTAAAAATCATAAGGAACTAATCAGCTGAATTTCATTTTCAAATAAGTTACCGAACAATAATTCATAGACATTTACGATCAATATGAGGTAACTAAAAGCCTCTTTTCAATACTTCGTAAGCACCCTCTTCCCCCCCCCCCACCACACACACACACACACATACTGCGCGACACGCAAAATATTAATGAAGCTTGCGCTCATAATATCTCGTTGATAAGCAGAATTTGCATAACATTCGTGCATCTCCTGGCCACTTTGTTAACACTGTAAATATTTGAAGGTTCTGCTATGTTTCGACTTAACTGCAGAGCCTTCATCAAGTCTTAATGCATACGTTACACTATTGCTAAAGAGTTTTAAACAACATTGTTTCATCATGATAATTAATAATCCAGAATCGTTTGGTTCATTATCTGAATCGGGTCATATGTTAATCCACAAAACGAATATGGTGCAATAAAATTAGAATAATACAGGGCATCGTAGGCCTTTCGAATAAATTGCCCAAATTACTTGCTGTCCAATTTATCAGACTTCCAATAAACTCTCTTTTGGCAGTTTGCCAAAAGCACCAACACCGGTTGACTTCATATAATCCAAAACAGTGTCGTTTATTTGACATGAAAAATGTGTAGCAATTACAGTCAGCAAAAGCAACAATACTAGAACGCATGCGCACTTCGTATTCGTTTATGGTTTCCTGTTAAATTATGCTGTTCTGTTCTATTGTTATGATGGCATAAAAACCACTATAAAGATATTACTATTTCTTTTTATATATAATTACCACTTGATTCTATATAAGAATCATATATATAATTACCACTTGATTCTATACAAGAATCATAACTCCTAGCATTCTAAGAGGGTTGTTATCTGCAATAAACAAAGGAACCATAAGTAATAATAAACACAATCATCTCAGAATTTGCGTGTTTCTATGTGCTAAATATGTGCTGATGATTCGCTGTATTTTATGTTATACTTGTTTATTAATGTATGGAATTAATGCATATTCTGTTCTGAAAGGAAGCTCTTATTTATTTTTTTTTTTATTCGTTTAACTAGGAAGCGTCGCTACACTTCAGTGATTAAACTCTATGGAAATCGATCTAATACTTCGCTCGAATAAAAGGATAGCATTAGTTTTTAGACCTTCATGGCTGGCTACACTTCTGTAATTGTCAGTTAGGTATGTCTAATCGTGCGTGAAAACAAAAATATTTTATACTGCTGTTCCATAATGATTGCGAAGTTATTAAAATAGTTGCCGACGTCACAACTGGTAATCTCTTTCTTATCTGTCACAATAATCTGAGATTTTAGAACGCATGAATTCAGGAGTTTTTTCTTTTCTCTACTTACTCTACCATTGCATTCTCTCTCCCCGCTCAATATTGTCATGAATTAGGTATTAAGCGAAATATTGCTTCGGAATTTCTGCATATTTTATTTAGATCACGTCTCTAACAGGAACAACCGAAACGCCATCTATTGATCATGTGACGAACTATCGTTTATTTTTACATTATTCTCTTTAACAACAATGTAAATCTATCTGGATAAAAAATGGCAGCCATCACTCTATCAGATCAGCTGGATTACAGGGAACGAAACACCGATTTTTGTATATTAAGATTACACATTGCATTCTGATTTAACAATCTGATGCATGCTAATAGATACAACGTTGCTTCCATTCTTTTGACTATGATCCAATGACTTTGTAACTTCTGTTGTATGCACAGTTAATATTCTGTGGGCCTTGACAGAATTTTATTTTTATGTAGTATGTTGAATTCCGTTACGATAAATAAAAAAAAAAGTAAATATAGTAGTTCGGAAAACTCTTCCACTTCTTTGAAAACATATAAAAAAAATTCAAGTATATATAATTATTATCCTGTTCATCATTATAATTCAAATGATACACAAATTTGTTAAATTTAATTTTGCCTAATAAAAAACCATATAATTTTACATTTTATGAAATATTTAGTCATCTTTTTCGCTAGAAAACTCTATTAATATCAATAAACCATTATTTTAATATTATATCTTTTCCTGATAAAATGATGGACGATGCGAAACATAACTTTTTTAAATTCTCGAGAATACGTTGTGCTAATAGATATACAAACAAAAAAATGTAAATTGAAATAAAAATCCGATTATTAGAAAGATGAAGTGCGCAGGTGCAGACGAAAACGGGCACAAACTAGAATATTGTATTATTATTATTTGCTAGATGGGTGAAGCAAGAGTGATTTTCATATTCCCATTTATCTGTAGAAGAAAATGTATGGATGATGAGGTGTCATTGGGCCATGAGCTCTGGTCATGGCGGGGTAACGTCAATAGCTGAGCTTCAGTTAAAACTTCATTGGCTACAGCATTGCCATCTATTACTCTCTCCTGGAAAGTCCATTCATTGTTAATTTATTTTATTTTATTTTTTTGGCTAGATGGGTGAAGCAAAAATGCTTTTCATGTTCCCCGTTATCTGTAAAGAAAATGTATGGATAGGGTAATATAGAGCTATAGGCTCTCAGAAGGGTAACAGCAACAGCCGAATCTCGGTTAAAACTTCACTGGCTACAGCATTGCCATCCATTACCCTCCCTGGTTACCCATTTTAG
Organism: Typopeltis vanoorti; assembly: GCF_054136105.1. NCBI lineage: Eukaryota > Metazoa > Arthropoda > Arachnida > Uropygi > Thelyphonidae > Typopeltis > Typopeltis vanoorti. The sequence goes on along the minus strand of NC_143557.1, from coordinate 72,694,403 downwards.
TCGCCTCGTACGACATGCATGGGCTTATATTTAAGTAAAGCCGTCTTTAAAAATTAAGACCACCTCTAGACCACTCAATAGTGGCCGAAAGACTGTCTAACTCAGGTTGGTTCCACTCAGTGACGAGCCTCCCCTTACCACCGAGCAGAACCGCTCATATTCCAGGGGAAAGCGTCCACCGATATGGCCCCTCACGGGCCACGCCGGAGAACACCCTCCCCAGAGACTCAAAGTGCTCTCCCAGGACAATCCCCAAGAGATCACCCCCCCTCACCGCGAGCAGAATTCCAGAAGAAATTCCTGAGAGAGCGAAACTCAGCGTCCATTTTAGTTGTCTCTTACGACACGCATAGGTTGCGTTGGTGATATTCTTATCCCGGCCACCACACGGAGTTATTGTTAATATTGTTAATTTATTGTAAATATTGTTAATTTATAAAATTACTGTGAACATTAATAATGTCAGTATATTCACCTTTTAATGGTGTTTTTAATTTAGTATTAAATTATTTTAATTCCTCTTCTTTACGACAGGTCCAGTCTTTTCAATTATTTAAAAAAGAAAACAATTTTAAAGATAGTTTATTAAAAACTTACTTTATTTAGGTTAAAACATTCATTGAAACGAATTAATAATGTCACTTTTAACTATTCGAGCAATAAGTTTAAATTACATAAGAATAAATCATACACTCAATGATTAAATTTTAGTGATGTTTAAATTAAAAATAAATAATTTAAAATAAACTACCGTAGCTAACCAACCGCTATTTAAATTACACTATTTAGCTGCTTCAGCACTGAAATGCCGCATTCGCCTGACTGCGCGGAACACTATTTCAACCGAGCGTAACCTGAAGGTTGAATAATGGTCGTATAAATGGACCCCGTAGACAGATAACTCGTCTAGAGATGGCCAAATGGGATGGAATTTGGCAACCGCAGACACGAGTGGAATGCCATACAGAGAGGAAAGATAGTCACAGAAAGAAAGAGAGAGAGAGAGAGAGAGACGTGTCACATTAAGCTGAGGTTGCAAACTAACACGTTTATCTACAATTCCACCTTAGTTTGCGATATAATTCCAATTTTATTCTTCTATATTCTATTCATTGGCATCCTATTCTATTATAAGGCAATCTATTATGTTCTGCAGTATTCACTTTCATCTCTTGTAGCCCGGATGAATATATGAGTCTACAACGCAATGGACTTTCTGTCGATTACTGAATAGCGGACCACGTTTAGCCTTATCATTATTAAAACTTTTTCTCTAGGATATGACACACGAAGTAGTGGCAATAGCATTCTAGCTTTCCTGTGATATTTGTTGACATTTCGACTAACTTTTAGCCTCATGTGTACTGTTAATTAAGGTATTATGGTGAGATGAATATTAAAGGATTCAATGTTTGTCTCGTCATGTTTGTTTGATCATTGGAACAACGAAATTAATTGTCTTTCCTTGCGTGTTTATATGTTCAAAGTCTTTCCTTCTTTCAGTTTGGATTGTTTTCGTATGTCCAACAATAATTTGCGTGCAACAATGAGAGTTACCTTAACAACCAACTATAGAGTAATAATTTCGCTCGTGTTTTATTGTTGCTTTTATTTCTAATATAGTTTTTGTTTGTCGTGAAATATTTTGCAAAATTACTGTGTGTAATATTACCCAATCGTGTTGTGTGTGCATTTCATATCAATAGAAGTTCACTTTACCGCAGGGAATTCTCTTGCAAAGTATATTTTACTTTACAAGAGACTACCTTTTTTGATGTGTTCTTTTGTGCGAGTAGTTCTACAGAATTCATGATCCTAAGAACTTCCATTTCTTTCTTCCTTCCTTCCCTCGCGAGTCATACATTTCCACATCTCCCTTATATACCTTCGCGAGCGATCTACTGTTCTTTCTCCTTTCTGTATGACGTCCTGTCCTTTCATTCTCTTCTTTTCCACATCAAAAGACGTAAACTACCCATTTCTGCTGAATGTTTCGGCGCTATACAACTCTTTGGCCACAAGGGAGTTGCCTTGATCGACAAGCCCCGCCCTCTATAAAATAGCTCATTCAAGTTAGACTGTCGACTGTGTATAAAAATACTCAAAAACTATTTATTGAGACAACGACAATAGTGAATGTAGCATAAACAGTGATAAACGCTACCATTACTGATAATCAACTCATGTCTCTCTCATTCTATTTCTATTATTCACTCTTTCTATTTCTTTGTTAAATCTCTCTCTTGCGTATGTAGGATACATTACTCCCACTAAATATAGTAATTAAAATTATGCTAACTGCTCAGTGAAAAAAGCAAGAATGTCTCTATATTTTACATGAACGAAATCTTATTGCAAGTGATAGTCTATCTAGTTGGCCGAATGAATAGCGTACTCACTCTTTAACCAACAACCTGTGGTTTCCAATCCTGTCATGGGCATGAACGTTTGTGATTGTTTCCCAATTCAGTGTGGAAAGAGGGACCTGTGATCCTAACAGTTTATCTTCATAGCAGAGAGTTTGCTCGCAAAAAAAGTACAGGAATGACCACACGGCGTCCAAGTGAAAAAAAAAAAAAAAGAATCGATGATGACCTACAAATTCGTGTACCTGATACCAACCAATAATTCCGAACTTAACGCCATCAGAAACCAACTGAATATTCCATCTTAATACCATCCACACTGTTGTTCATTTCAAAGAATCATAATAATCAAATTCCTTGTGTGCCCTCGAGGGAGTGTACGGGATATCATGACAGTGCTATGTGATTAAGTTTACATTATTATTATATTCTTACCAACAAATTTCCTTCCTAATTAGTTATCTCCATCTAATTATCTCCAGCATCTTTAGATCTTGCATTTTGATCTTCCAACACACTCCTAACTGCGTTATTCCATTTAAATCTTAATCTTCCTCTGGATCTATCTTCAGTCCTAGAAGCAGAAAATCGTGTTTTGCTAAGCTTTCCTCTACAATTCTGTTGAAGTGACTATATCACCTTAGATTAGTATCTTTCATACCTTCCCGACTGCAGACGATCAAATTCCCATCCGAATCTCTTCATTTTAAATATCCTTCTTCTTTCATTAATACCATGGCTCCACACTACACTAACTGCTCTTATTCTATTATCTCTTTCATATTTACTTTTCTGTCTTCGCTAAAATTGTAATTAAATAGAATTTAATTCTGTTAGCACGTAGCCAGACAGGGATGATCTTTTTATGTTACTTCCTATTTTTCATAGCTTTTTTTGTTTGTTTTTTGGTGATTTTCATATCAGATCTTTTACTGTTCTTATTCAATTTAGTTATACAGTTCGGGAAGGCTGGTACTGAATTTTTTTATGGAGGTATAGCATGATGAATAACAGTTTTATATTTTTTATTACTTTTATATTTTTTTTGTATTTTTTAATTTATTTTTTACATAATCTGGAAGTGCTGCTCTAGAAACCAAATATGGTAATTTTTCAAGCCTTTCTTTCCATAAAGTAGTGGTTAGTCTTACATCTGAGATTAAATTCATCTCCCACCTTGACAATGACAACATCCATACCCACCACTCCGGTTGGACAGCGGAATCGGCCAACCAGGAAGGAGATTTTCAATCAATGTTTTGCTACTTCTTGTTTCTTTTAACATTTTTTAAAATAATTACGCCAGACATCCACAATATCTTTCCTATGAGAAGTTTTCATGTCATCTTTGATTCATTTTACGATACTATTTCCTCTATTTCTAAGCTTTCTCGACAGCCTCCAGCATTTTGTCGCCTTCATGACATTTATCTTTTATATTACTTACTACAGTCTTATAAAAGATAAACGTCAAGAAATCTAGCTACGAGTATAGCTACTTTTACACAGCTAGATTTCTTACATTTTTTTCTCTATTCTCTCAATACACGTGCTGAATTTCCGATGTGATTTTTTTCCCCTTTTCTTAGAATGCATCATTTTTAATTTCTTGAGTCCACCATTAAGTTCTGATTTTTCCTCCTTCGCAGACAACTTCATCACATGCCTTCCTGGTTGAATCAATGAATCTTTTCTTCCGATATTGACACAGGGTTTTTCTTTATATCAATATTCTAACAGTCAGTCGAAAAATTCCTTTGCTTCTTTCCAGACAGAAATAAGTTTTATTGCCTAATTTCCATTTTAAAACTTGCTCATATCACTCTACTTGAAATTGCCTTATATTTAAGATTATCTTCGTTAGTGTTGAATATTGTATCTGCACCTTCCTTTCCCTGATCACTGTTGTCTGAACATGACATCTTATAGTTATCAATTATCAGTATGTTCTGCTAAATAATAAACCCGAAAACCTGTTTTAATCTTCTTTGTTTCTCTACACCAATTATGTCGACGTGGTACTAACCCGATTCTTCGGTCAGTACCATTTTCTCCGTTTTTACTATTTCTGGTGCCTAGCTTCAGTTTTGCTGAGAATAGATACTGGATACCAAGTTATATTCTGAACCGGTTTAAAACACAAATAACAATGGCGGTTCAACACAATGAAATGTCATGAGAGTTCAGTTTGTTCCAGTGTTGAAGACAACCTCAACGGGCATGACATTTCATTATGTTGAACCACCATTTTTTTTGTGTTTTAAACCGGTTCAGAATACAACTTTATACCCAATATCTAATAATAGAGACACATGAGAAGGTGTGGACTGGACAGGTCGGCTCTTAGCATTCTTTTAGAGCAATGATTCTCAACCTATGGGGCGAAGAAATTGGAAATCAAAGGAAAAACTGAAAACCTACTTTATTGAAACAAAAGCATTTAATGAAAACTATTTATTGACACAAAAACAATATAAAAATAAAAACATAAAATCCACTGTATTGAATAAACTAGTCACGCTTACGGGAACAAATCAATATTTCAAAATATACCGAGCAACTAATTGAAACTAAACAATAACAATGAATCTAAAAATTAATGGCTTCCTTGGGCCTGTGTTGAGGAGCAAAGCTTTTCACATGATGGTGATACATTGGAAATTGACACTCTTATTTCTCTTTCTATATTTAACTGAGATCTATATTTTGTTTTAAGGCGGTCATTGCAGAAAACCCGATTTCACAAAGATAAGATGTTGGAAATGGCAAAAGTGCATGAAAAGCTCATGACTTTAGTGCAGAAAATTCATCAGTTAACATACTCCTTATAAAGTGTTTCCAAATGTCTTTTACCTTTATTCGGTTTCATGCGATCAGCCCCCAAAATTTTCGAACAACTACCACACAGTGGGCTTTCTTCATCATTTACTTCAATCTTCGTAAAACCGAAATCTAAATATTCTGCTGCATACTTTCTTCATTTTACTTTCGGAATGACATTCTGTGAACCTGATTTATTGAAGTCGACGCTCCACAGTCGTCAGATGCCTGCTTACGTCTAATTAAAAATTGATCCATTTTTTCTATACTAGAAAAGATTGTTTTTATACCGTATATCATAATCGTTGCGAAGAGGAGTAAAGTAACGCCGACCATCGACTTCTCACTGTTGGTCACCGTTGCAATGTTACTGCCGTCTTGCCATTTCAGGCCTTATTTATACTCGCAGAAACATTTCCAGAACATTCGAGACTTTCCGTGATGAAATCGCGAATGTTTCCGAAAGGCCGATACGATTCAATGGTCTGTGCAGTGATCCCAGATCTATACAATTTTCGAAACATTTGATGACGTATTTAAATTTGTAGGAATATTTAAAAAGTTTAATAGATTTCTAGTTTTTTTGCTAAATTTATATCCATGTTTTAATATTAGTTTGTAGCAGAAGAGGCTGTGTGACAGCCTCTTCTGTTACTGAGCTTTACACGTTAAGTGACCCTCCAATGCAAGTATTTCGGTAAAAATATATCCATCCAACACAGTTGGTAGGAGATTATTAAGTAAAGCCATTCTCTAAAAATTAGGACGATCCTTAGACTACTCCACAGTGGCCTTTCGGCCACTGACCGTCTAGCTCAGCGTTGGGTCCACTCAGTGACAGGTTCACTCCACCACTGAGCACAACTGCTCATGTACAGGGAAAAGCATTCACCGACAAAGCCCCTCACCGAAGATTCAAATTGCTCCCTCAAGGCAAAAACCTTAAGAGAGCACTCAAACTCTCGAATTCAAAATCAGAATTGAAGAAGACGACTTCAAACGTTTGCTGTGAAGTCACCACTATTGCTTCGTAAGAAAAGAATGTCTTAAATTAACATTAACATTAACATTTCTGGCTAGATGGGTGAAGCAAAATTGCTTTTCATATTCCCCTTTGTCTTGTAATGAAAGAACTTTGAATGGAGTGTTTGTGAGCTATATGCTCGCCCATTGAGGGCAGTGAAGTTAGTTGCGTTCAGCTGAACTTAAAATAGATTTTGGTCTTTTCAATTTGTAGATTTCTTCTTCATTATATTCCGAGGCTTCCTTGATTAACGGGTTTGGATGGTTACTTGTCTTGGTAAAGAACTTCTCAGCTAGATTTATGAGAAAGGAAGGGAGATAAGGGATATTAACTTCTCTATGGATCTGGGTGTTTCTTATGAACCAGGGGGCATCCAGAATCATCCTCAGGCACTTATTCTGTAATCTCTGAAGTTTTAGAATGTTAGAATTTGCGGTGTGGCTCCAAGCTGGGGATGCGTAAGTGATAACCGGTCTAATTACCATCTTGTAAATTGTTAATTTTGTTTGCATGTCCAGTTTACTTTGTCTGTTGATCATAGGGTAGAGCTGTGCTAAGACGTTGGATGTCTTTGAGGAAATGTAACTGATATGTTTGCTGAATAGGAGTTTACTATCAAGAAGCACTCCAAGATATTTATCTTCAGTCTGCCATGGAATCTTTACTCCCAATAAATAAATATCCTCCATGGTATGGATTTTCTTTCTAGTAAACAGTATGGCTGAGCTCTTCTGGTCTGGCGGTTAACTTGGATCCTCCAGTCTGCCATCCACTTTTCGAAAGTGTGTATGCTATTTTGTAGTCTTTTAGTTGCCAGTTTTGGGCTCAGTGAACTGGACATCAGTGCAGTATCATCAGCATATAATGCAGTGAATGTTGTTCTTGGGTTCAGAAGGATGTCTGCTACATAGATTGACAACAGTAGAGGTGCCAGAAGAGATCCTTGAGGTACGCCTGCCGAGATCCTGCGTCTGGTCGAAACCGTTTCACCTACCCTGACCTGCATGTATCTGTCTTTCAGATAAGAATGTATTACCTTTATTAGTCTGACTGGGAAATTAAATTTTATCAGTTTGTAGAGAAGACCTTGATGCCATACTTTATCAAACGCCTTCTCTGCGTCGATGAAGATGGCAACTGTATTGAGTTTCCAGTTGAAACCTTTAGTAATGATTTCTACCAGCCGGTGCACTTGTTGGGCTGTACTGTGGGCCCTACGGAAGCCGAACTGTTCGTTAGGCAAAATTCCTAACTTAACTGTTTCTGCTTGGAATCTTGAGAGGATCACTTTCTCTGTTACCTTTCCGAGGCTGGATAATAGGCTTATGGGTCTGTAGCTTTCAGGAAGGTGAGCATTTTTTCCTGGCTTCTTCAGTGGTATGATTGTGGCTGTTTTCCATGTAGAAGGGAAATGCTGGAATCTAAAGATAGCATTTGTAATGTTGACGAGATGGACTATGGCCTTTCTTGGAAGTAGTTTTACTATTCTGTTAGTTATGCCATCCGGTCCTGAAGCTTTTCTATTGTTTAGATGGGAGATGATATTTATCATTTCTGTTGGATTTGTAGGAGTGATATGTTCTGAGTTGACAATGTTCTGTCTTAAGGTTGACCTAACATGACGATGAATCTTGTACATAAGGTTGATATTTAAAAAGAATGTCTGACAATTGACAATTGACATTTATGTCTTTAGGGGTGAAGCAAGATGCTTTTCATATTCCCCGCTATCTGTTGTGGTTGCAGTGAAGGTAAAATTTATGAGCAGAATGCTCGCCCTGATTGGGCATGGAGATTATGCATCACTAAAGGAGGCCAATATAGCTTTTGGTCTTCTGTATTTGAATATGTCCGTTGGGTCGTATGCTGTAGCTTGTTGAACCAAATCGTTGGGATGTGTGGACGTCTTTAGGAAAAACTTGGTGGCTAAGGATCGTAGAAAAGAGAAGATATAGGGAATATTTGTGTCTCTGTGGAGTTGAGTGTTTCTAACATACCACGGGGCATCCAAAATCATTCTCAGGCACTTGTTCTGCACTCGCTGTATTTTGATGATGTTAGCATTAGAGGTGTGGCTCCAGGCCGGAGAGGCATAGGTGATTATAGGACGAATCGTCAACTGGTATAGCTGCAATTTGATTCTGTTGCTGAGCTTGCTATTTCTATTAATTAGCGGATAGATCTGTGCTATGGCTTTAGATGCCTTTGTGCATGCAGACTTGGTGTGTTGATTGAAAGATAGCTTTTTGTCGAGAATTACACCCAGGTAATTTGTTTCTGACTGCCAGGGAATTTTAATATTGAATAGTAACAAATCTCCTACAGGAGACATTGGCCTTTTTGAGAAAAGAACGGCTGAGCTTTTCTGGGGGTTGACTTCCAATCTCCATTTAGAGAACCAACCCTCCAGCTTTAGAATGTTTTCTTGAAGCTTTCTGGTAATGAAAAGGGGTCTGAGAGATCTGGTTAGTATTGCCGTATCGTCTGCATATAGGGCCAAAATGGAAGTCATCGGATTGTGTGGGATGTCTGACATGTATACAGAGAACAGCAATGGAGCCAGCAGAGATCCCTGCGGCACTCCAGCAAAGATGTGGCGCTGGGAGGATGTAGAACCGTTGATTTTTACTTGCATTGATCTATTTTGAAGATATGAGTGGATTAAATGAACCATTTTAGGTGAGATGCCGGCTGAGATAAGCTTGTGCAGGAGTCCAAAATGCCAGATTTTGTCAAATGCTTTGGATAAGTCTAGGAAAACAGCGCCTGTGCACTGGCGCCAGTTGTAGCTGGTTGTGATGTATTCAACAATTCTGTGGATTTGCTGGGTAGTACTATGGTGTTGCCTAAAACCAAACTGTTCTTTTGGAAGGATGTTTAGGTCATTTATTGAGGTTTGAAGTCGTGAGAGGATGACCTTCTCTGCAACCTTACCCAGATTTGAGATGAGACTGATTGGACGATAATTTTGGGGTAGGTGTGAGTCTTTGCCTGGCTTATGTATGGGAATTACGTCAGCCAGTTTCCAGGTGGAAGGAAAATAGTGAAATCTTAAAATTGCATTTATTATACTGGTCAGGTACACTACTGCCCTCCGGGGCAGAAGTTTAATCACACGATTAGTAATGCCGTCTGGTCCAGGAGCTTTTTTGTTCTTTAAATTTTTAATAATGTCATATATCTCAGCAGGTGATGTTGATGCAATATGGTCAGTGCTGGTGATAGGAAGTTTGAGTGAGTGTCTGACCTTGCTGTGAATCTTATGTATGTGGTCAAAGTCAAGGTTTCCATACGAAGGCCTGCATTGCTCTTCCAAGCTGTGCGCTATAACCTCTGCTTTGTCCACATCTGTGTGAGCAAGGCCCTGATCAGTTAATATTGGGGGAAGGGATCTGCCTTTGTTTTTGGTATTTTTCAGTAGTCCCCAGATGGAGTGATCACTAGGTGAAATGGAGGATAACTTTTCATCCCATACATAGTCTCTGTGAGCTTTCAGTGCATCTCTTACTGCCCCATTTAGTCTGTTTAAATTTGTTTTGTCTTGTGGTGCACACGTGTTACGGAATCTCTTTCGAGCTCTGTTTTTATCTCTGATTAAGTTCATGATGTCTTCAGGCAAACGATCTGGTTTGCGGGCAGATTTGTAGGAGGAAGCTACCTTTATAGCAGAATTAATTTGTTGTGTGAGATTTGTAACTGCAGTTTCTACTTCTTCTTTTGTGCGTATGTGAGGAACAGGTCCAATATGATCCTTGAGTGCGGCTGACAGTCTTTCCCATACAATGTAGGAGTGAGAAGGAGGACACAGGAATTCCTGATTTCCCAGCTGCAGCAGTATTGGATTGTGATCGGATGATAGTTCATCCATAGAAATGATACTGTACTGAAGTTTAATATCCTGCAGGATAGCTATATCCAGGATATCAGCAGTGCCGAACGTACTGAGATGAGTTGGTTCGGTGGGGCCTGCCACAACAGCGTTGCTTGATCCTGAGTAATTGAAAAGGATGCAACCATTCTTGTTTGTGGTTGAACAATTCCAGGCAGGGTGCTTGGAATTCAGATCCCCGGCAATAATGGTGGGCCCTCTGATGCCTAAGATGGCATTTAGATCAGAGTGAAGTAGAGATTTTTGGGGAGGGTTGTAAGCTGAGTAGATTTTCAGTTTGCCAGTGGAGCTGGTGACTATTTCCACTCCTGTGATCTCAAGGTTAGTGGTTGAAGGAATGCTCACAGAGTGGTGCTTAATGTAGTTTTTAATGAAGATGGCAGTGCCACCACCTCTGTAGAGTAGTCTGTCATTTCTGTATAGGTGATAGCCCCTTATTGTAGGGTTGTCTGAGGGTCTTAGATGAGTTTCGCTGATTAGAATAACATCTGGCTGATACCTAGATGTGAAGGCACGGAGTTCCAGGATTTTGTTTTTGAGGCCATTTGCGTTCCAAGCAACTATTTGAAGAGATGCTGGAATGAGTTTGTTACTATTCATTTATGAGAGCTGTGAGGATGACCTGTGTTTCACGAAGAAATCTTTTAGTGGAGGTTTCAGTAGGGTTTGATAGGCTAAAATTTTGTAGCATGTTTGCTAGTGAGGCCGTGATAATAGCTGTTAGGTTTTTAGGTGCTCTTGGTTGATTTTGTTCTGGAATTGTCCTAGTTGTACGGGTCACATCGGCATAACTTCTTGTTTGCTTTTGGTTGGAGGTCTCCGACTGTGGTCGATGAGTCTCCGGTTTTGATGTCTGGGCCGCTGGTGTTCTTGTACTGTAGGAGGAGGGCTGATTGATTGCCTCCATCCGTCTGTTCTTTGGGTGTTGAGTACATCCTTTGTAGTTCGCCGGATGAGGGCCACTGCAGTTGGCACATTTGGCCGAGGTGGTCCTTGGCTTAGTGCAGGTATTGGTTGGGTGGCTGTCTCCACATTTTAAACATCTATATTCTGCTCGGCATAGATTCTGGGCATGGCCAAACTTTTGGCACCTGTGGCACTGCCCAGAAGATGATCTTTTACGGAGTGGTACCGGTGTGACGATGAGACCACAGACTGTTTTTAAGTTGTAGATATCCTTATATATTTTGTGAATCTCAACAAGGACTAATGGCATGGGAGTTTTGTCTGCTTTGTACATTCTGCTCACTTTGACTGGTGGCAGATCCTGAGAATTTAGGTCAGCAGCGATTTCTGCTGTGTCAATGTCTTCACAGACACCACGAAGGACTACTTTTAAATTTTTTCTGAACTGAGCGCAAAGGTATGATACTGGATGCCTCTGTTGTCCAGTTCCTTGGTCAACCTTCTGTAGTCTGTCACTGTTGCTGGCTGAATCTTTATGCCTTCATCCATGTTTTTGGCCTTAATGAAGCCAATATGCAGATTGGACATTGTGGATCGTAAAGCTGCCCACTTTTGTTTTTCTCTAAGGATGACCGGAGGCACCTTTTCTTTGGGAGAGGTGGCGGCGTCCGAACCCTGAGAATCCTGTTCCATTACAGTATTGTCATTGTGCGGTTCTTCTGTTGTTCTTCGCTTTTTGCGAGCACGCACTTCTACAAAGTCTGAAGGTGTAGAAGGCATCGACTCTAAATGATCTTCAGCGACGACTTTGTGAGCACGCACTTCTGCAAAGTCTGAAGGAGTAGAAGGCATCGACTCTAAATGATCTTCTGCGACAGCGTCTGAGACACATTCGGGGGGAAACGTGTCATACAGTTTAACCTTTCCCGGCCAGTTATCACTCAGTAGCTTTCCCAGTCTGAGGAATTCCCTGTAGACTTCTTCGAATTGGGTTTCATTTAGAAGTTTTGTCATTTCAAGAAATAAAAATGTGTTGAGACACAGATGGAGAAAGAGTAGAGGTCCCTCAGGTGCCCCGACAGGCAAAGACAATCCTGTGAACTTTTGAGGGTCCACTAGCAGATCCCGTAGACACTCTTAGGTGTCTACCAGCAATAAAATGTTACTCTATTATATATATCCCGTAGATCAAATCGATCTACCAGCAACGGTAGCAAATATTTCACCTTAAAAAAACCTTAGAAAATGAAGAACACTTACCTCTGTATATATCATTTATCATTCAAAACTATCGCCACTAATTAACAACACAATGACTCAGCTGACTCTTTAATTTCATCATCAATAATACACTACACAAAACACTAACACACGGGCCGCCATTTTTTCCCCATCCATTACCGAACACTTTCGAAAAGTTCTCAAAGAATGTCTTATATAGTCCTTATAAGGACTGGCTTAAAGGGGCGAAGCAAGAATGCTTTTCATATTCCCCGTTATCTGTAGAGGACAGTGTAGGGATAAGGTGTTATTGAGCTATTAATTAAAGCTCTGATCATGGCAGGAGGGTAACAGCAATAGCCGAGCCTCAGTTACTTCATTGGCTACAGCATTGCTATCTATTACCCTCCAAGGGTATTGGATTCTAAATCCAATTAGTCATATCATCATCTAAAGAATGTCTTGAAAAATGTTACTTTATATATATAATAAGCTTTTAGAATTTTAATAGGTGTATACGTTAAGTATCAAGTAATTAAAGAACTACGGTGATATATTAAATTTTAAAACTTTTATAGGCTTATATATATACATATATTATTTAATATATAATTTTCTAATTTATATATAATAATTGTGATTTAAGTGCAAAATATTGCACTAGAAGAATTCCTATTTGTCTTATGTACGTTGTGATTTAAGCACGCTTCGACAATTCCCTTTAGGAATTTTATCAGCATTTTTTCAACATATTGTGCGAACATATTTCCTGTAAAAATCCTTCTTAAGCGTAGATAATCAATAGCGATATTTATTCATAAAATGTTTACAATGTAAAAAAACTCCTCTTCAGTATTTATTATACAACGTAATTAATCCCTATCAAGTAATCAATTCCGCTATTTTCATCAAAATGCGATTTTTTTATTGGAAGTGTTCGAGTGGAAAATATAGTTCCATTATGAACGTGATTAATGAAACTTTTCAGGCTGAATAAATACCGTTTTTCATTCAAAAGTTGATGCTCTGGCTAACCACACAAGAACACTTAATTTTGAGTAATTGTCGTTCATGCATTAAACAAAACACAACTGAAAAATCGTCTGCTATTTAATTTTCGTCTGCTAGATAGATAAGGCAGACGAAAAGTCTAATTTAATCTGAGCAATAGTTAATCAAGGTTCTTTAGGAAATTATAGAGCAATTAAATGAAGCAAAGTCTTAGAATGTTTAAAACTAGAACTCTGATAGAATGTATCATTTAAGGAAAGAGCTGCCATTAATAATATAAATCGGAAAACGTGGATGACAGGTTTAAAATGAGAAAAGTAGAAGAAGTGTCAAGAGAGCAGTAAATTCAAAAGAAAGTATCTTTTGGTAAAAACAGATTCGTATGTTTCGTATTCCAGTGTTGTATTTAAAGTTATTCCAGCATCTAATATGTTTCTTAGTAGTAGTCAAAGGTGAAATTTATCTAGCAGAGGTAAAGCAAACGCAATTTATTTTTAAGATGCAGTTCGGAAGTTTCCAAAACATGCGCCTGAATGGATAAAAATGAAGGCAAGTGCTGTTTATAGTTGCATGTTGTTGAATATTTTAAGAAATTCGAAATAAGTAGTACGGTTTGGCTAAAATGAGCACATTTTCTTGCACGGATTATTATAGATTTATGTCTGCTTACAAATGATATGTCAGTATTTTTTTTTTTTTTTAGTAATCAGCAACCTGAACTTGATGTAATAAATTTCGGATAATTCACAGTCATAGTTAATGAGCTTTTTTTTTAATATTAAGTCATAAAAATCACGTTTTAAAACCACAGAGTAGTCAACATGTTCATATAAAATCGGGATTAACTTTTAGCGACTATATTAAGAACATCTTAATTACTACAAATGCGAGAAACGTCTAAGGTAAATGAGGCAATTAAAGTCCACTTAAGAAAATCCCTGTTGCAGAGTTAAACATTAAAAATAAATAAAGCACTTTTTTGGTATGAGAAAAATAGCTTCTAGATGGAAGCTATCTTAAATATCGGACGTAAATAACTAAACAAATTAAACTAAAATGTTATCGTTCAATGAAACATCAGCGATGTATATACTATCCTGCCAAAAGTCAAGGGACATTCCTCCGATTGCAAGAAAATGGAATCAAGACTATGCAATATGTAAATTGTATGCCCTACAAAGGAGATTAGTATTTTGAGCTTAGTGGTTTACTTAGCGAAGAGGCCTTGAACCATCCGAAGAAAGTTTTAGAATGAAATAATAGTAAACAGTAGAAGAAATAATAATAGTAAAGGTCCGCTAATTGTTGTGCATGGAATCAGACTGCTAGTCCTATATTGACGTTTCAAACCATTATAGATGCCTTCTCTCTGTAGGAGAGTGTGTTTTAAACTGTTAACGCAGCGCCATCTATCAAGCGTAGTTCATTTAGGGATCTATTTTAAAATTTCTTCTATATGACAAATGCGTCACGAGGAAGTTCCGCTGGGTAATAGACAAGAAACACCTGACGAATGACTACATTCGGTTATATAGAGAAAGGCAAATAGAAAAGCATTTTTTGTCTTCTTTTTAGAGAAGACAAAATGGCGTAAGAATCTGTTAGATTCTTTTTGTTCATTCATATGTACGGACATTGTTGCTGGACTCTGGTTTTATTGAAATATACTGTTTGTGATTCTCACGCAAATTTCTCGAGCCATCTCAATTTTGGTTTTCAATCGGGCCGTTAACAAGGATAGAAAAGAATAAAAACGTGTCGAAATTGCAGATTGTATCAATCAGAGAACGGGGGTTTACTTTAATAATGAAATTCAATTTTATTGGCAAAATTTTACAAACCGATTCGGAATTATATTAATATAATTATATTATATTAATATCTTGGTGAAATTTAATGAACTTTATTATTATTATTATTATTTTATTATTATTATTTTTTTTTTTTAATTTAAAGTCAGTTTTGGTTAAAAGTGGACCTTTTATAGTGGCAAAAAAGAAAATTCTAAAAATTATACTCAGTCTTCAGAAAAATCAAGATATAAATAATATTTTTATAAAGGTTTAATCAAAAGAAAATTCTCTCTCTGACACACACACACACACACACACACACACAGAGAGAGAGAGAGAGAGAGAGAGAGAGGCGATCAATGATTTATAATTTTGTAATAGATTTATAATTTTTATTCTCATAACGGTGAACATTTTATGTTCCCCGCTATGATAATAAAAAATAACACCATCCATCATTGTTATTAAGCTTAAACTTTGTATAATGGCTAATAGGAAAGAAATAAAAAAACCCAAATCACGAAATCCTTCATCTAGCATGGAAAAAAGAAGTACGTAGGTGATAACAAATAATGCGAAACGATCTTAAATCACAAATATTATATAATTATACAGAATATCACAATCACAATTATACAGAATAAGCAATGTGTTTAATCTACTGTTTTTTTTGGGGGGGGGGGGGGTTCTCTCAATTATAACACCAGGAGGTAATTTATTCCTGCATGCTCCATTGCATACAATGCATATATACCTCGATGAGTCTTTGGACTCCCTGGAGGTGTCACATAATAATACTGTATTACAATGGAGCATGTAGGAAATAAATGACCTCCTGGTAGGGTTACTATTACAGGATATTCTAAGTACTGATTAACATTTATATACTGTATTTTTTTATCAGTATTCATATTTACATTTATATTTTTACATCGATATAAACATATATCGACCTGTACATCCATATTTATATTTTTTATCATATATTTATATTATATAATTCACACAATATCAGCAATTTATGTTATATTACAACCACTGGAAGTTGATCTTATTGGCAAATTTAATTAATTCCTAGTAATACTTTTCGATAATGTCTCCAGAAGTGATGACGTGTTGTATTAGGGGAATCCGGATGAAGTCCAGTAGCTGACAGTCGTAAAGTATGTGATCGACGGTCTGTTGAAGGTGCGGACCGCAAACGCAGTCCGCACCTGTGATTCCAAGATATGCAATCTGAGTAGATATTCTTAATTTTCCATGTCCCGTTGTATAGTTTTTTCCGGTTGAAAAAACACGATCTCCTGGAGAGATCGTGTTTTTTCAACCGGAGTCTGCTTCTGATACTTGACAAGAATTCTTTTGTTGTTGTTGATCCGTTTTTTGATGTTTTCCATTCTTCTTCCCACAAGTCTCGAAATCTGCAAGTTTTTATAGCAGATTTCGAGAACTTTTGATAACTTGTTTCTAGCCGTTCGTTTCTAGCTGCTTCTTTAGCCAGCTGATCCGCTCTCTCGTTTCCTGCTACCCCAGCATGCGCGTTCACTCAACAGAACTTGATTTCTCATCCCTCTACAGTGAGATTCCAAACCAGATTTCTTGTCTGTTCTTTTAACGCGATATGGTTGTTCTGGTTTTTACCCCATCCATAGTGCTTCTACTATCACTGAAAATTGTTGCTGTTTTTGATGAGAGGTGTTGAGTTCTAATTCCTGGAGATATGTAAGTGAATGAACTATAGCAAGTTGTTCTGCTTGGTCGTTGGAACAGAGGGGGGGGGATGCAATCTAGAGTAGCGTTCTTGTATAATGGACTGTCTGTTATATGCAATGAAAGAACAACCGACGTTCCCTTCGATTTGCTTCCGTCAGTGTATATTTGGAAATCGTCGCTTTTAGAGCTTTCCTTCTCCTTAATATATGTTCTCTTTGCTGGGTGAGGCCACTTACTGCAGCGAAGCGGACGTTCGTAGCAATTTGGATCAATGTTGGAATTTCCGTTGTATCTTCCGGAAGTGACTTCATACACAAGAGATAATTCTTGCGTTTTCAGGCAGATCGGTGTTGGGCCAGCAATAACGCAAACTGCCTCGAAATATATTGTCCTGTGTCATTTAATTATGCGTATGGCTATAAGGCGTTGAACTCTGTTTGGTTTTTGTCGGTTTTTCTTTGATTTTAGTGTATGTTTAAGAGCATAAGATATCAGTGGCGATATAGCTCCGGTATATATTGTTTTCAGGCGCTCGTTGGCCTAATCCCCACTTAATCTTTGCCGACTTAACTAGAAAGTTTAGTATTTGTAAGCTTTTTTTCAGCAACATATGAGATGTGCTTGTTGAAGGTAAATTTTTCATCTGTTATTATCCCTAGGTATTTTAGATCACTGGATACCTCGAGAACTTTCCCGTTTAGAAAGATTGTTACCCCTCATACTAAATGTCGATCCATCAAATAATTTATTCATACTTTGTTGCAATGTCCTCTACGTAATACATTCCTTTTGGGAGTCTGCCAAACATCTCATAATGAAATTTTAATTTCTTCTTACTATCATTAAAAAAAATATGAACAAAAGTAAACCACCCGGTTGAACTTATTTGCAAATTAACGAAAAAGCCTGAGTATGGAAAAATGCATCTAATGAACTAAATACAAACAAAATAATAATAAAAATAATAATTCGTCATTCCATAAAAACTTAAGCAAAAGAAAAGTTACAATAAAAAAATAACAAAAATGCAAATAAATCCCACTTTGTTATTACTTCTTAATAAACCCGTGTAAGGAATAAATTCATAATACAATAATTCGCTAAATTTCCCGAGAGGGCATTCGACTAGGGCAACCTTAATTTATCAAATTCCGAAACACACTTGTTCACGTGCTGAAACGAGGATCATCTAATTTAGTCGGTGACGTCATCAATCACTTTGATGACAGGTAAAAATCCCTATGGAAACACTGTCTGAAGACAACGCGCGCACACATTCTATGTACATATACTTAAAGTTCTACGAGTTCTATCAGCATCCAAAGGCGATTATCCATCTTGAATATTTACATGCTGGACAGTCGATCATATGCCATCAATCACTTTTTGAATTCATATTTAGAAAAGTCTTCTGATTAAAGGCATGCAGAAATTGTGAAGTCATGAATAACTTCACAATGCGAAAGAAGAGAATAAAAAATATAACGGGAATTGTGACAAGATAATTATGTCACCGATGAGACAGTAAAAGAGTGTGGAAGTATGGATGAAGAAATTGGATATAGGAATGGGGATAAATGCAGTCGAATAAGAGGAGAATAAATATGTAAATTTATTATGAAAAGAGAAACAAAATTCAGCAAAGTAACCAAGCAAGCAAATGCTACAGAAGAAAAAAGGAAAATAGGATACAAATATGAAAGACTAGAGTTATACAGTGTTCGGTGTTCATTGTAAAACACATTATAACCTTTGAGTATAACTGTTCACCTGAAAATATCTTAATAACAACTTTTCTGATTCTTACATTTTTGGATTGTCATCCATCAGTATTAGGCTAATACTCCAAGCCTGTCTGGGTAAAGCCAGGATAAGCTACACAAATCTATATATAATACATCAGAATGCTTTTTTTGTGCGTGTTTTGTTTTATCACGAAGCGCACACACACCATCAACATTAAAAATCGGAACCTACTTATATCTGTTTTTAGCGCAAGTATAGTGAAAAAATCTAAATTTTCTCCTAAACTTTCATGTGTTCATTAGCAGTTTGTAAATATTGCAGACATATAGGCGATGCAGAATGAATATAACTAATTCCTTTTTATTTTTATTTTATTGTTTTATTTTAAGATCAGCTTTCAAAAATCACGCCCTGACCACTAATGTCTGTTAAGACTTTTATTGCATATATATGCATTATTAAATAATAATAAAAACTGTAATATGCTAAAACGGTTAAGCAAATGAATTTATCTCTTTTAATATCCGAAAGATACCAGAGATCGGGCAACTAGGGCAAGAGCTAGTTCCTCTAGTCGGCGAAAAGAATCGAACGTACGATCTTTCTTTTGGCGGTCTAGAGCTATGGATGCAAACGTCATTTCTACAAGGTTACACCTTAATTTCTAGCTCCAGCTATAAAAATTTTAATCAGTTTATTAATTAGTTTATCTTTTAGTTAAAAATGTATGAAAAAAGCCTTATATTCTAGTTAATATTAGTGAGATAAAAAGGAAACAGAAATAAGTAGGAGAAAGTTGTTTTGTCGTTTGAATTACTGCGAAATGGATAATGACTGAGACTCGCTGTAGGTAGAATAGAAGAAGAACAGGGAAGGAGCCATAATGAGATAAATATGAAGATATTATTGATGGCTTTGGAAAGAAACAAAAGAAACATCTTCTATGTAAAAAAAAAAAAAAACGTTTAAGTTGAAAGGGGAAAACATGAACGAGGAAGTCGACTTTGTATCTATAAATTGCGTAATTGTATGTAGCTAATCCATCCTTAACGTCTGTTAGAATTTGTTGTTTTGACGTACATTTTAAGCTGATCAATATGATGATGATTCTTCAGTTCTTGTAACTTACTCAGCTTTTGGGTATTGATCACTCGCGGTTCGCCCCACCTGTCAAGAACAGTAATAAAGACAGTTTTTACTCGTTCCAGACGACATGAAAGATGCCCAATGTTAAGTCAAGTTTCAGTTTGAAATTAAAAAAGAAAAATCAGTAGGATTTTGCGCTTATAAAGTGAACTGTAATTAGAAGTGAACTCTTTTCTCCCTTTAATGGCCCACTGTAATTAATCTGTTAATTAAGTTGCCTTCATTATTTCTTTATAATCGTCTTTGGTAGTTGTACTGATTTTTTTTTTTTTTTTTTTTTTTTTTTGCGGTAATTCTGACGTTTGGAACGAACATCTTTTCCATCTAACTTAAAGATGTTTGTAAGGCCTTGATTTCTGAACTTCTTTTCTTCACAACTCTTTTTTAATTTCTTCAGTTCGCTGGTTACAAATGAACGTATTCTTGAATGAGTTTAAATTGTTCCTACACTTAAAGAAAAAGAAAAAAAAACCCTGAAAATATAACCGAAAGTAAAAAAAAAGTTTTAAAGATAAAGGAAGATCTCAATTCTATTATCTGTCTAATCTGAATGCTGTTTGTACGTCACTTGACAATGTGAATAATTGGTTGGTATAATTCATTACTCCCTTGAGCTTAATTAACATAGTCGTCAAACATATGTATCCCCGGTAACAAAGAAAAATGGGCGCATTCCTTTACTGATCAACCCATAACACAACTCGGTGCAACCTATCAAACTGTAGTTAGTCTCTTGCTAGTGCATCTGGAAGAGCCAAGGTGCAGTCTTCGATAAATGTCTCACTACAACGCATACTCAGTAATTGAAGGAATACACGCGTTTGCATGCATGGAAGTTATAAAGGGTTAGTTGTAGCTGATTGGATTAGAAAGCAACTAAGTACAGTAGACATCAGTGTTTTATGTTTGTCATTCGAGTTAATATTTATAAATTGTTAAAAAAGCTGCATTTTTTTTTTATAATTAATAACAAATTTGTTTCGAATACACATTACTAGAGTATTTCTTTTGTCCGTATCAAAGCAATGTATTCCGTTTGATCTGAACCATTGTTGTACTGTTATTACTATGATACTGATACGCCCCCTCTCGAGCAAATCTTCAATTTCATATGTACTTTACGTAAAAACAGGTTTAAGCAAGTAAATTAATGGTTTTACATATACATGTAAGTATGTATATAAGTGTATGTGTCAAGAAAAACGCCAAAGTAATATTTATATGCAAATTTTTGTTTTAGATCTATCTATCTATATACAGTATGTATATATATATATATATATATATATATATATATATATATATATATATATATATATATATATATATATATATATATATATATATATATATATATATATATACTCACCGTGTGGTGGCCAGGATAAGAATAGCTCCACTGTAGCCCATGCATATCGTACGAAGCTACTAAAATGGGTACCCAGGGAGGGTAATGGATGGCAATGCTGTAGCCAATGAAGTTTTAACTGAGGCTCGGCTTGATCTCCCGCTATGATCAGAGCTCATAGCTCAATAACACCCTATCCTTACATTGTCCTCTACAGATAACGGGGAATATGAAAAGCATTCTTGCTTCGCCCATCTAGCCAAAAAAAAAAAAAAAAAATTGGAATACGATTAAAAAAGAAAAACAATTCCTTTTTGAAGAAATTATTCTATGGCGCAGACAGGTTTATAGTATTCTTATATATTTGAACTGTAAAAGTTATAAATGTAAACAAATGCAGAACTATATAATAATATATAAGCTCAAATATTAAATCCCAGTTATAATTGATGTGCGTTGTGTTAAATAAATCAATTGCAAAGTTTAGTAACTGAGAGTTGAATGTCAACAGCATCCATTATGAATTCCTTTGAAATACATTAATATATAATCATGTTATTTAAGTTTAGTTAATGAGATATCACTCTGTAAGTTTAGCCTTGTTTTGTTAAAGGTTATTTTCTATCAGAAAATTACCATTAACAAAACATGACCATACAAGGTTTACTGATAATAAAAATCAAATATTTGTTTTTTTTATTATCAGTAAACATTGTTTATTTTCTCAGTGTTTCGTTTTTTCGCAATATTGTGTTCATTGTTTGTGCGAATCAACATTCACATTTGACTTGAAAAGCTTGGAATTATATTCCTTGGGAGGCACGTGGTGGAAGACTGTTCCAGAGGTCAGCAGTGGAAGGGATAAACGAAGAAGGAAGAGAAATTTGTTCTGTTGGTTTGGAGATGAACTATGGAAGGATGTTGTTTAGCTGCTAGGCGTTTGGAAGGATTTGCAAGAGGGGAGGAATTATTGATGTCAATTCTGATGAACAGCGACCACAGAAGTATTTATAAAAAATGCAGGCTGCGGAGACCGAACGCCTGTGCGAAAATGAGTGGAGTGTATTAATATTAATGCCTCGAGCGAAAGAGAAAGCCTAATTTTTTGGATGCAAAGGAGGCAATATTTGGGATATGTTTTGTGCCAAGAGGCATTTATGTGAAATAATTCAGAGCTGTGTTTTGCTGGCATTGAAGTTGATAATGTTATCCAAACTCTATTGATGAATGCTTTGGAGATCAGAATTTAAGGTAGTAGAGGTTACATTTCTAGAGAATGTGGTGTGGTGTGATTAGTGCTTTGCAGAGTTTATCAAACGAAAAGGAGGAGCGTTATGCGCTGTTATCAGCGCATAACACAGACTTCCAATCCAGTACTGTGTACTGGATTGGCAGTCAACTGGAGTAGATCGTTTATATATAGAAAGAAGAAAGTGGAAGAGACAACAGAGCCTTGTGGCACTCCGGCATTAGTCGTATAGATAGAAGATGAGGGGCCATCCACCATCACTCGAAGTGAATGTCCGGTCAGAAAGCTGGCTATCCATTTGCAGAAGTCAGGGGTCAGACCGAATGATGGGAGTTTTCCTAATAGGCCTTTGTGCCAAACTCGGTAAAAAAACTTTGGAGATATCAAGAGCAACCACTTGAGATTCGTCAAACGTTTCCAAGGTGTTTTTGTCCAGAGATGGGTGATGTAGGTTAGTAGATCCCCCTGTTGATTAACAGTCACGGAATCCATACTCTTGCTCATTTATTAGATGAGTCTTCAAGGTAGTGCAGAAGTTGGCCATTTATGGTTCTTTCCATTACGTGAGAAAGAATTGAGGTGAGAGAAATTGGACAGCCATCTGAAGGTAAAGATTTGTCAGTTTTCTTAGGAATAGGTTGTATATGAGCTATTTCCAGACTGTAGGATAGACACCAGTGGAATAAGAAAGTGTAAATAGGCAGCAGAAAGCTCTGGGGTACAGACCTTTAGAACAATTGGAGGGATGCCATCTTGCATAGCTGAAGAAATAGGAAGTCAGGAGGTTGGGTTTTTCTATGGGTGATGATGTAGTAATACCGTCTGGATGTGATAACGATGGGAATAATGTTGGGCAAGAAAACGCTGAAAAAATTCTAATACGTTTTTTCATCAAACCAAAAAAAAAATTAAAAAAATCAAGGGTGCAAACAGTTCAAACAAAAACTATGCCAAAATTTCCAAGTAAATAGCTAAACGGATTACATATTTTTAAAATCAGTAAAGATTGAACTGGTTTGACGAGCATCACCAGAGGACGGAATTCACTCGATCTCCGGATTTGAATCAGTTTCGAATTTCCCATTTTTGTGCCTTTTTAAGGCATGTAAAAAAACTGAAATCCAGATGCTCTCTTAAGGCGATATTTCGTCTGAATTACTCATGACCGACAAGGGGACGTTTCGATTTCGTTATAATGAATTGTGAAGATGACATCTGTGGCAAAAAGACCTTCGAATCTGAGTAATGATTAACTTCGTTCTTCGTCACTTCCGAAACTATACGAATATCCTTATATAATAGTCGTTCGCATCTGTTTGGTGTAAATATCAATGTGAATACTATTTGATTTCTACTTACCCTTACGTACACCATCCAAAAGGCAAACTTCAACATTTTCTAAGTAGCTTTGCAAACGACTGGGATTTCGATTCAGAACATTCCTCCCCTCCCCACATTAAGCTTTTTGTCGTTTTGAGTACATTTTTTGTCTTTAATATTTCATGATAAGACTTTAGAAAGTTCTTTTTTTCTTTAAGCTTGTCCAATAAACAAGAAAATACTGAAAAAGTTTCCTTTTTCTGTGATAACCGAAGTGTTATTTGTTTACTGCAGAAAATAAAATACTTCCACTAAAGCAGTGCATTCAGGTCACACGGAGACACCATAATACGACCCTTTTATAAGATTTCCCAGAAGCTTCCAACAGAAAAGAAAATAAGCTGATTATAGATAGCAATTACGCTTGAAGTGGGAAACGAAAGATTCCAACCATGTGGCTAAGCTAATAACTCGGCTGTTTGGAGTAGGAACAATTTCTTTGTAAGTCTGCGGACCTTCTTTGAAATGGAATTTCATATGAAGGAATTTCAACCCCCCCCTCCTTAAGATCAATGAAGTGAAACTGAAAGCAGAAGATGGAACTTGAATATTTCCATCGGTACATCATAATGTTACTTTTAAGTTCTTTAACATGCTAAAATTATATAATTATCCATATTCAGTGCATTGAATATACATAGCCTTTGAAATAATCTTTGTTTAAATCTTTCCCACTTTAAATATGTACAGTTCTCGTGAAATGAACAGATTTAAATCAAATGTTTGATTCAAACCAAATGCTAATTAGCAACCAATGCGTACATTGTTAGGCAACTCCATCACCATGGGAACACGTGTACGTTTCTCTGACACATTAGCCATGTGATACGCTACAAGTGCGTAAACTTCTAGAAACTTCCAAATGAATTTGTCGTGAACTTTTAGCATCTCAAACATGCATTTGTATGAAATAATTAACTGCTTTAGAAAACTAGAAAAGTGACAAACATTGCCATTGGATGATATTATGCAACTTGAAAACATGGAAACGCTTCTTACTTAATTTAAAAAAAAAAATTATATTTTTAATATGGAATAAAGGTAACAATGACTTTAATGATAAAAGTTATTTATATTTCAAATAATATTGAGAAAAAGAGATGATAAACTGTATTTTATAAATACACCTTTTATTTTATAAAATGAAGAGAATATAATTAAAATGGTATAGATTATGGGTAGAGTGGTAATTGCAAATTGCGTCATTGAAATCTGGGATAAATAAATAAATACAAATATATCACTAGTTGAAGCAATCTTTCCATCATAATTTGTGTTTACTTTGTTAGTCAGTAATAGCTGACGAGTCCCATTAAAAGCGTTAATCAGCCGGTTATAACAGCACCAACAACAACTCTGAAGACAGTTCTACGTAAGCTCTGATCATTATTTACACTGGACAGTTGGCAGTCTGAAACCAGCTACATATGGTGGTGATATAATGGATACGATAATACATGAGTATCATCACAAAGGTAGCAAGTTAATTGGATTCAGGTCTTCCTGCAGTCAGACCTGAGTATCAATGTAAATGTCATGAAAAGAGAAGGCCAATGGCAGACCTATTTGTTTGAGGAAATTACTGTAGTGGGATACCGCATTGCAAACATGGCAATCATTTCTTTAGGTTTCTGTTATTCCCGTATCTTTTTTCCATTTCTTAATTTATATAAAAGGCAAAAAAAAGTATTTTAAATATATTTAAAATCCTTTCATAACTTATGGGCCTCCTGTATATATAACTTTGCGTGCTAGCTATTTTCACAAATCTAAAATGCATTTTCGTTTCCATAATCAGTAAGGAAAGCACTGAAAAACTGAATTCCTTTTCGTACACTTTAGCACTCAGAGAGAGAGAGAGAGAAAGAGAAAGAAGAAGCACTTTCTTGTCGACTTCTGAACTGTAAACAAACTTTACCGTTTTTCTTCCACTCTCCGGCATTGCTATATAATCTTTAATGAAGAACGCATTTTCGAAGAAATTGAGATCTTTGATAGTTAAGAAAGATTGGAAGGCCGGAAACGATGCATTTTATGAGATCAAATTTCGACATCGTCGAAAACGATGCTATCCTTCTCCTCTCGCTTATTCTATCGTCTCATGTGATCCACCTGTCCTCAGATCTCCCAAGCCAGAGCGCTGATAAATGTCTATCCTTATGTAAGCCTTTCACATCTGCTGACGACATTCCTTCGCATCTCTTCTGACGTGCGTATTCGTTTCCGTCTTCTCTCGCACCCGATCATTATCAGAATCCGCTAAACGAAATGCGACTGTCCGTTAGATATATTAACGGCTGAGTGAAACTTTGAATTTAAAGTATATTTTTCGTATCATAATGTCCTTTCTGTTAACGATATATTTGGAGATGCTCCCCCTTCAGCGAACGACTTGAATCAGTAAATAAAGATGCTATCCTAGTGTTTAGTAGAGTCCTGTGAAATAAGGAATGCATTGAAAACAGCCCACTATCACAGAGCTGAATATTTGTGTGGCAGATTACTTTATCACCTCCGATATTTCTGAAACTCGATGGAAACTGCCGAATTTATTATAATAATAAATTTAGTTTAATCCTTTACCCAAGTGTGAGCAAACAAAGTTTGCGCCTGAAAATATCTTCAGGACTGAATATGGTGTTGTACTACCCCACTGGGATAAGGTAGGTACTACTGACCCCAGTAAGGTAGTACAACACCGGGCAACTCGTAGCAAAGGTGGACCAAGCTAACCTATCAATAAATGCCGAATTTATTTTTTTATTATTTATTTATTTGTGTGTGCGCACGCTCCTATGGTTCTTGTTAGTGTTGTAATAATAATTATTATTATATATACATACTAACTGCTTTTCAGGGTTATAACATTACTATAATAAAAACACGGTGAAAGAATAAAACTGAGGTTTATTTAAAAAATATTAAATATTATATTTCGCTCTCATAGTGGTCACTTTTCGGTTTCAGATTCGATTATTTCATTGATACAGTTTGTACTTTGTTTACTCTGTAGTCACGTTTTTGCTTTGATAACCACTTCTATATTCCTCTGTTTGCAATAAAGAAGTATAAATGTTCAGTTATTATATAAAAGAATATTATATATCCACTCCATATATTATCCTTTTTATGCATAAGTTTCTAGGACAGAATGAAGCCTTTTAGGCTCTTTTTTATAGTAATGAGTTGTTCAGTTATGTTTTTATACATTAAATTTATGAATGAATGAATATTAAAAGATCAATTTTTATAAAGAATTTTTATAAAGAATTTAATTTAATTCATTCTTTAATAAATCATTTTTTATAAAAGATAAACTAATAATATCAATTTAATAATTAGTTAATAAGAGCAGATGAGGAGCGACAGAAGCTGGGAATCGACCGTGAGATGCGGTGAGTAATACCCCTGGCGGGCAATGCAGTAGCCAATGAAGTTCTAACTGAGGCTCGGCTATTGCTGTTACCCTCCTGCCATGATCAGAGCCTTAATAGCCCAATAACACCTTATCCCCACACCGTCCTCTACAGATAACGGGGAATATGAAAAGCATTCTTGCTTCGTCGCTTTAAGCCAGTCCTTTTAAGGATAAGAGCAGATTATGTCAAAAGTGAATTCATGATCTGTGTTTTTGTGCACTTATGACGTCATTGTTTTTGGATGTATTAGGGCTAGAAGAGCTTCATCAATGCGATTAGAGAAGGTCGGTTTGGAGTAACTTCAAAAACTGTGATTGATATTTCTGCAATAGATTCTCAACACAAATAAAAATGACGTTTTCAATGATCTCCATCTTTTGGATGAAACTGTTGAAGTATTGTAACTATGGACATTACAAAAAAAAAAAAGATTGTAAAACGGCTAGGTGAGCCGTCTGTCTGTAGGATTCTTATATTTATAGAACCTCCATAAAACATGGTTTTCCCAGTCTCAAACAGGCAAATGAACAGGCGAATACATGCAATTATGAGACATAAATTAGGCTTAAATAGCCTTGGGCCTAATTCCTACTATGACTGTTCCACTCTAAAAGATATCAAGAGTAACTATTTCAGTCTCTCCAAACTTTTCCATCGAATTTTTCCAAAGGGGTGAAATAAGCAACAAGAGTCATTGTTGATCGACTGTGGTGGAAACCATACTGATTTCTCCTACTGGTATAATATCAGTAATATAAAAAGGCAATACCAACTTTCGGAACAATAGAAGAAATGCAATGAGGGCCACACACCAAAGAATTTTATTTTTTCTTCTAGAGCAGAGTTAACAAGCCGATAAAAAAAGTGGACTTTTTGTATAGGTAATAGTGCAAGAGAACGTGTCCTTGCTGAAAAGACTTAAAATCAGGATTGGACAAAAGAAACGTCAATACCTGTAACTATAGAGTCTAACTTACATTTGGATTGATGTGTTGTCCTGCTTTTGGTCCTTTTAAAATTAATGTTGAATGTGCTGATGGTGTATTCATCGCAAATTTTTGAGCCCGTGGAATAAAAAATATAATTCTGCTAAGCTGTATTGTAGAAAATAATGTCAAGCAACGCAAAGGCGAGAGTAACCTATTGGGTGTTGTTTCATACTGGAAGAAATCAATCACTCATAATTGTAAGCTGGAAGGAAAGAGTGAACAGAAACTTTTGTTTGAAGTACAGATATTATTTTTAGTAAACGTTTTGCCAAAAATATTGTTTTACGGTTATATTTCTCCATTTTAAGCCTCCGATGAGCAAAGTTCTGGTATAGAAGATAAAATTGTTGGGGTGCTTCGTAGGAAGCGCCACAGCGGTTAACAGTAAAATAAAGTGTTATAACATACCAGGATTTCTGCAGATGTAGCTTAAAAATATCAAAGCGCTTTACATCGAATTTTTACATAGGTCAAGTCCCATGAGAACTGTAAATAACCTTGTTTGTTTCTATGTATATTTTGCAAAATATTAATGTAGTTAACCCTGTGGGAAGTGAATGTATTTACTGTTTTAACGTCGAAAACAAAGGCAATGCTTTGCGATCGGGGAAATTTGTACTGTATATAGTTATGTGTAAGAGCGCAGGAAAGTTGTTTACTAGTTTTGCATATAAGAGTTGCTTCCAAGCTCTGCGCTAACATCTTTGAAGATAGTATCTAAGAGTGCCGCTAGGTTTAGAGAAGTTTCCTCGGCCCAAAAGGAGAAGCAAAGTATCAAAGAGGTCCGCTAGTTAGAGACAAGTTTCCGCGCCTGGCAAAATACAATCAAAAGATTGCACGGAGGAGAACAAAGAGCAGGTTAAACTAAAAAGATGAAAGAGTCATGCCGAATTCTTCGGGGTGACTACCCTTAGTGCAAGGCCCGAAGATCGCAAAATAAAAGGAGACTGAGCGGAACATAAGGAGCTTCCAGACGTCAAGAGAGAGTCATCAGAAATCGGAACTAGAGGCAGTTGGAACCAGAGCGAAAGCGAGCTGAGACTATATGCGGAGTCCGAATCAGAGCAGTGTCGGCAAAGAACGAGGAAAGGCAAGGCCCAGTTACAAAGAGGAGAGCGAGATCCAAGTGCCTAAAAAGCAAAGGTGAAGCGCTGTTACCAAGAAGAGCCAAAGCCAGTCGGCAGAAGTTGCAGCCATCGGCGATTAGTAGCAGTTAGAAAGAGAAATTCCCGAAGTAGGATCCACAGGAGAATCCCGTATGCTGAAACATTTTATATGTGCTATTCGAATACCGCAGATTGCAGTCCATAAGCCCGTTAATATCCCGACGTGATTACCGCTGAAGGAAGCCTATGACTCTAGATGAAAGAAAAGCCATGAAGACTTTAGTAAAAGACTCTTGACTAAATATGTGATACAGAGCCTCTGTAATTTGTATCGTTTTGTATATTTTCTTTTATAATCTAGGAGATATATTGTATGTGGACTGTAAAGAGTTACTTTATTACTAATTAGAAGTGTCCATAAGAGAGTCCATTGGCATGTTAGAAATTGATACAAGATCTGTAAAAATAACTTAACAGAGAGTTGCAAGTAAACTAGAAGTTTAATAAGTTGAATTTGTAAGCAGAGAGTAAATAAGTATTTGAGTTAAAGAGTTTATTTAGTACTAGGGGACTCTGCCCCCCCCCTAGCACCTATGGCGACCCCCCGTGTTACGGACTGATAGGCCAGTTCTCCTTGAATTCTGATGACTCGAAAGGGGGGTTCCGCACCTCCGGCACCTAACCCCCGAGTTCCGGACTGGTAGGGCGGTTCTCCTTGAATTCTGATGACTCGAATTTCGAAGACTCTAAAGAGGGTTCCGCCTCCCTCGGCACCTAACCCTCGAGTTCCGGACTGGTAGGCCGGTTCTCCTTGAATTTTGATTACTCGAATTTCGAAGCCTCGAAAGGGAGTCCGCCTCCCCCCCCGGCACCTTCGGTGCCCAACCCCCCCAAGTTCCGGACTGGTAGGCTGGTTCTCTCCTGAGTTTCAAAACGTTTCAAATAACTTGAAAAAAACATGACACAAAAATGTGACAGAAAAACGTTACACAAAAAGGCTTATCATTTTATATATATAGGGTAGTGAAAAGGTTCTAATTTTATGCTAAAGATTTTAGATGGGTAGAGAAAGCAATCTCCCTGTCGTTTGATTCATGTATATTTCATATTAATGTAAATAAATGTGTTTTGATTATTTGTTAAAAGAGTGCTGCCTGATCCTTTATCTTACAATGAACCGTTCCTAAATAAAACGGACTTGTGAGCGGGAAACAATTAAGGCATTGAAAGCGCAGTTTAATTATTTACGAACCACGACTGTTTATGTAAACTTTGTTGAATGAAATTACGCTAGTAGGAGAGAGAGAGAGATCTACCGGAAGTTTTATTGAGTCTTATGCCGAAATTTTGATAAACTGATGGCGCAGTCTTACAAATAAATTTTCAGTGTTCATTGGCATACGGCTAGTAAATACGGAAGGTGGAAAAACATAGTAGAGCAAGTGAGAGAGGTTAAGAGAGAAAAAGCGCATTAGAAGTGAAGCTATAAAGAATTAGGAATAGAATTAAGACAGAAGAGTAAAGATAAAGATATTACATATATAGACAAAAAAAATAACATATGCTTACACATCATACCTAGCATGCATTTTTTAGTTTGCCAATAAAAATAATACCAATAATTGATAATTTCCAGAAAAATATTAAGTTCTGGTTTAATAAAATTCGAAGCTTTTTTTTTTCGTTTCCTTGTTTTATTTTTTCGTTTCAGTTGAAGAGTTTGTTATGATCAGACCTTATTTTTAGAGTGAATGAACTAGATTTGCATTGGTATGCTATGGGTTCGATATTTAATCTTGTAAGTACTTTGCGTAATGGAAAAAGACTGCTTTTTTGAACAACGTAGAGTTAAGCTTTTTTTTTACGTATAGCTGTGAATAAACTAGTTTTTTTTCCCGTAATAATAGCAAAAGAAAAGTATTCATTTAGTAAATGTTCAGATACTTATAAACAGGAAGTCATTTAAGTCATTTTATTCTGAGCTTGATAAATAATTGGTATATGAAAAACCAGTGACTTATATTGAATGTCCCCCCACCGAGAATGTTGGCTATCTGCTGTGATACCCATTGCATAGTTGATTTCTGCGACACGCAGAAGCTAGCGACTTTAAAAAAAAGAAAACGGGAAAAATATTTTTGTAAATTAGAATTATCTTGAATATCTATGAATTGCGCAGTACAAGATACTTTATTTGCCAACAACAAAAATGAAAAGCAAAAGATAATTTGCTAGAGTAAGATGGTCTGAGTCAACACTTCATTAATATGCATAGAACGAAAGGAGCTCTGCTGCAGACAATGCTCCTATTTTAGCATGTAGTGACGTCAATGCGCACAGAGCCCATCTTGGGCCTACTTTATCTCCCAAATCTTAAAGTTAAAAAAAAAAAAAAAAAAAGATATTTTAATTAGAGTTAATGACAATGGATTTTGAGTTTGTAAATAAAAGATTTTCTCAACGAAAAAAAAAGGAAGAGATAACATGTCAGCTATTAGAACAGATATCGGGACTACCTCGTCAGTAAACAGAGTTTAATTATATCTAATTCTGTTGTAAATAGAAGATGCGTATCGCGAAGTAGAAAATTCAGTGGTTTTAGCTGTGATAGTCTTATGACAATAAATAAATAATTTTCAGTTGTTAGATTGGCGATGACGCTATAATGGCATCATATCAAGCAGCAATGGTTGATATGATGCTTTATACGTCTTGTGATTGAATTGAGAGACCAACTTCTGTGACGATCTTAGTCTTATTTACACTGAAGTTAAAAGTGGGAAAAAAAGCGTTTACTGTTATGTGAGTTTATGTGAGTCTTATGGCGATATTTACTTCTACAAACAATCTGTTTTAGTTCAAGATACACATCAAGATCGGAAACTTCGCTTCAGAGTTTCACATCTTCGTAAAGTTAATCAAGTTATCCTTTATCGTATAAAATTAAGAAATAATATGGAATAGGAAAAAAATTAAGAAAATGCCTTTTTTATATATACGTCTACAGGTTCCACGGTTGCTCAGTAGAGGGCGCATACATATTTGCTGAACAGAAATGGTGCATGCAGTTCGGAAATATTATTAGATATTCCAGATAATCGCATTTGCATAAATGAAATACGTCTGATGTAGAAAAGGCAAAAATTGCTGCTGCTGTGTTCCTTTAAGTTTAATTACTGAGCCAGCAATGTCAATAATGTCCAGGATGTTCTGTACCATTTTTATTTACTGCAGAAATAATTACCGGCGGTTAATAGTGATCTACTTCACAACTCGGGTTCAAAATAGAAGCAAATAGATCTTTGTTGCTTTGTGGGTTAACACAAGCAACTGCGTCCGGATGGAGTCAGAAGTCACATAATTTATTCCTTTTGTTTTTTGCCTGCAAGACCTCTGATTATTTACGGGTATCCATTATTGCGAAGCATGATTCTGTTACCCGGGGTTATAAAACCGACATCCCCATCTGGGATACACAGAAAAAATTGGCAATGGTAATGAACAAGGAATAAATGAAGAAAAATGTTTCTCCATAATAATAACAAAGAAAAGAAAAAACAAGAATGCTCGTTCTTCTTGCTTAATCGCCCTGGCTAGAGCAATTAAGCAAGAAAATATCATTACGTAGAGACATAAATGGTACGATGTCCATTCTTCCTTAGTAGTTGAAACTATTTTTCTTTTCCCGTAAAAAGACATTTGTTGTTTATCGCATTTTTTTTATCTTGCTTTCAACTTCATTCCAGAGTATGCAGTTAAATGCTTTTGTTGGAAACACTTTCATTATAATTTTATTTTAAATACATCCTAGTTTTCAAATGTATCTCCGATAAATTTTCGTTAGTAAACGATAATCATAATCATAATAATAATAAAATATAACTTTTCCTTGCTTGCCGATTCAAACAATTGCTTTCTGTGAATTTGGAATAATGTAGTTTAGATAATTATTATTGAGAAAGCGAAATAAGAAATTATGTGCGCAAATCATGATAAAACTTAGCATTCTGCGTGCCTGTTTACTTCAATGCAGTTTTAATGTAGGCTTTAGACGAGAGAATATTTATGTAGAGGTTATAACAGTTAAATGTAACTACGCAAATCAATATCCAATACGATTTAATTTAGAGAGACGAAAACTTTTAGCCAATAGCTATGAACTAAACTCTTCAACGCTTCAAGTGTTGACATGGTAACGAATGACGTTGCACAGTCTCTTATCAGCTATATTGCTATCAGTAAGCTACAATATAACGTTGCTTAGCTACAATAAATATAATATTATTGGAATGTGCGAATATACCTTCAAGCAAATTAGTAGTCGCAACTGCCTAATATGACCCAAATTCACATACTGCATCATATTTTAGTGAAAGTGCTCTATATTAAGCTCCATATATAGAGCACTTTCACTAAAATATGACGCAGTATGTGAATTTCCAATAATATTTATATTTCCTATAATATTGTTGGAATTTCAACCAATTCATCCTTCATTTGTTTGATGCCAGCTGTGTGGTATATAACAGTTTGCCTATAGTAATTCATACAAAGACACCGTGATCTATTTGGAATAAAAGCTCTCATTTTGGTTGAAACTGAAATGAGATTAATCTCATCAGGAATGTGATGGAGATTTTCTAGGCCTTTTTGAAGTTGGAGAAGCTTAGAATATTACTGTTTTAGATCTTTTCAACTAAAAACCAGAAAAGTCTTAACATCGCTAAACTTTATGTTTAATACAGTATGAGGAGGGAAAAAAAACAGTACTGAATAACTACAACGATATATAGTATGGAATAAACTGGTTTATTAACAAAGAAATATGTTTACACATGATATGTACATCCACAACTGTCGGTGGAATCTTGGTCGAATAAAGCCTTAACGGCGGTAGATTGCATACTCGAAATGGTTCATTAAGATTTGAAGGTGGGGCGTGATGGATTAATAAAATCGAGGCTTCCTTAGTGGCAGCTATATACTCCGCCTTCTAGGAAAGTAACTATGAGCAAGGTGATTTCCAGTTGCCTTACTTGCCGTACTGTATCATATGACTGTAGCCTGTGTGTGTGTGTGTGGAGTGGGCCGGTTTGCCTGCTTGCGGGATGAAAAACCCCCAGATAAACTGGTGGAGGGAGAACCCTGCTGACCAAGATCGGCTAACTTGGCTATGGCTGAGAAAAATTCTTAAGCTCCTCACGTTGTCGACAAAAATCGAACTTAGGCCTCTTCTTGCCTAGGCATATCGTTGCGAAGAGCATAGCCACCGCGCGGTTAGCTATAGCCACTAAGCTAACCGCGTGGATATCTAATTAGCAGCTTATAAATTGCAACCAATCATGAGCTCACATCACTTGGCTTTCTTTTCTTTTTTTTTTTTTCATATAAGCTTTTAAGAATGCCTATTACTTATATTTTTAACTGGTAGGACGTTGAACTGTGTGATGAATTTCAAACTAAATTTGTACATAATTTGAATAAAATAGACCAACACAATCATGTTCCACTCCACTGTAGATACTAAATATATATATATATATATATATATATATATATATATATATATATATATATATTTATATATATATATATATTTATATATATATATATATATATATATATATATATATATATATATATATATATATATATATATATATATATATATATATGTATATATATATATATATATATGTATATATATATATATATGTATATATATATATATTTATATATATATATATATATATATATATATATATATATATATATATATATATATATATATATATAGGTGGTTAATAGAAGAGCACGTGTAGAGTCAACGCCATTACATTTAGCTGTAGCAAGGGTGTTGACGTTGAAGAAAAGACGTTTATTGTTGAGCATTATTTTCGTTCATGCGGTGTTGGTAGAACAATTGGTCTAAACCCACGACATGTTTAGGCCCACAATTGGGCCCTACTTCACTGAAGAGGGTGGTGACTTTGAATAGCAAACGCTACATCGAGAATGTGTTGGTTCTGTTCACCCAGGATTTGCATAGGATGTGCCATGAAAAAAACATCCCATTTCACGCACAGGTATTCCAACGACGAAGCAACCTGTCACACATCATGTGGTACTAGAGCCTGTCAGAACACTTCACCGGGAGGCTCATTTCGAGGTTCACAGAATTCACGTACCCTTCACATTCTTCTGATCTCACATCACTTGATGCCTTCATTTGGGGTATGTTGGAAGGGATGGATATTCCACCACGCCCCACCTTCAAATCTTAATGATCAAATCAAATCTTAATCTCTCTCTCTCTCTAAGCGAAATAGCGTTAAGCGAATAAACAATAGGCATAATTATAATTCATCCATCAGTTGGCGTAAATTTGGGGAAAAAATTAAAAGTATAAGCTATATTAAAGAGTAAATTCATCAGTTAATAAAAACCAATTGCTTAAATTTTTATTTAATTTCTAAACAATTGATAGAGCTACTTTTTTGCAAAAAAAAAAAGTAAAAGTCTTTGAATCGTGCTCAACTTTTTCATCTTGTCATGCAATTTGCGATAGCTAGCGATCGCTTTATTAAGAATTCGGCGGACTTCGAAGCTTCGTTCCATATCAGGATCACCATCTAATAAAATTTCCTTAGCATACTCAATGTGATTGAAAACTAGCTCAAGTTCTTTTGCAGTTAGCTTCTTAGTCGTGACATTCTCTTCTTGTTCGCACTCCTTATCTTCTTCATATGTATGCAGTTCTAGTTGAAGCAGATCATGCTAGCTTCCAGTTCATTAAATCCAAGTTCTTTTCCATAATGTTAGATCTTGGATTTCGCGCACGATAAACTAACATAGGATTGAGTTTAAAGTCGCCTTCTGCATTGCCTCCTAATAATAGATACGTTGTATCCTGATTGAAATGCTTCAGTTTTAGCTCGAAAAGCTTTTGTTACCATACGCTTGCAAAAGAGACCAATTTCTTCGACGTTGAATATTTGCCAATCGTCATAATCACCCTTCTGAATTATCCTTTGCAATTCTTCAGGAAACTTGTCCGCAGAATCTTTATCAGCACTAGCAGATTCCCCAAGTTATTCTTATGTTATGCAGTCTAGTTTGATTTTTAAAACGGTCAAACCATCCTAAACTCTTAGTGAAGCTTTCACATTCCTCTTAAAATTTATTCTCTTTCAATGAGGTAAAAATATTGAGAGCGTTTGCCTGAATATTCCTTGTATTAAGAGGTATTATTTTTTTTATTATAATCCTATAATCCTCAATCCAGAGTGATTGAAGACGCTCCATCTCAATCATTAGATGGCTTGTATTTCGAATGAGCTGCATGCCTTAAAGAAGTAATAGCAACTTTTCCTTGTTGTTTGTATTCTTTGCTCTTATTTAATATAGTCCGAACTGTAGACTTGCTGTATCCCAGGTCTCCCACAATCATTGTATTACAAGTGCCACGTTCATGTCTCTTAATGACTTCCAGCTTTTCCGCTCACTGCAGATTGGTGACAAAAAATTTCGCATAACGTAAAAAATCACGTTAACTGATTAATTACTCGCTTGAAGTGGGAAATAGTATCATTTCAGTCAATCGCGTTAACTGATTATAGTGCATATCGAATTCGTGTTAAGCGAGGTTTTTCTGTATTTTGTAATGAAAATTCCCGTCTGATTCAAGCAACACAGCTACATTTCGTTATTTGGGGCTTAATTTTTACATATGAGCGATGAAGTGCTTTTAAGATATTGAGACCTGCAATGCCATTAAATTCTCTCTCTCTCTCTCTCTCTCTCTCTCTCTCTCTCTCTCTCTCTCTCCCTGATGATCCAGCTGTACCAATGGACTATACATTTTTGCAATGTCATGTGTGAAACAGATTCAAAGTAAAATGAACTTTTAACCTTCTGTTAATTTGAAACAAAATTATGTTTCATTAAGTTACTCCTTAAGGAAAATAGATTACGCTGGAGTGAATCAGAACACGGTTTGGATTTTCAAAATATTTTGTTTTCTTTATTCGCTCTGACATTTCTTAATCCTTTCGTGATATGAAAACAAACAAAACACATCATATAATAAAATATAAACGAAATAAGTTAATAAACAAACTAACAATAAAATATCTTGAAAAATACAAGCGTATCGTTTATTTTTCTCCACACTATATCAGCAATTAAAATAAAAGAAAGCAATTGGCTTGGTTTGGTCCGTTTCAGGAATTTAGACTAATTGATCATTCATAATATAAATAAAATTTCTAAAGGTCATATCAGAAATGTAGTCGTTGACAAGTTCCCTTGAAATGAAATGTAACGTAGCATTGACAAATATAAATACTTTCATGAATTACAACCGAAGCAAGTAAGGCTGTGAAGTCAGTGTATTTATGTCTGTTAATTGCGTGTGTTCTGGTGGGGTTGTCTGTTTTCCGGAAGGACAAACCTTGCCATCACCGTATGAGACCGGTAACTTACCGTCAGTTCTTTTCGTTCTACACGGGATTCAAAGGAAGGTCATTTCAACCAAGAAACACCATCGGCACCAAGTGAGCTACAATATATTTGTCATTACATGAAAAACACTAGACTATACGTTAGATCCCGATCATATACTTTGAGACTATATTTGTAACAAAAATCCACTACAAGTTGTCGAAGTATGTAAAGAGAGAGAGAAAGAAAAACACAGAGACAGAGAGAGAGAGAGAGAAATAAAAATACAGGTAACCCTCGTATAACGCGGTGTTAAGTTCCGTAGAAATGCCTCGTTACATAAATCGTGTTATACGAGACATAGATCACATAGAAAAACTAGGGTTATGTTCCGAAATTGTTTTTTTTTAAATTATATAAACAACAATGACATATCCAACAAAAACAATATTTTTATTTATTTCAGGTAATTCA
This sequence comes from Typopeltis vanoorti, assembly GCF_054136105.1. Taxonomy (NCBI): domain Eukaryota; kingdom Metazoa; phylum Arthropoda; class Arachnida; order Uropygi; family Thelyphonidae; genus Typopeltis; species Typopeltis vanoorti. The sequence continues at coordinate 72,656,361 of NC_143557.1, read as the reverse complement.
TGTAAGTTAAGAAAATAAAAACTATGACAAATATAGTATAAAATTATAAAAATTACAAATTGTACATAAATTTCATTGCACATAAGGCATAAATGTTTTAGACAGAATAAAATAAAGCGCATATTTTAATCGTCATCAGTCTTCAGAAATAACATTTCGTAGATGTTCTTTAAGTGGCCGGAGGTCGTCACCACTTGAAATCTCTTGGACATCATTTGCATAATTCTCGTTACATACTTCGGCTGGTTTAGTCATCAAGAAGTCAGTAATAAGACTTTACTTTCCACTATGTTGCAATTTTTTATTAAGTTCATAATATGGCTCTAAACAAATATCCAATTGTCTCGTGAATTTTCACGAGCGCTCCATTGAGGGATCATTATCCGTAAAATAACTTCCTAACTTTCTTGCTAAGTCCAATCCTTCTGCTAATTTCTTTAAACTGAATTCTTTAACGGATTCATCACAATCAGAATCTTCGGCAGAACTTTCCCTGCCATTTGGTTCGACGCCATCTATTAATTGTACCAGTTCCTCCTCTTTTAAACCTGTTTCTCCATCAATTAATTCACTAATTTCGTTTTCAACCATATCGCAAAAGCCCTCTCCACCAAAAATATGTGCGACGTTTATTATACGACGTAGCTCGGCATCCACTGGAGGTACGAAATTTTGTTCCATTACGGCTTCAGGCCATATATTTTTCCAGCAAGCATTCAGCGTAGAGGGTTGCAATTCCTTAATGGACAGAGAAATAATTTTTACACAATTCAATATTGAAAACTCTTTCCACGCTTGAGGCAGTGTCATGCTTGGATTAGATTCCATTTATTCCAAAATTAATTGAAATGTTCGCGAATATAATATGACTTAAATGTTGATATTATTCCTTGGTCGAGTGGTTGAATAAGTGAAGTAGTGTTAGGCGGCAAAAAAGTTATTTTAATATTCGGATGGCTTAAATTTGTTGGGTGGCCTGGTGCGTTATCTAAAATTAGTAGAATTTTGAAGTCATATTCTTTTTCTTTGTGTAACTTTCTACATCGGGTACAAAACACTTGAAAAACAAATTTTCAAACATGCTAGCTGTAACCCATGCCTTTTTGTTGGCCCGCCAATAAACAGGTAGGATGGACTTGTCGAGCCCTTTCATCGCACGAGGATTTGCAGATCGATTAATAAACATTGGTTTTGTCATGTAATCACCTGATCCATTACTACAAAACAGTAGAGTAATTCTATCTTTGGAAACTTTGAATCCAGGAGCTGATCTTTCAGTTTTCGAAATATTGGTGCGTTTTGGCATTTTTTTCCAATGTAACCCAGATTCATCCGCATTGAACACCTGGTCTGCACTGTAACCACCTTCTTTAATGATTTTTAAAAGTTCTGCTGGGTATTTTCGGGCAGCTTCAACATCTGCTGATGCTAATTCTCCCTGGATTTTAAGATTATACAAAGAAAACCGCTTTTTAAAGTTTTCGAACTAGCCCTTACTGACAGAAAATCCATGTTGAGAGATTTCTTCTGAAGAATCTTGATCAAGTTCTTTTAAATGTTTATAAACTTTGAGAGCTTTTTGTTTCATAAGGTGTCCATCCAAAGGAATTTTCTTTTGAGTGCAATCTTCTATCCAAATCATTAGAGATTTCTCCATTTTTTTCTATTAGAATATCACGTACACGAGCAACGCGCTTTGCACCGGCCGTTGACCCAGCAATAACGCTTTCTCTGATTTTATGTTCATTTTGTTTGATTGTTCGAATTGTTGATTCATTTAAATTCAGAGTCCTTGCAAGAACTCCTGGTTTTTCTCCAATTTTCGACCGATCCAAGATTTTAATTTTTTCTTCGAGAGAAATGAATTTCCTCTTCAATGTTGTTTTTTTCCTTTTCGTTGCAGTTTTAGTGGCCATTACAATAAAAATAAACTTTTACATTAAAAAAAAAACATTACATATGTATGTAACTCACCAGAAAATAAACTGCTCTGCTTGAGAATAACACGCTTATGATTTTAAATGCGCTTTCCTGGCAGAAAACGAAGGCAATTTTCAACAATAAACATTTTATACAGTAAACCCTAGATGGCGAACCTATGCCACTCGTGCCAGAGGTGGCACGCCTGAAACTTTTGCTGGCACGTCAACGATTTACAGGTGATATCCTTTTATACGCTTATAAATTATTCAATTTTTTTTTTATTGTTACAATACGTACAAGCTGAATTTTATTTTACACAAGACAGCAGCTATATAGACGTGCATATGATTGGTGCGGTATTAACAAAAGATCGCGCGACCCAAAGACAAAAGCAACCGACAAGTGTTGAGTTGAAATGCTAATTCTCTTCAATCGAATTCCATAACATCTGAAACTGTCATAACAACATTCACTATTAGTTTTAACGCACTATTTGTTGAGAACGACACAGACTGCAAAAGCCCTCTGTACAATACTTTATTCAGTGATACAATAAAACTAAATTCGATACTTATAACTACTTGCGCGATACGGGCAGACACAAATTTAACGAAGATAAAATTTGATTTTTAAGTCCCACGGTGAAAAATATGAAAAAAATAAAAATAAAATAAAATAAATAAAGGGTTACTAGAAATTGTAGACCGCATTATATCGAAACCGCGTTGAACAAGGGATACTACAATTTGTAGCCCGCGTTGTATAAGTACCGCGTTATACGAGGTTTATTACCTGTACAGATATATAAGAAAAGAACTTACTGCACCCTCCACTGACACCGGCTTACTGCGATGCTCTTGAAAATATCCTAAAAATTTTCCTTTGTACATGAAATTTAACTCCCCCCCCCCCAGCTCTCTTTCCTAGTCAATAGCGAAAGCACTTCATTCATAGAGGTGTCATTTACCAATATAACTTTTAAGTCTCCAAGCTATCTATAAAACTTTATCAGCACCTACGTAATGCATTCTGAATGTCATGTGTACTGCGGTGAAAAGACTTGAATTCAAATCCCATCCAATAGCGATGTTTTAATATTTTTTTTTTTTTTTTTTTTTTTTTTAGTTCTATCGATATTATTCTGTTTTGCGTGTGTGACATTATTCAGGTTTCTGTGTGCATTCTTGCTTTTACGACATTGGACGTCATCCGAATAAAAACTGAGATTTCCTTTTAAATTGATTTTTTTTTTAATCAATAGAAAGAACGTAGAAAAAAGTCCATTTCTTAAAGAAAAATGAACGCATCATATCAATATTTTCTTGCACAAAACGTACTGCAAATAATGCATTTTATAAGAGAGAGAAAGATGTTTGCACAAGCCGTCATATTATCTTCATTTATCAAAAAGTTGAAATATCACCTGGCTAGACCGAAGACATAAAAGTTTAAAAAAATTGACAAATGGGAAAGATAAGCACATTTTTCTTATTGAGAATAAGATACGATAGTTTATGGGTGACGCTTTCTTTTTTATGTATAATAAAATCGAAAGTTGAATCGAATAAACAACGAATTGTCATTTACCAGCTTTAATCTTGATGGATCAGGCGAAATACAACGACGCCTTGTTGCTAGGCAACGGTAATGATTCGAATTGCGTATTATAAAAAGTGGAAATATTTTACTGCGTGAGGCATATTCTATAATGAGCAACAAAACGAAACAAGATATTTCGTTTACGTTGTGTGAAGCTAGCCAATAAGTGACCGTGTCTGTTTGAGGCTCATGAATTGTTTATAAGGCGAAATTTTCTGTCAACGGTTTCAAAAGTAACTAAGCAAGGGTGATGTCGCGGGAAAAAAAAAAAAACTTTCTTTTAAGTCTAGCATGTAATGATAAAATTTAAATTAACGTGTTTTTTTTTATTTTTTTTTTTATATAAATAATCTGTAAAGGTTTGACAGAACAATAGATATGGTCAAAGTCGGACTTTGATTAATGATAAATGTATTAGGACAGTGGCAAGTTACCACGTGAATTAATTTGATTGTTAAAGAGAATGTTTTGTCAATACTAACATTGATCTATTTGCTCTGTAGACTCATTAACAATCTTCTATCATTCATCATGTAACGCAATAAACGTAGAACAGTTAACAATTCAAAATGGGTGACGCTTTAACCTACGCTAATCTAACAAACGTATATTGCATTAAACCGGCTATTTCGTCAAGTTATTCAGATTTTGTACCAAATCGTGCAACACAAATAAAGTGACTTTGATTGAAATCGATCTTTCAGTAAGAATTGTCGAGATAATAATGAGAATTTCTTTCGTTTTGAATTAAGGTTTATTTTTTAATTTTATTATTCAGTCATTTTTATAAAAGAAGAAACGCAATGGAAAGTAATTAGTTCTTATCCGAATCGATGATTTTAATCAAATTTTATCTGTCCACAGAGAAAGGAGCATTCTTTTAGCTTTCTTTCACACATTCAGACTTTATTCAAATAAAAATAAGATCGCTCTTTCAATATCTTTCTTACTCATTGTTTGCATTCTTTCAGTTTACGAAATTTTTATATCCATTCTAAGGTTTCTTAATTTCGGTAGTTAATCCTTCCGCGTCTCCTTAGGGAAAAGAAAAATTCGTTTTCATGCCGTTTTTAAATTTCAGATCACCTCGAATTCCTCCATTCGTTTACTTTCTGTAATTATTGTATTAATATTCTTAATAATGACAGATTTATCATAATTTTAAGGTATATACGAAACAAGAGATGTGTCAGATATCATAACATCGTGTTAATACAATAAAAATTTCACGACTAGTTTCCGATCGGTAAATTTTACAAATTGGTTCTGTTATTTGTCAAGTTTCTATGATTAGCTCTTCTAAAGCATCCCTAAGTCGCACCTACCTATATACTAAGAAAAAGGGGAGAAAATGTTTGATTTACATATAACAGGTTTATTGAACTACAGTAGTGATGCTCGCCTACCTTTGCTATCTCACCAGTAAGTTAGCCGGTGTTGGGGTTACATCTTACAGTTTGTTATCCTCCCTTTTTCGCTCAAAACATAAAAAACAAACCTTGAACATATTTTCATATGTGAATACACTGTATCTTCAAGTCAATCAACTGTGTTTTTTTTTCACTACCTGGAAGTCCAGCATTCGCTTGACAGCTACCAAATAATCAATAGAGATCGCCTTACCTTTGTCGTTCACCTCTGGACACATGCCATGAAAACGTTTGGAGGAACTCGGCGCATTGCTCTTGAAATGTTTTGGTCATTTGATTAGGAGAGTATATGCGCTTTTTGAAAAAGCTCCAGTAAGGTTTTCTGGGTTTTCGGGCTTATTTTTCAAATCGTTGGTTAGTTTTCCTTTCCATTTGCTTGCTTATGGCTACGATGAACGATTTCTGTCTTCAACTTCCCTGCTAATGTAAAAATCTCCCGTGCCTCTTTTTGTTCATTTTTATTATTTTCATACATCAGTTACCTCTGATCGGCTGAAAATGTTATTCCTAGTTACAGTAATAATAAAATACGCCGTGATAAACCTTACGGTATTGAAACGATCAGCTTCTAGAACATCTACGACTGTACCTTAAATGTTGATCTCATATGCTTCATATGACGTTGGGTGGCTGAAGTGCCCAGTTAAGTTTCTAGCAAAAAAAAAAAAAAAAAAAAAAAAAAAAAAACCACTCATCTTGTTACCTCTTTCCTAAGTCCGAAGTAGGAGGTGTTTCTCTTTTGAAATGTACAGTACTTGTGTTTTTTAGTACTTATTTCTAACACTTGAGCATCACATTCATAGCTGTCGCAGACCCAGACATTTCGATTTCTTATTCCACTTGAAATCTCGCCTAGTCAACTATTCAATCTCTATAAATTTCAAATCCAATTCGTTCTTACCCCAGAATAATATTTCTCGTATATCTAAAACTCCGTAAAAATCTCGACTTCTATTTGGAAAATCCAGAAAATTCAATAACAATATATTTGTGACTCTCTCTCTCTCTCTCTCTCTCTCTCTCTCTCTCTCTCTCTCTCTCTCTCTCTCTCACACACACACACACACACACACACACACACACACACATACACACACATTGTGTTTTGCTGTCTTTTTGAGAATTATTTATTCCATAGGTACCGCTGAACTGAAGCATCCATAATTCCTTCCCTTTTTCCTCAGTTTTCATCCCCCCGCCTCAAATCACCAGGGCCAACTCAGCTCGTCTTTTCCCTCTTTTCATTTCCTTGTTCCATTTCTGTTCTAGAAAATACTGGAATGTTTTTTCTCAGTACTTATTAAAGATTATACGAAAGAATAAAAGGGAAAAATAGAGAGAGAGAGAGAGGTCAAAATTTTTTCAGCTTCCGTAGTTCAGTCGATATATGTCCTTTCGTTAAAAGAAGGACCCTAGATTTCAGTCTATTAGGCGAAAGATCTTTATGAGAGCTTTTCAAACGAAGCTGAGTTTCTAGTTCCTTAAGGAGATGATAGAATTTTTTTTTCTTGACATAAAATCGAATTTTTCATCCGCATACCGACTTGACAACACAACGACATTAACAGACAATACACTTCACTGGCGTCATAGCTTCAGCTGTTTTGGTCGTAATTAATTCCACACACAGCATTCAAAAGTCTTTTTTTTTTTTTTTTTTTTTTTTTTTTTGAGGCATTCTTGCTTTAGATCTTTAAAGTTTCATAAAATGCATCTAACTACACATTACCAAAATGTATACTAGCAATTCTTAAGACTTTTGTTTTGGTATAAATCATCAAATCTATTGCATAATAACACTTACTGTATGTTTGTTAAGTGGTAGTCTTATCTAAACTAAAAATATGACGCAATTTTTCCCAAAGATACAAACTGACAAAAGGAAAAAAACAACAAAATCCAAAGCGCTACCTTTTCTCTCTGCCATTCCCTGCGGATATGCTGCAAGTGTTTTGCTACATCTTCCGCTATTGTAGTTCCAGATATTTGCTACAAATAATAAACATTACTGAATATAAATGGCCTGTTTGACGTCATCCGAAGAAATGTTTTATGATATACTGACAAATAAAGTTTATTCTCTCTTTCAGTAAAGCAAACAAGAGTAAAAAATAAATAAATTATGTATATTATCACTCCTTAATCTTATTTTTTATTATACAAGAAAATAATGAGCAACATTTCTAAACATCTTTTTTTTTTCTAGTTGTACATTATCAAGAGAATGACTGAACTAATCATTTTACTTTAATCGCCTTTCTTAATTAATTAATTTTCTCTTAAATAAAAAAACAAAGAACACTTTAATGCTTCTGAAATCTCGGCCTGATATCTAGTTAATCCTTCCCTCAAGACAAGCAAAGCTCTAATTATATATTTATTGAGGTGAAGTATGACTTCCTACAAAGCCTTTAATCCAAGAAATGCAGTGTGCTCTATATTGAACAGTAATTAGTAACTGTCACTAGATGTCGCTTTTTATGATAATACCTGTCGCATGATTTATTTTAATATTTCATGTTACTTTAATCGGCTAGTACGAAGCATCTGCTTGTTTCGTTAAGTTTTTTTTTTTTTTACATAAATAGCATTAGGTATTGCATATTCAAAAGCAATTACTATCAAAATTAATTGGTTTTGGCATTATCGAGAAAATAAATATGACAAAAAAAAACTCTCGTGTGGTATCAAGCGTGTCACCCACGTTTCACTTTTTATTATGGAATGAAATCACCTTAACTGCACTGTAATATCATGTATTGTTGATTTCGTTGTCACGGTAGCGATTCGCAATAGTTTAAAGCAATACAATGAGTTGGTTAGTAATTCTGGAATCTCACTAGTGAAAAGTTCAATCAACAAACGTATTCATACGGTGCATTATTGTGTGACATTTTTGCTATTTACACAGTATGAAATGGTTGAGCATGAAGAGGAAAGATGGCGCCACTAATAATTATTCCTAAAAGTATATGAAAAAACAAAAATTCAGTGACAGAAAATAATATCAGAAAGTATGTTCCCAAGAAACAATGGAAACTTTTAGTGTCTTTTGCAAATACATTTCTTAAAAATCATATTTCTTGTATAACTAAAGTAGAGTGCCTTTCAGTCTATGCAGGTGTTTCGGTGAACTAACGTAAAGCTTAAAATTGCACCACCGACTCCATCAACTTAGATTCTTACTTATTTTTCTCAAGCATTTATTACTTCTGACACCTGGGAAAGCCATCGGTTGAGAAGAAAGTAAGTTGCTCGAGGTCCCAAGCCAACCCTTACGACAGCTAAAATAAATGATTGTGTTGACTCGTAATACTATTACTTCGACCCGCCATCAATGGCTTCGATCCAGTCTTCGGTGCCGCAATAAATCACCACAAAGAGAAAGCATTAACCTCTCTCTTTTGGTACTTGTGTGCGGAAATTTGATTTTGTGGGGAGATCTTCTGGCTGATATTACTTCCGTGAGTTACAGTGGACGCCGAAGGACAGGTGAATGCAACTCACAACAAGCTGCGATCGCATCCATGGTAATTTTATCTCAGAATATAGATTTTTTTTTAAAATTAAAAATTACCAAATAGTATCAAACCGAACGAAATGCAGACAGTAAATAGTAATATAAATAATACATCTTGTTTGCTCAAACACTTTTTTGGGCGAGAAATTATGAAGTCCAGTTCACTTTGAAGCTTCAACTTACATTATTATTATTTAGTTTTAGTAATTTATTATCTCCGAAATTTAAATCATTGAGTTTAAATCAACATTAGTTTCTGAACTACCGAAATAGTATTGAAGGTTGCGTTACGAAATTCATCTCCGTAGAACAGTCAGAAGCGGCAATATCCTTTAGCTGGAAAGATATAGGTTCAGATCACGTCTAGGAAGCGAGGCCTTTCAGTTCTGGTCATGATTTTTTTATTATTTTTTAATGATTTTATTCCCCCCCTCCCACGTGGTTGGAGACTTATAGTAACATCAATACCATCAGTAACATCATAAGCGATTTCTTGCATTTTTATATTTTACGTATTTATTAATTTTGTTATATTTTAATTTGTTTTTTACATTGTCCAGAACCCCTAAAGACCAAACATGGAACTTTTCGAAGCCACTTCAAGGTCCATTTCCAAGAAGAAGGGCGATGAAATTCACATATAACCTAAAGACATTTACAATATCGATGCCCACAACGAGATTCGAACCAGCAGCTTGTTGGTTGGAGAGTGAATACGCTAATCACTCTGTCAACCAGGCTAGCATTTGGAAGGTACAATTTTTTCTTCGAGAAAGTCGGATTTCCCTTCCCCCGTGCGACAAACCTGTCCAAGAACACATGGAAATATCAGACGTAATACGCTCACTTCGCAGCCAGCATAGAATTTCTGATTACCAATGATGACACAATCTCATCATTTCATGGCATCTTCGGTTTGAATGATACGATAAAGGTCGACTTGGCTTTTTCTACAATCTGTTATCTACTTAGTGCGTAACCTTTGTCTATTGGGGAATTAAGTTTGCAGGACGATAAAGCCTGTCACTTCAGTATGAAACTAGCTAACTGACCTTTACTTGAAAGGACTTATGAAGATGCTGCTTGCGATGTACAGAATTCGATTTCAGGCCTTTACAGCTAAATATCACCACAATTCAGGCCTTTACAACCACTGTCACCACTATGAATAGAATGTAATTTGATAAGTTACACTAATTCATTTTTCTAGAAGTCTATGATAGAAGAATGTGCATCATTAACATGCCTTGTGCTTATCTCAGTCCTTGTGTAAATTCATTGTAATGCGTGCATTTTCTGGAGAAAAAAAAATCTGCAAACGTGGTTTTGGATAAATCTCCAGACTCATGTAAACGTTTATTGCCAATTTACCTCTAAACTTTCTTTATTTCTGTTTTTTTTTTTTTTTTTCGTTTTGAAGAGAAGAAAGTTACGTATCCGAAGTTTGTTGTAAGATACATTTTTCTGTGGTTCAAGTCTTCCTCAACTTCCGTTTTTAAAGTAATAGAAAAGCCAATTAGGATTCGCCTTACCAATCCTTCTTTGCAGTTGCTGTCGTTGTTGTCATTTTTCTTCTTCCTCGTATCTTTTCCTCTATGAACTTTAATTGACAGCTCCAAGCTTGCTTCAGATCTTCTTTTATTTTTTTTATTATTTTTTTATTTTTTACAGCGAGTTAAATTTGTTTCTGCAAAGTAACATTTATGAATCTTTCTATTGCTCAGATCTTTATTATAAAGAAATGATTTTTTGAAAATTTAACTTGAAATCCTTTCAATAATTACGAAATTAAGTCGAGCTGTTTTAAGAACGGAAGTAAATTCTTACTTTAGTCACAGAGTAGCGTATTTCGGCCTTCACACAACTTCCCTTCCATTTCTATCGTCTACCGTCGCACTTATAACGCTAACCTGGGGAAAAGTTACATGCCATGTTTTCTTCACGGAATTTCCACAAACGATACCCTGGAGAGGCGACGAGGTGAAAGGGAATATATTAGATAGAGTCTTCTTTCGCGCGCGAGGCGGTCTGCTCTCTTTTGCACGAGCAATGAGAGTTCACTCGAGTGATATTTTCTGCTACACTTAGCTACCTTCAAGGATAGAACTTGTGTGATGTGGTTTAGCTTGGAGCCTCCGAATGTAAGGAGAGCTTTCCGTTAACACAACTTTCGGATAGGATGGAAATTTGCGACCAGTTTACAATTCTATAGATTCGCCTTCTCAAAGCGAGAATCTCTTTATGATAAATTCTTAAGACGTGTAAACATTTTTTCTTCTTTATAATTCTTGAGGAGGTATTCTTATTACTGTTCATGTGTCTGTTTTCACTCATTCATGTATTCATTCATTCTTTCTTTCTTTCTTTTCAGTCTCTGTCTCTCTCTTTCTCTGTTCATTCTTTCTTTCTTTTCAGTCTCTCTCTCTCTCTCTCTCTCTCTCTCTCTATTTCTCTGTTCATTCATTCTTTCTTTTATGAATTGTAATTTTTCTCTTCTTTCCTCAGTTTTCAGTTTTATCTTTTTATATCTTCTGTCTATTTCTCTCCTTGTTTTTTTTCATCTATTTCCATATTCTTCATTATTTCTTCTTTATTCTATTCTTATTTCTACTTATATTTTCTTCTTTCTTCATTCTTCTTTACATTATTTTCTCTTTTTCATCCCCTCTCTCTCTCTCTGGTTAGTTCGTTCCAGTTTAGATATTTTATTCTTCTAGAAGTCTCAGGCTCACTACGTTGCCTTATCTATTCTCTTTCTTACACTCTAGTTGCAATTCCTGTTGATTAATAACTTAAATGATAGACATGTGTCCGAAATCTACCAAAAACAAAAAGAGTTACTTTTCAGTTACACTTAGTATTGAGTTTTCTGTCCAAATGCTCCTGCGTATTGCGATGGTGACATTTTATTGTCTTCGTCAACTAATAAACCCTACTGCAGCTGCTGTTTTATTGATCTTGAACATCTCTGGCGAGTCTTATGGAATTTGCTTTGGATAAACTATTTACTTCAGTGTCTACCATTACAAACAATAGAAGGCATTCTAATATCCCCTTGGAGATTAAAGCCACACAGTCGAGTTGAGTTTATTGTTAACTATTCCGCAGAAAAAGAATAGTAAAAGCATCTAGTCAACAGTGAGAGAAACGCAGTAAAACAAGAAGACATGCTGAATACTTTAACTGGAAAGTTTAAAATCTTGTTGAACAAAGAAAGATCCAGTTAAAGACGTATCCTTTGAAATGACAAAAATAAAATGGCATCTTTAGCAAAAATGAAGGATGTATTCCATACATTGAAGTTGACAATGCCAACAATGATATGTGTACATTCATCGAGTGTTTCAATGAGATCATGTGACTTGTGGAGAAATATGCAATTGCCTTTCTTCATGGAAAATGAAAAGCAAAGCAAAACTAAATCACCCCTAGGGCTGATATAATAAACTTCCTAAAGTCTCAACATTTACTGTTCGCAAACAATTTCGCTCAGTCATCGTTTTTTAATTTTTTCCCCTTGATGTAACATGTCTTCTAGATAGAGTGCAACGTATCAAAGATTCACATTTCGTTGTCTCTTCGAACCAATAATCAATATGATGGGGTACTAGGTATCAGCGGCAATGCTGTACTACTACGAAAGAACCTTTCTTCTTCTTTATTTATTATTACATGTTATTTCTCTATTATTTTTTATTTCTTTAGGGTGTTATTCCTTAAAACACTTTTTTGTCTTTTATTTTAAATATTTTCTTTTAAAGTTTTATTAACTTATTTTTTATTTTATTTTCTGCTCTTTTTTTTCTTAATAATGGCCTTAGTATGAATGTCATGAGACGACGGTGCTGCCCTCTTATCTCATTTCGGTGTCGCTAGGGTAAACAACCAGGCTATTTGAAATATGCATGGACCTCAATAAACTCTGCTGGCATTTATTATATTTTCGCAAGAATACCTCAGATAATAATTGTAGCTCCCATAACACATTTTCAGACAAGTTTGATATGCATCTGTAGCTTTGGGATAAATTAAAAATCTGCCATATGAATAAACGGTGTCCAAAAATAGTGCAGAATCATTCAGTGGGTTCTTTTATTATTCCAATATGTATCGTACATCTCATCTATCGCACCGGATACCTGACTTCGGCTTTTCAATTATGCATCATACCATCTTGACTCCGTGCCACAACAGGCTACAAGAAACGACTTTTATTTAGGGCATGATGCCATCACGAGGTCGTACCATGAATATAAGACAGTTGCTCGCTTGCAATAGGTGAAGAATTTGTTAACATAAATAGAAATTGGAAAGAATATTTTTAGTTTATTTTTGAGTGTGTGTGGGGGGTGGTTGGAAAAGGAAGGTATAAAAATACAGTGCTCAAATCAGAAGAACAAACGCAATTTTTATTAATTATAATAAGGATAAGAACGTAAAGTACTTAAATTTTGTTTCAAAATTCCAATAAGGAATGCTGAAATTCCTTTTAGCCTAATATTAAAATACTTAGATGTTCATTTAAATAAAATAAAAAAACTTGAAATTTCGGGAGATACGTCTTCAGAAAATAAAAGAAAATAAAAAATATATAAAAAAATGCATCTTCAGAACTATAATTATACTATAGTTCAAGTAATTAATTCCTATTAGTATTGTGGACGTTTTACACCACTAGGAAGTCCATTCTATTATGCTACTTACAGATAACTGTCTCAGTAACATGCAGTCAGGAAAATGGTGCATTATTTCCCTTCATTTGCGAAAACATGGGTTCGAATCTCGTCTGGGATATGGCGAAACTTTAACTAAAAGCGAGTTAGTTGGTCTTATACGGAAGTAGAGTGTTTTTTTTTTTCCTTCTCTTAAACACGAGATTTTCATCCAGCAAAATCGGACTGCATTATTGTTAAGAACAAACAGCTTATAGCCTATCCACAAACATGCATCTTTATTGTATATTGTTATGATGCCTTACTTGGTTGTCATGTCATACTTATACTGAAGCAAATCGTGTGGAATGCAATTTTTATTCTAGAAGCGAGTTTATTGCAACCTGGTCTGAATCTAAAGGAGACCTTAGAACAGTTTTCTGATAGGAATCATCTCTCATTACTTTTATTGTGAGTAGGTTTTGAAACATGTCTCCTTAAAAGTCCATAATTGATTATAAGGATCCAGTCTTCCATAACCAAAGCGAAAGCATTTTGAATTAAGTGCCCTATGCTGTTGTGTCTGACATCACTCCATGCAATAAGGGCTTTTCAATGCATACAGCGAAGAAACCGTGTTGTAAAGTTTTCCATTCAATTAAGCTGCCACTTTGCAAATACTATGATAATATTTGTGCTTTATAATTGCTCCGTATAAGGAAGCAATTATAATTGCTCCGTTGTATGGAGCATTATAACGGAGCTCCATATAGTTGATACCAAATGAATTGGTAGTCAACCACTCAGTTAGAATGTGAAAATTACCAATCAAAATTAATAATACATATTAATAATATAGATAATACCCATTCAGCGCTAAATTCAGGCTCTATATTTAAAGAAAACTATGGAGTCGGAGAGGAACTGTTTGTGGTTTCATAAAATATTGAGAAATTCACTCAATTATAGAGTGAAAATGTGCAAAGAATACTTACAAATGTAACTTGTAAGGGGAACGGTATTGGTTGAAATTAAGGCTGAAGCAGCTAAGACTCCGAGGCCAATCTACTACCTGTACGCCAATAATGGGTAATAGATTGGCCTTCGGAGTCTTAGCTGCTTCAGCCTTAATTTCAACCAATATCGAATTTCCGGGACAAAACCCTAATTTCCCAATGAGCTGGTTAACCAACTCATCATAGCTGATAAAGTCATTATTAGGGATTCGAACTCACTTTGTCATGAAAGATATTTTTAAACTGATTCTTACTTAAATGATCATTAAAGTGGAAGGTTTTGTATCGAACTCAAGATGAATTTGCTGCGAAAAATAGATCATGTGAGCGCATCTTATAACAAATGAAATAATTAATCAAATGTTAATCGTAATATGCAAAGCGCCTATTTAAATAATGAAATAGATAACATAGGAATTTAAATGGAAAGCGGTGTTTCGAGAAATATTAGCAAAGGTAACATAAACTACATACACTATGTTGCAAACATTTTGTAGACCACTTGCGAGTTTCATTTTCCCAAACCTCGACATGTTGTCGGTAGCAATTACAGATGCCGCTGAATTTCCACTAGCTGATAATATTTCGTTGGCAATACTTTAACTCTAAACTTGCTCCTGCTACAGACGTTTAGAGTACAACCTACCCAGTAATATCTTATGTTCTGCGTGATTTGTCACGTTTAGTAAGATTTAGTTTTGAGTAAACTTCATCGGATTAAGATTGCTTCAAGAACGAAGGGCATTACAAGCAATGTTTGTACGAATTACAAATATCTAAATCCTCTTTCGATTATCAAACCTCTCGTGGAAATTCTACACCAGCAGCTGCTTCGATGTGTTCGGGAGTAGTAGACTTTAAAGTGGAGTGAGTGTTCCATCGATTTTGTTTCCTTCCTATTTCGTAGGCACCCTTTCTCACTACTGCAAGAGAGCTCAGAATCAAGGATCACGTGACCAGGCACACACACTTGCAGGTCCTTCTAAATCGACAAAAATCGATTACACTAAGGCCACCAAGGTGCTGGCTCAATTTGACAAATGTGCGCTGTCCTCAGCATCTTCGATCACTCCCAATTGTCTGTTTGTATGTGTGTGTGTGTGTGTGTGTGTAGCGCGTGTTGGTGTTTTCTTTTATCTCTCTATTACAGACGATAAAAATGCAGGTGTTGGACACATGAATAAACATACTTTTATTTCTCTTTCTTTCTGTTTTTTTCTTGTTTGCCTTCTTTCACTTTTTTTTCGTTCTTCACTCTTTCTGTACTTATCTTCATTTATTTATGTCGTTTATATGTGAGTATTTTGTCTCGGATGAATAAGTCGAAGAGTATTGTTAGGAAATCCCATTTAATGTGTGAAAATGTAGATAATTTCATATGAACGAATATAACAATAATAAAGTCATCTATTATTGTTATATTCGGTAGGAAGGACGTTGTAATATTCCTCTAAATAGGTCATTTATAGATTTCTTTTATCGGTTGAATAAATGGGACGTATTTTATGAAGTGTACATCACTCTACTGTTAATTGTTCTCTTTTTTATGAATAAATGAATACAATTTTTTTTCTATAAAATCCGTTAACAGTGCTAATTATTAAAAATAATATCAGCAAGTTAGCCACTTCTAAATTTTAGCCGACATCCAAGAACCCACTGCTTTAAAATATTTTCGTGTGTGGTGAAGTCGAATAAATAGTCACATTTTGTCGAGCAATGGAAAACGAATATTTTCCTAAGGAGCAAGAGTTAGCTACATAGCCAGTACAACTGGTGGAAAAATTGGTTCATGAATTTCAGTGTTTAACTACAAACATTAATTTGCTTATCTTTATATTAAAATATATTTTATTTTCATATATAATAATTAAATAAGTTATATATTGCATTAAATTTATAAAATATAATTTATTAATATAATAAATATAAATTATTAAATAAAAATTTCTTATATACTTATTATTTATTAAAATAGTTTTATTATATAAATTTGATCATAATTTACACGTTAGGTGTGAGGAGATGAGTATCATAGTTCGTTTTAGGACTTCCAGGGTAACAAATGGCAATGCTGTAGCCAATGAAGTTTTAACTGAGGCTCGGCTATTGCCGTTACCCAGCCATGACTAGAGCTTTTTAGCTCAATAACACCCCATCCACACAGATTTTCTTCATTCAGATGACGGGATAAAGAGTCAAGGACTCAGTCTATCTCCCAGTTCTTTTAAGAACTATTTAAGAACACGTTAGGTGTTAGGTGGTGAATGAATCGACCGTGAGATGGGTGATTGATTCATTCAATCCAATACCCTTGGAGGGCAAACGATGGCAATGCTGTAGCCAATGAAGTTCTAACTGAGGTTCGGCTATTGCTCTTACCCTCTTGCCATGATCAGAGCTTTAATAGCTCAATAACACTTTATCCCTACACTGTCCTCTACAGATAATGGGGAAGATGAAAAGCATTTTTGCTTCGCCCCTTTAAGCCAGTCCTTATAAGGACTATAAGGATAAGGACACGTTAGGTGGGTAGGTTGACCTAGGGAAGATAACACTTTATCTTCCCTAGGTCAACCCTCTTTAATCAGATCAGAGCTTTAATAGCTCAATAACACCTTATTCCTACACTGTCCTTTACAGATAACGGGGAAGATGAAAAGCATTCTTGCTTCGTTCCTTTAAGCCAGTCCTTATAAGACTTAAGGTTATTATTCTAATAAATAATAAGTATATAAGAAATTTTTATTTAATAATTTGATCATAATTTACACGTTAGGTACTCCCGTGTGGTGGCCGGGATAAGAATAGTTCCAATGTAGCTCATGCATGTCGTAGGAGGCGACTAAAATGGGTATCCATGGAGGGTAATGGATGGCAATGCTGTAGCCAATGAAGTTCTAACTGAGGCTCGGCTATTGCTGTTACCCTCCTGCCATGATCAGAGCTCATAGCTCAATAACACCTTATCCTTACACTGTCCTCTACAGATAACGGGGAATATGAAAAGCATTCTTGCTTCGCCCCTTTAAGCCAGTCCTTATATGGACTATAAGGACACGTTAGGTAACAATGTAATAATTTTCTGTTGCTTTGGTTCTAATCTTAATGTTTCACATCAGATTGTGAATCTCGAAAAGTTTTAAGCTCACATTTTATTAGTAATCAGAAACTTTCCTCTAAATAGTAACTATGAACTTTTCAAAGCCAATTAGGCCTTCAAACAGAGTAGTGGTAGCAAGGCTGCTGCTTGTTGAGCAAAGACGCCTACAGTGTGTGTGGTGGGGGGAAACAAAATGACATATTTTTAATCCGATGCGTATTAAACAATGTGTTGATTTTTATCCTTCGGTTTATGAGCGTACACTAGTAATGAAGACCTATATACTTGTCCGAATACTTTGAGATTATTTAATAAGCCGAAAGGCTATTTTACAGGGGAACATGTTAATAGAAAGGGGGATGGAAAATCCCTTTATGTTTTTAATAGCCGGGTACGAAACTCGGATCGAAATCCATCGTAATCCATAGAGTTTCATGCCGAAAAAAACTACTATCCAAGTGATCATTTATACTTGGGCCTGCCGATAGTTTTTTTCGGCATGAGACTCTATGGATTACGATGGATTTCGATCCGAGTTTCGTACCCGGCTATTAAAAACATAAAGGGATTTTCCATCCCCCTTTCTATTAACTTTGAGATTATTTTGACTAAGCAATTGTTAACATAACGCGAGCTTCTTCAAAACATGTCAACCTACATTGGTCTACGAGAAGTTGAGATTTTTCACAAGTTTGCAATATAATTTTGCTACCAACACGCTTTCACAGCGATGGTCAGCTATCTAACCGAAAAAAAAAATCACCTTTGGCCATATCCTGACGCAGTATTCTAAGTCGCGTAAAAGTCAAGAGACCATTATGGACTTACGTTCCTATATACTGCTACTCCATGCATATCTTATCGCAATTTTAAGGTGGTCTGACCAACTTCACTGCTTGTGACGTATTCCTAAAATTCTGAGTACATAGTATATTTACGAAGTTCAACATAGTTATTGAAATAAATAAAGGAATCTACTTTTTTACCGACATATTTTTCAATTTCCACACTACTGGTTGAATAAAACTTTTTCAAATGACCACAATTTTATCCTCCCCGTTTTAAATATGACTCAGCTTCAAAAGAAAATAGAAATGTATTGTTCAGTCAAAACATTCCTGAACCTGGTGAACCACAGAAGGATTCGTGGTTGCCCAGCCAACCAGTCAGTAGAAACAAACCTGTATAGGTTAAGACCATTCTGATCCAAGTTTCTCAATAACACAATCCTTTTGGACGGAAATCTGGTTTCCTAGGCAACGCTAATATTGTAAACAGAAAGATATTAAATTGTTCATTTCAGATTTTTGTTTTCTCTTCTGTTTTGCATTTCTTTACACAGTATGTCAAGCAAGGCAATGGTATATCGTCATAGATGGACGCATTTCTCTGGGAATAAACTTTTAGATAAGTTCTTCAAAAGTAGTAAGTTTTATGAAAACTTGTCACATTTTTTTCAATGTGTCATTTATTTCTTATGACGACACGAAATGGTTTACGTGATGCTGTAACAGTCAGTATTTATTCTGGTACACAGAAAGTAATCAGCCATGTTCGTAATGCACGTATCATAGCTATGTTTGTTTTTAGTAGCTTCTCTCGCCACAAAAAATAAAAAATAAATTATGACCGAACTAATTCCTTTAGAAATCTTTCATTTTCTCATTTTCAGTGTAAACCGTGGTTCTCTTATTTACCCGGAAAAATATTAAATATTATTACTGCGCTATCGTGTGACAACTTAATAAGTAGCAGGGCCTTGTTACCATTATCGAATAACCAGTAATGATGTTTATTGGGGAGCGAATAGCGTGCTGGCAGCATGTAACCAGTCCTCTCTTGACAGTCTTAAAGGAGCCTGCTGTCAAGTAAAGCCTGTCGATGTTGCGTTTTCTGTCACCTTTGACGGCTATCGTGGACTCTGGTATGGATAGTGTGGAAAAACGATGAAGTCATGTTACTGTGTGTGAAAGAAAATGTCTGACGAAATAGTTGGGTAAAGTAATAAACCAAGGCACGAACTTTACTTTCCTACACCTACTTTGTATCGTACTTATTGTCATCACTAGTCTTTCAGCCCTCATTAGGACGTGAATACTCAGCTATGTGTTTCTGTTTGTTTGTCTCTGATGGCATATTATGCATAAATAAATAATATGAAATTCACTTAGTACGTCAGAAACATTAAATCACCGAAACATCCAAGGAGGGGAAGTAAAAACTGTCACAGTCACACAACGTATGTGAAAACGTATGTTAAAAATCTTAACCCAACTACAAAAAGGTCCCCTTTTAAAGTTACTCAGCATTTAAGTTATTTTAATATTAATTTCTTCAGTACCCTTGCAATATACATCCTTTCCCACCAAATATAACCAAGCACATAAAGAAATATATTTATTCTGTCTTTCTATCCCTAGTTTACTCGCAACAGAACTATACTATAAGTCCTCAACCTTTCTTGGGCGAGACTGCTAAAGAAGCGTTTTGAAATACCGACGTTTTGTCACAATGCGACAAAACGAAATGAATTTTGAAACCAATTGATGTGGCTAATTAATGACTTTCGCTCCACTTTAGAGCTCGTTAAAATTGTCTTTCTATCATCAGTGGAAAATAGGGTAGGACAGATTCCACTGATTGTAATTTTCTTGTATTAAATTCATACGATGAAGAAAGTCGTTATATTTTTTTATTTAATTCTGGTAAACTATTAACGTAAAAAGAAAAGTTTAAGATGGGTGATTCCAGCTGCGCACATTCCAAGTGTTTGCTATTGATTTTCCATTACATCTTTCCAGAGACAAATGAACACAAGTAAAAGAACAAACTCCGAAGAACAATTTCACTCCTTAGTTTCCAAGAAAGCGTTATTTCCATTGCTCATGCATTTTTTATTTGATGGTGAAAATTTTCAAACGAATCCGAAATGAAATGCATATGAAAAATGGTAAAAAAGCTCTGTTATCACAAATATGGCATTTTTAGTAACTGAAGACAGAACTTGCTTTCGTTTCACTTGGTGTCATATCATAAAACAGACCAACAAGTCGCCTGCAGTGCTTTCCTGTCTCATTCGTCCAAGCGACATACTTATAAGGTCTTTCTACAATCTGCCGTGTAGAATACTTCATGAATTCAAATGTGTTATGATTTAACGGGCGAACTACCAGAAAAATCGGTATTTGCATAGCCACCCAAATTCCATTTAGATATAATAATTTTTTTCATTTTTATAATGTAATTAAATGAATAAAAATCTTGCACAAACCTGCAAGATATTGTAAGGTTTATTAGCTCATTTGAATTCTTCAAATGAGCTAATAAACCTTTCAAAATAAAGATAAGATAAATCCTCTAACGCTTTTTATTCAAAAAAGTAGTAGTCGGAGTTCCTCCCTTAGCTCTAACTAACTTCCTAAGTACTGGTGAGTAGCAAGTATTCCTTTCAGCCATCATTATAGAGAGCTTTAGGCTATCACTGAATCTAGGCTTTCAGGGGGTAAGATTAAAGCTCATAAGTGCTGCCATCTTGTAACTCTAAACTCTAACAATTATATGTTGAAAATAGCTGGTCTTCGAGTTGGTCGAATTTAGGAGAGGGAAAAACCGTAGATCGACTAACTCAGGAATCGGCTGAATAAAGGTCTAAATGGCAGGAAACAGTAGAGCCATCTGAGAAGAGAAATCTGGTCATGACACAGTTAAGCTGATTAAGAAAAGATTCAGAATGGTAGGTGAGTGGAGAGGATTTTCATATATTCTGGTCGGTAAGTTGGTTAGTGTGATTAGAAGATGGGAGTCAGTTGGAGTTGTGAACGTTAAGTCAAGAAATATGATTTCATTCTCGTGGTGGATAAACTGCGGGAAATCAAGCTTCACAACAAAGAGTGAGAACGATTTTCATGTCTGGGGAGTGGTGAAAGACATTAGGAGCCTCCATAAATGAGTTATGTGGTTGGAAAGACCAGAGTCGAATTCAGTCTGTGATGTGAGGAGCCTTGATCAGGCGTTTTCAATCAAAAGGGAGATATTTGGCTTCATATGGAAGATTTTTCTCCGAAACTTGGGATTAATTGACCACTTGATCCCTAATCGGAAGGACCAAGAGAAGAGATTGGAAAGGATTATCAGTACTTTCACCACCCATGTGGTGGAAGGAATCGTACAAAGTACAGTTTGGACAGTTATGGCAGTAATTTCGGATTCAGTCCAAAACAGGAGGTTTGAATGTCTGTAAGTGATAGTGAACATGATCGCAGTTCATATTTTATGTCAAAAAGTTGGTGACCTGAATGTTGAAGAAAGTTTTGTAAGTTTTTAAATTTTTATGGAAATTTTCAAAGGAAGTTTCTTTTTATTTTAACTGCAGCGACACTACATCTATTTCAGTTCACTGTCATGTCACGTACATAACAATAATAATCTCAAAGTTCAAGAGAAAAAGAACAGCAGGAACATGTAGTAGGAGGAGATAGATTCTTAGACATGTCACTTATACAGAGAGCATCCAGCCTCCATGCTATAACGTGGCCTTGACAGTATCCCCTCCCCTGCGTACTACTAAGCCTCCCTCCAAGCTCAATGTGGCTGTGTAGATGACATTGTGATTATGCTCCCAAATTGTCGGGAAAGTTTTTAAACACATTACCACATTACCATCAAGTAGTTCCGCACTATTCAGCGGCCAGCACGGAACTGCTGCTGTATTTGAAGATAGAGGAGGCTTTTAATCTCTATAATATGTTTGGTCTACCTATTTGGAGATTGATTAAAGCAGGAACGGCTGCTGCCGGGGAGAGCAAATGTTATCAGCTACTTCAGGCCTCCAATATGCAACATGGAGACCTTTTACCGAGTGGTTCAAGTCATGTACAAAATTTGATATTAGTATAAGTATTTAATATGACAGCTTAATTTCATTCTGACTGAAGACAGAAAAGTATTGAATGTTTGTGCTAATTGCTAATTCAGTGCCACCTGATGAGGTTTTCCATCATACGGGTCTTAATCGAATAACTGCTGAGTTTGTATACGCAGTTAAACTTTAGTAGTAGGATGTTGTAGAGATACGCCTTCTTCGAGTACATAAGAATTTTATCACCATCTTAAACGTTCCTTAACGCAATATTGCCAACCGTTTTAATTAAAAGCGACGTCTAATTTTATTTGAACCTGAAGTTTCTCTGCAAGCATGCTGTGAGAAGTGCCCAGAATCCAATAAACGTGCAAGTAGAAAGCCGACACTTTGGACATGTTAATAAACAGGCTGCTTCGTGACCGTATTAGTTGTTTCACACTGCAAGGACAAATTCGGGTTAACGCTTATAACTGTATTTTTGCAACAGAAAGAAAACTGCTAAGGAATTAAATAGGAGAAGTCCATGTGTGGTTTCTCTCCCCATACAACGCAAGGCCAGTTCTCACACACAAAAATCAATAAGAGGGAAAAGTGAACGAAGTATAACATTAGAAAATTAGCCTTAGGTGATTCTGATAGCGCACAGGAGGTGTCGGTTAAGCTACAAGCGCATCGGAAAATGTAAGAAACCGTTCGGGGAAAACCAAATTCATTTTCCGTTGAGAAGTAAACACCGACATCAATAATTAATTTTGGACTCACATTGGTAAACTCAACGGTGAAGAAATAACGACTGCGGATCAATTTATAGATGCTGACGATGCAACTAATAATATTTTTAATAGGATTTCAATCTTATTTCCTGACATTCTGACACTGGGATATCGTGACGCACTATCGTGTGGGAAAATGAAATCCCTCGATTAGACCAGCTTTAAATTACGAACGGTATCGTGTTTATATGCGGCACGAATGATTTGTCTGCCTCTTGTGAAAGTTGAAAGTTAATATGACACAAGATCATATTCGATCCAGCTTAATGTCCTCATTACATGCGTGTTGGTTTGCAGACCCCTCCCACGAAATAACTGCGTTATAGATGGGGTGCGTCAGGAGGAATATACGTAAATTCGGGAACTTACAGTAGAAGTGAAATTTTTCATATTAACATGGATCCGATAAGGGTCAGTTAGAGTATTACTATTTGAATTTTAAAAACATCTTAAAAATTGTAGATCATGCATTATCTTCATCATCTAAGATACTTCAATACATACACGGCAACTCAGTGTGACTTTTAATGCAACTGCTATCTGCGAAAGTTTGTAAACCTATAATATATTAGTATTATGCAACTCGTCGGTAGACTGCTAATTCATTTTTATTTTTATTTATTAATTTTATATATTTCTGTATTTTAATCTACTTTTTACATAATCCCCAAACTATCAATTTAAAAACTAAATAAAATCTTTTTTAAGTCAATTTAGTCCTCCAATAAGTGAAGAGATGTTCGTACACCTGATAATTAAATGTATCTTCGTCTAATTTAATTTAGTTATCGCAAATCAAATCCATTTTGGACAATGCTGTAGCCAATGAAGTTCTAACTGAAGCTCGGCTATTGCTGTTACCCTCCTGCCATGATCAGAGCTTTAATAGCTTAATAACACCTTATCGCTGCACTGTCCTCTACAGATAACGGGGAAGATGAAAAGCATTCTTGCTTCGCCCCTTTAAGGACTTAAGTCAAATCCATTTTGCTGTAAAAAGATTTTTATAGCAAACTCAATCTATATTATCTGCACTCTCTGATGCATAGGAAAAAAATCACTCCAGACTCGCTTAGGATTATCGCCTGGAACGCCAACGGTTTCTAAAACAGTCTTAGAAATTCAGGAATTCAATAATAGACATAACCCAGATATATTACTAATCAACGAAACTCACCTGAGGCCTGCTGACAACCTCAATATCAGAGGGTATCAGTTTTATAGAAACGACAGACTTAAGTACAGAGGTGGAGGCACAGCCATCCTTATCAAAAACTATATAAACCATCATACAGTAGCCAACCCTGCAACCACCAACATCGAAATCACAGGCATTAATGTCGTCACAAACTCAGTTCGAAACCTAAAGATTTTTGCAGCTTACAACCCTCCATTAAAGACATTATTGACCTCAGATCTAGACGCCATCCTCGGAGTAAAAGGACCGGTTATCATCGCTGGCGACTTCAATGCAAAACATCCTGCCTGGAGCAGTAAAACTACCAATAAAAATGGCCGAATATTTAACTATTCAAGTTCCAATTGCATATCTGTGACTGGTCCTTCAGTACCATCTCACCTCCGTCCAAGTGGCTCCTCCGACGTCCTAGATATAGTTGTCCTCCAAAATGTCAAACTGCAGTACCACTTGGATTCACTAGACGAATTAACCTCTGACCACAACCCTATTCTGCTCCAGTTGGGCAATCAGAAGGGAGTCTTCTTATTCCCCTCGCTTCACACCTTCATACCTTGGGAAAAATTATCCAATTTGCTCTCGAACTACTTTGGCCCTGTTCCTCATATTAACTGCAAGGAAGAAATTGATTCTGCAGTCAACAAATTTACATAGCAAATTAATATAGCCTTATCATTCATCACCTCAAATACGCCTGTTTCTAAGCCTAAACGACTACCAGAAGAAATTATGAACTTGATCAGGGAAAAAAATAAGGCAAAGGGCTCCCCAAGATAAATCGTTACTCAACAAGTTGAATGGTGCAGTGAGAGATGCACTGAAGGCTCACGGAAACAAGCTATGGGAAGATAAATTAGCTTCCATTTCACCTGGTGATCAAACCGTTTGGAAACTGTTAAGAAACATCAAAAATAAAAATAAA
This sequence comes from Typopeltis vanoorti, assembly GCF_054136105.1. Lineage (NCBI taxonomy): Eukaryota > Metazoa > Arthropoda > Arachnida > Uropygi > Thelyphonidae > Typopeltis > Typopeltis vanoorti. Next base: position 72,631,364 of record NC_143557.1, on the reverse strand, counting down.
ACTCTTCCCCCTCTTAAATCGGATTTAGAAATTGTTCACCGAGATGTTGAAAAAGCCGAAACTATAGTCAAAAACTTAGAAAAGCAGTGCAGCCCTTCATATGATAACTTGAACTTCAGTCATATTTATAAAATCCACCTTCACGTCAGATACGTGCTGGGACGGTCTGATACCTGTACCAGCCAACTCACACCTACTTCTCCTGCCGAAATCTATGACATCATACAGAATTTGAAGAATAAAAAAGCTCCTGGACCTGACGGCATTCCTAATAAAGTTATTAAACTGCTAACCCGAAAGGCCATCGTACATCTTACAGCAATAATAAATGCCATGCTTAGATTTAAATAGTTTTCCTATGCTTGGAAGTTGGCGGATGTGGTCCCTATTTATAAGCCTGGTAAGGACCTACAGTTGCCACAAAGTTATCGTCCCATCAGTCTGATATCCAGTTTGGTCAAAATCGCTGAAAAAGTCATCCTCTCCAAAATTCAAGTCTCTGTAAACAAGCTAAATATCCTTCCTACAGAACAGTTCTATTTTCACAAACTCCACAGCACCACTCAACAGATCCATAGACTAGTTCAATACATTACCACCAGCTTCAACTGGCATCAATACACCGGAGCAGTCTTTCTTGACTTAGAAAAGGCCTTTGACAAACTATAGTACTTTAGACTCCTATGCAAGCTGATCTTAGGCGGCATTCCACTGGATCTGATCTACCTCATAAAGTCTTTTCTTTCTGGAACACGCATGCAAGTTAAACTAAATCGGACAGTATCTACCCAGTGGTGGATCTTGGCTGGATGCCTCAAGGATCCCTCCTGACGCCGATACTTTTCTCGATTTACATGGCGGACATCCAGCATAATCCGATGTCATCTATCATTGCCCTCTATGCCGACGATACAGCAATACTGGCCAGATCTCTTAAACCGCATCTTGTTATTAAGAAACTACAAGATAGCCTGCTGAAATTGGAACACTGGTTCTCCATTTGGAGGTTACAAGTAAACCCTCAAAAAATCAGACCTCTGCTGTTCACAAAAAGTTCAACATCTCGCATAGAAGACATCTTCCTATTTAACATGAAAATTCCCTGGAAAACAGAAGCCAAATATCTCGGCGTACTGCTAGACAGAAAACGTACCTTCAGCCCGCATACAAAATCCTCATGTGCAAAGGCATCAAAAGTCTCTCTCAGCTCTATCCTCTTATCAATAGGAGCAGCAAACTGGATATTAAAATTAAATTGCTCCTCTACCAGTTGATAATTCGTCCCATTATCAGTTATGCGTCCCCCGCCTGGAGCCATACTTCAAGCTCAAATATCCTTAGACTGCAGAACAAATGCTTACGCATGACCTTAAATGTACCATAGTACATCAGAAATGTTCAACTTCATCGAGAAATGTTCAACTCAAATGTTCAGAAATGTTCAACTCAAATGTCCCTTATATCTACTCTTTCCTGCAATCTCTAGCAGTAAAGTACTTCTCGAAATCGCCCTCACACCCAAATGAATTAGTTCAACAAGCAGCAAATTATGATGAATTGAAATTATGCAAATATAAACGACCAAAGGCCATCCTAGTTCCCTTTCAGGACCTATAACTTGCCCAACTCGGGCTGAGCACGTAGCTCATAAATTTCTCCCTACACAGTAACCTTATCAAATAGCAGGGATTAAAAGCATTATGCTTCACCCTTAAAGACAGTAAAATTCTAGTTCTCTTAGAGAAAGTACAGTATTCAAATTTCACTTGATTTTTTAGTATGAATTGAATAATTAATCAACTGTCAACGGCAGCTGTGAGCCAACTAAAACGTGAATTGCAAATGTTTGAATAAACAAAACGATTTAAGTCACTACAGTTGAACGTAATACATAGCCTTAGTTAGTTTAACAACGAAATTTATTTCAATCGGACCATTCGTGAAGGTAAAATTACACAAAATAAAATTATACACTGAGTTAGCTTTGCATTTGGAACACCGTCTCCCCTCGATTTACATATTCTGCGAGATAACGAAGTACCGCATGATATCAATCACGTGCGGCTACTATAAATGGCCACACCTATCCTCTGTACGTAATTAGTAGACTTTTACCAGTAATAGCGAAACAGCAACGTAAGCCAAGTTGGCCGGGGGCAGATAGTTGGGGCTCGGAGGACAGGTGCAGGTATTTCGGAAATAGCCGTTATTGGTTGTTCCCCATACTGCTGTATCAAGGGTGTACCAGGACTGGATTAACCATGAACAGACATCCCGCAGAAGGGTCAGCCACACGTGATTAATCCTAGAGGTGAGCGTCGGGTGTCGCAATTGGTATCTCAGCAACGACGTGCCAAAGCTACACAGCTCACTCAAAAGTACAACAGTGGGGCATTTCCACCCACTTCCACATACACTGTACCTTGCTTCGCCTGGGATTCCACATCCGGAGACCAGCAAGGGTACCCATGATGACGGAAATGCATCGAAAATGACGTCTCGCATGGCCAAGAAAGTGCAGGAAGATGAAAGAAGGTCGGCTGGAGGAGTCCCGTTTCCTGCTGCACCATGCTGATGGCCGAGTTCACATTTGACATAAACAGCATGAATCCCTATCGCTTGGTTGCACAGTTGGGGTTCAACAAGCTGGTGGAGACTGTGCTATGGTCTGGTGAGTTTTTTCCTGGCATACCCTAAATCCGTTAGTCATCCCCAAACAATGAATGGTGAACGCTATAGGGAGCAGTTAACCGACCATTTCCATCCATATCTGCAGGAGTACCCCGACTATCTTTCAACAGGACGCTCCTTGTGATCAGACTCGTACAACTACTGAGTGGTTGGAGAAACACGACAACGAATTCGTCATATTGCCTTGTCCCCAAACTTCCCTGACTCTAACCCAATTAAACATGTGGGATATGCTAGAACGGGGTATGAGACCTGCTGATCCTCCTCCATGGAATGAGCATGAACTGAGTTGCTGCAGCGGACATGGGTCGAGTTATGCATGGAGAGTTCAACACTTTGTGAAATCTGTTCCAAGGAGTCTGCGAGCCGTGGTTGCACAGAGAGGTGGACCAACGCGATATTAGGTGGGTGTTCCTAATGCAAAGCTAACTGAATGTATATATTGTACAGTACAAAGTTACAGACATGGAAATATGGACATTCTAAACTTCAATTTTACCATTAATAGACTGATAGCGCAATGTGTATTTAGTCACGTGCAGCGTGATGCATTCTGTTAAAATCTGTCGAATCGTCATTTGGTTTTAGTTAGACTGTAGCAACAAATCTGCCTGCAGTACAATATTTGTGACGATAAGTGGTGTCAGTTTGTAATAATTGCAATAATCCAGATGTTGTATGGATTCATTGAAATGAGTGTTATTCAGTTGATTCTTCCTTTTGTAATTCATACGCGAGTTGAGAATAACTTAATGGTATACGGCTAGTCACATGCTCATACGATTTTAAAAATACCATCCTGTTTGATTTTAGAGTATTGACTTGTTTATCCGAATTCGCGCGCGCATGTGAGAAAGTTGATGCTAAAGTGACCGCCATACGAGTGGATCAACTCCTTCAGACACCTTATAGTTGATGATTTTAAAAATTATAAAATACAAATTTTAATTATTTAAGCAATTGTATAAAAAGTCTTATACTCTAAATAAAATAAATATTAATTGCATTGATAATGAGTTTTTTTCAGTATTTTATTTTAGATTGGTTACTTGGTTAAAATTACGGTCTAAGGCTATGAGTGTATAATATCTGTAGACTTCGTGTGTTCTTCTGGTTGATTTGCCTGTTTTTGAGGGATGAAAAACCCAAATTTTGTAAGCTATTTGTTTACTCCCAAATAGCACACAGTTTTTCTCTTCCATTTTTCCAACTACCAAGAAATAAGTACGAGAGTAGATTTAAGTTCCAGACAACATCATATTATATGAGGCGAAGAGAGTTTCTTTCTTTCTCTCTCTCTCTCTCTCTCTCTCTCTCTCTCTCTCTCTCTGGGATGGTACAAATGACCACAAGCGCTAACTAATCTATTTACTGTAAAATCTTCCAAAGTAGAGAATCAATAAAACCAATTTATTACCAGGTTACGTGACAATATCATTCCTGTGGAAGAAATGTAGAAGAAGAAGTCTTTATCTGTTATTAACTTACTGAAAATTGCACCTGGTCCACTATTTTTGATATTTCAATGGACTATCCAACTTCTTTATGATTTCGGTCCTTGTTCAAATATCACTTTCTTCTTATAGAACGTTCTCTTTTTTTTTTTTTTTTTTTTTTGTTGTCCGATGGTCATGATAGTAATCGAATGCCGTCCATAAGTGAATCAGGTGACGTGGGAGGAAGGAGTGGGAGAGATCAAACTTTTATAATCAACTACCAAATTATCTAACTTTGGCTTTTGTTTCAAATAATATAAACGGAAGCTAATAAAAACTTCTAATGTTTTTTTCTTCTCCAGAATCAAAGAGAAAGTTCAAAAAAGGTAATATAATGGCAATGACCCATATCCATTTTTTTCTTATTTCAAGATTATTAATAATTGGTCTAACGTCTCTTTTTTTACCATGAGGCCGCATAGCGTAATGTATATTTTTTAATTATGACTGGAGCAATTAAGGTTATAAATGCAGTGTATGTCAGTTAATTACATATATGGTGCTTTTATTTATTTGCCTATTTTGGGGGGATGAACCCCCTTCCACCTAGCGAGATTGTCTAACTCACCTTCAGTTGAAAAGACTTCATAAAGATTCTTCATATCCTGGATGGGATTCGAGTCCAGGCCTTTCCAAGCAGAGAACATTGTTGATACCTTCTGACAGTAAATCGATAGACAGCCGCCAATTATCAACCCTGCATAACCTGATATTCTGGATGGAAGATGTTCCTAATCCTTCTTCTTCTTCTTCTTCACGCATCAGATGTAGTACTGTTGGGACCAAGACTTCATCTTCTTTAACGGTATCTTTTAATATTTTTTTAGATCTTCCTGTTCTTCTCTTATTCTTTGGTTTCCAACTATAGACTTGTTTTATTATTCCATCTTTACTTCTTCTCTCCATGTTCAATTCACATGTCCAATCTATTTTATGCTTCGGGTTGATACTCAATTGTTTATTGCTTGTATTTCACACTGTTTTCTTATATCTGTATTTTTTATATTATCTAGTCAAGTTTTATTTACTATTTTTCTTAATATATTAATTTCATCTGTGTTTAACATTTGTCTTGTTTTTCTAGTGTCTGGTCTTGTTTCTGCATTATATGTCACAATATGCCTGATTACTGCTTTATAAATTCTGGTTTTCGTCTCTACTCTAAGATGTTTATTTTCCATATTGTTTCGTTCAAGCATCCTGATATTCTTGCAGCTTTTGCAACTTGTTCTCTGACTTCTGGATGTGTCCTTCCTCCCCAGTTCAGTTGTATACCTAAATAGTTGTAATTCGTTATTTGTTCAATAATAGTACCTTCCAATTCTAATTTGCATCTTTGTGGTTCTTGTGATATTGTCATACAATTTGTTTTAGTTTTTGATATTTTCATATTATACAATTTTGCTGCTTTATTAAATGTATTTAGTAATATATTTGTAGCTGAGTTTCATTTTCCGCAATTAATATTGCATCATCTGCATAACATGTAGTTCTTATTATTCTATTGTTTATTTTCACTCCTGTATTTTGTATTTTATCAACTTATTGTATTATTTCATTCATTATTATATTGAATATTGTTGGACTTAAAGAGTCTCCTTGTCTAATGCCATTACTAATTTGTATCTCTTTACTTACTTTTCCTTGTGTTTTTATTATACAGCTATTATTATCATATATTTCTTTAATTACTTGTATTATGTTTTCTGATACTTTTCTTCTCCGCAATATTTCTATTACATCTTGAATTATCATTCTGTCAAAGGCTTTTTCCAGATCTATAAAGCATATGAATAGTTTCTTATTGTATTCTATTGTTTTCTCTATCAATTGCCTGATTACGAATATTGCATCTGTACATGATCTATCTTCTCTGAAACCTTGTTGTTCATCTAATAGATTAGTTTCCTTTGTTATTATTTTATTATTTAGAATTCTTGTTTAGTACTTTTAATGAGGTGTTTAATAAATTTATCCCTCTATAATTTTCTGGGTTTTTTTATCTCCTTTTTTAAATATTGGTATTGCTATAGTTTTTTTCCATTCTATCTGAATCTTTTTTGTATTTATTATTTGGTTGTATAGTATATTTAAACTCGGAATTATACTTTCTTTACCATTTTTCAATGATTCATTATTGATATTATCTAAACCTGGTGATTTCCTATTTTTCAATTTTTTAATTGTATTTTCAATTTCTGTTATTTCAATTTTCGTTTCTGTTGTATTTATTTCTTCTTCTTGATTTGTTTGTTTACCTAGTTCTACTTTTATTTCAACCGTTTGGTTATAAAAGTTTTTAAAATTATTTTCTAATTCCTCTATTTCTACTTTTAATATTGGGATACATTCTGCTTCTTCCTTCATTTGTGTATTAATAAATCTCCACATTTGTTTCTGTATACCAAAGAAATCATGTTCAAGTTCTTTTGTATATGATTCCCAAAACTGATTTTTGCTTTCTATTTTCTTTTGATTAATTTTATTTCTTATTTCTTTGTATTCGTTCCAATTATCTGTTGTTTTTATTTGTGGATATTTTTGATATTTTTCTTTCTATTCATTTGTTAATATTTTTATTTCTTCGTTAAACCATGGAGTCCATCTTCTTGATTTTTTTTAACCCCTAATACTTCTGTTGGTATTTCAGTTAAATTTGTTTTAAAAATCTTCCAATTATCTCCTACATGTTATACATCTCAATAGACTATCTTGAAACTTTTTTTTAATCTATTGTAGTATAATGTTTTTATACTTTCTTCTTTTAATAATTCCACTTTAAATTTTATTTCGGCATTGTGTTGGTTTTCTTTAGATTTTATCCTAACCTAATCCTAATTTTACCCTAGCCTATCCTAACTAGTATATATTTGTGACGTATTTTAATTCTCTGGTTGATTTTTCTGAGTCATGGAGTTTAAAATAAGTATTTATTTCTTTCATATACTATTTGTAAAGATTGACTAACCCGATCGACTACAGCGTAATACTTTCTTCTTCGGACAAAGAGTCGTGGAAATTCTCGTGAAGCAAGCAAGCACTATTATTTCACAATTAGTACTAACATATTAATCATAAGTGCAAACTTCAAAAAGAAATAATAAACAACACAAGTGACCAATTTATCTCATGGATAATTGTTGTTCATGCTGAAAAACAGAAGTAGAGAAGCGATATGACAATAAAATCGTGCGGATGGATCCACGTAATAGATAGCAACAAGTCAAGTTTATTGTGACTCAGTTTAGTTTAAAGGGGGAAAAATGTTTATTTTAACTATATGAAGCAAATATGACCTAAGAAGAGCTTTTCCAGTTGCAAAGCTAATGAGAAATATAACTCAGTTTTATGGTATAGGAAAAACAATCCACAGGGCTAAGTATATAGCTTAGAACAGGAACACGTTTCATCTAAGATATCGATCCTTCGCAATAAACAAATTACTTCACTAAACATTGCGAACAGGCCTTATTAAATTTATTTGGTTTCCGGTGAAACAAATTGTTGTGATACAATATTTTGGTATAAATACACTGCAGGGCTATTATCACGTTTGAAATGTAGTAAATCATTGAGTGTTATTATTTCTGAAAAATAATCTCGCCATGTTCAGTTTCCGCAGCTCAGAAGAAGAAGTCCTTTCGTTGGAGGTTGGAAACATCTGGGATGGGAACTCATCCCAGATGTTTCCAACTCATCCCAGTTAACTCATCATTCAACCTTTCAGTTGAATGATGAGTTAACTGGTCTCATTCCGAAGCGAAGGGAGTTTCTTCCTGTAACCAGGGGAAAAAACAGTCAGGAGAGCACACGCAATTTGAGCACAATAATATATATTCAGGCATAAGACTAATCCCTCTGCCCCCATCCTAAAAGTATGGTCACGAATGCCAACAATACTCGGCAAGACGTGGACCTGAGCATGTAAGCCTGAGGATTATTATTATTAATATGTATCTTTGTGGTTAATTTTGCGTGCGTTTCCACGTCACTGTGATTGACAAACGCTGATCAATATCGCATGACTCAGAACATTCTGAAAGCACTTAAAACAAAACTAAACATAATTATCTATCGATTAAACCATTTACGAAGCATTTTATCTGTGGAGTAACATTGCTTATTAATATAGCTAATTAAAGTTGCAGTGAACCATCTGTTTACTCGGCTTCTGCACTCATATTTAAATAAATAAACTAAAAAAGAAACCTTCTAGTGCCTTTTACTCCCAAGGGAGTAGGCGAAACTCTTTAAGCCCTTACTAAATTTTCGATAAGCAGTAGGTCTCCACCTGTGCGTAACTGATAGCTGAATCCAAGGCTATCAATAATTTCATAAGCATCAGGGAAGAGAGAGAGCTCTCTTCCCTTCTCTCTCTCTCTCTCTCTCTCTCTCTCTCTCTCTTCAGTTTAGCGAACTCCTACCGACTTATGGAGAAATACCATTAAAAAAGAGGGGGGTTCCTTTAGGTGAGCACGTGGTTATTAGGATGCTGCCAAATTTGTCGAGTTCTGGTTATGTATGTTATACCTGTTAGAGTTTAGGATAGTGTGATTGTTCTACTGATTTTTAAGTTGAAAGATTAAAAACCCTAAGTTTTGGGCGAAAATTGTATTACTCTGTGCGAATGATAGAATAAATTGGGAACAGACTGAAAAAAGGCCTAGAAAAAGTTTCTCTATTTAGCGACTAGAATGTCACTTGTAATGACCTTTCTTCTTGCATTTAGTGATACAGAAGTGGACGCCATTTCCACAGGACTTCATAGCGCCTTCTTGTACTTTTATTTGTAAATGAAATTACTAAATGTATACAGCGAACAAATTGCTATTTACAAAAAACATTAGCAGAGACCGCACACAAATTTGGAACTCATTTATCTACATCTTATATTTTTTTCTTTGTCAGCATTGCTTCCGTGAACACTGACTCTTTTTTTAAATGATCGCTGTAGCTTGTTACTGCACGTAACAGGTTACACCACTTACCTACGTCCACGTGCTTCTATTTCTGACAGGCATGTTTGAAACACTATACATTCAATGGACCACATCCTCGTTCATCTGCAGTCGCGGATCGAAGGAGACTGTCAATTCGTGTAATAGAGAGAGAGTGAAAGAAAAAAATACTGCCTATTTTTGTAAGGTTGGATGCCGAACTGAAGGTGCAACTACAGTAGCAAACTCCCTGGTGACCAGCTGAATACGACACATACTGCGTCTATAAATAACTTCAAAATGGTTGACTTGCGTGACACCTTCACTACTGTCATGAACAGAGAGCTGCAATCGATGGCTCATACAGCGAAGGATATTTTTCGTGAATCATGTCCTCCTAACTGCTTAGTAACTCAAGATGTTGTAACCGGCGTGTCTTTTACCTCACACACACACACACACACACACACACACACACACACACACACACACACACACACACACACACACACACACACACACACACACACACACACACACACACACACACACACACACACACACACACACACACACACACACACACACACACACACACACAAAGAAGGAAGTCTGTGCCTTTTTCCGACATGCATTCCATTGTGAATCTGTGATCTGTGAAAAAAAAAGCTAAACAAAAATGCTGACATAATTGCATCACGCAAGATGTTTTTTTAATCAAAGCAGTCCAGGAGTATTTCCTGTTCTTTTAAAAAGAACTGCTTAAGCATAAATTGATTTTCCACAGTTTAAATCGATTTTTGTTAATCATGTTTTTAGCTCCGAATTATACCGGGTGTCCACACATGTTTACCCTGATTATAATATATTATAACGCTTCAGTGGATACTTGAAATGGAACACAATCCCAATCCCATTATTGATAATAATGTCTAAGTACACATTTCCATTAATTTCTTTTTCAAGAAAGAAGAAAGGACCAATCACTCGATCATGCATTAGTCCACACCACACATTGAGTTTTGGACTAGCTCGAATGTGTTCTCTTATGGCATGTGGGTTTCAGATCTCCAGATCCTTAATTGTGTCTGTTGACTACTCCACTCACGTGAAATGTTGCCTCATCAGAGAAACAAACAAACAAACACGCTGCAAAAAATCATTATCCTCATCGATGCGGTTCGAAATGAGGTTAGCAAATTCTTCACGCCTTGGACGATCATCTGGCTTTATCTCCTGGACAATTTGGACTTTGTACGCAAACAATTTCAAACGTTTGCGTACCACTTTGTGGACTGTACTCCTTGGCATTGGAAGTTCTAGTGAAGCTTTTCTGATTGACTTCTGTGGTGACCGGGTGAAGTCACCGCAGAAGTCAACTGTCTCAGCTGTCTCCTCGGAAACCGATGGTCTATCACTGCTTATACTCTTATGAACTGAATCTGTTTCTAAAACTTTGTCTTCCATGACTTAATGAACTTGACATCAGGTGGGTTCTTTCCATACTGTGCCCTAAACATTCGCAGCACTGTAACTGGAGATGTTGTTTCTGATAGCCACAGAATACATTGGGCTTTTTCCTGTACTGAAGCCATTTTTAAAGAAAATCAGCAGCAGCGCTCCTGGTGGAAAAAGCAGTATACTGAAGATACCAGTCTGGAAACTTTATGAGCGCCCAAGTTTACCTGCAACAAAATTTATTCAGTTAGTTTCAGTGTTAAAATATAACCAGTTGAAATCAGGGTAATCATTTGTATAACTCATTTACCTTTTATATATATATATTTTTTTTTAAATAACGCATCCTTCGTTTTCTAGTTGAAATTTGTTCTCCATGTTTATTCAATTGTTTATCCATAAATAACAAGTTAAATAACCTCTAGTGTATAAGTGTAGTAACGATAATCTCCCGCGAAAAGCTAAATTATCAACTAGAAAACGATGGAATACTTTTTTTTTCAGCTTTCACGAACTGTTTCCCATGAGTTTGCTTTTAATATCACTTCCACGCACGAGAGGCTGCCTAATAAATTGATGCAGTGCATGAGTGGAGGGTTAAAGAAGGCATCTACGAGTGTGTTCTTTTTGAGGAGATGAAGGTCGGAGTCTTTGGGGAATACATCGTGGAGAACGCTCTTCCTGAAAACAGACGTAGATGTAATGAAATATGGATGGGAGAATCAATTTAGCTAGGTTAGCGGTTGATCCGTAAATAGATGTTGGGCAACTGCTGCTCATGTGTTATTGTAGGTGTAGAAGAAATGTGAGAATTAGCGGATGCCAGTTCTGCTATACAGAACTCGGGAAAATTCTGTAAAAGTGACACACTGCAGAAACAGATCATCTGTAAGATGTTTGCGAGAATCTTGGAGATAGGGATCGATGTGATCCCTGTTTCATAGATAGGGATCCTTTATTACGCGCAGAGAACGGCTAGAGGAAACTAATAACTACCCAATTACGAAGGGTGGGGGTAAAACCTTAAAATGGCAATTTGTTGAGTAGTCCTCTCCATTAAATTCTATCAAATGCCTAGGAGATGTCAAATGCAGTGGCACAAGTTTCTCCAAACTTTTCCATACTCACGTGTATAGAGGTGCGTTACATAGACGAGAAGTGCTATTGGCGATCGTTAGTAGTGGAATCCGTACAGGTAGCTGCTGACTGGCCGCCTTCTCTAGATTATGAGGGGTTGGCCGTTGATGATTTTCGTCACTTTAGAAACCACTGAGGCGAGATAAATTTGATGGGGAAAAATTATCTCTTTTCTTGGATGCCAGTTGAGGTGTAATGGAGTGAGGAGAGGATAGAGTTCAAGTATTATTTCAGGAGAATCTCTCTTTAAGTAAAGTGGGAGAGACCATTAGGAACAGAATCCTTTTTTGATGGCTAGGTTGTTCAAGATTCTTCGAATTTTTTTGGTGATGGAAGTGTGCGGCTGGTATACACTGCGGCAGTTTTGTCTTTAGGTGATGTTGCAATAATGCTACCAGAGATAGAGAGAGAGAGAGAGATGAGTGCGCTAACTGACAGATATTGTAGAAAACGGCTTTGGTGCAATATGTCAAAAAAAAACAAAAAAAACTTGTCTCTTACACAAATAGCAGTCAGCAAACTTGACTGTCTTTGTTTAAGAGACAAGTTTGTTTTTTTTTCATTGAGTTCTGTCAAACGATATTCTGCAGATATATTGTTTTATTTATTATTTTTTATTATTTTGTTATTTATTTTAGGCTACATTGTCATACTTCCTGCAAAACTATGGTTTAGATATCGAGCAAACATTTTTAATTGAGTGGGGAATAAAATCTCTCTAATCCCAACATCGATGATTTCTGTAATGTGATTGGCAGAGAGTGTAAAGAGTAGTATACTTTATTGTAGGTGTAAATAACACCTACAATAACTGTCATAACAAAATTCTCTTTTAGTGCTTCAAATGATTCTCATCTTTAAACATATAAACGTAATCAAAAAAAGAAAAGAAACGGCACTTCGTAACAGAATTATAATGAAATAATAATATCTGATTGCTTAGTATATCCGATAAGCATTGCACCGTTCAAAACTATAAAGACCGCTAGCCTAACTTTATTGTGGACTTGCGAGTACGATGCTAATATCTGTAAGTTTGAATCACATTTCTAGGAATGGATACTGTGGAAGTATTTACTTATCAGATGAAAGCTCATCGTCCGGTGTGAGCAGTCAACCTTTTATTAGTGGCCCGAAGTGGCTTGAAAAAGTTCATTATTAATACTTCACAATTGAAAACTCAATACATTTTTGTCTCCTGATTTTGGATATTCCTGTTTTAACATGCATTACTTCCTAATAAATGTGATTAAAGGATACGGAAACTCTAGTCATTTATACCCGGAAACTGGCAATCATTTTCAAAGATGCTCCGGTAGGATCTGCGTTTTGACTCAGTGCTGTTTACAAACCTTTGCTCCCAGTCATTTCCTCAAGTCATGTATATACAGTATATTCAGTTCTTTTGGGTCATTTGCACAGCGTAGACAACACATAATTGTCAAAAATATACGTGATTGTTTTTTAGTTTTATGATGACTATGATAATGAATCTTTGACAAACCAACAGATTCAACTTTACATCAAAAAACTATTGTTAACCACGTTCATATCGCGTTTTCATAACAATCGCTTGTCTAATAACCGAGAGTTCTGTACTTTACATTGTAGCAAAATACCACGTTTCAGGTGGTATTTTGCTACAATGTAATTTAGCTAGTTTTTAGTCCTAATTGTGGCAATTTTACATATTATTTCAGGAGGTATTTTGGCTTGTGAGTTCTTCGATGAAACTGCGTTTTATGTAATCATGTCTGATTTTTTAATATCATTCGAGAAAAATTGAAGTGTTTCCGTACTTTTTTGTAAGATAGTGTATATTATTAATAGATAAAGAGATGACTTGCTGGGATTTTTTTCTTTTGTTAATTAATGTGGTTATTTAAAATTATGAAAATAATAATAATAATAATTAATAATTAATTAATTCAGATATTATAGAATAGAGCCATTAAACATTCACACGTCTTGCAGAAATATTAAAGGTAAAATTCGACCTGCTTTAGTTTCTGCTGTGGTTTGTATATGGTTGATCGCCTACTTTTAGGTATTCAGTTGGTCCTCTAACTGGAATAAACACTACAAAAAATTGTAGTGCCCAATCATGTCTGTTTGGCATGAAAAACTCAAAAAAAAAAAGAAAGAAAGAAAGTAAAAGAAAGAAGCAGATTAAGCCAATTCCGATGAAGTTTAATACTTGAGACTGAACTAATATAGAAATATTGTAATTAAAATTGTTACATTAATTTTAACGTAATCATCACTTATTTTAGCTGCTGACCTAAACTCCCTTGTGAAATCTCAATTTTTAAAAAAAACTTAAAGTAATATCAGTCAAATAGTCGCATCTAAATTGAAACCAATATCTTGCTTTTTTTTAGTTTTGCATACCTTTATTTTACGTGCATGTGAAATGTTTAAAGAAAATTAGTTTGCAACAAAACGAAAAGAAAATTGGTAGTTGCCCTTACTGCATGCACTTACTGTTATACAGGAGAAGGTTCGCAACCATAAACAAAACAAAGTGATTCATGTCTTCTGCTGTTTGAAACAATGGAAAGTAAAGAATAGGAACAATCGGCTCAAAACGCAACTCTGAAAAACCAACTGTAAATCTCATTGCTGCAGGCTCACTGCACAAAATAAAGTTGCTCGATATTATTTAGATAAAATCTTGTTGCCTAAAGATTTCCTAAGATTTACCAGCCTTGAGAAAGTAATTTAAATACAAATTGCTTATATTATAATCTGGCATCTTTTCAGTGGGTCTCTAGATGGATATTAAATCCACGGGAGTTGAGATAATCATCAGAGGATGGTCGTTGCCTTTCCTTTTCTGTTTTTAACGTCATTATTCAGTCGCGATCTTTCTACTTTCGTAGAGCTCTTAATGTCCCGTCTGGTGAATATTTGATGCCCATAGCTTCATCAGCGACCGACGGTTTACCTTAACTCTGCTTCGCTCCTTCAACCTCTTCTCGTAGAATTGCATTAACTTGGGCCATTTCGGAAGAACTCTTTCAAAAGATTGAAGCGAGTAGAAGCGTCCTGAGGCGAAACTGTATTCTTGTATGTGCACGTACAAGGATATTCGCCTTGCACGCGCTACAGTGTAGCGAGATTTTTTTTAAGTCAAACCGAAGCTCGGTTACTGATTTCAACCATGTGAGCCACGTTTATCTTTTCTTATTTTATTTGCTAACAAATTTAATTTTCACTCCTAAGAATTGATTCGTTTACTTAGTATGAACTTACTATGAAGCTAGTTAAGGTCGACGTCCATTCACAAAGAGCAGAAAAAGGACCGGAACTTTATAAAAGTCATAATAGCTATTGTATTAAGCATTACAAGCAATTCGCCTTTTTTTTTTTTTTTTCATCTGCTTGTATTGAATTTCGGTTATTTGCTACCTTCTACGATATCGAGAAAACAAACAAAAAAAATCTAATCGAAGTTATCTTGAAACAGGCTTTGCTTCATAGTATAAAACGTGATAACATCTGAAAATGCAGTTCTTTTGCGAAATTGTTAAAAAAAAAAAAAAAATCGCAATCTAAGCTTGAATCAACGGTTTCTCGTGGCGTTGCCTAGCAACGTTAAAGATTGCATTTTACGAAGCACATTGGTGGCTTAACAATGCCTGGGTAATTTTTCTCAGGTGAGCTCGCTTGTGCAGTATTCTTTAAAATACTTAACTGAGATACACCGTTTTGAACAATCTCTCTCTCTCTACTTGAGCGTGTGCCACGTGTGTGTGTGGGGGGGTGGATGAACGAAGTTTATCCTTTCAAAAGTATGCTCTTTTAATTTTTGAAGTTCCGGAATAAAAAAATAATTGAAAGATGGTTTTCTGTAGAGATTAAATTGACCTTTTTTTTTATGTTGTATTGCAGTGCAGTAATGGAGGGTCGTAGCTAACATGTATGTGGGTGGGGGGGGGATAAGAATTCCTTCAAATAGTCATACACTATTTTTTATTTTATTTTTTTCAATGCGTAAATGCTAATTTCTATAGACGGAGCAACAACGTAACTATAACATCAAACTTTCGCAATCTCTCACCCCCCCCCCAAAAAAAAATAATGCTGTTCGTTACTAGAACTGCACGCAAACAGAGAATATCGATCCAGAGGATTGCAACAGTTGTGAAAAGAATATTCGATAAAAATAAACATCACGGTCTGTATTATATGAATTTTTAATAATAATCTGTAATCTAACTTGCATTAGCAGATACGTAGAAGCGCTTACGATAAAATACATGGCGGCGTTGTAATGGAAAGAGAGCTGGAGCGACAACCGCAAGCACGTGCAGATAGACAATTCTTTTTTAAGACAGCAAACAGAGAGAGATGTAGTTAAAATAGGAGAGTTACCTAATGCACATTTCCTTTGTTTAATTGGTGAAAGTATTTCCGAAAATAGGAAGGCAACAAAGAAGAGTCTGTTGCAGTACAATCTGTTGCAGAAAGCATTTGTAGAGCTGCAACGTCTAGACATAAAAACGCATCTTAATTCCTTGAACAATCGGAAAGACGGGGGCAATACTCTTAACATTACTGAAGTATAGTTTGACCTGAAATTGACCTTTGAGCTGCTAAATACCGAAAACTACCATTATTTGAGAAGACAAACGCAAGCCATTGTGTGTGTGTGTGTGTGGTGTGTGTGTGGGGGGGGGGGGGAATTGTCGTTCCGGCTGGCGGAACGACACTGCCTTGCACCAGTCAAAAGTAAGATTTGTCCTCTCTCAAAGCAGTACGACACCGAGTCGCCTGTTCTGTTTTGAGGGAGAAAAAACCCGCAGCAAACATTCATCTCGAGAAACTGTCTCGAGAATCCTAAGAATACTGTTTTTGGTTCTGGTGATATCACGAAAGCTCTTTTAACTGACATCAGATTACGGAAAAGAAAGAAAGATAAATAAACAAAGAAAGTAAGAAAGAAAATGAAATGCAGCAGTATGAATGTAGAATCGTTTTTATTCTTCTAAGAAATCTAATCACGTTCGTATCTCAAGTTTTTTTTTTCCTGTGTTGTTCAATGCGACTTCCTTTGGAATGTATTTGAACTCATAAATTAATCTTTGATAAATGGCTTTGTGGTCACAATGATGGAAATAAAAATTTTCCAGCACTAGCCCCAGTGTCGTACACATCTACGCCAGCAAATACTGTAGTGCTGCAATGTAAGCGTAAATATTCAAAAGTTTGTGAGATCCTTTCATACGATACTAATATATTTTTACGCACTAAGTTTATGCATAACTATTTGCATTGTTGTATGATTTCGCCAAAAGTGCAACATTATTAAAAAAAAAAAAACAGGACGATTTGCCGTTATTTATAATAATTAATCACTGTTTAGGCTCAAAATCACTGTATCCTTTCCCCAAATATAGAGGACATGTCGTTCAAAAAGTGTTATGTAATTTGTTGAGCAACGTGTATATAAAAGAAGCGTCAAAAATAAATTAAACAAATTAATTTGGTTTCCACAATTTACGTTTGTTGACAGGCAACAAATATAAATTGACATTGTTGTCGCTAACAATTATTCACGGCAACAATTGGCAACAAATGCATTCTGGAAACATTTTCAATGAATTGTTTGTGAATGCTTTTTGTGAATAATGATAAGTTGCCGCCCAACAGGGCAGAACTTTCTTGTTGATGTCATTCCAAATCATCCATAAGTAAAGTAATGGTGACATGAAACAGGATAGTGTCGCTTAACTTGATCTCCGACTGCATTCGGTGGATCTTTATAATAATATTTTAAGAAAATAAAATAGATGCTGTTTTAAGGAGAATTTTGTTCGCAAGCAGCATCTTTATCATGCCCGAAAGCATTTTGAATGAGAGCAACCATAATTACGGTTGCTACTAAGTGATTTTGCTCATCTGTGAATATCTCAATGCTTACGTTTAAATTCTTTTGAATGTCTTAAGATGCTCCCGTCTTTCATCGTGCCTTTGTTAAATTTGCTAACTCTGTCTTTAATAGTTTCTTGAGGTCAGATAAAGTACGGCATGCTTCAGGGAACTGTCCTTGTGGGATGCAAATCGCGCTTCGAGGACTTTTCCTTTGTTAACGCAGCAATTTCGACACCACCGTAAGAAATTAAATTATCGCTAGGCAGGTAAAGAAGAGAGGACAAGCGCAAGACAGAAGGAGAAACAAAAGCAGGAGAGGGCAGAAAAGAAAATGAGAAAGAAAAAAAAAAACACAATCTTTGCAGTAATGGCGAAAATGCGTGACCCAGCCTAAGAAACGCAACGTTCACAATTACGGAGGGATTATCAAGAACTGGCTTCCCGTGTCGCATTATACGGAGGGAATTGTGATCACTCCGACATTGCAATAAACGAGAAGAATAACTGTGGAAGGGAATACCTAATTAACGCACTGCGCAGGAAGCAACACACGCACAATGCATTGACGCACGCGCTAACAACAACAACAACAAAAAAGGCCACCACGGTAAAAATCATCACTGTCATTAGTTCCACAGTATTCAAGAAGCCTTTCTTGACTGGTCTCTTCTGTTTCTACTTTGAGAATTTCCATTTTTGGTTCTTCAACATTTTGTTGTGTATTTCCTACATGAATATTCTTTCCCTATCCGCCGGTTCAGGCATCCAGTCTTTCAAGTATTCTTTCTGTGCTTAATTTATCCATATTTCCATTTTAAAAACGAGTGTATTCTCCTACATGCTGTCTTATTTATCAAAATTTGCATCCATCTTTTTTTTTTCTATTTTATATTTTATTGAATTGTTTCTAATTCTGTTCTTGTTCGTATAAGAACTGTGACCCCCGCCTAACACTATCTAGCTGTTTTGATTGTTTTTTTTTAATTGTTATTATTTATAGGAAGCATTTTTATGATAACAATAAAAATGTTCCAAAACTTCTTTACAAACGAACATTGAGAGTTACTATTCTTTAGTTTCCATAGCAACATGATAATAATAATGCGTACATAGTGTAACAGCATGCATCATTTTCATGTTGTTGTCGTACACTGCTAATTTATATTATTGGGTGATTGCTGAAACATTTTTATTGTATTTAGTGTTTCGTAATCCCACTGGTTATTAAAATAAGAATTGTCCGTTTAATCAATATCAAAAACTAACATATTAATCACACATCGATTCGAAGCAATTTATATTAATGATGAAACCTTCAAATTTCAAAATCGGGTGTCGGGGATGATTTTTACTCGGTACTATAGTGCATTGGTTGGAAGTATGACAGCACTCGATTAATTTTCCTGTCACTACTGTCCCATTATTATGATTAACGAGTATTCCGTACGCCTTTCTGAATACATGCCACCCGAAAGAACTCCTACACGTGAATGAAGTGATAGAAAGGCAACCCGTCCATGAAACAACATCAGTCGTCTACTCCAGTCACGACATTATCGAACTCCTTTAAGCGATTTAAGAAATTATTCAACCTTCAAGTTTCTAAGAAAACGTAAGCCATCGTTCATTCTTTAGTCGATTTACTAATGGATTGGATTTTGAAGATTTTTTTTTTCCTAAATAGGGAGGACCACTGGAGAGTGTGGACGTCCACTTATGACTTGACGGTGATTAGCTGAGTGAATCCACTGCATGAAACTAACAGAGCCGTCTGGATGGAAACGTAGATTATACGAAATCCTTTTTTCTTTCTTTCTTTCTTTCTTTCTTTCACGGACTCTGTAAAACAACGTCGTTGCCACGTGAATGGCGAGAAAAGCACGTGAACATCAAGGACGCCAGGTACTTTACCCTGGAAGAACACAAAAGATTTCGCAGTGCTCATTAATTGCACGAGGTTTCCACGTTCATGACACACTAGAGGGAAACACGAATTCATTCGCCGTGAACCAGCTTAATACCATTTTTAGTAAATTCAGTTGTCATTTTTCAGTTCACTTCCATACCGATCATTGTTACATCAATATATCTTGTTGCTATGGTAACTGCGTAATAATATTGCAATTGTTACATTGCATAGGTATTGTAAGGTCTTGGCAGTTATTGGAAGAACAATGGTGTATTCATTCGGTGGTTGGAAAGGACCCGGGTTCGAATTTCGTCGGTGATTACCATGAAATAAAATGATTTTTCAATTGAAGGGAAGTTAAGCCAGTTTCATAATGAGATGCAGGGGGTGTTTTGAGATGTTTTTTCCCCTCTACGAAACTTTGACTTTTCGTTCTGCAAACAGTAGTTATTGTTATTACTATTAAGAGAAATCTCCAGGAAGTCAGGGACTCATTGAGAGAGAGGCCATATGTCACCCTTATCAGCTGTCATACCTTTTCTTTAACTCATTCACACCATTTGCATTCACAACGTCCAATGACAATCCATTCCATTCAGGCACCACTCTGTTAGAGAAAAATCTAGCCCTCACTCCCTTCTTAGAAGCATTCATTCTCAGCTTCCAAGGATGCCCTCTTGTCCTATCCCCACCCTCCATAAATTGAAATCCTATGTGACCCTTTCAGAATTTTGTAAAACCTCGATCACATTAACTCTTTTTCTCCTGTTTGTGTGTCTGCAATCTACAAATTCTCACTCTATCTTTTATAATCAATGTTCTACATCTTTAACACTCTCCTTTACACTCCCTCTACTGTATTAGCATCGTAACAAACACCAGGAGAGCAGACCTCTGCACGGCATTCCAAATGAAGTCATATCAAGACCTTGTAAAGAGGCAAAATGAATTTTTCATCCTTACATGTGATCCGTGCATTGGATGAAACAGGTATTGCAATTATCCCCTAAGTTATTATAGAGCTTGTGTAGCTCAGTGTAATTGCCACGTGCATTCATGGCCTTAGACCTCCCGAAGAAAGAGCGTCTTAAGCTCGATTCTAGTCATTGACTAAAGAAGTTTTTTTCGACCGGTTCCCGAGTTAGTCAAATTCTGGCACTGACAAGCGAGTTTCTTCCTTCGGAAACTCAGGATATTCGTCCTGTGAAATGAAGAAAATCGACCGTAGAACCCACATCATTTCAGATAGTAAACATAGCGTTAGAATTAGAGTCTACGAGATGGCGGCTTTTCATAGGATGCCATGTATAATTAGTATATTCTTAGCCCAGCGATCTCTGATTGGCTACTGGTGGAGATTGAACTACCACCTTAGTATCCAAAAGTTAGATAAGGCTAAAACGGCTTCCCCTACCGACTGAATATTGATAAGATAAGTTTAGATGGCCTTCGTAATTTCAAACTTAACCGATGAACTTCTAGTTCTTTTGTTGCAATCGAAGTATTGTTGTATTAGTATTGTTGCCTATATTATTTCTGTAACCATCGAAGGAAACGTTGATTGGATTTTTATGCAAGGGAAATTATTCCATCGATTTCAAACCTTTTTTCTTGTATTTCTATTTCTTAGTTGAAAACCTTAACGGTAGAAAACCCTTCAGAATATTTAGTTTCAAGTTCGTGCTAACAAAACTCGGTTTTGTCTTATTTCTCCCTCGTTTTGTTTTGATATACCTAAATTCATTTCAGATCTCAAGCGAAGATCGTATTGCTTACCACGAGGTAACTTCAGTGTTCGGAAGGACAATTGAATGGGATTAACTTGATTGTTCATACATTAGAAATGAATTCTCTGAGTCAATAAACAGAGACAAAGACAGGTTGCTCTCTCTCTCTCTCTCTCTCTCAAGCAATCAATATACGCCATCTTGAAATAGGCATTCAGTATCGCTTACTTTAGAATGAAACCAACCGATGTGTATATTTTTATCTTCACACGTCATTTATATTGCTATACAAAGCAAACAGATATAATTATAAATAGCAGATCTGTGTGCTGTCAACAACACATGAAGACAGCGACACCTGGAAGACTCAGCAGACTTTAAAATAGATGACATCGCAGGATGTCATATCGGCGGGTTATTCGTTGGTTCTAAATTACATCACCTAGTATGAAGTGTAGGCACCAATGTGAAGGTGCCAAATATCACAAAGCTTCTTTCCAATAAGATCCATTTTTTAAGAATATTACTAGATTGTACTAATAAGGAGAATGAAAAGTAATCTTATAGATATTATGTACAATCGAGTAATATTCTTAAAAAATGGATCTTATTGGAAAGAAGCGCTGTAGCTGGGTGTTAGGAAATCCAAAGATACCTCAAATAGTTATGGGTGCTTAAGGATCCGTTAAGAATCATAGAAGAAGAAAAATCTTATTGGAAATTCCCAAATAAAATCAGATCGTAACAACAACAACAATCATTATTACTCGTATTATCAACACTTCACTATAAGACTAAATTCATCTGATGTTAATAACGTGAGCTTTTTGAATTACTCAGTTAATCAACTAACAGAAGCTACACCACTACCGAAGCATGTTCAAAGTCCGTTCCAAATTCCGAGGAGAAAATCTGAACATCTAAAAGAAACCCATCGCGTGAGATCAACTAACTCAGTGCTGACAAAAGATCGATTAACAAGTTAGCCGTGTTCTGAGTAATTGCCACTGTAATTACCCTCTGTGATAGATTAAACATTAATTATATGGCTACTGTACCAATTAAAACGATATCTGAAACATGATTTTTCCCACATACAGTTTGGTGAATATCATTTGGGGCACTGGTTTGTGTATTCTTCACAGCAGCATAACTCTCCCTCGTATTCTCATTTACTTTACTATATTTCATTATAAATGCAGTATTGATTTACCATTTCATGTGTAAAATATCTTAATGCAGTCGCGAGGATTACGCGATACATGCAACATTTGGAAAGACCTGGGTTTGACTCTTCTCTATGACCCGAGGAACTGCTGAGGACTTTTCAAATGAAGGTGAGTCAGCTGGTCTCGTAAAGTAGTAGCAGATTTTTTTCCATGGAAAATCGAGGTTTTCATTATAAAATCGGTAACAAAGCCAGAATAACACGCACAGTTAACAAATTTAATATGCTAATATAGCCATAATTCCAATCAAACTAAATATATACTAATAAGGTTATTTTTATAATAATTAATGTCTCTTGTAAGATACATAGACAGTTAAACGGATAATCGCTATAATATTTCGCTTTATTTTGAATACTTGATCAATGTGATTATATGATGGTCTTAGTAGCGCCTCTGGTGGCAACTTTAAATATATATAAAAAAAAAAACCTAAAAGATACTATTTAGAAAGATATTTTTAGAAGTGTACTGCCGATGTTAAAATTGTTGAGTAAATTATCTACAAAATTACTTTGGCTTATCTTTTAACTAATTATGATTGCAAACTGCATATTTAAACTGCACAACTTATAGTACGAGATCGTCACAATTTCTTCGCTTGAAAATTTTTTCGAAAAGCAAGGTAAAACTTACAAAAAAAAAAGTTAGAAACCATTTAAATTTTTCCTAATTTTGCTATTCATCTGTGATTTGTGACTAACCACATTTTCGACTACACTAAGCCGTCTTAAAGTGCTTTTGATGAGAATAAAGCGTTTACTTTACATAGTTTCGTAATTTATCCGAGCAGACGATAACTTAGTAGCATTTATGCACGCGCTCCACTTAATGGAACAGTCCGCTTGATAAATGGCTTCGAAAGCGGGAAAAAAAACACATTCTTTCGCCTTATACAGTAAAAAAGTGTTCAATGAATACTTAAACAGACAGGCAAGATGGTTTCAGTGGTAATTTGTTACGGAGAGATACGCAGTAGACTTAACAGTGCAAATTAAGTGCGAATAATAAATGGAATTATTAATAGTAACTTTAAAGATTAAACTTATTAAAACAAATTCACTAAAATATGTTTTATTATTATTATTACTCTATTCAAGGTGATGGGGGAGTCCGTAACTGAGTGGAACCAACGCCGAGTTGGACAGTCTTTCGGCCACTATGGAGTGGTCTAGGGATCGTCCGAATTTTTAGAGGTTGGCTTTACTTAAACATCGCCAATGAAGTTCTAACTGAAGCACGGCTGTTGCTGTTATCCCCTGGGACGCAGAGATTCGAGAGTTTGAGTTCGCTCTCTTAAGGTTTTTGCCTTAAGGGAGCAATTCGAGTCTCCGGGGAAAGTGTTTTCCAGCACTGCCCGGTGAGGGGCTTTGTCGGTGAATGCTTTTCTTCGGAATATGAGCGGTTCTGCTCGGTGGTGGAGGAGCCTGTCACTTAGTGGAGCCAAAGCGGAGTTGGATGGTCTTTCGGCCACTATGGAGTGGTCTAGGGATCGTCCGACTTTTTAGAGTTGGCTTTACTTAAACATCGCCAATGAAGCTCTAACTGAGGCTCGGATATTGCTGTTATGAGTTTCGCTCTCTTAGGTTTCTTCCGAAGTTTTGCTCCCGCTGAAGGGGGCTTGATTTCGGGGGGTTTGCCCTGAGAGAGCATTTTGAGTCTCCGGGGAAGGTGTTCTCCGGCATGACCCGGTGAAGGGCTGTATCGGTGGATTCTTTTCCCTGGAATATGAGCGGTTGTGCTCTGTGGTGTGGGAGCCCGTTAATGAGTGGAGCCAACTCTGAGCTGGGCGGTCTTTCGGCCACTATGGAGTAGTCTAGGGATCGTTCGAATTTTTTAGAGACGGCTTTACTTAGATATAAGGCTGTTATTAGAGGTGGCTTTACTTATTCAGTAGCTGACTTATTCGCAGGCTTTCTATTACGTCAAAACAGCAAGCAATTACACATGTTGAATAACAGAGGAAATGCGTAACAGCAATTATGACAAACAATGTATAATCATATTAGTGTCTTAGGACTGTTTTTGTGAGTCTTCAGAACTTTCTCATTTCTGTTTTCTCTCGTTAAACTTTCCTGGAGATGCTGACAGATATTAGAAAGCGAAATATGTAGTGTCCTTGACTCATCAAAAATATACGAATGTATTCTTTATCAGCCTTCGTTGCTTTCTCTTTTTAGAAGCATTTCATGAATCATTACATCGGATTGATTGGATCAAAAAGTATGTAAGAACAATCACGTAGACTCTGATCAGTCATTATAAACATTAGTGTTTTATATTAAACATGAATATTAACAAAATATCTATTTAGTGTTCAGTTCTTTACATTTAATTTTTAAGCTTCAAGCATTCATCAGTTAACATTTTAAAATGGACACAGCAATGTTGTAGACAGAACCTTTAAATGCTCAAATATTTTCAGCAGGAAAGATTTGCATTAGGTAATAGCGACCTCTGCTTAACCATGAAAATGTCAACTTGTTTGAAGGACTTCACTGTCATTCCCTAACTGGAAATCAGCATTTGTACATGTCTCCGTGAGCTTTAACAGGTCACTTAGTTTTACTCACGAGGTTAGCAGGCTTTGCTAACACCTTTCTACGTCAGCTGAAACCTCTCGAGTGTAGCAGATCGCTTCAACTACGCAGTTGAGCGACAACAGAACTTTGCATAATTCAGTACTCACATCCATTTAATGTCAGTAAACCTGTCTAATCCCTTTAGAGGAAACAAATTAAAAAAAAAAGAGTGTTAGGCAAAAAAAAAAAAGTTAAAGTAGCTGAAAAGAAGATTATGAAGAGAGAGATGAAACAAAAGAACACACACTGTTATTGTAATATACTATAAAGATGAGTCCAGTACGCATGCGCAGTAAATTTTCCCCGTCAATAAATAGAGAGTTAAGCCTCCCTGCCGCAATACTTTCCTCGCGCGTTTCTTAGTCACGAATAATCTGTTTACAGTCCTATATACATACGACAAACGTATTTTAGACTTTTTCCAATCAAGGCTAAGTTAACTCATCTTAGGCAGTGGCATTGAACTTTTTCTCTGAAACTTGGATTTACTTCTTTCCGATATACCGACAAACTAAACCTGAAAATACATTTGAAGTGATAATTAGGTCACAATTGCCATGGAAATTGCCACTTGTTGGAACCTTCTAATGTAACGACGCACGTTCGTACAGCAAACTATAGGTCATAAATCATCCTACAGTTTAAAAAAAAACGACGAAAGAAGCATTCGTCCTTTTTATTATTGTTATTCTCGAATGCACCTTAACTTTTTCATTACTCTATATGTACATATACATACAATTTCGTGCAATCTCCGTTTTTGCATTTTCACCTCTCAACCAGCGCGATACCATCTGACGCCACTCATCTGAAGAACTCTGGCGACGTCGTGACTCCTTTTCTCCCACTCCTGGGCACAAAATGACAGCCGTAAGACATTCTCCCCCCCCCCCCCCCCTCTGCCGTCTCTTCAGCTTCACTAAGCCTCATCTTCACTGTTGGCAAGGGCGTCTAACTGACTGTTGTGTTGGTCCGAAACACAACAGTCGGGTCATTGGCCTTGTTCACTAACCTCGAAATGTTAAATGGAACGGACACTGCCATATCGTGGAAGTAGATGACCTGACCTGATAAATGGAGGAGAAAGAATTACCTCATTGTGCCCATTAATATTTTAAAAGTAACTTTTAGTTTGTTAGTTATCCGTGTATGGGCGAAATTACTCTAGCACCCAGCATGTTGGAGTGGATTCGGCATTTAATAAAGAAGGGGAAAAATCAATAACTCTGTTTTGTTTCTCAAATAAAAGGCTTTTATTTCTGTTTCACTTTATGCGGCCTCCAATAATTTCCATTTCGAATTACATCCGCTATCCTAGTACATTCTCTTGCGTAACTAACATCAATGCAAGAGAAACAATTACCCGAATGTTTCCAGTCGGTTGGTTTCGCATCTTTCTTCTTTTCCAATTCAAACGAGAGAAATTCTCACATACAATACCGAAAAGCATTTGCGAACCAATTTGAATAGCCAGAAAGTTTAAAGATAATGTTTAAAAAAAAACCACTTCATTCGACCAACATATTCAAATACTTCTCGCAAACTTAAATGCGCTTTTAATTAAAAAATCAACAATTAATGTTTTTTTTTTTCGTACGAAGATTTATTTTGACGAAAGAGGGCGTTGCATCCGTTCCATTCTGTTTGTGGAAATATCAGATAAAAAGCTTTCTAAATATATGCTTTATAACAGTACTGTATTTTTTTTTCCTTCACAATCGTACTTTTTAAGTAAAGATAATTTTTAACAGACGCTGGAAACAACGTATGTTATTTTCATCTCTTGGTAATTAAATAATAAAAAAAAAAAACACGGTGAAAAGCACTTAAACTATATTTAGTTCGTCCAAAGGCAAATAGGGTGAATTGAATTTGAATCTTTTGAAATAGTTACTTTATTATTGGTTTCGAACTCGGGAAATTAAACAGAGTTCTGAATAGTTTGGCGTATTCAATAATGTAGTTGAATAGCGCAAGAAACTTTTAATTATTTGGAATTTTGGGATATATTTTTAGGTCCGTTACTGTTCATTAATGTATATAGAGCAAAATATGCAAAGTAGATATTCTAACAATGAATTTAGATTAAAAAAAAAAAAAGATGGCGCTAGGGAATCCGAGGCTCTCATTGATCTGTTGCTTCGAGGGACAGATCAATGAAAATATCATTAAGTAGGGTATGCTGCGATCCCAATGTTCTGCGAGGCTTTAGATTCGTTACAGTACTTCGAAACCATTGCCGATGACGTTTGAATCAACCTTGCAAGGTATTTTCAGAAAAGCAACGTTAATTACTTTATCGTTCTAAGTGTGATGCACTTTGTCAGAGCAGGTAATTAAAATCCGTAAGTGCCTTAGGGAAATCTTAAGACTATTGGATACTTGTTAAGAAAGATTGCGGCATATCTTGTGGCTGGCTGCTAATTGGCATTTGCACAGGACGAATTCTTGCCGTTCTAAAATTAAGCGTCCTCACTAACGGCTAGGGTGCTTTAAATGCTCGCTCTACAAAGCATTACGCAATAATCTGAATGAATTATAATGTTCAGTTACTTAGGAAAAGGATTCGAATTGCTAGCACGTTCTTTCGTATTGAAATTCTTTTAAAATGTAATTTATAATAGGGAATATTCAGAGACAGATTGAAAGAGGAATTGTAACTCGATTTCAAGGCCTTCTTTATTAAAACTGTTCATTTATTGATTTCTCTCTCTGGATCTCGTAAACACTAAGAATTAAAAACAAAAGAAAAAAGAAAGAAAAGAATAAGCAAGCTAACCCTTCTTATTTTTAAGCGACTACTTCTCATATATTTGTTGTTATTCGTGTGGTTCCGAAAGCGTCTAATACGAGCACCCGCGTTAATCTTCTTTCTCTCTGTTTATATCCGCCTGTCAGTTGCGTTGTGAAAAATTATGGCCTTGCTTTATTGGAAATTATTCTGTGCATCTCCGTAATAAAAAAAAGTAGAGCAAAGGAGAAAATAGTCCAGGAATGTTCTGGAATTTCGGTTCCTTCGTGGATTAATTTCTTTTGGACGAAACCTATTAACTCTTTATCTTCAAATTACCAATCTTTATATCCATTTGCTAGCGATGACTTTGCATCCAACAAGAAAACTCTAAAGCGAGTATGGAAATAATTCTAGCCAATTATACAAATTGTACGTTCTGCAACAGTATTATTGCTATCGTGTAACACGTTTGGCATAGCACACAGTTGAATCTAAAACGTGGCTCAATATGACGTAACACAACAATTGATTCTAAAACAGTTTTTTTTTACTTATTGTAGTGCACGAAATTTATTTATTACATTCATAATAACATAATATGCTGCATCGTTTCGAGTTGTTTTGTATAAATTTTCTACAACAACAGTCCGATCGAAATCAAAATCAAGATGAGTGCAGAAATTTTATTTCACATACTCTATAACAGGGTTGTTCAACCCCTGTTATAGAGTATGTGTCGCGGAGCGATTTTTGGTCGATCTCTTGTGTATTCCTCCTTACTTACAAATTTAATTAAAACTGAAAACATAATATTTTATTTATCATTATTTTGTATTATTTTTAATGCGCTTTAAGTGTATTGCTATTGTTTATTTATTTTTCGTTAAAATTCTCAAATCAGTAATTTTCTTATAAGTCCGGGTAAATGAATTAATTTGGATCAGTGGAAGTCAAACAGCGAGCCGAGTGAATACGATTATAAGCAAAGAGTAAAAACTCGATTGTAGCTTAAATATTAAATATTCCAAAGCACATTATGTCCATTTTTTACTTACGTTAAGTCCCATGTAAATATTGTAAAAAAATAAACTTTGTTTGTCTCGGTATAGTTTGTATTAGATGTTTTTGTAAATAACTCTTTTGAAGCTAACTGTATATACTGCTTTAATAAGAATATGTTAGAGTGTTAAAAACAAAGGCAATGTTTTTGTCGCCGAAGTGTACATGGCAGCATTAGAAAGTTGCCATGTACAGCATTTCAAAATTATTGAAACTTGTATATATGAGAAAGGCTTGCAGGCTCTAAGTGTAAACATCTACGAAGTCAGTCAGAAAGAGTTCAAACAACTTTCCGATGGCCAACTTACAATCAAAAGAAAGCGGAGGAGAACCAAAGGCGTGCGGAACTTGAAACTTAAGATGAAAAACTCATACCGATTCTTTGGGGGTTGCCAAATTTCATGCGAGGTCTCAGAGGAGGCTTAATAAAAAGGGTCTAAAGCAAGCAGAAGGGGTCCCGGTTCCAGAATTGCTGTCAGAGAGACTGCTCGGATCCACGTTGCTTGAGAGAAGAGTTTCCCGCTTCCAGAAAGGAGCTTCTCGGTTTGAGATGTCGCTAGAGAGAGAGAGAGAGAGACAGACAGACAGACAGAGAGAGAGAGAGAGAGAGAGAGAGAGAGAGAGAGAGAGAGAGAGAGAGACAGACAGACAGAGAGAGAGAGAGAGAGAGACTACTTCTAGGCCGCAGACAAGGTTTCAAATTGCCGAAAGGAAGAGTTCCAATTGCCGGAGAAAAGTTTCCAGGCCAGGTTAATGTCAGATATTCAGCAGTGTGTTGCATTTTCATTACAATTTGATGAATCAAACGACTTCACTGATATTGCTCAGTTAATGGGATTTATTCGCATGGTATTTCAAGATTATTCAAGTAAAGAAGAACTTTTGAAAATTATACCATTATTGGGAAGGACTAGGGGAGAAGACATTTTTTCGGCATTTGATGAATTTGTGAAACAACACAAACTTCCGCTTTTTAAACTTGTGCCTATTACTACTGATGGTGCTCTGCAATGATAGGTAATAAATCAGGCTTCATTTCATTATGTAAAAACGATGACAAATATCCAAATTTTTTAACGTACCACTGTATTATTCACCAACAAATTAATTAATTACAGGCTCTATTAGATCGACCCCAACATATTGTTTACCTCTTTTAGCAGGCATTATTCCTACAGAACTACGTAGATTGAATTCTTTAGTCCGTGAATTCCAAAAAAAATTGCTGGTAATCCGAACCTAGCTATTCATCAGGATCTCCCAACTCTTAACGTCAATAGATTGAAATCTCGCCATCCATCACTACGAGCAGCAGAAGAACTAGTGCTAAATAATTTTAATCCTTTATCAAAATGGTAAGAAACATGGAAGGAAAATACGAAAGAACATTTGCATAACATCTTTAAATGTGATCAAATCATCAGGATCAGATCTACCTCGCAAAACATTGACGGTACTAAATAGAATTCGGACAGATCATGGCCTATGTGGAGATACTCTCTATAAATGGAACAGACAAACATCTCCAGAATGTGACTGTGGTGCTTTACGACAGACTATGCAACATATTGTAACAGAATACATCTTCCGTGCTTATCAGAATGACTGGAATGACTTTTTACAAGGGACTACTGAAGCTGTGACCTGGATTACGAACATAGATCTGAATTTATAATGATATATATGTTTCTTTTCCTTATTATAACATATTAAGACTTTTACTTTTAACTCTTATTTTAATTTTCCAACTTCTTGGATTAGATCTGTGTTTTCCTTCAAAATTTTTAACTTAAAATATTTTGAATTCTTCAATTCTGTTAATATATAATGACATCATGATTTTCTTTTTTAACATCATGTTTTTGCTATGAGCTATGCATGTATGTATTCACCAACAAGCACTGTGTAGTAAAAGATTAAACACAAAAGATGTTTTGGATATTACATTTAAAATTGTAAATTCTGTTCGAGGAAAAGCCCTGCAACGGCGGTTATTTAAATTACAGGCAGATGATGATAGGGAAACTTCTGTTGTACAATAATGTTCGCTGGCTCGGCAAAAGTCACTTTTTAGAAAGATTTCTTGTATTAATTAACGACATAAAAATTTTTCTTGATGAAAAAGGAGATATTAATCCACAATTGAGTGATAAAAGATTATTGTCACACTTATCATTTTAGTAGATTTTTTTGTACGAAATTAAGCAATTTAAATTTAGAGTTACAAGGTAGGGATAAAAATTTATTTGACATGTTAAGTTCAATAAAAACTTCCCAACAATACTTACTTTTATTAAAGAAAAATATAAATGACCGCGAATTTAGACATCTCCCATATTTATTAAAATTTTTTGAACAAAATCAAGAAATGCTTCGCTATGATTTAAAAGAATTTATTCGTGAAATAGAATTAATTGAGGAAGAAATAAATTCAAGATTTAAAGATTTTAATCAAACTGAAATGATTGTATCTTTTATCAATAATCCATTTCAAGAAAACTTGAACATCACAGAAATTTCAAATAAAATTAGTGGGCTGTTTGATATAAACCGAGCTGAAGTGGAACTTGAGATAATAAACATTCAGAATAGTTTGCATTTAAAATCAATAAACAATGAAGTAATTTGGAAGTATGCACATGAAAAATTCCTAATATTAACTGATATTGCGCGAAAAATTCTGTCTTGTTTCGGATCGCCATACTTGTCCGAATCCGCTTTTTCAAAAAGGAGCGTCATAAAAAATCAATTAAGAAACCAAATTACAAATGATCATTTGGATGATTGTCTGCGATTGGCCACTTCTTCATATCAACTTGACTATGAAAATATTGCGGGGTCCAAACAATGCCAAATTTCACATCAACTTTTTTTTTTTTTTAATCAATCAGCATTTCCTGTAACTTGTGAGTTTGTAATCAATCTGTTGTTTTTCTAACTTTGGTTTTCCAAAATAGAGAAATAAATATTTTATTCCAATATATTTTTTTTTGTTGTATTAAAATATTTGTTGCATTAAAATAATTAAAAGTGATAAATAAATTTTTAAATACACAAAGTTTTTAGTTGTGTATATTTTTAGTTGTTTATTTGTGCGTAATCAGATATGAAGTTGGGGGAACGTATTCTATATAAGAGAGTAGATCGCTGAATAAATTTTTATAGAAAAGTAACTCGCGTAGTAAAAAAGGTTGAACATCACTGCTCTATAACAAATTGCTGAGAAGTTATTATATGCATACGTACCTACGGACAGACATAAGAAGTTTAATATGTACTTACGAATACATGCTACCTTCTAAGAAACGCATTTAAAAAAAATAAGAAAATTGAAAAAAAAAACCTGGTCCTACTTGATTTTTTTAAAGTTATTCCTAGCATTACGATTATTCCACATAATTTTTGCAACAAAGTATAGATTAGATCTAGAAAGAATTCACTCACTGGAAGTGAAGTAAATTCACCAAATGTGCTGATCCTAGATAATTAATCTGACTTGTTATTCTCGCCGTTGAAACTATCCATTCTCCTCCTCTAGAAGACGTCTAAGAAATTGTGGGCTTCTTTGATTGCTTGTTAACTTTCAAGTGCAATTCTCATTTTCACAACTGTCATTTTCATTTTCACAAAACTTTGTTTTCGTGAAAATGAAAATGACACCAGAAATAGTTATAAAGATATTTCAGGTAGATGTATATTTACAAGGGAAAAACACCCTTATACTTCCCTGTATAAGTTTTTTTTTTCTTCACGAAAACAGTATCCTGCTTTCACCAGACAAACAAACCGATCAGCATTGACAGACGGCAGCCTATGGAATTTGAAATAGTCTCTCAATCTAACAAAAATATGTTTGTGAAAGTACAGTATTTGTAATTGACTATAACAGACTGATATACAAGTAAAAGGGGGGTATTTTACTCGCTTTTGATATAAACCGCTCTTGCGTAACTCGCGTATACTTCTCTGTAGACCACATTTGCATTGCAGAGGATTTCTCTTTGGGTTTGAATTTCGTCCAGGACGCATAGAACCTTTTATCATTTTCTTTTAAAAGTTTCTTTTTAACTGAAATTGAGTTAGCCCGTCTAGTTCGGTGGCACAGAAGGATGATTCCTCTCGGAAACTCAACTTTTTCATTTAGCAAAACATACCAAATAACCAAAATACACACAGTCGATTATTTTGAATTATCTTCCAAGCAACTAAGGCTACTGCGTAGCCTTAGTTGCTTGGGAGATAATTCAAAATAATCACACTCGTTGTATCCAATTAATCAGAGTTTGTTGAATAATATATTCATTTCATCTTTTTCGGAATTTGGGTTAGCTTGGCGGTTAACAACCGTCGGAATGGCTTGGACTCCCACTTGCTCAAAACCAATTCCGTGGGAAATCATTCGTATTCTCATGAAATACCATTTAAAGGTTGCCCAAACCTTTACAGACGCTGCCAAAAATGGGTATGATTTAAAAATACAACAATTTTGCAAATATTCCCAAATAAACTACATGCTGATAAAAAAACAATTGAAAGAAATAGACACGAGCAAATTATAATATGTTTTTAGCATGTCGTTTTTTCTGTATATTAAATGTAAATTTAAAATAATAAAAACGTTTCTTACTAACAAAATGTTCATAGTAACTCAAATGATTGAAATTGCAAACTTACTATAAATACATCCATTTATTATTTGTGCTTGCTGGGGGAAAAAAAACTCCTCAATTCTACCGTACATTAAAAATCATTTGTCCATTTTATTCTCTCGCATCGTGATGTTATCTGAACAACAATCAAGCTAATAAACACTGCAGTTCAAATTTATTTCATTGCTAACTGTTTCTTACAGTCTTTTTCGTTTCATCTGGCAGACGACAAGCTCAATTGCCACTGCTGTAACAACACTAAGCACTTGAAGTTATTTCAGACAATTCGGCTGCTACCGCAATTATTAGTTCCAACGATAGCTTGATTGCTTTTTCAGATGACCGTGACAAGATGACGCCATTGGGAAAAAAAAAGAAACATCAAAAGTCGCAACAGACAGGAAATCACGATGGAAGGTGAAGGATATTAAACCTTCTTTTTTCTTTGCTTGTCTTGTGTTTTATTCTTGTAAAACAGAAAATTCTTTTTTGCCTTGCCTGACTTTGTTCGGCTACACAATATATATATATATATATATATATATATATATATATATATATATATATATATATATATATATATATATATATATATATATATATATATATATATATATATATATATATATATATATATATATATATATATATATATATATATTATAAGGTTATAATATATTATATATATATATATTATAAGGTTTTAATAGTATAACACACTACTAGTTTCAGCTTTTGACAGCCTTCTTCAGGTGTCTTTTAAAAATGGGAAATAGCAATAAAAACACTGAAGTTTAAAAAAACTGAGAAACACGGGAAAAAATTGCAGTACATAATTAACATGAAAAAAACGTTGTAGTTACATTTAAGTTGTTCTTTCAATCATGGCATTGTTTGATGAGTGCGTGCTTGCAGTCTCTCGTGAACGCCAGTACTGTACAACAGCAGAATGGCTATCTGGGAGGTTGTAGCTCAAATTGTTATTTAAATGTTCATGATTAAGGATGATTTCTCTGGACTCCACAATTTTTCTTTCAAACTCATCATGGCAACGAAAAATGTTTTCAAATCTATCCCAGCAGACTGAATGACCCTGGTGTTCATCATCAGGATTGTTCGAGAAAAGAACATGACTAGACAAGGCACTGGCGCGTCTTCCTTGGTGAGAGATGTCTCTCTTATGCTCCTCTATACGTAATTCAATAGATTTATCTGTTTGACCAAAATAAGGGATATTACAATCACACCATATCTAGTTCACGCCAGGATATTTCAGATTATGATGATGAGGCTTCGGATGGCTTACTAGAGAGCGGATTTCTGGAAGTGTAGCAAATAAAGTCCTGATGTTGTATTTCTTAAGAACTCTAGCTAATTTTCGAGAAACTGAACTGATGTATGGGATAGAGATATTACCTTTAATATTGGTTATTTCTTCAGTACGGTGGCTAGGAGGATCTAGAAGGAATTTTTAATGGCTCTATCAGAATATCCATTTTGTCTAAAGACATATGAGAGGTAATTAATTTCTTTTTGTAGTTCATCCGGATCATTTAGAAGAGAGCGTGCTCTATGTCCTAAGGTAGAAATAGTTCCAAGTTTTTGTGTAGGTAAATGATTGGACTGACTATGAAGATATCTATTTGTGTGTGTGCGTGCGTGTGCGTGCGTGTGTGCGCGCGCGCGCGCGCGTGTGTGTGTGTGTGTGTGTGTGTGTGTGTGTGTGTGTGTGTGTGTGTGTGTGTGTGTGTGTGTGTGTGTGTGTGTGTGTGTGTGTGTGTGTGTGTGTGTAGGTTTTCTATACATTGAAATTCTAAATTTTCCAGAGCAG
Source organism: Typopeltis vanoorti (assembly GCF_054136105.1). Lineage (NCBI taxonomy): Eukaryota > Metazoa > Arthropoda > Arachnida > Uropygi > Thelyphonidae > Typopeltis > Typopeltis vanoorti. The sequence continues at coordinate 72,596,048 of NC_143557.1, read as the reverse complement.
CGGGACAGTTTTATATCCAGGAAAGGTAGGGAATTCTCATATTCAAGTTCAGCTGTGAATTTTATATTAGGATGTTGATTATTGAGATGATCAAGAAAATCCATGAGAGAATTGTGGCCGTGGCTCCAAATAATAAAAATGTCATCCACATAACGTTTCCAAAGTTTAGGTTTAAACGAGAAGGATTATATAGCTTTTGTTTCAAAATCCTCTAAGTATATATATATATATATATATATATATATATATATTTTTTTTTTTTTTTAAATAAAATAAAATTGCTAAAATAAAACAGGGAAAAATACTTATTATTGCATTATGGGTAATAAAATTAAAGATAGTTTGTTATTCAAATGTAAAAAATTTATAAAATCATATCGGAAAATATAAATAATAGCTCTCCACCCAGAGATACATCGACCTCTTTATTCTTCACATACAGAATATATTTTATTATATAAAGAACTAACACTCAGTAGGATTAGTCAGTTTTGATGTCAAAGAAGACTGATGAAATGGCGAATCAAAATAAGGGGGTAAGATAATTCAAACATGTGTTTAAAAGATAACACTCTAGTAGTTTACGCTGTTAATTTATGATATATTTGATTCTTTCGCTAATTTGGCATTCTTAACAAGCTCAAGACTGGTATTACTTTATCGTATATAATGACTAATATATAGAGTCAGGTTATTCTTCATCATCAAATCGACTCAAAATACTTGCTAAAATAAAACAGGGAAAAATACTTATTATTGCATTATGGGTAATAAAAATAAAGATAGTTTGTTATTCAAATGTAAAGAAATTGTTGAAATGTATATATTTGATTGTTTTTGTAATTCAAAATGTGAATAGGTTTAAACAAAGTAACATCTTTTCATTTTTATATTAAACACTTCACATTTAGAGTTTGAAGTCTATTCTAAACGTTGATTTTTTTTTTACTAAATTCAGCGCCAAAAACTTGGGAATCTACAAGCTTTATTTGCGTGTCTTAATATCAACCATACTATATGTATTGAAACTGATTTATAATATGCCGATTGTTATATTTTAGCTTAGTGTAAACTGCCGTTTACACTAAGCTAAAATATAATAATAATAAAAACTGCCGTTTACACTAAGCTAAAGTGTAAAGGGCACTTTAGCTTAGTGTAAACAGTGATATACGGTTTACACTGTATACCGCTGTTTTTAATTGAAAAGGCATTAGCTAACCAGAAGAGAAAATATATAGAATATAAGAGTAGGCATTTTTAAGGCTTCCATTTTTAGAAAAACGTGATGAAAGCTATACTGTGAAACAATTATTCATTTATTTGATATTTTGAAAGTATAAATTTATTAAATATACTTGAGCATTGATATTTTCTACTTATACTTTACTCTGTCAAAAAAAAGAAAATAATGCTTATTAAAAATCCTTTGTTTATTTAAATTCCTGCACCATTTTAGAGATGACATAACAGAATAATAAGAGCACCATGACAAACGTTCTTATTAATGTATATAATGTATATGTGGTGATTAATTAACACCCTTGGAAGGTAATGGATGGCAATGCTGTAGCCAGTGAAGTTCTAACTGAGGTTCGGCTATTGCTGTTATCCTCCTGCCATGATCAGAGCTTTAATAGCTCAATAACACCTTATCCCTACACTGTCCTCTACAGATAACGGGGAAGATGAAAAGCATTCTTGCTTCTCCCCTTTAAGCCAGCCTTATAAGGACTTATTAATGTGGGATTGGATGATTATGGTTTGTTGGAATGTGGTTAATCGACCGTGAGATGCGGTGATTAATACCTTTGAAGGGTAATGGATGGCAATGCTGTAGCCAATGAAGTTCTAACTGAGGTTTGGCTATTGCTGTTACCCTCCTGCCATGATGAGAGATTTAATAGCTCAATAACACCTTATCCCTACACTGTCCTCTACAGATAACGAGGAAGATGAAAAGCATTCTTGCTTCGCCCCTTTAAGCCAGTCCTTATATAAGGATATAATAGCTCTTATTAATGTGGTAGGTGGTGGATTAATACCCTTGGGGGGTAATGGATGGCAATGCTGTAGCCAATGAAGTTCTAACTGAGGCTCGGCTATTGCTGTTACCCTCCTGTCATGATCAGAGCTTTAATAACTCAATAACACCCTATCCCTACACTGTCCTCCTCTTATTGAGCTATTAAAGCTCTGATCATGGCAGGAGGGTAACAGAAATAGCCGAGCCTCAGTTAGAGTTATCCTCCAAGGGTAATGGATGGCAATGCTGGAGCCAATGAAGTTCTAATCGAGGCTCGGCTATTGTTGTTACCCTCCTGCCATGATAAGAGCTTTAATAGCTGAATAACACCTTATCCCTACACTGTCCTCTACAGATAACGGGGAAGATGAAATGCATTGCTTGCTTCGCCCCTTTAAGCCAGTCCTTATAAAGACTTATTAATGTGAAGGGAGTAGGATCGAATATAATCTTATTAATGTAGAAATTGAATCCAGAATCGACCGTGAGATGCGGTGATTAATACCCTTGGAGGGTAATGGATGGCATTTCTGTAGCCAATGAAGTTCTAACTGATGCTCGGCTATTGCTGTTACCCCTCCTGCCATGATCAGAGCTTTAATAGCTCAATAACACCTTATCCCTACACTGTCCTCTACAGATAACGGGGAAGAAGAAAAGCATTCTTGCTTCGCCCCTTTAAGCTAGTCTTTATAAGGATAAGGTCTTATTAATGTAGAATGTAGCTGCACATTTTCACTTTATTTTATGTGTTGTAATATGTAATATATCTTGTCGACTTTGATTGAGAATTTTTGGTTATGGAGGATTTAAACCTAAACCCTTTTGATTATAACAATCAAGAAGGGTTTAAATGAACACTTTAAGATGACCATGGATGCTAACATTAGTGAACTTTAGGAAATCAGTTTGAAATTATGGCTTTGAACTGTGTCATAAAGAAAGTCCGAAATAATCCTGGCACTATATATCGTTCGTCATTTTACATATTCATTGTCACCGCCTTCTCAGTTCATATTCTGATAACTTTGTATGTTCCCTGTTTCTTTACAGGATACATGATGAATGGACCATGACAGGAGAGCGCATACACACGCCCTGTGTTATCACCATGAAGTGGTACTCGCAGTCCTGAATTAAACCTCTGGGATTATTTGTTATAGATGTTCCTCAAGAATCAAGTATTCGCTTGCCACAAGGTCACAAGGCACATTACAACTCAAGAACAGAATTGGAAATAGGCTACCCTATTAACGAGAAGTTCGTTGCAGAGTTGCTACCAATATGGTGTGCCTTTTGCAAGCAGTGCAGGAACAAGTCCCAACCAAGTAATGATACATCCTTTGATAACAGAGGTAAGAAACAAAGACGTAATACCACTATAAATGTAGCAGTTTTTCTAATAATTCATCAACAGTATGAGAGAGGAATGACATTTTTACTTATTTGTCCGAGCCCTATACACTTAAGCAGATGTTACCAGACTCGGACAACTTGCATGACATTTTTAAAATTTATTCAAACACATTTGATTAGAAATTTGTTCATATGTAGATACCGCATTGTAGATACTAAATGTTATGATACTAAATGTTTATTAATACCTTGTATGCATAACTAATTTTCAGTACCTTGTATAAATAACTATTTATTAATACCTTTAATATATAGATTCTCTCATTTTTGTACATATATTTTATTTATCACTCCTTATAACTATTTTTATACTTTTAATATGCAGATGCTTAACACTTTGTGCATGCATTTTATCTTATTTACTAATTTATCTACTTATAACTATTTATTAATTTATTAATACCCTGTGTACTGGTGTAACCTGTGTCATGGAGCAGTATAACCTTTGCTCTCCTTGCCCTATAAAACCACAAATCAATCAAACAATCGACCCTTCTTTTTCTCGTGATAATACCTTTCTTGCTATTTATGCCCCTGAAGAAAGACAAAGATTCTTCGATTTAGTTGCCGACTAGAGGAATTCCTATGCCTTTGTTTGCTGGTTAGTCGGTCTTTGGATCAAGTAAATGTGCTTTTATATTTAATTTATTATCGAAATAACTTCGAAATTTTAATCTCAACTCAGAAAAATCGACCGCGGAACATACACACACAGACATAAATAATAAATACTAGTTCGATTAGAAGCACGAGAAAAAGTAGTCATCTGCTGTAGTTTTGTCGTCGCACTCATTTAGCACGTGAAAAAAAAAAATGCACTCAGCAACGATAGAGACGATGATGCAAATTGATTTCCAAAAAAGAGTTAAGACGACTAAAGGAGGGCTGTTTACTTCATTTTAAAAGGTGTTAGAAGATTTATAATAATTTATGTAAAATAACGCTTTTAATGATAAACAGATATCCAAAATTTCAAAGGTCAAAAAAAAAAAAAAATTCCTAAACGGTTTATATATTTCCAATAAAAATATTCAAAGATCTAAAATTTCATAAACAAATGCAAAATTACATGTAATATAACAAAATTACTATAAGGGTATTAATCTTAATCACCGCATCTCACGGTAGCTTATCACTCCCGAATATCATCTATCATCTAGTCCTTATAGTCCTTATAAGGACTGGCTTAAAGGGGCGAAGCAAGAATGCTTTTCATCTTCCCCGTTATCTGTAGAGGACAGTGTAGGGATAAGGTGTTATTGAGCTATTAAATTAAAGCTCTGATCATGGCAAGAGGGTAACAGCAATAGCCGAGCCTCAGTTAGAACTTCATTGGCTACAGCATTGCCATCCATTACCCTCCGTGGGTACCAATTTCAGTCGCCTCGTACGACATGCATTAGCTTCATTGGTGCTAGTGCAGGCTTTGCCATGCGGTTACATCAGTGTAAACAAAAGTTACTATAAAATATAGTACCACAATATAATATAATACAATATAGTATTATATTACTATAGGAATATAATTAGTATTATATACTAATTATAGAAATATTCAAACTAGACAATATTATATATATATAATATTGTATAGTATAAAATATAATACAATATAGTAATATAATTCCCATATAATAATAGATTTTGAATAAGATTTTAATAAAATGCTGCTGAGAAAAACGGGAGAGGGGGTATTAATATTTTAATTCTGTTTCAACTCTGGTGAAATGTTTTAGTTGAAAAATTTTTGGTGTATAAGAAATTCTTTCCAAAATAATTTTCCTTTTATTATTGTAGCATTAAAAAAATAAAAAACTAAATTTAGTTTTTTCTTGTCCACACTTAGAAAAATAGCGCTTTCAAGTCAATGCTCAAGTTTAAAATCAAAATATCTTCTTCTTTCTCTTCGACTTTTAAATAACTTGTCTTAACAATACTTTGCAGGTAATTGATATGTTTATATATTCTGCCTAGTATTTAATTGAAAACACCGGTATATGTATAAATGTTAATCGATAATAAGAATATAAATTTTCTAATGAAAGAAGATGATATAGACATTGAATTCAATCTAAAAAAAATAGTGGAAATGAAAATTTCTTCAGCATTCAACAAATAAAATCTTTTATTATTTAACGACGAATATATAAAATACAATAAAAATATACACCATAAGAAAATTATCATGTTATTTCTATTAAACATGGACGAAATGATTTCTCTGTAAAATGAATCAGTTTTCACTTCACTTATAGGTACGTTTATAAAGTGAAACAGTTTTCACTTCACTTATTGGCACATTTAGTAATGTTAGTAATTTAGGATGCTATGAAAGGAAATGCACTAGATTTCAGGGAAGTGAATGGCAATGAAATTAGTTGTGTAGGTTTTCTTTACTAACATAATTTACACTTTTGACTCACTCAGTTTTATACCTCGTTCGTGTTGATAACTTTGCGTAATTCGACCACTGCTATCACATAACTGACGTGACACATTTTCCAATATGAGAGCTTTTGTAATGACGGTGCCCTTTGGATAGAAATGTCTGGTTTTAGATTTCTCTCTAGGATACCAAGGAACCTTGATAAAGGTTCTCTGCTAAAAGTGAGTTAGTCGGTTTCTTATGAAAGTCCTAGTATTTTTCTTTTCAGAAACTTGGAAGAACCTACGCAATTAACAGAAATAATACACCTGCCTCGAAACTTTAGTGGATTCAAAATAGTAGAAGCTTCACATATGGAAGATAAAATTAAAATGTATATATATATATATATATATATATATATATATATATATATATATATATATATATATATATATATATATATATATATATATATATATATATATATATACATTTTAATTTTATCTTATATATATATATATATATATATAAACTTTGCATGTTCTATGGCAAAGGAAAAAATGGTCGACAGATGCATTTCTATAGCAACTGTGATGAGTTAATGCAAACTGCATAAATAAGTCCCATATAGCGCCGTAAATACAAATCAATTAACCAATCTTTGAAAGGTAAATATCTTTTAAGAACATGTTCAACGGTTTCTTACGAGGTTCTTGGACGTTCTGTACACTTATTTTCGAGATTGTCCCTTCTTTAAGTTGATTATATCATTACTTGATACTTTAATCATCCATCCGGTGGATTAGATTAGATAGAATGGCCTTAATTTTTTACGCAGGACTGGCTCAAAGTTTGCGTAACGTAAAACATATTGAACTTTTTTTGGTAGAGATTGCAACACTTTGCACCTGAAAATGGTCGACAGACGAAAACAAAAATCGACTTTGAAAACAAAAATCAACTTTAAAATATGGTCATTATTTGATTGAAGTCCTGTATTATTACGCCTTTAATAATAGTAAGTGTAAGAGAATTCTCTAAGAAAGCAAGCAAAAACTAAATATAACATTTTTCCCGTCTCTCATGACAACTTATCATCTTCTATCATTGATATTATTTGACAGAAGCTCTTTCAGCATAATAATGCTAAAAAAAAAGAGGTTTCTGTCAATATTGTGCTTGTTTTTCTTGTCTAATTGAAACTAGCATATGTCTTTCGAACTGTTTTAAACTAATGATTTATTTCTGCGGATATAACCTGAGACGTTGATTTAAGACCGGCGGCATCGCCTTATAAATAAGGGACACTGACAAGAGAATCTTATAGATTTACGAACAAGCTTCTGATCATTAATCATCTCTTGTTAGCCACATTTAATATGGCGTTATTCGTTTCTACCTAAATCAAACTAGTTTCTCCGTAAAATCACTGAAAGTATGTCAGTCCATCAGATTTCATCACAAACTTTTTTTTAGGACCAAGTAACTCATTGAACATCATAAATAATAATCAGTGCGTCCCTGTGGTTTTTCATTCGATCTCGGGTTAGTTTTCATATAACAGTTGAAAGAGATTTTTCCTGATAGATGCCTCATTAACTGTGGTTTCGTAGTTTGAGAAATGAAATTTATTACAATTATGAGAATTTGAATCTTGGCTTTTCTGGTAAATACGCTTCCGGTTTTTTTTTTTTTTTTTTTTTTTTTTTTTGTAGTGCTTATTCAAGAAAGCCACCATTTTTCTTCTCATCCTGTTTTAACAAGGTAGCAAAAAACAAGTAACGTTCTAATAGTTCTTAAAATGTACGCTATAAAATTATTATTTAATTTCATTCGCGAAATTGCTTACGTTAACAACATACATGTATGTTTCTCTAAGTTAGATACTTTTTTTCTTTATTCTGGATGTACGCAGAAGTAAAGCAGGTATTATCAACAAGGACATAGCGATCCAATGGCAGCAATTAAACCTAGTTTACCAGAAGTAATTTCTAACTAACAGCAAACATGTAGCTGTGGCAGAGTTTCAAAAAGATCTCACAGCTTGTAATTCTAAAACTGAGTAACATGGATATTTAAATAAAAGATTATTAGCTAAACGGTCTCGCACAATACGATTGCTTATCTGTTGAATATCCTGTGGGATAGAAAACTCTTAGCTTTCTGATCAACATAAGTTCAAATGACGTTTGAAAAATAATCCTTATTATAATACGCAAATTAGGATTTTGCAGCAACTATTTTTAGTATATTGAAAATAGGTCTTATTTCAATAGAATGAGTCCCGTTTTCTATTCCCAACAGAAAACGGGACTCATTCTATTGCAATAATATAATTTTATAATTCTATTGCAATAAGATATAATTCTTATTGCAATAATATAATTCTATTGCAAAAAGACTTACGGAAGAGAAAAAAAAGCAGCATCTTAAAAGAAGCTGCTTTTTTTTCTCTTCCGTAAGTCTGCTTTACTCATCGTTTAAGATTTTATCTTCCAGCACTTTATCATATATTGCACTTGAAATTTCTCCTTAATTTTAAATAATAAGTATAGAATTGTATCATTCTCTGACCGTCTTTTTCCTATTTTTCCGTCTGAAAAATAAACGACTGACATCATTGACTGAGTGATTAGTCAATGATCACTTTTAATATAAGCAACAATAATAATTATATAATTATTTATAATTATAATTATATAATAATAAATAGTGTTTATGATAAATACTAAACTATAAAGCTAAAATGCTTCAATTAAAGAATATATTTTAAATCCATCTATATTTTATTACCAAATATTAAAAAAAAAAATTTTTTTTTTCGAAATTTTGTTATGAAAACTGTAATTTAAACTTTGGTTCTCTGATAAAAACCAAGACTGTGAAACCTAATAAATGCGGTAAAAAAAGTCGATTATACTATCTTCTCTAGGGTAAAGACCGTGTCTTTTAAGTACTGCAAATCCAAACCAACGGTGATGCCGAAGATCTTATTGTCAAGCTTTCAAGTTTCTTTATATTTGGCTATAAAAGATGAATGGATCCAGATCATCCTCTGTGTTTTGATATAAAGTATTATGACTTTTTCTAAAGTTGAAAAAACGTTTGGCAGATATTTACTTTAGTGGTGGTTTATAACGATGGTTTTTGCAATGAAGTGCGCCTACTATATCAAAGGATTTTCCTAGCAGATATTTTCTTATTAATTAAGAAATATATAGTGAGATGAAAGCATGTATCGGAAAAATCCATCTCTTGTCCCTCACCCTTCCCCGTTCTCCGTGAGGACAAGGGAATTACTTCAAACACAACAAAAGTATTATTCGCCATATGAAAATGTAAATTCCAATGTTTGCCTATCGAGAGTCATCTGTACGAAGTAATTTTTGTTATCACATTACAATTCCAAGCAGCCATTCAATATCTAAGACATAGATTTTCCTGTTAGCTTTTGTGTTGCTTCACATACATGGCTCATTAATGTCTGCGGCATAACGAAAGATCAGATTGTCAGTTGGCCTTTTGTTAATCTTCTTCTCCTTTCAAAGCTCCTTTTAACAGAAACTCAATAATATCTGCCACTGAGTTGAAATTAGCTGAAACTACCTCACGCAGTGAGGCGATGAAAGATGACACTTTTCCAAGACACGAAATCTCTACCCACCATTCTCACAGCACGAGAGAAAACACAATTACAATTACTTGCAAATTCTGAGGTGATTACTGTTGAACGATCGTTAATAATTTTAGACAGATTATAATTACGGAATACATGAATGACTGGACATTTTAATATAGTTTAATATTTTGCATTTACAAGCCAAGAATTAGGATACAACATTAAAATGAAACTAGGTTCTATAATTAATTATTCATTCAAATATATTCGTGCTGGGTGGAAAATTATTCACTTTCCTGTTGTGTTGTGAAAATTATTAGTGTTGGACACAAAACGAATTCACCACACAAGTTACTTAAAGGATCGCATTAAAATTATGAATTTTATAATGCATTAACTTTCAGGTCCTGTATACATAGTTTGAAAACAAAATAATAAGTAGAATATAAATAGTTATTAATTTCAGAGCTGACATTTGTTTGAAAATTATGAATAAATGCATAGAATGAAAGATCTCGTGCTATTCTGCACGAGATCTTTCATCAAGGCATTGCCTGTTTCGAAATTTCATGCAATACTTTCAACAAAAAAACTATTACGATACTTGGCCATGTTAATGTAGTAGTGATGTACTGTATAAAAATATTTTAAGAATGATATATACTCCTAAGATATATACTCCTAAAAACGTTTCATTCGTATTGATATCTAAAAATTAATAGTATTCATTAAACTAAAAGGTGTACTTTTATTATAAAAATATTTTAATTTAATAATTTCATATAATTCATTTTTCAACGGAAGAAAATCAGCTCATTTTTCATTACGTAAAACAGCATAGAACTCAATTTAATCTATAATGGCCAAGTACCCAGTCTACTCCCACGTGAACAATATAATGGTAATTGTCAAACAATTGATTACGTTTTCCTGCAACTCTCCCTCATGACACTTTCCTAAGAATTATAAACCACATGAAAGGATGGGGAATCTTTCTGAATTATTTTATAGGGATTTTCTATTTCTATTAATTGCATATAGAAAAGTTTATATAAAGGTTTTAATTTTTTCAAACTAACTATACAAAGTTTTTAATTTATTATTTCACTAAAAATATTTTTTAAAAAATAAATTCCTCTTTTAGTTTTTATTAAAATATTAAATTGTTAAAACACCTCAAAACTGCTTATGTACGTTATAGTTCCTTCGGACACAGAAATGTTTGGTAAGGGTCTTGATCGACCGTGAGATGCGGTTATTAATACCCTTGGAAGGTAATGGATGACAATGAAGTTCTGACTGAGGCTCGGCTATTGCTGTTACCCTCCTGCCATGATCAGAGCTTTAATAGCTCAATAACACCTTATCCTTACACTGTCTGCTACAGATAACGGGAAATATTAAAAGCATTCTTGCTTCGCCCCTTTAAGCAAGTCCTTTTAAGGACAGAAGTGTTTTTCACTCAGATGCTGAAAAAGCCGAAACCATAGTTAAAAATTTAGAAAAGCAGTGCAGCTCTTCATATCATAACTTGAACTTCAATCATATTTATAAAATCAACCTTTACGTCAGATACATGCTGGGACGGTCTGATACCTGCACCAGCCAACTCACACCTTCTCCAGCCGAAATCTATGACATCATACAGAATTTGAAGAATAAAAAAGCTCCTGGACCTGACGGCATTCCAAATAAAGTTATTAAACTGCTACCTCGAAAGGCCATCGTACATCTTACAACAATATTAAATGCCATGCTTAGATTTAAATAGTTTCCCTATACTTGGAAATTGGCGGATGTGGTCCCTATTTATAAGCTTGGTAAGGACCCACAGTTGCCACAAAGTTATCGTCCCATCAGTCAGATATCCAATTTGGCCAAAATCGATGAAAACGTCATCCACTCCAAAATTCAAGTCTCTGTAAACAAGCTAAATATCCTTCCTACAGAACAGTTCTGTTTTCACAAACTCCACAGCACCACTCAACAGATCCATAGACTAGTTCAATACATTACCACCAGCTTCAACTGGCATCAACAATACACCGGAGCAGTCTTTCTTGACTTAGAAAAGGCCTTTGACAAACTATGGCACTTTGGACTCCTATACAAGCTGATTTTAGCCGGAATTTCATTGGATCTCATCCACCTCATTACGTCCTTTTTTTCTGGAAGACACATGCAAGTTAAACTAAATGGGATAGTATCTACCCAGCGGAGGATCTTGGCTTGAGTGCCTCAAGGATCTCTCCTGGTGCCGATACTTTTCTCGATTTACATGGCGGACATCCAGCATAATCCGATGTCATCTATCATTGCCATCTGTCGACGGTACAGCAATATTGGCCAGATCTCTTAAACCGCATCTTGTTACTAAGAAACTAAATGATAACCTGCTGAAATTAGAACACTGGTTCTCCATTTGGAGATTACAAGTAAACCTCAAAAAAGCAGAGCTCTGCTGTTCACAAAAAGTTCAATATCTTCCATAGAAGACATCTTCCTATTTAACATCAAAATTCCCTGGAAAACCGAAGCCAAATATCTCGGTATACTGCTAGATAGAAAACATACCTTCAGCTCGTATACAAAATCTTCATGTGCAAAGGCATCAAAAGTCATCGCTCAGCTCTATCCTCTTATTAATAGGAACAGCAAAGTGGACATTAAAATCAAATTGCTCCTCTACCAGTTGATAATTCGTCCCATTATCAGTTCTGCGTCCCCCTCCTGGAGCCATACTTCAAGCTCAAATATCCTTAAACTGAAGACTGCAAAACAAATGCTTACGCATGATCTTAAATGCACCATGGTAAATCAGAAATGTTCAACTTCATCGATACACAAATGTCCCTTATATCTACTCTTTCCTGCAATCTCTAGCAGTAAAGTACTTCTCGAAATCGCCCTCACACCCAAATGAATTAGTTCAACAAGCAGCAAATTATGATGAATTGGATTTATGCAAATATAGACGACCTAAGGCCATCCTAGTTCCTTTTTAGGACCTACTGTATAATTTGTCCAACTGGGGCTGAGCACGTAGCTCATAAATTTTTCCCTGCACAGTACCCTTATCAGATAGCAGGGATTAAAAGCATTATGCTTCACCCTTAAAGACAGTAAAGTTCTAAGTTCTAAACAGAAGTGTTTACTGATATGTAGGAAAATCGTTTCACCATTCATTAGGGTCGCATTGCCTATCATAAAAGAAGGTGGCTTCAATAAATCTTGTTATTGGCTTAACAGCGTATTAATGAACATTTTAAGCGCTGTGTTGTCTTTGACCGTTGCATTATATGGTAACGTTTTCTGTTTTGGAGGATATTTCGTTGTGAAACCGAATAATACATCCTTAGCTGAAAAGACCTACTATAAAAGTTATCTGCTTTCTGGAGAGGATTCAAACCCACGTGTTTCTTACTAAAAGGATCTTCGATACATATTTCAGTTATGAAAGCTCTTACATGTTTTATAATGTTCTTAGCATTGATGTTACAGTGTTGCCATATACACATACGCCACTGAACTACAGTAGAAACCTTCATGCAGATATACGCAAACGTCACTTACGTAGCGTATGCAAAATACTCGATCACGTGCATCAACACGTGTTGTAGTCAACTATTTAAGAATGCTTATGGTCCGTAATTGTCAACAGTGTTGGTCACAATGGAAAAACAAAGGATCGTTTGGAATTCGATAAAGAGCTTATTGTGGAAGCCCGTCTGGCTGAAGCCACGAATTGGAAAAGTAGCAGAGCTGACTGGTTTCTCAGAAGGTGAGATCTCCTGGCTGTTTACTCAGTGGAAAAATAACCCACAGCGACTTCCACAATATTCCCTGGCCACCAAAAACCTCGTATCTGCATAGTATTGAGAATGCCGGCCTGGCTAGTCGAGTGGTTAGCCAAAAGGCTGCGGGTTCGAATCCCGCCGTGGGCATGGATGTTTGTGACTGAGGAAATACTAGTGGTGGTGGGCGATAGATGGCGTTAGTGTTGTTGCGGTTAGTTGTAGTTGGTAGAATGAGTGGTGGAAATGGAGTTATAGAGTATGTGTCCTCCCTCGATGAGTCTTTGGACTCCCTGGAGGTGTCAAATAATAATAATTATAATAATAATATTAGAAACAGATCCTGGAGCGAAGACCTCTCCGTCAAATCCGATGTTGCAGACATAGATGCAATCCAACACCTTTCGGAATCTTTGCCAAACCGCATATGTGCTGTAATTCGGGCTAAAAGATGTTCAACACGGTATTAAATAAATGTTTCTAATTCACTGGTCGGTATGTGTAGTACCAAATGAACAAGAGAAGTTACGCCGATGAAAATATTATAGGTGAGAACGGACTTGGACGTTTTATAAGCTTATTCTTAAGTACGGTAGCTATTTCTCATTAATAATAAGAGGAGTGATATCAGAAGAGAGACGGTAATGAATGCACCATGGGATTTTCATAAACATTATGTTTAGCAATGCACACGATGTGTTTCTTCTTAATAATAAATGCAAACCTATGCAAAATACTGAATGTGTAATGTGAGAATATTTCAGTGAGGTTACACATATTTTCCAGTAAGATGTCAAATTTCTGCAGTAAATTAGAAATTAGTATTCTAGAGTACATTTGTGAGTGCATATTTTTAAAAATACACACTCACAAATGTACTGATTAAATTTTACCCCTTTTTATATATTTTTAAAAATATTTTAAGGTTAATCCTAAGATTTCTAGCTAGTTATAATTCTAATTTTGATATCTGGGGTATCTGCAGCCTAATGCTGAACTACCAAAAGAAAGACCTAGTTGCCGGGTGTCAATGAACTTTCTCTATACCTTTTGTAGCAGATTTTCGAGTTAGTCGATCATTGACATAGGCAAGTAGGTGTTTCTCTTGGAAATTGGGATTTTAATCCGTTATCTCGGAAAAATCGACCTTAGAACTCAACGTATAGGATCAAGAGATGGCGAGTTGTTGTTGTTGTGCTCTCTCGGTTGAAAATCATCAAATAGTAGCCGTGAAAAACAACTATTGCTGACAGCTCCGGACAAATACCGGCTTCCCACCGATTTCCAAAAATTAGTTATCGCTAAAGAAGCTCTGACTGTTTAGGAAAATAAAAAGGCGTTCAATTAACAATTTATTTTATTTAATCTTTAACTAACCATTTAGTTATGGATAAAGAATCTGATATGGCGAAAGATAATCTAAAGGCACGGAACGCCAACAACGCCGTTTCTTTTCCTAAATGATGCATTTCCGAAAAGAATAATAAATAATAACTGTGTAACCCTCTTCCTTTGGAGAACGTGACAAATGTGTTTTCTTAGACAAACCATGTAACCTTAGCTGCAGTCGACTTCTGTTCAACAAGCCATTTAAATACCTCATTTGACGATACAAACTTTCTTTCAAATCTCATGAATTTTTAAGAAACAGCATGAATTCGTGTGCAGTCAGTAAGTTCTTTTTTCTATTTCATAAAAATTTATTTAGTAAGAAAGCATAATTCTGTCAGTGCTTGTTAACTTGTCTTAATAAACTGTCACGCACTGCTAAAGAATCCTGTGCAGACAGCTATACGTGACAAGGGACGGTTGGCGTGAAATTCCCTCGCCGTGAATGCCTATTCATCATGAGACCAATTACGAATTTTTCCTTATTAAGGTTCAGAGTTACCTTCCCTTTGAGAATAGCACGTGTAACTTGTTTCTCTGTATTATTTCATATTTTAAGTTTTCGTTGTTTTCGGCATTTTTTCCAGTAGACTCTTCATCTAATGCTGGTAACCTTGCATAACTACTACATTCACTTCATTCTGCTTTATTAGAATGAGTTATGCGCAATTAATTCTCTCGAGTGTGATGTCATAGCAATGGAGAAGCGAGGATCTTAAGAGTCGAAGGGCAAGACACATTCCATCTGTTATGATTTTGTCCTAGATGGAGGTAACCTTTATACTTTGTATTCGCATAGTTTTTGATCTCTTTTCAATGCCTCGCTAACTCATAGTATACGTTCCAATAGTGAAGCATTTATATTAAAAATTACGCTTGTTCATGCATCCATAGCATTTCGGTGCATGTACAACTGGAACAGCTTAGTTAAATCTTACATCTAACTGAACGGTAATTTCCGGCTAACTTCAGGAGTAAAGAATCCATCTATATTATATTATAAACTTCTAATATTACGGTGATGATGACGGATGCTGGACACATTGTAAGAACCCTAACAGCCCATATTCGAGAGTACAGCAATAGAATGGTTCCGCTAGACTTGACACGGGACCGAACCCAACAACTGGATTTAGACTTAATATCTGGACAGCAGAAATTAGGACGAAGATTCTAAAGCTAAAAGAAACATAATCTCAAAACTAAATATCTGGTTCGAAATTATACAGAACTTGAACCCTTCACCAAATAGTCCGTCATAATGTTTACAGATTTACGATAAGTTATTGTTTGCAGTCTGAAAGCCGGCGTGGACCAAGTTAGCTGAATGCTTAGCTCCCCCAACCAACACGCTCTGGGTCTGAATACCACTTTGGACCTGAACGTTTGGGTATGTTTTTCGCTGGTGAATGAATTCATCATTTACCTTTCACCGAGACCACTGTCCTGCTTATTGGAAGCCTGAAGTGACTTGATCTAACTTTAGATCTCAATACACAGTTGTTTAAAAAAAGTTCGCCACTTGGCGGAAATATTCGCCAATCCACCTTCCCGCAGCGTGGCCTGTTTATCACAAACGGGGTTATGGAGAACCTGGCAAGTATTGCTGGCGCATATGCATACCATGCCAGGTGGCGAAAATGCCAACTGCACCCTATGTTGTAGATGAATTTCATCGATCTATGAAACGTCAATACTGTGCTTCTTGGGGCTAAAGGTAAATGTTGTTATGATTGGTTTCCCAGAGAAAGGTTCTCGATTCTTGCCCGATTTCTTGAAGCCAAATGTTAACACATCAGGAAGCTTTTCGGTCAGCTATCGAATAATCCCCCCCCCCCCCCTGCTACTTACTCTGCTAAGATGGTTGGCGGAAGTCCAATTATAGTGGTGTGCAGGAGAACTGCCAAGATATGCAATGGACAGGAAACCGGGTGATCTCTCTGTGTGAGAGGCGCGCCTGTGAATTCACACTTAATATATATATATCCACTCTTTAACTTCTTCGTAACGTTAGATAACCATGAAATGGAACATAAGAAATCTCGCTCCTGATCAAAAAATTTCGGTCAAAAACAATAACAAAAATCTCTGTAAAAATGAACTGCTCACTGCATGCTTACTCTACTCTTTCGTCAAAAAAGACATCAGAAGGGGAAAAAACTATGAATAGCGATACCAACGATTCCTCTGGTTCTAATTGTATTCCCCAATCGTGCTTAAACATATGTGCTCCTGAATTAATTCCTATATTGACTTTTTACAGTTTTTCATACTCATTCGGCATCTATTCTGCAGCCTGGAAATAAGCCTATATTCAGCCATTAGATAAAAGTCGGCCATCCAACTATTGTCCGATTGCTCTCACCTCATTTGTATGTAAAATAATGGAGCGAGTCATTTGCAGTCAACTCCTTCATCACTTAGAGACCCACCAGGTAATCATTGAACACGAGCATGAATTCTGTAGTAGGATGAGGATAACCAAGTCAACGTCCACACCACTTTACGTAAACAAAACCGCACCTCACCTTCCTTCACCTTTTATATTACCCATTCTCCACACAAGGTCAGATGTCTCTTCTATATAAGACTAATCACCTAAGCCACGAAAGATATGGATACTTGACAGGTCGTGGCCCTTAAAGTCCTGCTGTAAGTACTGCCACTGATTATTATTATAATTACAACTCCTTACACTGAATAAATCCCAAATATGCCTTACTTTAGAGCTTATTCTCAGATATAGGATGTCGCATCGAAAACCATTCTAAAATGCTTCATCCTAAATGGACAATATCCAATTAATTGTTGAATCCTTACTCACAGATTGAATCCAGTTACAATCTTATAGAGGCGTTTCCCTTTGTGCCTCTTCTACAGGTGTTTTCATTGGCGCTGTTCTTCCCCCCCCTCACTAATCTGGCTGATATTCACTTGTTCTCAAATCTACAAACACACAAGCAGCTGATGGTCAACATCCCTTCATTGTCTTATTCCAAACATACCAAAACAATTTCTTGTCCGCATCTTTTATACTTTCCACCTCTGTGTTCTGGAGCAGTCTGTCCCGCGCACACAAATTTCTCTAACGACTACAACCACCAGTTCAAAAATCATATCAGCAGGTTCCTTCTTTCTTCTTGACTACATTATTATTCGCGATGAGTATTTTAGTAAGTCCTAGAGACAAACATGTAATTGCATTGTCCCTTTATATTAATCAAGTGAAACGATATGCAGAAAATTCACCGAAGACACCTCAATAGAAATGCTGAGACTTTTTTTTTTTATGTCGACCCTCTGGTTTTGTTTTAGAAAGCTGAAAAGAGGATACTTGTGGCTTCAAACCGGCTACAAAAATACGCTATATTAACAGGCATAGTACATTGACCTCATAGCCTGAGTTACTTCACTCGTAAATTAGTCAACCGACCAACCAATTAGTTTTATTGTTGCCTTCGCTGATAGGGTCGCATAAAAATTACCTCCTCTTGCTAGATTATTCTGCTTAGGAACTAAAATTGCACATAATAACACAATCATATCTTAAACTCCAAAATCATAACAGAAACAAAACAATAATGACAATAAAGTTTTTCAGCTTGTTTAAACGCAGAACGTTACTGGTTTGATGGGTGAAGCACATATGCTTTTCATATTCCCTTTTGTCTGTGAGGGAAATTCTTTGAGTGGAGTGTTATTGAGCTTAAACAAAACTCCCTGTGTGGGCAGCGAGATTAGCTGTGTTCAGCTGGGCATAAGATTGTCATGGGTCTTTTGCATTTGTAGCATTCTGCTTCATTGTAGTCTGAAGCTTGTTTGATCAGCCGGTTTGGATAATTGCTTGTCTTGATGAAGAACTTTTCTGCTGGATCATGGAGAAAGGAGGAGATCTAAAGAATGTTGACGTCTTTGTGAATCTGGAAGTTTCTAATAAACCAGAATCATCTTCAGGCATTTGTTCTGTATTCTCTGCAGTTTTTGAATGTTTGTATCCGAGGTATGGCTCCATGTAGGAGATGCGTAAGTGATGACTGGGTTATGATGGGGTATTACCATCTTGTATATGAGTAGTTTGTTTCGTATATCCAGTTTGCTTCTGCTGTTGATCATGGGATAGAGTTGCGCGATTACTTTGGATGTCTTCGAGCTTATGTGTTTTATATGATTGCTGAATTGGATTTCATGTCAAGAGCCACGCCCAGATATTTGACTTCAGTCTGCCATGGAATCTTGACTCCTAGCAGGTGTATATCCTTCTTGTTCTGGGCCTTCTTTTTGGTAAACAGTATGGCTAAACTTTTTGGGGGGTTTACTTGGATCCTTCAGGCCATCAGCCACTTCTCCAGTGTATGTGCTTTGGAGTCTTCTGATTTCCAGTTGGGGGCTGAGAGACCTTGTTAGTAGAGAAGTATCATCTGCATATAGTGCAGTGATGGTTGTACTTGGGTTATGAGGGATATCAGCTATGTAGATTAAAAATAGAAGAGGGATCAAAAGTAAGCCCTGAGGCACACCTGCCAGGATTTTTCGTCTGGTTGATACAATTTAATTTATTTTAATTTGCATGTATAGTCTTTGAGCTATACATCCATTATTATTTTTATTAGCTTTACTGGTACAATAAATTCTATGAGTTTATTAAGAAGGCCCTGATGACATACCTTATCAAATGCCTTCGCAGCATCTATGAAAACTGCAGCTGTATGGAGATTCCAGTTGAAGCCTTTTGTGATATGCTCAACCAGTCGATGTATTTGTTGTGCAGTGCTATGACTTTTCCAGAATCCGAATTGCTCGTTTGGAATAATTCCTAGCTTATCCGTTTCAGATTGAACCCTTGTGAGGATAACTTTTTCAGCAACCTTTCCAAGGCTGGATAAAAGACTGATAGGTCTGTAGCTTTCAGGAGTTGAAGGTTCTTTCCAATCTTTTTCATAGGTATGATGTCGGCAGTCTTCCAGGTTATGGGAAAGTGCTGGAATCTAACGATGACGTTGATTATGTTGACTAAATGAATTAGCTTTTCTAGGGAGTAATTTTATTATCCTGTTGGTGATTCCATCTGGACCCGGAGTCTTTTTGTTGTTCAGGTGGGTTATGATGTTTGTTATTTCTGCTGGAGAAGTAGATGTGATAGGTTCTGTATTACCCTTTTGTTGTCTTAAGGCGTGCTTGACACGGCGGTGAATCTTGTAGATGAGGTTGATGTTTATATTTTCATGAGAGGGGGTTACATTGTGTTTCCAGGTTGTCTATTAGAGCTTCTGCTTTTTCTTTGTCTGTGTGAGCAATTCCATTCTTGGTCAGTATTGGGGTGGGAGGGTATGGGTTGGCTTTTAGTGCAGAGGGTTCTCAAGAATTTCCAGATGGAGTTGTCCTCTGGGTTTAAACTAGTCAATGAATTTGGTTTCCCAATCATGATTTCGGTGTTTTTGAAGAGCTTCACGGACTTGTCTATTTTAATTGTTCAATATTGTTTTGTCTTCTGGGGCTCTTGTGTTATGGTATCTCTTTCTAGCTTTGTTTTTGCTCTGATTAGTTCCATGATTTCCTCAGGGATCCGACTGATCGAGTGAAAGACAGTGGTTTGCATAACCTATGCTATTATTTTTTTTTGATTTCACATAGTTTTGGTCATGGTTGCAGGTTGTTTTCCTTCCTGAGTTGTTGAATTGGAGGTTATTTGGACTGGAGGGCGACCTGCACGGTTGCCTAGACAGTCACTGCGGGGCGGTGGAAGGGTGGCTTTTGCTGACCCGCGGTTCTTTGGGTGTACAATGCACCATCTTCTAGTTGGCGGGGTGAGGTCCTCCACAGTTGGTGCATTTAGCTGGCTAAATGCACCAACTGTGTTGGACAGGTGCCTAAAATGCGGCCTTCGCCGTATTTTAGGCACCTGAAGTCGGCCCGACATAATTTTTGGGCATGGCCAAACCTCTGACATCTATGGCACTGCCCTGCTGACGCCTTCTTTCTTAGAGGCTCAGTGGTAATTCTGAGGCCGCAGATAGCAGTCAGTTCGTATATCTTCTTCTGGGTGTTGTCGATCTCTACAAGTACCAGTGCATTGGCCTTTTATCTGACCTGAGCATCCTGCTCACTTTCTGTGATCAGGCTCTGGTTGATTAGATCTGCAGTGATTTCTTCAGGGGTGATTCCTTCAGTGACACCGCGAAGCACCACCTTCAGGTTCTTTTCAAGGTAGAGCAAAGGTTATGGTAGGGAAGATTTTTGTTGTCCATTAGCCTTGTCATCTGCCTATAGTCAGTGATAGCAGCAGGCTGGAGTTTGACTCCTTTATCTGAGTTTTTAGCCCAGGAACATAAGATGTTATGCTCCCTAAGGGCTGATGGGACAGAGGTCCATTTTTCCTTATCCCGTAATATGACATGGGGAACCTTTTCCCTGTTCGTCGGGACGTCTTGTGTTGGTGAGTCCTCTTCCATTTGATCTTCTGTTGATCTCCTTTCATTTGGGTGCTCCCCCTGTGATTTATTTTGGCGGAGAGTTTTTTGGTGGCGGAACAGTAGTGAATTCCCCTTCAGTGTCCTCATCCTGGCAGTCTGCATCATTGGTTTGAGCATACATGTTTAAATAACCCGGCCTCAGTCTCGACCTTCTCCATTAACATCTTCAGCAAGTCAAGCGCCTGCTCCTTATTTAAGTTCAGGACCTGCTCCTTAATGCTCTCCATGCCGAATCAACGTCTCCTGCTGGTTGGAGCTACAAACGGCTGTAAACAGTGAGGAAGATCCCTCAGTAATGTAGGCCTGAGAGTCTTCCAGTAAGATCCCGCAGGTCCAGTGGCATGCCAGCACAATCCTGTAGACTGTGGGAGTCTGCTAGCAAAAGGAAGTGTTGTTTTTGTGTGGAATGGTGATGTCGTGTTCTTACTTGGCTCAGCACGAATTTCCTACCTCCCTGGGAAAGGAAACCATACAGCCACCACTGGTCCCTATTACGGGTGGGGCCTACGCGGCCATTGACCTTGTACACATTTCGTGCAGAGGGGGAGACAGTAGGAATTGAGGTCAGTTCAATGCAAGAATCATGAAACACCTCCGATAGTGGAATAGTAAAACCTAAAGAAACGCAGCTATCCAGTGAATACGTCCATCGTCGTCAATCCCCAAAACCATACCTTTAATAATCAATCTTCAATCCAATCATGATGCTTGTTTAAGCGAATATACAACTTATAATTTGAAAATACGGTTATTAAAAAATTAATGATATATTTGAAATTTTACTGAAGTTAACAAAAATTAAAACTTTCCTAATGAAAAACTTCCTACACTTTCTTTTTATTTAATATCATATGGTAACTTAAAGAAATTAACTTGTTTTTCCTTAAACCCGTTTGTGTTAACTAAAATAAAGAGCCAAAAGACTTGTTTTGTGTTAAGATAAAAGCTCCCTGATAATCCAAGTAGCAGTAGAAACTGGAATATTACATATAAAATTGAATAAACTATATGGTGAGCAAAGCTGAAGAAAAGTAAAATCAGCTTTCAGCTCTTAAAATAAATAAATGCATACATAAAAAAAATAAAATAAAATAAAGTGATTGAAGCTGGGAAAATATACGAACTACAATATGGCTAGATAAAATGCCTTTTCCTTCAAAACAAACAATCTTTTTGTCTTCTGAAACAAATTTCGCTTCGGGCCGAATCGTCTGCCTTTTCAGGTTCGCAGCAGCAACTTTTATTGGTACTAGAATAGGATGATCGGTCTTTCGTAAACTTTCGTCATAAGCGTTTTCTTATTTTGCAAACATTTCTACTAAATTTAAGGTCATATGCACAGCATTTCCTGGGGATGTAGAAGAAGAGAAAGATAGTGCACGTGTTTGAGTTCTGATCTGTAAATAAAATATGTCAAAAGAAACATTTCGGTGCATTCATTAATGGACGTAGAACATATTTCAATCAACAACCATTCTAATCTAGAATTCCTTAAATAACACAAATACGACATCTAGTGTTTTATGAAGATTTCTCTCAAGATTAATAAATTTTCTATTATTGTCCGGTATGGAAACCATGTTAAAAATGCACGTTCTGTTTTCAGAAATTCATAGCGTTCAGACATTTACATTTTCAATTAATGTATGAGTAGTTTTCGACTTCATAATACGACGGTTGCTATGGAAACATTAATATACACCATGACATCAAACTGACGTCAGAGATGAGTCGGGAAATATTTTACGGCAGCAGTCAAGGAGAGAATACCGAAGAAAATGAATTGTATTATGAACTTGTTTTTCATAAAACACGGACTCAATATTGAGATGAAGTCGAAACAGCGTAATCTTCACTATGATAGTCCAATAAAATTAAGTACGCATTTTTACTAGCTTCCTATGAATAATTTTTATTCTTCAAATTAATCAATAATAACAGATTAATTTGAAGAAAAATATTTGCAGTCTTGCATATAGTAAGCTATAATATTTCGGTAAGCCACGATTACTGCCTTAGTTTTATACATTTCCAGCCGGCTCCCTACCATATGAGCTTTACTTATTCTATTATTGTTTCCATATTTAATTTGCCTTCTGCACTAAAATTGTGTCTAAATTGCTGAAATGTTTTTCTTGTTCTATAGGTTCTCCATTGGGAATGTAGTTGATATTTTACATGTTCCTGTCTATGTTCATATTTTTTTAAATATTTTTATTGTTTATTAGAATTTAGTACAGTAGTTATTCAGTTTACTTAATGAGCCTCGCAGAACTGTATTGAATTTAGTTGGAGGGGATATCATAGACATGGAATTAAGAGTTGAGCTAATTTTCTTGATTCTAACCTTGCCTTTGACTTGGTTATTCAATATGTCAGTTTTGCAACAGGGAAGGGTTTCTGAACAGCGGGAGAGGAAGATACTGCACCACTACATTTAAAAAAAAAAAAAAGGGTCGAACTATCGGCCAATTTTAGGTGTGCTTGAGAAGTTGGTTTAGGATTACAATATAAATTCAGATGATGAATGCGGAAATTTTTAGAGAAAGCAGCATGGACGGTCTTGTTTTACTAATTTGATTATTTTTTAATAAATTATTAACAACGCAGTTGTCAATCTATTATATAGTAACCCTTGTTGAACAAGGGTTACTATATAATAAATTCATTGAAAAGGCAATTCATCGAATGAACAATTCATCGAACGACAATTCGTTGAAAATGCAATTCACCGAAAATTTTAAATTTTCTCATAATATTTTCGAAAATTTAAAATTTTCGGTGAATTGTTTTTTCGATGAATTGCATTTTCAACGAACTGTCGTTCGATGAATTGCCTTTTCGATGAATTGCCTTTTCGATGAACTCTCCGGATATCAACTGCGTTAGGTTCATATAGTGATTAGTTCGAATTCAGTTGTTTGTACACGATGCAGAAATTCTTATTTGATTGTCACTTCAATAAGATTCGAATTGGCTCATTCTGTGAGGGTTCGTGAGCAGAACTATCGGTTGATGTTGCTAAATGAAAAATTTTGCACTTTGGCTAAAAAAAAATAGAAAGCGATGTACCATATCGGTAGAACTGCTCTCTCTAGGAAATGGAGGAAGCGAAAGACCTGATTGTAAAGATGGCTGACAGTTTAAGGAATGTATTACAACAGGTTGGGAAATTCACTCAGAGAACTGTCGGCTATTCAGAAGGATGTTTAAAAGTTCAGTTAAGAATGTCATTGTACAATCTATAAGACATTGATTACTGCCAAAGGATTTGGCTTCATGAATTAGCTGGAGATAACGGAACACTGGACAGAATCTAGAGGCGAATGATCTCTTGACTCAAATACAATTTTAGTTTCGGGAATGCTTGGTATAAGTATAAATGAAATGTTTGCAAAGCTTGGAAAATACGATGAGAAGGGATATGACCGAAGTACAATCTGCAAGAAAAGCTTTTCAGATAAATGTATGTGTGATATTGCATATGTTGGGGGATAACAGAATAATAAAAGATTATTACCATACAGGTGATTAGTACCGAAAATGAGATGAGGTATGAAAAAAAAATGTATTGCTTGTATGTGCGTGCGTGCGTGCGTGCGTGTGTGTGTGTGTGTGTGTGTGTGTGTGTGCGTGCGTGTGCGTGCTAACTCTCGACTGACTCCGCATTTTTAGATATTTTTAAGCACAGTGCTGTTACCAGTTATCGTATTAAATGCCTTTTCAAAGTTTTTACTTCAGGACATTAAAAATACCTTTTATCTTCAGTTTTATGCTGCTTTTATCTGCAAATACTTTTTTGAGGGATTCTTTTCTCATTCGAAAAACGTTCTTCAGTAATTTCACAACACGTAGAAGATATAAGTAATCTTGTATGTTTTTTTAATCCAAGTCTCACCGTTACTTTAAATATGTTTTTATTCTTTGAAGTGCACACATGATCACTTGCTTGTCTGGAACTTTTGTCTTTTCCGGGACTACTTTTTTTTAACTTCATTCACCGTGAAGTTTTTCTATCCTTGCAGGTAACTTCATCAGGCGCTTCTCAGCAGACTCGATTAACGGTTCCTTGAGAGTTTTTAGTTCTCTGCGGATTAGTTCTTGTTTTCGAACTATTTAATATTTGCTCAGTATTATTTTTGTACAGTATTTTAGTTGTTTCCATCTTTAAGTCATTCAGATTTAATTATTATTATTATATTTTAATATGTGTACATTTTTCTTTTTAATGTGAAGTTCATTTTTATCTTTTCCTAAACTACCTCTTGTTCGCTTTCTATTTCAGATTTTTTTCAGAATATATTCTTATTCTGATCCTGGGTTAGTATAAAAATATCCCTTCAGCTATAACTTTATCAAACATGGGGCAGGGGGGGGGGTATACATTTGAAACGCTTTCACTGTCTTTATCAAAAGTCGTAAGAGTGATTCTTGAGCCAAGTGCTATAATTGACACCCTTTATTACAAGAATCATGGGGATCCGAATTCGAAAGGCTGTAACCCCATTTCAGGTTGAATATTATTCATGTGTCCGCGCGGTTAGCCTAGTGGCTATGCGATTAGCAACCATATGCTTGGGGAAGGAGTGTCCTAGGTTTGATTCCCGTCGACGACGTGAGGAGCTTAAGGATCTTCCTCAGCCATAGCCAAGTTAGCCAGTCTTGGACGTGGACAGCAGGATTTTTCCCCCAGTTTATCTGGGGGTTTTTCATCCCGCAAGCAGGCAAACTGGCCCCGTGAACACACAGGCTACAGTCACAGGATATAGTACGACAAGGAAGGCAACGGGAAGCCACTTTGCTCATAGTTATTTCCCTATGGTGGTGTATATAGCTGTCCCTAAACAGCCAAAAGGCTATAGCCTCTACAACATTATTCATGTGCCATTATCATTTGAAGACATTCAACAGGACGCAGGTTGCCAAATTTCATGCATAATTTTTTTTTTTTTTAATTTTTTTTCTCCTCTTCCTCCTCTACTATTATCCCCCCCCATCCCCCTTGGTCTCATCCTATCATTAATTTCGACCAAGTTCGGAATATTTTTGGAGTCCTCAAGCGATGGAAAAAAAATGTTCGGAGAGAATAGTGAAAGAATCTTGAGAAACAAAAAAACTTGAGTTGTCCCCATTGTGAGACGTCATTTGGTCTGAATCCGGCTCTGATCTGTAACGATATATTTTAAACTTTTTTTCTAAAGTCGCATCAAGTAATGGATTTAAATTATTTCTCACTCAATAATAATAATAATTAATACAATTCTTTATGTTGTTAAACTGAAGAGAACAAGCTGAAGCTTGTTCAGAAGCAGGGAAAAAAAAGATATGCGGACAAAAATTTCTTGTAGTTCTGTTAATATGTATGATAAAGTATAATATTTCTTCTTAATTTGTGCTGTTATTCTTGGGAACATTGATAAATGGTACGTTCTGCGTAACAAAGATTCGCTGTCTGCACTTCTATAATAGCCATTTCTGTTTATCAGAAAAGGGAAGCTTGGGAGTCACATTTCACACCAACTTAACGCAAATCACTGGTTTGTTTCCAAGTTTCTAACCTTCGTAGATAAAGACAAACCACTCTCGTTTCAAACACAAGGAACACCGTAGAATTGCTGATTTACTCTGCACACTCAGGAACAATGTCGCCTATTAGCAATTTGCAGTAATTTGCTGCTCTGCTGACAGTGAGTTAGGGACTTCAGGCTACAATTTCGATACGTTTTCCCTGTTGGACTTGAAGGTGTCATTCAATGAAATGGAGAACGGAAAGGCAATTTTATAGAGAGAGCGTGTAGCTTCGGATATAATGCGACCAGACGGTCCAATCGATCATTGTCATGTTGCATTCGTACTGGCGCCCGTATGACGTTACACTAAAAGTTACTGTTGGGATTAATTGCCAAGATCTTTGACCAGCAGCAAACTCAAGAAAATTTAGCATTGCCAAGCAAGCACATAAGCAGATCGATACATTAGAAATTAAGAAGCTAAGGATCGGAAAGGATGCATTGAGGTGTAATAAAGGAAAACGAAAGATTGCTAAGAGCAAACCAAGTAAAAGGAAACATTACACCGAAAGAAATAAAATCCAACAGTGAGTAGATTACTCTGAAGGATGCGGCTCTAGTCTGTTTGTCGTCTAAAGCAAATATAAAATGTTGGGATAAAACATTATTTTAGGATTTTTTTTCTATGAGAAAATAAATATTTTTTTTTTATGATGAGCTTTGAACGTCATCCCGCTGATGCATTAATTTTTATTTCTTTTATTTTGCATATATCATTACTTGATATAGAAACTTGATTCATCAATTACTGTGCTCAAGCAGAACCTATTGTTACCATGGAAACAGAAGCATGACATCACAGACATCTTACTCGACAACAAACAAACGAAAGCGCTTGCGTAAGTGGTTTAGCAGTTCTGCATATAGCTTTCGGTTCTCAAGAATTTAGGAAGATATGTAATAATTCCTAAATTCTTAAATTTAACAATTATTACATATCTCTGTATGTAATAATGAAAAACCTTGTTCGTAGTAACAGATACCAAGTAATGTTTCCATGACAACAATATTCACTTTTAGCAGCGATGTCCTCTACTACTCCCAAACATTCTGAGTTTAATTCCAACTCACACTAAAAACATTTATGTGAATTTTGAAGGAAAAGGAAATTATTTCAGAATGTTGCGTGTATCCAAGGGCTATTATAAATAAAAGAAAGAAAAAAGAAACGAAAATACACTTGATATACCTTCATACACATAATACTAATTAGGATTGGAAATAAGAAATAATAATGTCATCTGTCATCATCTCTCATCTAATACGCTGGTGGAAATGCACTCAACTGCAGCGATGGTGAAAGATGGAGCCTAGGAGAGTCGAGTTCTAGTTTCCAAATTTGAGAATAAGAAGTGTTTCCTATTCTCCTTGGGGAATAGAAACATATTAGAAGATTTATTTCTTCATTTATAATTATTACGAATCATTTGACAACACAGAAATAAAATAGAAAATGATCTTTACTTTAATCATAGATTGGCAAGTGATTACCGATTGTGTTTCTGATGTGGTCGATATGAAAAATGTTTCATATTAACATTGACATGGAAAATGTATTATTGATGATATATGTATAATATAAAAAAGATAAAGATATACTGTTTAGAAAATATACATATTCTTTATTGTACACCTTACGATATATATAATATACTACAATACATAGTAAGACGACTAGGTGTTTTAAGTGTTTCGGGACAGAGTTTGTAATTCAGACTGTCATTAAAAATCTTCGTTCGGATGCTACAGTTCACAAAATTTTAAAACAAAATTTCATCAGAGCGTGTATATGACTCAACTCCACCAAATATTGTTGGAAGTATTCAACCATGCAAGAATGGCTTTCTGAATCATTTTAATTATGCAGGTTGAAAATAATGCCTAATATTTTGGCAAGTTATTGTTTAGTAATGAAGCAACATTTTACATCAGCACAAAATTATTTGCTATAATTTCCGTATTTGAGAGACAGAGTAGTCCTTATCCTTATAAGGACTGGCTTAAAGGGGCGAAGCAAAAATGCTTTTCATCTTCCCCGTCATCCTCCTGCCATGACCGGAGCTAACGGTCATGGCAGGAGGGTAACAGCAATAGCCGAGCCTCAGTTAGAACTTCATTGGCTACAGCACTGCCATCCATTACCCTCCTAGGGTATTAATCCATCAACCTTCGCCCAGTCAGACAGTAGTCCGAAGACGTTTGGGAACATGTAAGGATTCTTTTTAGGTGAATATCTGGTGTGCTCTAGGAAAATCACACGCAATTGATCCATTCATTTTTGAAAGAACTGTTGCGAATGGTGTTGCTTATTTAAATATGGTATAGAATTAATAATATTCTAATTTTTGAATAAATCCCGTTCTTATTGCATTTTTCAAATTTTTTAGGTCTTACATGGATACGAAGTAATTAAAAATTCAAACTGCACAAGAGCTATAAGATATCATTTATAATAATAATAATAATAATAATAATAATAATAATAATAATAATAATAATAATAATAATGAACGTAAGCTAATGAGTAAACAATGTTATATGCATTAGTAGTATTTTTTTTCTAAAAATAATTGTGTAACTTATATGTTACTTTAAATTTTTTTAAATATTTTCAATATTTTAAAAATAATTTAAAAATTTTAATTAATACATGATATACATTTTTAAAAAATCTTTACATTTTAATTAAAATTGAAGCCTTTGTTGTAATGTCGATTTTTCGAAGGAGAAATTTATGCACGTCCACTACTGATGGTTGTTTTTGGTGAACGTGAACGTTACATAAACTTAGTGTCATACCGTTGTTTATAGTAATGATCCGATTTGGTCTTTACTTTTGTGTTTATTGAACATCAGTCGCCGATTAATAGGTTGGAGTTTAATTTAATTTCCTATGGAATATGGAATATTCTTAAATTCGGACGACTTGATTCAAAATTTAGACCGAAATCAAGCGCTTGATCTTTTTAAAAAGCTGCTGAAGAAGTTTCAGGTCGAGTAACCTGGATATCTAAAACTATATTCATTAACAAGTGACGTTGAACCTCACGGTACCGGCACCGAAGATGAAAATATAAACTTAAAAGTCTCCCTACGTAAGGAGTTCCATCAGTTAGACTCACAGGAACAACATGTTACGGAATGGACTGAAAAAGATCACATGGATGATGACTGCAAATAATAGAGAGAAGGTTCCTCCGGTCAGTGAGGAGTACCCATTAAGGCAATGAGGCACGTGCCTATGGGCCCAAGCTTTGGGGGGGGGGGGCAAGCCCCCCCAAAGTATTTTGCTAAAGTAAATAGATTAATGTTTTCAGTAAACATCATAAAAATTTTGATTATTTTAAGCGAAAATTTTTTCAAAACAATTATTACGTTTTAATACGTATTTTGAACAGCGCTTACTATCTACGCTTAAAATTAAACCGCATTACCAATGGCGGCGCACGGCGCTGTTGACAGCTTCGTTGTCACGAAAACTGATTGCATTGTCGAAATAGGAAGTTTTGCTCCTAAACTTCATTTGTTATTGAATCGTGTAAGGGTGAGGTGTCTGATTCAAAAATAACTTTTTAGTGTGACTTTTCGTGTTTTCATTATTTGAGTGTAGTGCAACTCGCAAGTAAAAAAAAAAACTTTGTAAAATTGTAATTTCAATTTTCAGATATTCAGATTTTAATTTACAACAGAAACAACAGGCAGCTAAACAACTTGTCGCAAAATATTCAAACGATCTCGAAGAACTTTTAGAAAATGAAATAATTCAATTTCATCAACATGTCGCGCTTCACATCGAGGAAAAGGGCGAAAATGAAGGAAATATCATAGCACGTTTAAGAAAATTTTGTCCATGAAATGCTGTCCAAACGTGAGTGTCGCATTTCGACTATATTTGACATTGGCGTGCAGAGTGTGTGAAGGTGAGCGATCTTTTTCTAAGATGGCATTAATAAAAAATCAAAAGAGGGCTGTAATGAGCCAAGAGCGATTAAATGCCTTATCCCTAATTTCCATTGAACACGAGTTTGCCAAAAAAATAAACTTTGAAGACATAATCAATAAATTCGCGAATTCTAAAATTCGCAAAGGAAATTTGTAAAAACGACATAAAAATTATTCATTAAACTAAAAAGTTTTATTATTTATCATCCTTTAACCCTTTAACAGGCAGAAAAATCCAGAAGTTCACAAAATTCAAAAGTACAAAATTTCATTTATTTGCCACCTAACTTTTATTTTTTTTAAATTCTTTTATTATTAATTTTTTTTTTGTGGGGGGACCCCCAAATATAATTTTCCTAGGGACACCAACTATCCTTAATTCGCCACTGCCTCCGGTCATTCTGCGTGACAAAGAAAAGTGGACCTCAGTCACACCAATCATTAAAGATCAAAATATCGCCTACTCCTAGACATTCAAAATATAGATGAATGCATAAAATTCACCCTACCACAGTTAGCGATTATTGTAAGTTAACTAAACTTATGAACAATTCAAACTTATAATACCATACGTTTGACCTAAGTAGCAAAGAACGATGAAGGTTATATTCACAGGAGTCACTGAGGGTTTTACCTCAGGAGAAATCGCGACAGATTTTATCAATCATGGTTTGACTCCAATAAAGGTGAGTCGGATGTATAAAGCTGACAAAAAGCCAATGTCAGTTGTGTTAGTGTAAGAATCGACACGCCGTGAACAAATAAATTCCGACCAAACTGCAGTTATAACCGCGTCACTAGCTACCATGTTACAAGATTTTAGCAAATCCAGCCAATCACTGATTTCTACAAAAAGATTTCTGAAAGTGACCCACTCCATTCTAATTGCACTTAGTAACGAATAGAAACAAAATTCTACCAATCTCTCTCTCTCTCTCTCTCTCTCTCTCTCTCTCTCTCTCTCTCTCTCTCTCGATCGTTGTTTGGAATGTCAGCGGCCTCATCAACAAAATCTTTGAACTGCAAGAATTCGCACTTAGATACAACTCAGATTTAATCAGGTAGACGCATATTCGGCCAGCAAACAATCCGAAACTAAAAGGATACTCTATGTATATAAATGATAGACTTGACTCCAGAGATGGTGGTACTGCCATCTATATTAAAAACTACCTTAACCATAATGTCGCAACCAACCCCAAAACAAAAACCTAGAGATAACAGGCATTGTTACACTGGTGCTAGGCTTTTGACAAAATCTGCCACGAAGGTCTTCTATACAGATTTATCAGAGCAAATATACCAATAACTTTAATACCTCTAACTAAATCATACCTCAGCGGCAGAACAATTCAGGTGAAGATCAGTGGCATAAACTCTGCCAAACGAAAAATCTTGGCTGCAGTTCCACAAGGCTCCTTACTGACTCTGCTTTCATTCTCAATCTACACGGCAGATATCCCACGAAATCCTATGACGACCATCACAGCTCTATACGCAGAAGATTCTGCAATATTAACACGATCTCTCTGTCCTTACCTGGTAACCAGAAGACTCCATGATAGTATCTCCATGCTGGAAAAATAGTTCTCTGATTGGAGGCATCCAGTTAATCCTCAAAAAAGCACAGTCCTACTCTCCACCAACAGACTAGCATCCCGCAAAGGAGATATCCAACTTTTTAAAGTTAAATTCCTATGGCAAACAGAAACTAAATATCTTGGGAAACAATAATTAAAGGACTACGATTCAACAGGCACATCAAACTCATCTGTACGAAAGGGTCCAAAGCTGTCGCTTAACTTTACCCCATGATTAACCGTCGTAGCAAACTAAATACAAGAAACAAACTATTACCTTATCAGGTGGTGATACGCCCCATAATCACCTATGCATCGGCAGTGTGGTGCCATACTTCCAAATCTAACATATTGAGACTACAACGAACACAAAACAAATGCTTACGGATGATACTAGATGCCTCATGATTCATCAGAAATGACCAGATTCACCGTGATACCAGTATGCCATATATTTCTTCTTTTCTTCACTCTCTAGCAGTAAAGTTCTTTTCAAATGCGACCACGCACCCAAATCAACTGATCAAACAAGTTTCCGACTACAATGAATTTGATCACTACAAGCACTAAAGACCTAAAGCCATTGCCCTTAATCCTACAGCACCCAAAGGGCGAGCTTAAAGCTCACAAACTATTCTTATCATCATGACTTTCTACACAGTTAAAGGGGAATGTGAAAAGCATAATAATAATAAATTTAGTTTAATCCTTTATCCAAGTGTAAGCAAACAAAGTTTGCTCCTGAAGTATCTTCAGGACTGAGGCAACTTAGTAAAGGTGGAGTAAGTTCTGATCACTTGCCTTAGTATTCCCATAATGCAAAGCGCATATCCTTGCGGACATGTATAATACTATGCATTAAGGGAAGGGCCACTACCCAGACCGGTTTCGACCTTTATTGAGGTCTCGTCAGCGGGAGCCAGACCCAGAGGTGGTGATACTAAGGTGGAAGCAATGGAGAAGTCATAATTACCTATAGGGTCTGGCTCCCACTGATGAGACCTCAATAAATGGTCGAAACCGGTCTGGGTAGTGGCCTTTCCCTTAATGCATAGCATTATACATGTCCGCAAGGAGATGTGCTTTGCATTATGGGAGATATACTAAGGAGTGATAGGAGCTTGGTCCACCTTTACCACGAGTTGCCTCAGTCTTGAAGATACTTCAGGCGCAAACTTTGTTTGCTTACACTTGGATAAAGGATTAAACTAAATTTATTATAGTCTAACCAAGTAGGAAAAAAACTTCCAAAATGTGAAAAGCGGTTCGCTTCAACCATCATATCAGTAGCGTTGTGTAATATTGAGAACAGATGTTGTAAAATATGTTCTCGTGTCCACGTCCTAAAATCTTGCTATGATGATCTATTTTGGTTCGAATGCAGTCTAGGTCTTGAGGAGCTTTTAGAAGGGCATTTAATTTCCATTGAACGTTAGTCTCATACAAGGATGATATTTATTTTTTATCCAAAGTAAAGTTAAAAAGGTTAATGAGCCCTAAAAATGAGCCCCAACACAACAATATTGTATGATTAATGTTGAATAAAAAAACATCACTTATTATCCTGATGTTATTAAATCAAAATTAAGCATTTTAACATCCAAATTAGTCCAGTACACAATACAGTTGCATTACACTTGATATTGTAAGGAAGAGTTGTCTTGTATGGATCACAGCTTCTAGATATTTTTGGTGCTTTTTTT
This sequence comes from Typopeltis vanoorti, assembly GCF_054136105.1. Classification (NCBI taxonomy): domain Eukaryota; kingdom Metazoa; phylum Arthropoda; class Arachnida; order Uropygi; family Thelyphonidae; genus Typopeltis; species Typopeltis vanoorti. The sequence goes on along the minus strand of NC_143557.1, from coordinate 72,562,171 downwards.
TATGATTTAATTCGAAACGTGCCATTTACAGCAATGAGTATCCCCTAGCGAGATTCTACGATCGATGTTTTTCCGGTGTTTGTATTTTCCTTATCTTGAATATTTTGATTTTCATGTGACAAACACATAATCCTTACATGCATGAGACAAAACAACATAACATAACATTAACATAACTTCGTTTTATTCTATATACATCGTAAATGCCTTCTTTCAGTAGTCTGAACCTCCAGTTACTTTACATTCTAGTTGCCCACTAAAGGAACTTATTGTGGTCTTTTTCCAACTAGTTTATTCTGGAAAGTTCGGTTTTCCTCCAAGAAACTAGTAGTTTTTACTTCTACAACCCAGCAAAATCGACAGTAGAATTCATACTATTTTAGACAATAATGCAAGTTCGAGTTTTCTTCTCTGGTCACCAATAATTCTACAAATCATCGGTAGATATGAGCTTCATTACTAGCGACAGCTAAGGTTGCGAAGCTCATAGCTACCAACCACTGCGCAGTAAAGACAAGCTGCCTATCGAATTCCATAAAATTGGGGCTAAAATAGTTCTACCTGCTCAGTTTTGGCAAGAAAAAGGTGTGTGTGTGTGTGTGTGTGTGTGTGTGTGTGTGTGTGTGTGTGTGTGTGTGTGTGTGTGTGTCATAATGACAGACAGAATTTATATTACTTAAATATACTTAATAATAAATTAAATATATATGCTTAAATATATCTTGATATATTTAAGCATATATACTTTTCCCACGTCTGTCATGAGTTACGTCGATATTGCTATATTATTATTATTATTAATTAATTAATTAAAGAGATTTAATGACTAGAAGCCGAGAGATACCAAAACAGAAAAACTTTTCTTCGTTTAACGAAAAAAACACAAGGGATAAGAAATAGTATTTATTTAAAGCCATATATTTCAGCCTGAATATTACAGGCCATCATCAGTGGCAACCAGGGCCGACCCTCTCTAAAAAGCGACCAGGGTGCAAGAAACCCTTTGGGGGCCCTAAAATATTTTTAAAAGGTAAAAATTAAAGGGTTCGAAATAAACGTATTGTAAAACCTCTTACCTCCAAATGATTTTGGCACAGGAAAACAAAAAAAAAAAAAAAAAAAAAAAAAAAACACATTAGAAATATATCAGGTTAACATAACGTTTACTGAACACAAAAGAAAAGTATTAAATAATTAAAATAAATAAATATTTAACACAAACAAAAGTAACCTGGCTCACCAACTAGCGCACAAAAACTATTTATAATTAATTATTGTTTAAATTAATAAAAAAGATAATTTAATTGCCTTAATATGTATTTATGTAAACATGCGATTTTTTTTTTTTTTTTTTTTTGCTATGTCATTAATCATTTCCGAAAAATTACAATTTTTGGCAATTTCCTTTTCGATGCTTAATATAGCAAGTGCATTTAAGCGTTCTTCGCACATACTCGACCTAAGATAATTCTTTATCAATTTTAATTTGCTAAAAGAACGCTCTGCACTTGCTATAGTAACTGGTAACGTAAAGAAAAAGTTCAATACAGTTAGCACATTTGAAAAGAGTTCATTATACCTATTATTTAATATATATTGCAATATGTCTTGCGCGTTATTTACATTTTTTTTTTGGTCCAAGATCAATTCTCGTAACAAATCAATTTCCTGGATTAAGTCTTCATTTACATCTTTACTATAATATTTTACAAAATCCCTTAAGCGGTTTTCTAGTTCATTTTTTTCTAATGTTTTTATATCAGTGATTAATTTAAAATAAGAAATAACATTGGGTATATTTTTAAATCTCTCATCTATTTGTACAATAACAGTATCGATCACAACGTTGAAAAAGTGACATCTGAATTCCTCTACTGGGTTCAGTAAAACTTCATCTTCTGCTAGTTCGGAAAATAATCTTTTTCTTTTTCGAATTCTTTTTTCAGGGAAGTCTTCGGAAATATTCAAGTTTCGTGCTATCAGTTTTGAGTCGTCTAAATATGTGTTACATTTTGATCTTAAATTTTGGATTTCATTTTTAATTTTATTCACTAAATTAAAAGCAGAGTCAAGAATGATTGTTTTTGCTTTAAATAGTTTGTTGATACTATTAATTTTTGACAAAATATTGTAAACCACACCGATAAGCTTAAAATAGATGTCATTTCTTGTAATGAATCTAGTAGACTTTTAGCTTCGAATACTGCTGTGTTATCGTTAATTGCACCAATAAATTCTTCTAAGGCATTATAAGTTTGTTCAAACTGTGTATACACTGCTTTGACTGCGTCTATTTTGGCTTCCCATCGAGTATCACATAATGGTTTAAGCGTAATATTTAAATGCTTTTGTATAATTTCCCACCTTTTTGTAGATGCAGAAAATACGCAGTATAAACGTTGCAATATTCCGAAAAATGTTTTACAATATACACCACTGGAAGCAGGATCACAAATTATCAAATTAAAAGAATGTGATAAGCAAGGTACATAAATTGCATGAGGGTTTAAACTAATTATTCTAGATTGTACGCCTTTATATGTTCCCTTCGTATTGCTACCGTTGTCGTATGCTTGCCCTCTACAATTCATAATATCTAAATCAAGCTCACCTATTCTTTTTAAAAGCGAATTTGCTAGTCCTTCACCAGTTACATCAGTTACTTCAATAAATCCTATAAATGACTCATTTATAATTAATTTTTTGTCTACAAAATTTACATAGCTAATAATTATTGAAGTTTGTTCCTTGTGAGAAATATCAGGAGTACAATCCATTTGGATAATGTAATGTATGGCTGCTTTTATAACGTCTTTAACTTTATTAAGGACTTCGTTACCTAATGCAGCAATAATTTCCTCTTGAAATCTATGCGCCAAATGATGCACAATTCTTTTTTTCGTATTTTTAATTCTGTTTACATGATTCATTAGCAGAGGATCATATTTACTTAATAATTCTATTAAACTTAAAAAATTTCCATTATTCGGCCTTTCTATTGTTTCATGGGATCCTCGAAATGACAGATTATTACTTGCTAAAAATAGAATTACATCTATAATTCTTTGGAATAGTAATTTTAGACGTTCCGTTTCTTTATTTATATTAATTTGATTTGTTCTGTCAACAGTCGAACATAAATTAAACCTTTTTAATAATTCTTGCCAAGCAATAAAAGAATTAAAGTGACCAACAGAAAGCTCATGATCTCGAATTACAGATGACAGTTTTCTCCATTTATTAAAACCATATTATTATTATTATTATTATTATTATTACATCACACCTCCAGGCAGTCCAAAGACTCATCGAGGAAGAGTATCTACTCTACAACTCTTTGTCTCACTACTCCACCAACCTTCATCATCTACCACCAACGCCATTTATCGCCGACTACCACCACTAGTACTTTCACAGACATCCATGTCCAAGGCGGGATTCGAACCCGAAGCCTTTTGGCTGGAGAACGGATACGCTAACCAGTCGGCCAACCAGGCCGGCAAAACCATCATGCCGGTATTCGTCTTCGCACTCAAAACTCTATCTCACCATCTCAGATATATAAACCGTGTTGATTGATCTTTTCCTCTTCTTTTGGAAAATAATACAACAAAAGCAAAACACTGAGTCTTGAGATTTTGAGTAAACTAACCAGCTGCGAAGCTGCATTTCACCATTTGGCATTTTTTTTTAAATAGTACGATGTAGAAAATGATCTACCTTCAACATTCTTAACGAATTGCTCTTGATGATGTTGTTTAGGTCCGGTTTTAACACAAAATAATCTAAATTTATCAGTTATAATATTTGGCCACAAATCTGGATCATTTATATTCACTTGATCACCATCGTTATTATTGTTTTCATTTTTCATCGTTATTTGCTGTATCCAAAACGTTTGTATAATCAGAGGCGTATTTTTCGACGAATCCCACAGTTTCTACATTTTCGTCGAAAAATTGTGTAGCTTGTTTGGAGTTTTCTTCTTCAGTTGAAGTTTGAATCGCAACTGCAGAAGTCGTAGCAATTTCGTTGTCAGCTTTATTTTGTAGCCATGAAAACAAATCTACTTGTGACTTTTTGCTTTTCTTCTTTTTTCTTTTCTGCTGATTTCCTTTTTTGACACCCAGAGGGATACTTTCTTGGCATGGACATTATGGGTTAGGCTTTGCCTGTCGAATAAGTAAATAATATTAAATATTTTTATCCCATGAATTAACAAAAAGTTAAATATGTACATACTTTTTACAATATTGCAAAATTTTAGAAACACTCGAGGAATGTGTTTATGTTTTTCGTTTGTTTACTTTAGTACATCAGTTTCACCCTTATCTATCACTATTAACTGAAAATCGAAATTAACGTAGTTGAGATCTAATCACGTGCAGACAACACTTCATAATCCTGAATATTGATAATACATTTCACATAGCTTTAAAAATAACTTACTGTATTTATTGGAATATAACTAATCCTCGCGTATAACTCGTACCCCTGATTTTACTTTGCAAAAAAAAAAAAAAAAGAAATTGAAAAGTTTTGCGTAACCGTGCATAGAAAAAAAAAAGTTTAATCACGTTTACCTCACGGCAATAGTGACTTACTTCCCGTGGCAAACCACGCGCCCTTCATACTAGCCAATACGTCTGCAGAAACGCCAGTAAAAGCAGGTCGTTTTATTGTATCACTGAATAAGATAGAAACATTTGCAGTCTGTGTAATATATTTCTCAACATATAGTGCAATTAGAGACAGCTGGGATAAAAACGGCATTAACTAATGAATCGCATATCCCTTCCCCCAAAAACTATGCTATTTAGCCGCAAGCAAAACCATATGCTGCACTGGCAAACACTAAAAACTAGATGTGTGGGATCTATTCCCCCCAGCTCAAATGCAGAGCAACAATAAAAATCAACAGAAAGTTAAAATTCGTAAATATGTTAAAGCTAGGAAATATATAGTGAATATTGTTATGGCACTTTCAGATATTGAATTTGGTTGAAGAGAATTAGCATTTCAATTCAAAAATTGTCTGCTGACTTTTATCTTTGACTCGCGCGATCTTTTGTTAATACCGAACCAATCATATGCACATATCTTTACTGGCCTAGTACCATGGTTGTCTGTTCATTAGTCATTCGTGAAGGATTGTTCATTAAGTATCTCAAGTCTTGTAAGTTACTGCTAATTTTTGCTTGAAATAATGGGAAAGCAGATGGTGCTATTTGGGTAGGATGCACACAAGGAAACTGCTCTCTAGGCAGGAAATAGCAATTGCAATATATGCGGGGATTTTTACGAAAAAAACTGGAAACTTTAGTTTCCGAAAATCGATCTAAAGGAAATTTGCTTTTGTATCTAATAAGTTAAGCATATTATTTGACAATAAATACTTCCAATCCATATTTTAATGACTTACGATTTAATAAAACTCAAATACACTTTAGAAAACGGATACGTTCTTTATGAAACATGAAAAGATATGTCAAATGATGGTAAAGGAGTCACGCCACGTCTGGATGCCTGACGAATAATGCAACAACTGAACTGGACAAAACTTGTACATCAGTATGTCGCGAGATATATTGATGGCTTGGAAATAGGATGTTTGTTTCTAATTTTCTTATTACTTATTATTATGAAACAGTTGGTAGAGTTTAATTAATTATTGCATTTTTATTTGGTATAGTTGTACTTAATAAAATTGTATTATATTAAGTTAAAATATGTGTCAGCGAAGATGTTTGAAATGTATTTTTTTATTTAATTATTTTTTAAGATGAGCCCTTTGGGTTGCGTGCCGGAAAAAAGTTATTGACGTACCACGTTTGGCAGGCATGTTAAGGGTTGTCCACCCCTGCTCTAGACTAACCATATATAAAGAATATAATAAATATTTTTTCAACGGTTTCGATAACGAGCCAAATGATATAAATGTGTAACAGATTAGAAAAAAACTAATGATGAATCAGGCATTTTAGCATTTTAGGGTAAAAACGAAATCATGTTTGTTAATTTTTAAACACTGCATAAACGCATCAAAAGGGTTAAACAAAAACCCTAATATAATAGAGAAACACAGAGATATTATTATTGCCAGGGGCCCTAAAATCCTGTCGATGAAATCCCATTAGTTATAAGCAAAATTAGAAGAAGAAAAAAAAAATAATAAAATAAAAAAATACGTTTCCGCAAATGTGTACCGACTGTGCCCACTCGATCGTGGGACTCGGGTGCATTGCCCCTATCGACCCCCGAGATGGCCGACCCTAGTTGCGACAATAGTTAATTACAAAGTAGAATGTAAACAATGGTCATCTATTTCAGGCTGAAATAGATGGCCTTAAATAAATAGTACTGCTTATCCTTTGTGTTTTTTTCGTGTTATCTTAGAAGGCTTCGTCAGGTGCATAACATGAAAAGAGAAATACAAAAATATACAATACAAGAAGCAGCTATAAATTAATTTGCGAACGTATTGCTAACATTTGAAGGCGTTCTGGATGCCATAGTATTGTTAGGCAAGTTCATGCGGGCATGATCTCGTGTACACAAAACTGGATAGCTGAAGAGTTACAATCGTTTGTGCGCATGTGTGTGATTTTAAAATGCAGTTATGAATATTGGTCTTGTTTTTGTTAACCGTTTTTTTTTTCAACTCTTTCTCCACTTCTTATCTGTGGAATTTGGATTCAGGCATATGAATAATTTACTGTGAAAAAAACAAGAAAGGGGCTGATGAACATATATAAGAACCCAGCGAATTAAGGATAAAATTAAGTGATTTTAGACTGGATATGACATAATTCATTGCCAACCACCAGGCACAAGTATGCCATTAAAATGGACACGTAATGTCTTGCGATTTTGACGAGATTAACATAAGGGTTAAATTAAATAAATAAATTAAATAATAACTTTATTATTAAACAGAAGTAATTATTATACCCATTATTACTTATGTATTATAATTATATTTTTAATAAATATATAATAAATACATTTTTGGATGAGGAGGTGCCAGTGATAGATAGATAGATGATGCATGGTGATTTAAATATTTTGCTCGTTTTACAACTTCGCCAATGGATGGCGCCATAGTATCAGATTTCTAAGAATACGTTGAAAGAGAATAAACTTTGGTGTTATATAAATTCGGAATTTTTCTCTCTAATCTAAGATTTCTTTCTACATCTTTGCGCAGGTTTATTCAAGTATTATATTAATCTAGGAAAATCTTTGAAAAGGTATACCCCCAAAATTTAAATTTAATTTTTCTGTTCAAGAAATATGTTAAAAATTATATATGCATACGAATATGTTATTATTATTATTATTACCGCTGCATTAACAACAAAAATACCTGCCAATGTTCCGAAATTAAACCTGTAACACGTGCAAAATACCTCGGTCTCTATATAGATTCCCACCTTAAATGGACAAAACATATAGAATACCTACATACCAAACTCCGGATCATTGCAGCAAAACTCTTCCAAGTTAAAGACATTATTCCATCCAACATAAAAAAACTCCTATATCACGGTATCTGCGAATCCCTACTCAGATAGAATAACAGTCTATGCAAAAACACATCAAACAGCCACCTAACAAAATTAGAAACATTACACAGGAAAATCGTGTCAACGGTGATCCGGACACCTTACACGCAACAACCAATGTCGGACAAGTACATGGCGACACACAGAATTCTGAGCATTAAAAACCTGAAACACCACACGACATTAACAAGGAATTACTTCAACATCACCTATCGAAACAGCAGAGACACATATCGTATAACACGACCTACAACAACTCTCTACATCCCTACACCCTTCAACAATTCATACGGTTCTTTTGTGAGATCACATCAGATACCCACGCAACTCAACAACCTACCAAGAAATTTAAAACAGATAGATAACTACAGAACATTAAAACACGAACTCTGGAAAATATACCATTAACACCAATATACACATCACAAATCACCAGCATTCAATGCCAACATCCCATACATAAACAGTAGCAACAACATAAATAGTGATGCCTAAATCCCACTCTCTTCACAAAGGCTTCGAAGTAAGTGGGATTAACTCGCCTCACTCAACCACACGTAATCCTTATAACCAAAGAAGCAGATTATGTAATAAAACAGTAAAGTATACAACAATAAATAAGATACTGAAGGTACTGATTATTATGTGATAATATCATTAATATAATACTCTTATGTAACCTGAAAAAATAATGTAATAAATTATTCTTATAATTTAAAAAATTATATAAACAAAAAAATTATACAAAAAATTCTGAATATTCTTCATTGTTAATATTAGAAGAACATGTGTTGTAAATACATAATATAGAGTCAAAAAAATACTATAAAAATTTTAGTTGAAATCAATGTAGAAAATGCAGCACTTAGAGCTGAATTCCGTAAAATTATGAGTTGCAATGTCACTCAAGATGTCTATTGTATGTGTAAATATTTTAGCAATCAATAAATTACTATTACTATTTAAAAAAAATTATTATTATTATTATTATTGACCTTCGATCAACTCTTAAGTTCATTTTGTGTAGCCATAGCATGAACGGGAAATGCATCATCATCATCATCATCATCAAATTCCTGCCATGTACCCTCAAGGGGTGTACAGGATATGACAGTACTACATGAAAAAATTACATCATTACTAACTTCCTATCTACAATTTTCCTCCAAATCAGTCTGTTACTTGTCAAGACTCCAACATTATCAGATCTTATATTTCTATCGTCTAAGGCACTTTGTACCGTATCAATCCACCTATATCTTGGTCTTCCTCTGGGTCGTTTTCCTGCCAACCTGGCAGAGAACACTTGTTTTGCTAATCTTTCCTCTCCCATTCTATTTAAGTGACCATACCATCTGAGATTAGCTCTGCTAACGCATTCCTGGATGCTGACAATGTCAAGTTCTTTCCTAATATCCTCATTTTTAATATGATATTGCCATTGATGCCATCTGTTCACGCCTCTAATCTTTCTCAGGACTCTCATATCTGCGGTCTCTAGTCTTTGGTCAAGTGTTTTACTTCTGACCCAGTTCTCAGATCCATAAGTTAAAATTGGTTTGAACACAGTCTTGTATACAGCTAATTTAGTGTTCCGACTAATTTCTTTCTTATTCCATATGAATTTATTCAATTGACTTCCCACGATACCAGCTTTGCTGATTCTGTTGTCTATTTCTATATTTAGTTTACCATCTTCAGTAAAAATTGTGCCTAAGTAGCTGAAATGTTTTACTTATTCCACAGGTTCTCCATTCACAACACAGTTGACATTTTCAATGATTCTGCCTATTTTCATTGTCTTTGTCTTTTTATTGCTGACCTTCATACCATATCTATTACAACAGCTATTCAATTTAGTCAGAGAATCTTGCAGACTTGTAGCGGATTTATTTAGAAGTATAACATCATCCGCATAAAGCAAAGAGCTGACATTAACATCTCCAGTTTTGATATCAGGTTTAATACCACATTCCTTCATAATGTGATCCATATAGATAATGAATAACAGAGGGGATAATGTACATCCTTGTCTCACACCAGATTTAACATTAAACCATCTTCCTGTACTTCCTTCAATTCTAACTGCTGACTCATAACTCAAATAAAGACTAAGTATTGCTTGATATAATGCCCCATTGACACCATATAACTTCAGCGTATTGAATAGCTTCTCTCTTGGCACCTTGTCATATGCCTTTTCCAAATCGACAAAACTTAAATACAGATCTTTGTTATATTCCCATGCTTTCTCGACTATTTGTCGTAAAGTGAAGATCTGATCCTGACAGCCTCTATTTGGCCTGAATCCAGCTTGTTCTTCACCAAGCTTTTCTTCCACAATTCTTCTCAACCGTTTCTCAAGTATACTTGCATAGATCTTGCCAGGAACACTCAGTAGGGAAATACCTCTGTAATTCTCACATTCAGTTTTATTTCCCTTTTTATATATGGGTACTATGAGAGCTCTACTCCAATCATCGGGAATTCGTCCCTCTGTCCAGGCTTTCTGAACTATGCAGTGCAGCCACTGTAAGACTCTTATACCACCATACTTCAGCATTTCTGGTCGAATATCATCTACTCCTGCTGCCTTTCCACATTTCAAGCCTTTGATGGCTTTTTCTACTTCAAGTATGGATATGTATTCCTGACTGCATGCCTGGTCAGTGTTTTTTATCACTGTGCTGTCATCACTGCTTGTTTCATTTAGCAGTTTTTCAAAGTAATTACTCCATACTTCAAGGATATCTTTTTCTCCTGTTTTCATTTCACCTTTATCATCTCTAATTCCTTTTACAGCACTCTTTCCTCCATTCCTAAGCTTCTTCAACAACCTCCAGAATATTTTGCCACCTTCTTGATATTTATTTTCTATATTCTTGCCAAAGTCCTCCCATGACTTTTGTTTAGCTAGTTTTACACACTGTTTAGCTTTCTTACATTTGTCTCTGTATTCTGTAAGAGTAAAAGCTGACTTATTTGCCAGGAACTTTTGATATGCTTTCTTCTTTTCCTTCACTGCCTCTTTAACTTCCTGTGTCCACCAGGGAGTTCTGATTTTTTTATCTTTGCACACAACCTCACCACATGCCTCTCTGGCAGAATCAATCAATGTTTCCTTCAGAGTTTGCCACTTAATCTCCAAGGTTTGATTCCTGTTCTCAAACTCTTTCATTTTCTTTTCAATAATATTTCTGTATTTTAGTCTACAGTTTACATCTGAGAGCTGCTCAACTTTTATTCTCTTTAAAACTTTCTTACATGTTATTCTTTTCAATATGAAATTCAATTTTATCCTGCTCAAGACTAAATAGTGATCACTTCCAATTTCAAATCCTCTGTACACTCTGGTGTCCTGCACCAGGGAGAAAACATCACTATCAACAATAACATAGTCAATGAGACTTTTCTTATTCCTAGCCTCTTCTCTCCATGTGAATTTGTGCACATTTTTATGTTGGAACATGGTGTTAGTAATAACCAGTCCATGTCCTGAGCAGAAATCCGACAGATATTTGCCATTATTATTAGCTTTGCTCTTTTCTCCAAATTTTCCCAAAATATTTTTGTATGTCTCACAATCATTTCCTACTCTACTATTTAGATCCCCAACAAGGACCAACTTTTCCTTTTTCATTGTGTCAGTTGCTTTTTCTAAAGCCTCAAAAAATTCCTCCACTTCTACCTTAGTAGAACCTTCTGTGGGACATAGGCACAAATAAGTCTCATTGTCCAGTTCCCCATTCTCATATTTGCCCACATTACTCTACTTGAGACTGACTGCCATTCAAGAAGATTAGCCTCGTATTTTGTGTTGAATACTATGGCTACTCCTTCTTTTCCTTGATTGTCATTGCCTGAATATAACATTTTGTATTTATTGCTCAGAAAGATCTCACCAGTTTTGGTCTTTTTTGTTTCAGTCACCCCTATTATGTCGATCTGGTACTTATCTAATTCCTCAGCTAGCTCCATTTCTTTGCCATTCAGGCTTCTTACGTTGATAGTACCGATCTTTAACTCTGGTGATGTTGAGTTGGGGTTTGTTTTCAGATTTGTTCCAGTAGCTGACTTTTCGCTGTTCGCCCTGGTTCCCTGGCGAAAACAACGGGGGCCTTGTTTAACCGGGCGACGCCCCAGCCGGCATGAAATTTTGTCATGTTGTACCATCATTTTTTATTTTGGTTTAACCAATAAGAATACAATTTGGTCGGCTAAATACGGGAAATGCATGGTGATTTAAATATTTTACAACATCGCCAATGGATGGCAAAATAAATAAATTCACTGATTCTATAATAAAACGATCAACTTATAGATTAGTTTGCTCATATTCAGTCATAGCTTAACTACTTCCTCTTCTGACAACTCCTATATTTCTCCTAATTCATCATTCTCTCACATCCGTTCTCATTTTTATTGTTTTATATTTTAATTAGATTATTTTGACTTTAAACTTAATTCTATATATAAAGTATAATAATCCGCAACATTAAAATCACTAAATTAGAAAATCTTTAAATATAAATTTAATTTAGTCTATTATTTAGCCACACCTGTTCGATTCTTTCTTAAAGTTTCTATAAATAAACCCTCCTAAGCTGGCTAAGCTTGGAGGGTAATGGATGGCAATGCTGTAGCCAATGAAGTTCTAACTGAGGCTCGGCTATTGCTGTTACCCTCTTGCCATGATCAGAGCTTTAATAGCTCAATAACACCTTATCCCTACACTGTCCTCTACAGATAACGGGGAAAATGAAAAGCATTCTTGCCTCGCCCCTTTAAGCCAGTCCTGGCTTAAAGGGGCGAGGCAAGAATGCTTTTAGTAAGTCTCCCGTAAGTCTTATAGTCCTTAAGGACTATAAGACTAACGAAAAGACATTTCGCATGTTATGTTTTTCTACCAGAGCTTTTGCCGCCCGGGGCGGCCCATGAGTTTGTCTCCCCTCTCAATACACACCACAAATACTACAAAAAGTCAAAACGACATATATGAAATAAATTAAAACACAATGTTAATTTTTTAATTAAAACTTTAATTTCAACATTCTAAAATGGTATTTTTCTTGCTTTCTTGCTAGAAAAATCGTCGATGACATTGGCAAAGTCTATTTCATAGTAATGTAGGTAATTCTTAATCAATTTTATTTAGAAAAACTCCTCTCACAACTAGCAACACTTAAAGCAATTGTGAAGAAAATTCACATAGTGTTACAATATTTGGAACTGAGTACTCTAGACTGTATTTTAAAATTAACTGCAAAAGTTCAAAAAGGTTCAAAGTGCCGCCAGGCTATACCCCCCCCCCCCCGGATTGCTACGCCTTTGCAAGTGCTATTCATCTTACGTACACTCCGAAATAACTTTTAAACTCCTTTCCGGCTGCTATTAGATATATTCTTGAGGGCGGAACAATCCAACTAATAAACCACAGTAAGATCTCTCTGCATGTGAATCTGCTCTAAGTATTTTCGATTTATTCGCATTCATTAAAAACCTTGGTCTGTGTAAAGTTGTGATCCGTAATCCAATATTGGCCTAACCAGAGACTTGTATAATGTTATCATATCCCTTCTGTTACACGTAATGGTTTTTAGACAATCTGATGAGCTTTCACCATATTGTTAACAATATGATTCTGTAACTTAAATTCCCTTTTATCAAAATATCCAAATCATTAACTTTTTCTAACGCCCATAGTTGCATTTATTTACATTACGAACCTTCATCAGGGTTCGTAATGAAGGTGAGTTTAGTCCGTCTCATGTGGTGGCATGGTTTGTTGTTCCAGAAATTCGGGTTTTTCATCCCCCAAAACAGCCAACTGGCTAGAAGAATATACAGAAATAAGGGACTGCAGGGAAAGTATTTACCACTCTATTCCGTCGTATCTGGTTTCGAACTTGCATGGAAGGTGGGTCAATAAGAATACACCAAAACATAGAATTATCCGCAAAAGAGAAGCAGTAATAGTTCAGTAACGGATAAAACTCCAAGTTACTAATTACTAATACTAATAATTGACAATTGACATTTATGTCTTTAGGGGTAAAGCAAGATGCTTTCCATATTCCCTGCTATCTGTTGCGGTTACAGTGAGGGTAAAATTTATGAGCAGTTTGCTCACCCTGATTGGACATGGATGTTATGCATCGTTATAGGAGGCTAATATAGCTTTTGGTCTTCTATGTTTGAATATGTCCGTTGGCTCGTATGCTACAGCTTGCTGAACTAGATCGTTGGGATGTATGGACGTCTTTGGGAAGAACTTAGATGCTAAGGATTGTAGGAAAGAGAAGATGAATATTTGTGTCTTGATGAAGTTGATTGTTTCTAACATACCACGGGGCATTCAGAATCATTCTCAAGCACTTGTTCTGCACTCGCTGTATTTTGATAATGTTAGTATTAGAGTTGTGGCTCCAGGCCGGAGAGGCATAGGTGATTATAGGACGAATCGTCATCTGGTATAGCTGCAATTTCATTCTGTTGCTGAGCTTGCAATTTCTATTAATTAGCGAATAAATCTGCGCGATGGCTTTAGATGTCTGTGCGCACGTAGGCTTGATGTGTTGGTTGAGAGTTAGCTTTTTGTCGAGCTAACTTTCAACTAACTTTTTGTCGACAGAAACAAAGCACCCAGGTATTTTGTTTCTGTCTGCCCAGGAATTTTAGTATTGAACAGCAGTACGTCTCCTGCAGGAGGCATTGGCCTTTTCGTGAAGAGAATAGCTAAGCTTTTTTGGGGGTTGACTTCCAATCTCCATTTGGAGAACCAGCCCTCCAACTTTAGAAGGTTTTCTTGAAGCTTTCTGGTAATGAGGTGTGGTCTGAGAGATCTGGCTAACAATGCTGTGGCATCCACATATAGAGCCATGATGGATGACATTGGGTTGTGCGGGATATGTGACATGTATATAGTCAACAGAAATGGAGCCATTAGGAATCCCTGTGGTGTTCCGGCCAAGATATGGCGCTGGGATGAGGTAGTACTTGATTCTAACTTGCATGGTCATGTTTTGAAGATATGATATGATTAAATGTACCATTTTCAGAGAGTACCGGCTGAAATGAGTTTGTGTAACAGTCCGAAATGCCATATTTTGTCAAAAACTTTGGATAGATCTAGAAAAACAGCTTCTGTGCACTGGCGCCAGTTGTAGCTGGTGGAGATGTATTCCACAATTCGATGGATTTGTAAAGTGGTACTATGGTGTTGCCGAAAGCTCTACTGCTCTTTAGGAATGATGTCTAATTCGTTTACAGAGGCTTGAAGTCGAGAGAGGATGACCTTCTCCGCAACCTTACCCAGATTGGAGATGAGACTGATTGGACGATAAGTGTGGGGAAGATGCGGTTCCTTGCCTGGTTTATGGATTGGGATTACGTCAGCCTGTTTCCAAATGGAAGGAAATTGTGAAACCTTAAGATGGCATTAATGATTATACTCAAGTGCACTACAACTTTACGGAGCAGTAGTATGATCATCCTGTTTGAGATACTGTCTGGTCCAGGAGCTTTATTGTTCTTTAGTTTTTTAATAATATTAAATATTATATATTTCAGCAGGTGATGTGGGTGCAATATGGTCCGCACTAGTATCTGGGAGTTTTAATACGTCTGACTTGTCTGTGGATTTTATATAAGTGATTGAAATCTAAGTTGTCCTGTGAAGGTTTGCACTGCTCCTCTAGATTCTTTACTATGGCTTCTGCCTTGTCTGCATCTGCGTGAACTAGGTTCTGGTTAGAGATTATGGACGGCAGGGATCTGATTTTATTTCTGATGCTTCTCAGTAATCCCCAGATACAGTGATCAATGGGTGAGATAGAGGCTAACTTTTCATCCCAAACTTGGTTTCTATGAGTTTTAAGTGCATCTCTCACTGCCTCGTTCAATCTATTAACGACTCTTTTGTCCTGAGGTGCGCGAGTGTTACGAAATCTCTTCCTAGCTCTGTTCTTCTCTCTGATGCTTTTTGATGTTGCCAGGAGAGGAGTGATCCCAAGCCGGTGATCCATAAGTTAATGTGGGTCTAATGATTGTTCTGTAGATCCGTAGTTTGTTTTCGGTGCTGACACGGCTTCTTCGGTTGAGAAGAGAGTAAAGTTGCATAATTGCGGAGTTTGCCTTGCTACAGGCATAGTCGATGTGAGAGTTAAAGTTGAGGCGGTTATCCAGTTCAATACCTAAATATTTGGTGCTGGATTTCCATGGAATAGTTGTGCTGAAAAGTTGGACTTCTCCGTAGCGGGATGCCTTCCGTCTTGTGAAGAGAATGGCAGTACTTTTGTCGCACTCTCCATTTCCTGAGCCATTTTTCTAGGTTTGTTGCTGCGGTTTGTAAACGCTGTGTAGCTAAGTTCAGCCTGAAAGATCTACTCAAAATTGCCATGTCGTCCGCATAGCAAGCTGTGGTGGTTGATGTCGTGTTAGGGACGTCAGCAACGAAGATGTTAAAAAGCAACGGAGAGAGCAACGAGCCTTGAGGAACACCTTCAGTGATTCTTTTCAAAGAGGATTTGAGTCCTCTCAACTTGACCTGAAATTTCCAGGTTTTTTAGAAAGGAGTCGATAAGTTTGATAAGGTAGAGCGGAACGTTGGCCATAAATAATTTATAGATGAGGCCTTTGTGCCAAACCTTATCGAAGGCCTTTGCTACATCCAGAAAAACTGCTCCTGTATGTTGTCGCCAATTGAATCCAGTAATGATGAATTCGACCAGTCTGTGAACTTGTTAGTACTGTGCCCGGTTCGAAACCCAAACTGCTCTTTCGGTATTGTGTTGTTTTTGTTCGCCACATCTTGAAGGCGATTGAGGATGATTGTTTTTGCAATTTTTCCCAAGCATGAAAGGAGACTGATGGATCTGTACCTTTGCGGTAACTGAGGCGCTTTTCCCAGCTTATGAATGAGGATTTTATTTGCTTGTTTCCATCGGGTTGGAAAATAGTTTAGTCTGAGTATTGCATTTATGATTGCTATCAAATGCATGACAGCTTTGTGCGGAAGGGCCTTGATTGTTTTGTTGTTAATTTCATCTGGGCCAGGGGCTTTTTTGTTGTTAAGCTTCCTAATGATTGAGTAGACCTCTTTAGGCGAGGTGGGACAGATATTTTCACGGTTGTTAGGCTGCTGGAGCGCAGTACGGACTCGACGGTGAATTTTCTCTATGAAGACCAAATCCGCATGCGCATAATTAGGACTGCACTGAAGTTGAAGAATTTCAGCGAGAGTTTCTGCCTTTTCATCGTCCCTATAAACTATACCTCTTTCTCCGTGAATGGAGTGGATATTGGAACGGTCCGTACGAATAGCCTTTGCCAACTTCCACGAGGAGTTATCTTCAGTTTTCAGGGAAAAAAGTTTTCCTTCCCATTGTTGATTTCTGTGATCTTTTAGTGCATAGCGAAGTAGTTTGATGCTCTGTTCAGCTCTTGGCGATCTTGAGGAGATAGCGTGTTATGAAAGCGACGTCTGATTTTATTTTTGTTTCTGATTAGAGCAAGGATTTCTTCTGGAAGTAGGATTACTTGAGCTGGAGTGGAAATAGAAGAGGCTGCAGTTAAGCTGGTTTGAATTTTGTTTTCCAGGTTGTTGACTGCTGCATCAATTTCTTCACAGGTGGGGATATTCGGCACTGAATCCATGATAGTGTTGATTGTAGCCTTGAATTTTGTGAAATTAGTAAATGACTGACTGGGAATAAGTTCCGGATCCTCTCCCAGTTTTAGAAGTACTGGGTTGTGGTCCGAACTGAGATCGTTAACTACTTGCAGCTGGAATTGATGAGATGTGTTTTTGAATATGGCTATATCTAATACATCGGGCCTGCCATGTGTTCCATAGTGTGTTGGTTCAATCGGGCCTGCGATGATAACATTTCTCAGCTTAGCAAAATTGTGAAGGATTTTTCCGTTGTAATTGGCATATCTGCTATTCCATCAGGGATGTTTTGAGTTTAGATCACCTGCTACTATTGTTGCTTCCGTAGTGTCAAGCAGCTGAGAATGATCAGAGGATAGCAGAGTTCTGCCTGGACGGTTATAAACGGAATATATTTTTAAGATGCCTGCATTAATGGTGTAAATTTCTATGCCAGTTTTTTCCAGATTAGTTGTAGGAATCTTTTTTTATCTTATTGTAACGGATGTTTTTCTTGATAAAGATTGCAGTACCTCCGCCTCTGGCATTAGGTCTATCATTTCTAACTAAAGAGTAATTTCTTAGCTTGGGATTATCACAGGGGCGCAGTGGGTCTCATTAACTAACAGGATATCAATTTTGTAGTAGGCAACAAATTCTTGGATTTCTAGAATGTTGTTGCTGAGTCCATTTGCATTCCAGTATGCGACCTGTATGGAATTTATTGTGATAGCCGGATTATCCATTAATCAACGAGAATATGACTTGGGTATTTTTAAGAAATCTGTTTGTGTCAGCCTGGTTTGGATTTGATTTGCTAAAAGCTGATAGCATTTCTCCCAAAGTGGCAGCAAGCATTGCAGCAGAGGTTTGGCTGCTTGGTATGGTTTCTGCCGATTTGTTGCGTGAGGAAACTACAGAGGCATACGATTTATCAGGTGTAATAGCCTGCACTTTAATTTCTGATTCAAGTTGTGTGACTCGCTTCTGAGTGGACGGGGCCATGCCTCCTTAGTCCTTGTCAGGTTAGATGGGTGGAGTGAACAGCCCTTGTAGTTAGCTGGATGTGGGCCGTCACAGTTGGCACACTTAGCAGGAGTGGTTCTTGGCTTGGTACATGTATGCGAGGGATGATTCCGCACTTTACGCATTTGTATTCCGCCCTACAAAACTTCTGCGCATGACCATACTTTTGACAGCGATGGCATTGTCTGGTGGATGTCTTCCTTCTGAGGGATTTAGTCTTGATAACCAAATTACAGACAGTCTTAAGGTCATAAATCTCTCGTTGGTCTTTACTGATCTCCACCAAGACCAGAGGCATGGGCCGCTTATCCGCACTGTACATGAGTGATATTTTTATTGGTATTAATCCTTGCGATTTGAGATCAGTGGCTATTTCTTCAGATGGTATTGTTTCTATCAAACCTCTGATGACCACCTTGAGATATTTTTCGCTTTTAAGCTGACAAGTGTGATATGGGACTTTCAATTCATCTAAATGTCTGGTGAGCAGACGGTAGTCCGATGCACCTTCAGGCTAAAAATCCGGACTCCTTCATCGGTGTTCTTTGCTTAATTGAATTTGATATTGTTGTTTTTCATCAACTCAGTGATTGATGACCATTTTTCTTTGGATCGTAAGATCACTGGTGGAATTCTCTCTTTAGGCTGTGTTACTGTATCCGTCTCTATTACTCTTTCAGTTTGCGCTGTAGTGTCCATTGGTATTGCTCTCTCTGAGGTCTGAGGCAGCATTTCAGTTTCTTCAGCTAGAGACCTTCTTTCGCTTCTTCCTACTGACTACTTGAAAGTCGTCATTATCCTCTAGTGTGTGAATATCAGCTGATGTGGTATTTTCTTTGCTGGAATCTTGAAGAGGGTCAGGGGATTGGCAGTTCTCTGATTTAACCTCTTCTATTTGGTGGATTGCTACTTTTCCTGGCCATTTCCTTTGCAGCAGGCCTCCTACATGTTTGAAGATTACCAATAGCTGCTTGAAGTCGAGCTCATCATATGGAGAGTCCATAATTTGGCCTAAGAAAAAATAGCGGTTTCTCGGTTTTCCCGAGTGGTTGAAGAGTGATCCTATAGACTTTGAGAGTCCACTAACTAATCCCATAGACAGCTTAGAGTAAGCGTCTACCAGCAAAAAGTTAGTGTATTATCGGTGACTATCCTAAAAACAAGGAAAAAGGAGTTTCGGGAACTTACTTGGACACAGGCAGAGACCTACGTCCCTAAAATACCATTCAACCACCACTGGTCCTCATTGCGGGTGGGGCCTGCCCTGCCATTAGACCTCTGCATATTTCATACAGAGGGGGAGATAGTAGGTCTCGAACTGTGTTAGTTCCATTGCAATGCGAGCTTCCCGAAACACCTTGTATAAAATTCAACTAGGCAGAGTCTAAAGGAATACATCCGATCACGACTAGAAAAACTCGAGATCCATCGCTAATACTAATAACCATTAACATTAACATTACTGACAGGATGGGTGAAGCACTAGTGCTTTTCATATTCCCCTTTATCTGTAATGAGAGTTGTTTGGGAATGGAAGGTTTGTGAGCAGTTAAGCTCGCCCTCTGAGGGCAGTTGTGTTAGCCATATTTAAAGGTAAAGCCGTCTCTAAAAATTCGGACGATCCCTAGGCCACTCAATCGTGGGCGAAAGATTGTCCATCTCAGCGTTGGCTCCACTCAGTGATTGCCTTCCACCCACCACCACCGAGCAGAACCGCTCATATTCCGAAGAAAAGCATTCATTCACCGACAAAGCCCCTCACTGGGCCGTGTCGGAGAACGCTTTTCCCGGAGACTCAAATTGCTCCCTTAAGGCAAAAACCTTAAGAGAGCAAACTCAAACTCTCGAATCTCTGCGCCCCAGGGGGTAACAGCAACAGCCGAGCCTCAGTTAAACTTCATTGGTACAGCATTGCCATCCATTACCTTCCAAGGATATTTAGCTATGATCAGTTGAGAGAAGAATAGCCTTCGGTCAATACTAATAAGCATGCTAATAATGAATTTATAAATAAACATTCATATTAAAAAAAGGTGTACTTTGAAAACCTCCTATATCTTCAAAATTTTGAATATTACTGATTTTTTTTTAAATATGCATTTAAATTATATTTTTTGTTTGTATTCTAGAATAAGCGCTGCTAATTCTATAGCATTTACCCTCCAAGGATATTTAGCTATGATCAATTGAGAGAAGAATAGCCTTCAGTCAATACTAATAAGCATGCTAATAATAAATTTATAAATAAACATTCATATTAAAAAAAGGTGTACTTTGAAAACTTCCTATATCTTCAAAATTTTGAATGTTACTGATTTTTTTTTTAAATATGCATTTAAATTATATTTTTTTGTTTTGTATTCTAGAATAAGCGCTGCTAATTCTATAGCAGTTATATGCTGTTTGGCTGAGTGGTTATCGTATTCGCTCTTCAACCAACAACAGCTGGTATCGAATACCATGTGGATGTTTTGTGAAGGATTGTCTAACCGTCAGCCCACTACTAATGCACTATAGGTTTCTAAATTCTCTTGCGTAAGATTCAAATTTAAAATATACTACGTTTTTAACAATATTTTTCTAGTATTAGTTTTTCGACCTATTTTGTGTAGAGTTAGCATAAAAAAATTTAAAAAGTCGTCGGCTTCTTTGTTTACCTATTATTTATTTGAAAAACATAAACATGCGCTTCTTTAATCTACTTTTTCACTCAATTTTGTTTATTCTGTTTCATACTTCAAATAAATAGGAACCATTCCCAAGTTGATAATTAAAGTTCTTTATCAAATTATATTGAAAGACATGTACTTAAAATTGTTTAAATATCAGAACGGAACGCTTGATCACCTGACCTCGCTTTAAATGTTAGATCAAGTTGAAAATAATGTATTTTATTATTATTATTTTTTTTTTTTTTTTTTTTTTTGTGGCGAAAGTCATTTTTCATTTTACAAACATTCATCCCGCCGTTATTCATTGTGAATATATTTGTTCTGTTGCAAGTCCATCACTTGCAATCAAAGCAGCGTAAAGGGAAAAAGAAAAGTAGTTCCAAAAATAACGTAGAAGCTTCTTTATGCTAGAACATGTTCTATTGAGAACGGTGAGGCTTATTTCCAGATTCACAAACAGAAATTGTGCAAAGTTAATAGAAATAATGAAGTATCATTTGCGTTTTTTTGGGGAAGGACGGTAAGCAAAAAAATGCAATAAATCACGCGTGCATTTCGTCAGTGGCATAACATTCCCTGTGTTGCTTATACTCGGAAATAATAAATGAATATAACGATTCTTTTGATGTTGCAATATATTATATCAAACAAATTCTTACAAAATCTAGTTTGTATTTGTCTGTTTAGAAGAAATTTAACATGGTTACGGGTAACCATGTTAAAAACATGGTAACATTTTCTTGCGTCGATTCATCGGTAAACTGAGTTACACACGATAATTCAGTCTGTTTTGTTCATCTTGTATAATCAGTTCTTTATATGCTTTGTTTTACAGAGAGCATTAAAACAGTACGCAGAGAACAGTTTTATGCTGTGTTTTAATTAAGGCTACTTAAAAAGTCCAGCAGGCTAATGGAATATAGATAAGTTTAGATTTTCTAAAATTAATAGATATAAAAATATATTACTTATTACAAAAGAGAGGGAGAAAATAAAGCTAGTCTCGAAATCGTTTGTTAGTTATTGCAATAAAAACTTGTCAACCTAGGCAAGTACCTAATTTGCTAATTCCTAGAATCCTCTAACCAAGATAAAAATAAATAAATTTTATTAAAGTATCGTGGAAGATTTTATTTCTCTCATAGTGGAGTCATTGACTTATAATAAAATTTATTGCTTTAGTTTGTACTCAATTAAGTTACATAATACACACAAACAGAAAAATCCAACTGGATTATTCGCTGAAAAAAAAGCAGGTAATATGAAAACGTCTCCGAATAGCTACTTAACAAACTATGAAGTGTTTTTTTTTCATTCACTTGTTTAAATAGAAGAGAAAAACTCTTAAAATATCTCAGTACTCCAGTAATGCAACACTTCTAGTGCACATGCTTACCCAAAGATTAAATTCAATCCTTATAAGGACTGGCTTAAAGGGGCGAAGCAAGAATGCTTTTCATCTTCCCCGTTATCTGTAGAGGACAGTGTAGGGATAAGGTGTTATTGAGCTATTAAAGTTCTGATCATGGCAGGAGGGTAACAGCAATAGCCGAGCCTCGGTTAGAACTTCATTAGCTACAGCATTGCCATCCATTACCCTCCAACGGTATTAATCTTAATCACCGCATCTCACGGTCGATTAACTTCTCGCCCTCATTCTCCTGAACCTGCATCAACTTTCAACTTTCAGCTTTACTGACATAGGGGTAAAGCAAAAGCTTTTCATATTCCCAGCTATCTTGAGAGAAACTGTGAGTGGAGAAAGTTTATGAGCTAATTGCTCGCCCTGAGTGGGCTAGGAGATTAGTCCTCAGTGTTGAAGTTTAGGATGGCTTGAGGTCTTTTATGTTTGAAATAATCCATTGCGTCATAATCTGCAGCCAGTTGGATCAGTTTGTTAGGGTGCACAGATGCTTTTGAGAAGAATTTGATTCCTATAGTCTGCATGAAAGTATAAATATAGGGGACCTCCGTGTCCCGGTGCAGCTGGACAGTTCGGATGAACCATGGGGCGCCCAGGATCATTCTGAGACATTTATTCTGGATGCGTTGCAATTTGAGAATATTAGAATTTGAAGTATGACTCCAGGCCGGTGAAGCATAGGTAAGTATTGGACGAATCATCAGTTTGTACATGAGAAGTTTGATTCTGGTGCTCAGCTTACTGTTTCTGTTAATTAGCGGATAGAGCTGGGCTATGGATTTTGATGTGTTTGCACAGAGAGTCTTGATATGGGAGCTGAAAGTCAATTTTCTGTCCAGTGTTACACCAAGATATTTGATCTCGGTTTACCACGGAATTTTAGTGTTGAAAAGGAGAATATCTTCTTTAGGAAGCACTGATCTTCTAGAGAATAGGACGGCTACGCTCTTCAGCGGATTCAATTGGAGTCGCCATTTGGAGAAATACTGTTCGATTAGCAGTTGGTTTTCTTGTAGTTTCTTGATGGCTAGATGAGGCTTTAAAGATCTGGCTAATATCGCTGTATCGTCAGCCTATAGGGCTTTAATTGAAGATAATGGGTTGTGTGGTATATCATACAAGTATAAGGAGAATAGGATTGGTGCTAGTAGGGATCCTTGTGGAACTCCAGCTAAGATGCGTTTTTGTGTCGAGACTACCCTACACATCCTGACTTGCATGCGCCTATCGTAGAGGTATGTCTTTACGTGAATGATTCCGATTGGTACACCAGATGATATCAGTTTGTATAGCAAACCATAATGCCAAACCTTGTCAAATACACTGGCTATGTCAAGGAAAACAGCCCCAGTGCATTGACGCCAGTTAAAACCCGTGATGATGTTTTCCACCAATCTGTATATATGCGATTGTCGGAAGCCAAACTGTTCCTGAGGCAGGATATTTAATCGGAGTACTGAATCTTGAAGTCTGGTAAGAATTACCTTCTCAGCAAATTTGGCGAGATTTGAGATGAGGCTGATTGGTCTGTAATTTTGAAGCAATCTGGGATCTTTACCAGGTTTATGTATCGGTATTATGTCCGCCAGTTTCCAGTATGAAGGGAAATATTTGTAGTGAAGGATGGAGTTAATTATATTTGTGAGATGGACAATAGCTCTACGTGGGAGAAGCTTTATGACTTTGTTAGAGATACCATCAGGTCCAGGAGCCTTTTTGTTCTTAAACTTCTTAATAATAGCATATATTTAAGCAGGTGAGGTGAGTGCAATTTTAGTGGAATATGTGAGAGCAGAATTGAGTGAATATCTGACATTACGGTGGATCTTGTATATATGGTTAAAATCGAGGTGATCGTATGTAGGTTTAGATTGTTTTTCAAGATGATTTACTATTGCTTCTGCTTCATCAGCATCAGTGTGGATGAGACCTGAATCTGTTTGGAGGACATAGGGGTTTATTTCTGTTTTTATTTTAGAACCTGGAGCCTTATCCTTATAAGGACTGGCTTAAAGGGGCGAAGCAAGAATGCTTTTCATCTTCCCCGTTATCTGTAGAGGACAGTGTAGGGATAAGGTGTTATTGAGCTATTAAAGCTCTGATCATGGCAGGAGGGTAACAGCAATAGCCGAGCCTCAGTTAGAACTTCATTAGCTACAGCATTGCCATCCATTACCCTCCAAGGGTATTGGATTGAATGAATCAATCACCGACTATGTAAGTAAAGGTGAAATCTCAAAAATACGGACGATCTCTAGGCCACTCCATAGTGGGCGAAAGACCGTCCTAATCTCAGCGTTGGTTCCACTCAGTGACGGGCTCCCCGACCACTGAGCAGAACCGCTCAAATTCCGAGGAAAATAATTCACCGACAAAGCCCCTCAGCGGGCCGTGCCGGAGAACACCTTCCCCGGAGACTCAAAGTGCTCCCTTAAGGCAAAAACCCCAAGAGAGCGAACTCAAAAACTCATCGCCCAAGTGGGTAAGAGCAACAGCCGAACCTCAGTTAAACTTCATTGGTACAGCTTTGCGTTGCTATCCATCACCCCCAAGGGCATTAATGAATCAATCACCGCATCTCACGGTCGATTGATTCTCGATCTAGAACCTGGAGCACTGCCAAAACAGTATATTTAACAATACGTTATGTAAAAAAGAAAAAAGTGTTTTATTATATTTCACAAAAATTTTCTTTATTCCATTTAAACATTTATAAATCTTCTCAAATGTTATAAATAATTTCATATACAGATATATTTTAAATTAATATTTTAAAATTAATTAAAGAAACTTGCGTCATTAAATGAATCGTATTTTATTGTTCGTTTGATTACAGTTTGATTTCACTTCTGGAAACACTGACTGCAATTTAATTTACCACGAATTTTTACGTCGAGTTTTTCAGATCCGTAACCTACTGATCGTTTTAAGATTGAGTTTCAGCTAGTACGTTTTAGTCTAAAACAGTGTATGCTTACCTCAAACAAAAAATATGCAAATATAAAGTTTGACAAAGAAACAAAAGACATACATTTACAATAACCAACCAAAAGAAATTAAATCTTGCATTCGGTTAACATTCTTTGAAATTCAGTAAACAATAGGAAATATCGTCACTTTCTTCTAAAAGGTCACATGCATTTTTCTGAAATTCTAAATTCTGTTTCGGAAATTAAAAATATATGTATCGCTGCCAAAAATAAAAATAATATAATATAATAAAAATTTCAAAAACTGAAGGTAATTCAATGTCTTATAAATTTCTTATGTCATAAAAGGTGACTTAAGAAATACAAACAACTGCACCATCTCGTGTTCCTAATCCTAACTAGTATTACTGTGTGATCTTCAGTCGATTTTATGAAAGAAGCGGAATAAAAAACTATTTTTCTTCTTGAAGTAAAAATTCTAATTATCTGCATCAAAGATTGATTAAACTGAAAACCGCAGGCCAAAATAAATAATAAAATAAAATATATATAAAAAAAACACAAGAAAAAGGTTCTCTAGTTGGTGACTAGAATCGAACGGACTTGTAATGTAACAAAAGTTAAGATATTGAATAGAATGTTATTTACTATAAGAATTTTAGTAAGTTATTTGGTGATTTAATTTTCAAATAAGCTACATACTGATATATTAATAGTATAGAATATTAACAAAGTATCATACCTCAGTAAATTATTTGCACCGCTTGCGTAGCTCTGCAAACCAAAAAAAAAAAAAAAAAAATCTTCATAGGTTAGTGTTCAGTCGTCAATTGGACGACTGAACACGAACCATTTTTAGGGTTTTTAAGGCCAGCGCTAAAGAATGGAAATATCAACAATTTGAGATCAATCTCTGAACAAAAATGTTGTAAGTAAATAATTCCGAGCGAGTGCTGGGCATTAATTACCAATATTAGTTTTTGCGAATGTTTGGTTATAATGACAAACTACAAACATTTTGCTTTATTCTGGACTCGAGTACTTGGTGAAAGAATCTTTTTTTCGTTATAATTCTTTTTTTTTTATTAGCGAAATGATTTCCAGTTAAAATAAATTGTTTTTTCGCTATAATCATCATCATCATCATAATAATAATAATAAGTAAAAATAATAATAATTACTCCGAGGTTTGATTTGAATTTAATGAAATTGGGATGTTTATTACCGCTATGAAAAATTCTCCAAATGTGTGAATACTGACTATTTTAAGATAAAAATTAAGAAGGAAAAAAAAAAACGTTTAAGCTGCAATATCAAAAATCTTTCTAAATTCAAATACTATGATAATGAGGTTTTTGCTATACAAAATGAATATTAAAAAGACATTTTTTTTTTATTATTAGCGATGAAAATTTCCTTATATATTGATATTATTTGTAGAAATAATTTTCCCCTAATTTTGTCATTAAGAGGGTGTGCTGAAAAGTTGTGATAATCACCATGAAGGAATGGAGGTAGAACCCTGTAACCTACACATTATTCTACATCAGTAATCAGCAAACCTTTTAGACCATTGACCCCTTCATGGAATCCTTGATCCCTCATCGACCCCCATCATGTTAAATAAATGAATAAATGTTATCAATAATATATTTCTCAATTTAAAAATAATAATTCCTGCACCCTTTTATTTCATTACTGCTTCTCGATAAAAAATAATTAAAGAAATTTAAAGAAAATACTTAAATAAATGTATAAAGAACATTAAAAATGTACTTACATTTTACTGATTTCCTTGGAATGGTTAATGAGAAGGATGTGTTGGATGAAAAGTTGCATGTTTATTAGGTGTTACTCAAAATCGTTTTAGGTGTTTATTGACCCCTAGACCTTTATCGACCCCTTGGATAGTCACATCGACCACTTTGCCGACACCTGTTCTACATATTCCCCACGAAGTGTTATACATTTGTTATAACGCTGCTTAATCATTTGCAATCCTCTGAGGAAAAAAAAAAGTCTTTCCCTTGTTGCACAAACCATTCCTCACTGTAGAAATAGGACTTCATCATTGGTAAATTTGTTCCTTTCAAGCGTTTATTTAGATTTTGGAATACATAATTGTTCAGATGAGGCCAGGTGCGACGAATACGGTAGGTGAGGCAGACATTGAAAGCCCAAGTAGTGTATCGTTTGTTGGGTTTCATGAGCAGTGTGAGCAGGTGCTGATGTCTTGCAAAAGAAAAACAACACTCCTCTGCTCAATTTCCCCTGGCATTTTTCCTTCAGTACCTCCTTCAATTTCTTCAGAGCTGTTGAATAAACTGCTGCTGTAACAGTTTCACCTTTTTCAGGTATCGGTAAGGATTATCCCATCCATATTTCAAAAAAACAATGGCAAGAACCCTCCTTGCTGACTTTTGCGTTCGGAAATTCTTTAGCCGTGAAGAACCACTTCATTGACTGATTTCTCAAAATTAAACAAATCCCTTGAGATGACAGCACACGCTCTCCCTTTTGGTCAGCATTCAAACATTTGGGGGACCCACTTCGCTGAGAGCTTCTGCATGTCCAGATGTTGGTGGATAATGACCGCAACTCATTCCCTGTATATCCCTAGAGTCTTTGCAATGTTTTTGGCTGGTATTCGTCTATCATCAACGATCATCGATGTGACTGTTGTGGAAGGTCTTCCTGACCTGGTGGCATCTGTTTTCTCAGGATGCCGTTTTAAACTAGGCCACTCATCTAGCAACTGTTATATATGATGGGGCAGTACCCCTAAATCACACAAAGTTTGGTGAATTTCAGTTGCTGACTTTTCTTGTAGAATGAAAAAACTTGATGGCCTGCGCCTCTTGTGTCTTCGAATTTCTTCAAAACCTTAGACATGTCTTCTTATATATCCTAAAAGAAGAAGAACAAATTATCACAATTTGATGAAACATGGGAGGTTAAATGGTTTAAGATATGTTCTTTCTTGTGGTAATATCAGTTACTTTAATATCATTTTTGTTCTAGATGTTTATATTAGAACTTTTTATCCCCTCGTAAATTCATCCAGTTGAACAGCAAATTTTAAACAGCTATCCTGAATATCCTGAAAATGTTATTCTCACTTCAAATAGTTTTTCACCAATGAAACAAAATTCTAATGGGAGAAAGACTTGTTAAGCACTCTTCAACCTAAGGTTAAAATAAATAATTTATTGCCTTAAAACATATAAATTAGCTCCTTTCTTGTGGCTCTAGAGTCCCAACTGAGCCTTGGCCTCCTGGATTTGTTGCCTTCATTCCTGCTTTTCCAAAATCTTAATTATCTAGTTTGGAACATTGTAATACAACGTCGCTATTTATCCATCTTGTTTTTAGTTTCCCTTTTGGTCTTTTAACAAAACATTTACTATTTATAGTCTTCTCAGATATACTTTTTCTTGCTAAAAACATGCCCTGCCCACTGTAACTTTTTTGAACTTGATTAAATTAGATATTGTAAATTATTTAAAGAGTTGGCATAGCTCATGTCTCTATCCTATCATCCAGAGACCAGTATCATCCCCCGACCAAATATTTTTCTAATGATTATTCTTTCCGGTACTAAAATCAAATCTTCCTTTCTCGCCAACATCCAGGTTTCACATCCGTAGGTAACAATGGTAGAATTATCAATTAATTTTTATATTTGTATTTTAGTTTTCCAATGAATATCTTTTCGCCTGAATGCACATGAGAGATAATAAAAGACCCCACTGTTCTTTATTCAGTTCTGCGTTTCAACTACCTCATTTAGTTAGCTTGTAATTATTACTCTAAATAAATAAACGGTTCCATGTTCTCTATTTCAAGATTCCCAATTGTATCAGCTAACTGATTCTGTATTAATCATGATTTTGGTTTTTGTGTGGATTAATTTTAACTCTATCTCGTGTGCTAATTTATCTAATTCCAAATATGTTTCTTCTGTTTTCCGTTTGGCTCTTGGCATGATGTTATTGTCATCTGCATTTGTCACAATTCGCACTGATTTATTTATTAGAATTCCTTTTAGTATCTACTAACTATCAAATAATATATTCCAGAGCTAAGTGGAAAAAAGCATTGAATCTAGACTCTCTCCTTGTTTTAATCCTTCATTTTTTGGAAATGGAGCTGTTAAATAATTTTGTATTTTAATATTCATAGTTAATATTATAAATCTTTCTAGCTATTCCAAAGGGTATCATAATCTTATATAATTCTTTAATACTATTATATGATTTGAGAATAAGCTCTGATGAATTTTATATCAAATATCGAAAATTTCTCTAATAATTGTTTAACCATATTTATCTGATCGGGTGTAGTTTACCCTTTCTGAAATCTGATTGGTAGACAGCAATTATCTTCTCCATAAATTCAGAGGATTGTCGATATTTCTTTTGTTTCCATGAGAACTGTGTGATATCTATGACAAATGTGAGTTGTTTAAAGTGTAGAACAATGATACTCGCTTAAATATCCCAAGTATGCCAAATGTTAATTCAATCTACGAAATATCAATATCAGATTTAGCCAAGTTCTTCCAATAAAAATTATTCAATTGAAGTAAAAATTGAATAATAATAAAAAAAAACGTAGATATCTTTTTGTATGTATGCATGTATCTTAAATCCCAAATTGTATTACATTTCACTTAACTGGAGAAGAGTTATTGCAATATATAACTTCGATCTTTTGCCCCTATAAATTGGAAAAGGAACCACTTTTTTTGGACAAGATTCTAAATCTAGAATCTTAAATAAAATGCAGCTGGAGTGACAGATGTGTTCGTTTTTTCACAAATATAAAACGAATGCAATGAATCTAATAAGTCGGTAAGAATTTGACGTGTGAGTGTAAGAAGAAGAAAAAGGAGAGAGAGGGAGAGAGAGAGAGAGAGAGACTAAAAAAAACGTAAAATAACTTTGTGTCATTTATGAACGAATAGAATAATATAATTTAGTGACGAGAAATAAAATGATTTCAAGCTAAAGCTCGCAGCCATTGCAAAAGTTGGCGGAGTGAAGGCACAAAGCTTCAAACCTTTAAAGTTCGATGATCCGCTGGAAAAATCATGGCTACTGTTTTGGGAGATAGAGAGTTTTATTCCGGTGGAGTTTATGGCTCATAAAAACCACAGCCTCGAGTAATGGATGAATTTCCATAATAACATCGCTGCGTCTAGCCATCAAGATAAAACTTCGTGGAAAATTGACAGGGTGGGCGCGTTTTCTTCACAGAAATATTTAGGTTTACTTCTGAATAACAACGGAACTATCTTTCGTGTAATGCTGATCTTGTTCGTAGTGATGTCTACTTATTGGAACATTAGAAGAATGCTATTCAAATAACAGCAGAGGTGCTATAAATGAATTAATTTCGTTCAGCTGAAGAGAAACTACAACACTTAAAAATATATTTAAAAAAGAATCAAAGATGAGCAAGTAAAATATAATTCATAATCCGCAGATTTTTTGTGTTTGAGCATTCTATTTTCAAATAAATTTTAAAACTGTGGAGCACGTGCAACAATAAACTTTGCAAGGTAGAAAAAGAAATGCAGCCGATAAAAGTCAAAAAGTGAACGTTGGAGGCTCCATTACATTATGATAATATGAAATGCATTCAACCTCCGAAATTCTTAAAATAAAATTACGTCCTATGTTTTAGTTTAAAGGTTTAAATAACTTTTCTGTAGTATGTAGTTATAACGTACACCATATTCCAACATCTAAGAGTTTTCAACCGTTTTACGATATATTAATATTCAGCAACTACAGAACCTAAAAACCACTTTTATTTTTTCTACTAGTTTAATATTTTTTTTAAAAAAAGCTAAAGCTTTCGTAAAATTACAATTATGGATTATTCGAAAACATATCGACAGCAATATTGCATTAATATTTAGCATCATAATCCAGTAGATCTATGTACATTGCATACATATTAATTACTATTATGCACTAGATTATTCTGTTTAGAGCTATTGACTATTGACGTTAATGGCTTTAGGGGTGAAGCAAGATGGTTTTCATATTCCTCGCTATCTGTTCCGGCTACAGTGAGGGTAAAATTTTATGAGATGTTTGCTCGTCTTGGATGGGCAAGGACATTATGCATCGCTACAGGAAGTTAAAATGGCTTGTGGTCTTTTATGTTTGAATATATCCGTTGTCTCGCAGGCTACAGCTTGCTGAACCAGATCGTTGGGGTGTATGGACGTTTTTAGGAAAAACTTTGTTGCTAAAGATTGTAGGAAAGAGAAGAGATAAGGAATATTTGTATCTCGATGAAGTTGATTGTTTCTGATGAACCATCGGGCGTTTAGAATCATTCGCAAGCACTTGTTTTGTACACGTTGCAGCTTGAGAATGATGGTGTTGGAGGTATGGCTCCAGGCTGGAGAAGCATAGGTGACTATGGGACGAATCGTCAGCTGATATAAAAGCAATTTGATTCTGATGTTTAGCTTGCTGTTCCTGTTAATTAGTGGGTAAGTCTGGGCGATTTCTTTAGATGCCTTTGCACACGTAGTCTTGATCTGATGGTTAAAAGTTAATTATTTGTCGAGCACGACACCAAGGTATTTTGTTTCTGTCTGCCAGGAAAATTTAGTATTGAATAGTAAGACGTCTCCTGCTGGAGATATCGATCTTTTCGCGAAGAGAATGACTGAGCTTTTTTGGGGGATTCACTTGTAGTCTCCATTTGGAGAACCATTTCTCTAACTTTAGAAGTTTTCTTGAAGCTTTCTAGTAATGAGGTGTGGCCGGAGAGATCTGGCTAATAATGCTGTATCATCTGCATATAGTTCCATGATGGATGACATTGGTTGTGCGGAATGTCTGACATGTATATAGAGAACAGCAATGGAGCCAGTAAGGATCCCTGCGGTACACCAGCCACGATATGGAGCTGAGATGAGGTAGTACCATTGATCTTGACTTGCATGGTTCTGTTCTGTATATAGGATCTAACTGAGATACCGGCTGAGATAAGTTTATGTAGCAATCCGAAGTGCCATATTTTGTCAAATGCTTTGGACAGATCAAGAAAAACAGCTCCAATGTATTGACGCCAGTTGTAGATGGTGGTAATATATTCCACTATTTTGAGGATTTGCTGGGTAGTACTATGGTGTTGCCGAAAACCGAATTGCTCTTTAGTAAGGATGTTTAGTTCATTTACTGAGACTTGAAGTCGTGAGAGGATGACCTTCTCTGCAATCTTACCCAAGTTGGAGATGAGGATGATACGACGATAATTGTGAGGCAGGTGCGGATCCTTGCTGGCTTATGAATTAGGATTAGTTGTTTTAAGGATACTTGCGACATAAGACTGAATGATATAATCACGTAATCACAAGAAAGATATTTATTTAACCAAATATTTCGGTCTATTTCCAGACCGAAATATTTGGTTAAATAAATATCTTTCTTGTGATTACGTGATTATATCATTCAGAATTAGGATTATATCGGCCTGTTTCCAGGTGGGAGGAAAATAGTGAAACCTTAAGATTGCATTTATTATTATGGTCAGGTGCACTACAGTTTTTCGAGGGAGCAGCTTGATCACCCTATTTGTGATACCATCTGTACCAGGAGCTTTTTTTTTCTTTAAATTTTTAATAATATCACGTATTTCAGCAGGTGATGTGGGTGCAATATGGTCAGCACCGGTATCAGGAAGTTTTAATGATTGTCTGACCTGTCTGTGAATTTTATACAAGTGATCGAAGTCTAAGTTTTCATATGAAGGTTTGCACCGCTCTTCTAAATTTTTTGCTATGGCTTCTGCTTTTCCAACATCTGTGTGAACAGGGCCTTAGTCAGAAAGTATGGGGGGGGGGGGGGATCTGCCTTTGTTTCTGATATTTCTCATTAGTCCCCAGATAGAGTGATCAGTAGGTGAGATAGAGACTAACTTTTCTTCCCATAATTGGACTCTGTGAGCTTTGAGTGCATCTCTCACTGCCCCATTTAGTCTATTAAGAGCTGTTTTGTCTTGTGGCGCACGAGTGTTGTGAAATCTTTTCCTTGCTGTGTTTTTTTTTTCCTGATCAAGTTCATAATGTCTTCGGGCAAACGACCAGGGTTAGGGACAGATTTGTAGGAGGTGGTTGCCATTATAGCCGAGTTAATTTGTTGGGTGAGGCTTGTGACTGCAGTTTCGACATCTTCTTTAGTACTTATATGAGGAACAAGTCCAGTATAATCCCGGAGTACTTTTGACAATCTTTCCCACGATGGCGACAGGTATTCTTGTTTTCCCAGCTGTAGTAGAATTGGGTTCTGATCAGAGGACAACTCGTTCAACGATTTTAGGCTGTACTGAAGTTTAATATCTTGTAGGATAGCTATATCCAGGATATCAGCAGTGCCAAACATACTGAGATGAGTTGGTTCAGTGGGGCCTGCTACAACAGCATAGTTTGATCCTATGTAGTTGGAAAGAATGCAGCCATTCTTGTTGGTGGTTCTACAATTCTTGGCAGGGTGCTTGGAGTTTGTCTCCGGCAATAATGATGGACTCTCTGACGCCTATGATGGCATTTAGAGATCAGAATGCTGTAGAGTTTTTAAGGGTGGGTTGTAAGCTGAGTAGATTTTCAGTCTGCCAGCCGAGCTAGTGAATACTTCCTCGCCTGTGACCTCAAGGCTAGCGGTTGGAGGGTTGTTTACAGAATGGTGTTTGATATAATTTTTGATGAAGATGGCAGCGCCGCCCCTCTATAGTTTAACTTGTCGGTTCTATATAGGGGATAATCCCTTATTTTAGGACTGTCCGAGGGCCTTAGATGTGTCTCGCTTATTAGAATAACATCTGGTTGATATCTGTGGGTGAAATCTTGGAGCTCCAAAATTTTGTTTCTGAGGCCATTTGCATTCCATGCAACGATTTGAAGAGAGGCTGGTATAAGTTTATTTCTATTTAGTGGAGGTTGCTGAAGGGTTTGACAGGATGAAGTCTTGTAGCATGTTTGCTAGAGAGGCCGTAATAATAGCTGCCAGGTTTGTAGGTGCTGTTGACTGATTTTGTTCTGATGTTGACTTGTTTGTACGGGCCACATTAGCATAACTTATTGTTTGCCTTTGGCACCCTCTATCTTTGAAGGCCTCCGACTGTGGTACAGGGGCATCTGGTATTCTTACATTAGAGGAGGAGGACTGCTTAGCTGTCTCCAACCGTCTGTTCGTGCTGAGTACATCCCTTATAGTTGGCAGGATGAGGGCCACCGCAGTTACCACATTTAGCCGAGTGGTTTTCGGCTTTGTGCAGATATTGGTTGGGTGGCTATCCCCACATTTCAGGCATTTAAATTCAGCTTTACATAGTTTATGGGCGTGGCCAAACTTTTGGCACATGTGGCATTGCCCATCTGGAGTGGTTCTGGTGTCATGATGAGCCCGCAGATTGATCTTAAGTTGTAAATATTTTTGTGAATGTTATGTATCTCTGCAAGGACTAACGGCATGGTAGCCTTGTCAGATCTATACATTCTGTTGACTTTAATAGGAGGCAGATCCTGTAAGTTAAGATCAGCAGCTATCTTTTCTAGATCAATGTCTTCACAGACGCCACGGAGGACCACTTTTAATTTTTTTTTTCTGAACTGAGTAAGAAGGTATGGTACTGAATACCTCTGACGTCCATTTCCTTTGTTAATTTTCTGTAATCTGTCACCGTGGCGGGTTGTATCTTGATACCCTCATCCACATTTTTGGGCTTTGTGCATTAATTTGTAAACTGGACATTTGTAGATCTTAGAGCTGACCATCGGTGTTTTTCTCTTAGTATGATCGGAGGCACCTTTTCTTTGGGAGAAGCAGTGGAGTCCGAAACTTGATCGTCTTGTTCCATTTCTTTGTCTTTGGATGGTTGTTTTGCTCTTCTTGCGTGCGCGGACCACTTCAAAATCTGAGGGAGTGGAGATCACCGATTCTAACCGTTCCTCCATTTTAGCGGCGTCATCGCCTGTGACGCTTGCGTGGGGAAATGTGTCATAAAGTTCCAACTTTCCAGGACAAATGTTATTAAACAGCTCGCCTAGTCTGATGAATTCGCGATATACTTCCTCAAATATCGTCTCATCTATTTGTTTTTCCAGGTCTATCAAAGTGATGTGTCAGAAGCTGAAAAAAAAAACTCTTACCGTGCTGTTGTAGCCTGGCCGTCTTCTTCAAAACTCGGCTTTTTTTTGGATAAAAGCATGGCATAAAATGGTGAAGTCTTCAGAACTCATCTGCAACAAGTATCACTTACGAAAGTTCACAATTCATATCACCACAATCACAATTTCGACTACCGGGTTGAACTCCTCTGTTTAGATCTTCAACTTCAACTTTACTGACTCCAAGGGTGAAGCAAGATGCTTTTCATATTCCCTGCTGTCTGAATGGATACAGTGAAGAAAAAAAGTTTATGAGCAATATGCTCGCCCTGAGAGGGCAAGGGGATTATAGATCATTTCTTAAAATCAGGATGGCTTTATGTCTTTTGTGTTTGTACAGATCCGTTTCATCATAGTCAGCAGCTTGTTGCACCAGTGGATTGGGATCTGTAGATGTTTTTAGGAAAATACTTTGCTGCAAGAGACTGGAGGAAAGAGTATATATAGGGGATGTCTGTGTCCCGATGAACAACTCTGACAAATAATGGGGCATTCAGAATCATACGAAGGCACTCGCTGCAGCAATAATGATGGGCTCTGTAGCATCTAGGATGACATCCAGATCCGTGTGCAGTAGTGTTTTTTTTTTTTTTTTTGAGGTGGGTTGTATGCTGCATACATTCTCAGTCTGTCAGCCGAGCTAGTAAGAACCTCCACACCAGTAACCTCGAGGTTAGTGGTTGGGAGATTTGTTTACTGTATGGTGTTGGATATAAATTTTAATGAAGATTACAATGCCACCACCTCTGTAATTTGGCCTGTTAGTTCTGTAGAGGTGATATCCCCTAATTTTGGGGTTGTCCGATGGCCTCAGATGTGTCTCACTTATCAAAACAACGTCTGGCTGAAGTCTCTGAGTGAACTCTTGGAGCTCCATCATTTTGTGTTTGAGGCCATCGGCATTCCACATCACACTCTGTAAAGAATCTGGAGTTAGTTTATTCCTATTCATCAATAAGTGCTGAGAGAATTGATCAAGTTTCATACAGAAATCTTTTTTTAGCAGCTGGTGAAGGATTGGACCTGCTGAAATCCTGTAGCATATTTGCCAGCGAGGCAGTAAAGACAGTTGTCAGGTTTGATTGCGCTGCTGATTGATTCTGATTCTGTTCCTTCGTTGTCGTTTTGGAACGGGCCACGCCTGCATAGGTGCTTGCCTGCTGTTGGTAGTTTGTTCTCTTAGGAGCCTCAAACTGCAGCGGTGGGACTTCTGTCACATATTGTTGAACACTGTGAGACTGTGGTGCCAGATGTGTAGGTGTTCGTGAGCTGATAGAAGCAGGTGATTGTATGTTTGTTTCGGACAGTCAGTTGTTCGGGTGTTGAACACATCCTTTATAGTTAGCTGGGTGAGGGCCACCACAGTTTGCACAACTAGCCGGGTTGGTTTTTGGCTTTGTGCAGGTGTTAGCGGGGTGGCTCTTGGCACATTTCAGGCATTTATACTCTGCTTTGTAGAGTCTCTGAGCATGGCCAAATCTTTGACACCTTTGCACTTCCAGTTGAAGCTTTCTTCCATAGAGGCTGTGGGGTGATCCGGAGTCCACAGACTAATCTTAGGTCATAAATATTTTTATAAGCTAAATTTATGGATCTGCACTAAAACCAGAGGCAAAGGGGTTTTGTCTGCTCTAGTCATCCTACTGACCTTAATAGGTGGAAGATCCTGGTGGCGGAAGTCGGCCTCTATTTTATCTGTAGTTACATCCTCTTTAACACCTCGTAAGACCACCTTCAGATTCCTCTCCGAGCCAGAGAGAAAGTGTGGTATTGAGTATGGTTAATAATGCTATGGTCAGCTTTCTATAGTCCATTACGGTACCAGGCTGGATTTTGAGGCCATCATTCATGTTCTTAGCTGAGATATATTGTATTTGTAAGTTTGTCATAGTGGACCTTAAGCATGTCCATATTTTCTTTTCCCGGAGAACGATCGGTGACACCCTCTCTGGTGGAGTCCAAGGGATCGGAACTGGGAGTGTCTTCTTCCATACCGGAATCCATGGGTGGTTCTGCGTCGGTGGTTTTGCGCTTCTTGCTCGCACTGACCTCTTCAAAGTCTGGGGGAGTGGAAATCACCAAATCTAGCTTCTTCTCCCTCCTCAACTTCTCCTGGAAAGGAGTAGAAATTAAGGATGTTTTACACAGCTCTGTGATTTACATTCACAGCTCTGTTTAGATCTTATATCCTTATAAGGACTGGCTTAAAGGGGCGAAGCAAGAATGCTTTTCATCTTCCCCGTTATCTATAGAGGACAGTATAGGGATAAGGTGTTATTGAGCCCTTAAAGCTGTGATCATGGCAGCAGGGTAACAGCAATAGCTGAGCCTCAGTTAGAACTTCATTGGTTACAACATTGCCATCCATTACCCTCGAAGGGTATTAATCACCGCATCTCACGGTCGATTTGCATCTTTAAAGAGTCCTTATAGTCCTTATAAGGACTGGCTTAAAGGGCGAAGCAAGAATGCTTTTCATCTTCCCCGTTATCTGTAGAGGACAGTGTAGGGATAAGGTGTTATTGAGTAATTAAAGCTCTGATCATGGCAAAGGGGTAACAGCAATAGCCGAGCCTCAGTTAGAACTTCATTGGCTACAGCATTGCCATCCATTACCCTCCAAGGGTATTAATCACCGCATCTCACAGTCGATTACTTTCTTCAATTTCTCATGGTCCTTATAGTCCTTATAAGGACTGGCTTAAAGAGGCGAACCAAGTATGCTTTTCATCTTCCCTGTTATCTGCAGAGGACAGTGCAGGGATAAAGTGTTATTGAGCTATTAAAACTCTGATCATGGCAGGAGGGTAACAGCAATAGTCGAGCCTCATTTAGAACTTCATTGGCTACAGCATTGCCATTCATTGCCCTCCAAGGGTATTAATCACCGCATCTCACGGTCGATTCTTCACCTTTGTTTAGATCTGTGTAATGGAAGAGAATTTCATCATAAGGACTTATTAGGTTAGAATGGCGGGGGAGGCAGACTTTAGTTTTGAGAAGAAAACGAAATTAAAAGAAAATATTGACCAAAGATAAAGGAATAAAATTTTAGTGTTTTATTTATTTTATTGACATATTTTAATACGCTTTTGCTTATTTAACTGACTATTAGTTTGCTTTTTGAGGGAAGGAGCCATGATTGCGTTCCCTTCTATGAACCCGACATTAGACATTTTGCCGTATGAATACTTTTGATTTAAAACGAAGTTCGGTTTTAAATTCGAACAATAGTCCTTTTTCAACTGATATATTATGTCTTTTATGTCCATTTTGGTTTTTATATCAGGTCTCTTGAGGAAATATTCGTATTTTTGAAGTAATTTGTTCTGAGGAATCAGTGGCGCCATCTTCTGATAGACCACGTTCCAAAGTAAAATGTTTTGCGCGCAGAGAGAGAAAAAAATAAAACATAAATATTCTGTCTATATTTATTCGTGGGGCATTTTAGTAGCTTTCTGATTATTAAGGCTGGCATACCGTTCTCTAACTAAACAATGCGAAAGCCGGAAATTTGCCATTTTTGCAAAAGTCTATCAATTTACGAAGTATTTTCCGGCTATAAAATCAGTTCCAACCTTTCTTCGATAAATAATAATAATAATAATAATAATAATAAAGTGAAAAAGGAAGAAATATCCGGAAAGTATTCAAAATTATATCAAATATATCTAACTCATGTGTTTCTTTGTAATTTATTCTTAGAAGTTTTCAGGAAAGGGGGAAAAAGCCATTTCCCTAAATCCGACATAAAACTAGGTGTAGAAGAAAGGCAGCTGCAAAATAAATGACTTCATACATGTCAGAGACAATGCTCCCGAGAAAATAGCTTTCGCTGACAAAGCTATTCATGAAACTGGAATCCTGTAAAAGATTCTGATAGGTATAGATCATATTTTCAATAGCTAAAGAAAATTCTTTTTTTTTTCTTTCGAGAAATGGGGGGAAAAGGGGCAGATACAAATGCACAGTGTCAGTTGCGATTTGCAGTTTAAAATAAGGCTGGCTTAAAATCTGATTGTCTGCTCTCTAGACAACACGTCACTGATCGCTTAAATGTGTCATGTCCAAGATTTTTTCCTTTCTCGAAACTGCTCAAACCGTAGGAATACGAGTGTGAGCAGAGCTGTTGTTTCTGAATGTGTTTTATTCTAGGGAATGAATAATAGGTTTAAAAATGTTATTTTTTCACTGCATTAATTCTATAAAAGCTTATTCAAGAGTGGATGGTATCACTGATTCTTTTTGAAAGATTTCTAAAACGTATAACACTCGATAATATTAAATACGATTTCAAAATTAAAATGGCCTTTAACATGCAGCTTCTCTATATTAGATGAAAGAATCTTAAAGAAATTCCCAATGAACCTCCCCTCTTAGAGCGATTATATACTTGCGATTGATGATATACATGAATCTTAAACTGCTGTCTAGCGAATACTTTACCATTCGTATGTGCACTTGCAAGCATAAAAATGATCTCATTTACAAGTCTCTTGACGAGTGTTATTACTGCAACTGAAACCAGGATGAAGAAAACGTGAATAGAAAAAGGAAGAGTGGATTAACATAATTACACTTCATGAAAAATTCTCTAATTATTAATTTCATTTCACAAAATTACTCCATCACCCCCCCCCATGGTTATTCTTGTACTTGTTGAACGCAATTAGAAACGGCCAGATACCTCCCAATTCATTTACAGTATTGTATTCCCATATATCAGGCTTAATTACTGATGTTACGATAAGCAAACTAACTTCTCAAAATATTTAATTCCAAAAATAACGGTGAAGGTTCAGTGTGGCGTGTATGTAATCTTTTGATATGACGTCACTCTGACGTAATGTGAGGATCACATAAAAGTAAGGCCTTACATAAAAGTGTTTGATTTTACGTGTAACGAAGCTAGAAATACAAAATTAATGATTCTTCTGTAAGCAAACCTCTAAGCAGAGTTAGCACATGCTTAAGTTATATTATCCCCCCCCTTTTTTTTTTCAGAAATCTCCATCTGAATTTATTATTCTGCTTAATTATCAAATGAAAGTGAAAATTTTAATTTTAGATGTTAATTTTAAAATGCTTTTAACCAAGATTTGCTTATAATTAAATTAGCAGGTTATTTTTTGTTATTAATTTCCTGTTATTTTAACAAATTTTGGCGAATAGGCCATCATATGTTGGAAAAACACTGTAGTAATTTAGCCGACATAAATGAGACACCGCTCATAAAACATGTTCGGCGAATGATTAGGACATGATCACACCAATTACACTGTAATTGGTTCTTTTGTCGCATGGTGACAAAAGAACCAATTTTGTCGCGTGACTGTCTGCGGCAGTTTTATTACACACATTTTCATAATTTTAGGGAGTTAATTATAAAAAAACAGCAGAATTCAAAAGTTCAAAATAAAGCTTCATAGTTTTTACAAAGCAGGATTACCTGAACCAAGCTCCTCAATAACGAACATTAACTTTTATTAATTTCATTTTATTAATTTTAGATTAACTTATCTAAAATTAATAAAAGGTGAATGATAAGTTAATGTATTCACATTAACTTATCTAAAAGTGTATGTAAAACAGTTTTTTTTTTGTTGTTATTACAGTGCTAATATTGATAAAATTGTAATATAACGTTACAGATATTTTTCTTTTAAAAAATTCGCGATTTAACGTACTTTCGATTTAACGGACACCCCCTTAGCTCCTATTAGTCCGTTAAATCAAGGGTTTACTGTATCTGAAAACAGCAGACTACTACATGTTAAGCCAGTGTTTCTTAAACTTTTTTCGACTACGGAACACTTCACAAATCCTGAAATTTTGACGGAACACCTTGGTTATTTTGTAATGTATAAATTAATAGTTAATTGTTAATTTAGCTCATTTTTTATTATTAATCATTAAGTGATAATTAATTATTGATTATTAATTAATTAAACAATAATTAAAACATCATTAAATTAATTTGTGCCGAAAAATTAATTTAAAAATGACAAATTCCAGAACTTCTCGCGGAACACCTATTCACCTTCCGCGGAACACCGGTTAAGAACCATTGTGTTAAGCCTTTATATTTGTTTCAAATACCAAACGATCGCTTCTACGCATTAATGTTAAAAAATTATAGTGAAATTATTAAGTGAAATTTCAAAATATGACAGCATTTTGAAATTTAAATCAATTTTATAATTTTTTTATTTTATCTAGCATTATAATTAATATTTTATATTATAATATTCAGTTTATTAATTTTCTTAATATTTTGATCTCCTAAGAAATATTAAAGATAAAAATTTAACATCAAAAAAGAATTGAAATAATAGTAGTACAACAAATTTCAAAACAGTGCTTAATGATTTAATTAAAAAGATATCTCTGGTGAGAAGAAAGAGAAAACTATGATGGCAAAATACCGGAAGTATGTAAATTTATTTAGATTTCATTCGACGAATACGTAGTCGTATTCTTTGCCGTTTGATATTCATCAAAAATATTTCTGTCTTGAAGAATAAATCCATATATTAATAACTTCCTGATTTCTTTATCGTTTCATGAATATCCATTAGCGTTTTTCTTGATCGCATTTTTTTTATCTGTAATTTTCAGTTTTTATTAACCGATATTAATCAGAGACAAAACGGTTGCTCAGATATTTCTTTCCTATCTCTCCCCCCCCCTTCCTACAAATACATCACCTTATAAATTCCAAAAATTTCATTATTTTCAACAACGCAAAAGATCCCAGAAATAAATCAATTTTCTTTCTTTCATATACACTTGCATGCGCTTCACGTGGAGCAATACGAAGAAAATGCAAATCTATGTCTGAAAGAATGGGAAGTTCATCGTTAGTAAAATCTGACTGATTATACGAAGCAATAAACGATTATAATTTGTGATCCAATGTACCTTTTACATATTCTTGATAAAGCGTATTTATTTTACCATACAGAATTTAATTTTTTTTTTGTGTTGTTCCTTATGGTAATACATATGGTTAATTAATTTAAATATAGAATTATATATAATATTATTGAAATAGGGCTGGTGAACTGTCATATTCTATTATTTTGTAAATTTTTTCCTACCGATCTCAGGTTTCTATTAAACATTTCTCTTCTGTGTTTTAATTAAATTCAGCATTAAAAGATATGTTTTTTTTTTTGTTGTTGTTGTTGTTGTTTTAAACCGAAAATTCCATTTAGGCGTTATACTGAAGACTGGAATTGGTCCTGTTTTCAGCAGATCTCACTGCCTATTGCTCCCCACATTGTGTGTGTGTGTGTGTGTGAGTAATCTAAAAAATTATATTTTTAATGTATTTTCTACTTAGAAAGGTTGTAAAGTTATAGTACATTAGTAGTGTAGGGTAGAAAAATCTAGAAACTTTTCCCCAGTAAATGAATAACTACAGTATTATTACTAATTGCATCAGCAGCTTACATTGTGCAATTACACTGCCGGTATATTATTTATTTGTTTATATGCGATATTTTAAGCTAATTAAGAAGTTAAAAAAAAGAGTAGAAATAACACATTTTAATATGTTTACTGCCGTCATAAAAAACACCTTTAAGTCAATTAGTTTCTTGTTTGTTTAAACTAAAGCAGCAATTAAGGAAAGTTAAATCTCAGCATTGTTGTTTTATGTTTTTATCCGAAGCAATTATTCAACCTGGGTTTTTTTTTTTCACACTAAAAAAAAAAGCACTTAAGATTAATGAAAGTAAATTTATGTGAATTATTTTCAAAAAACAATGACTTATAAATGAATGAATTAAATTTAATTAATTTAACTTAATTATTTTGGTTGGTTAAACATCTGTGCATGTAGTAGTGGTTTCAAGTAATATTTTAATACTTAATATTTGTGTATATTATTAATATTTTTAACCGCACCTCAAGTGTTCATTAGAATTTGCAAGTTGAAAAAATATATTTTTCGCTTTCAGAAATTCGCTGTTTTTTTTTTTTTCATCAATTGAAGTGTAGATTTTTAGAAATTCAATATACTAGTTAAACCAAACAAAAATCAATAAGAAATAATTTCAAACAATGATCGTATTTACTGTAATAACATTATTTGAAACTAATTAACTAAAATTCAAATTTATCTAATAATTTATATGTGCTTCTCTGTTCCTAATAAGTTCATTAATTCGCTTAGGCATGGACTCTACCAATGTAAAACATATTTTTCTTATTTCTGCATCTCAAAACTATACTTTCTTTAGTAAAAAAAAATCAGCAAACGCCTTTTTTATTCTCGTATATAGGGTGTAGGCGAAGCCATTTTAGCCCTATTTAACTTTGGAGACTGAGTTGGCAGTTCAGTCTCCACTGGTACCCAATCAGAGATAGCTGACCCAAGGCTATCACTAATTAAGTAGCACGCAGTGAAGAGAGACGGCTCAACAAGTGCCGCCATCTCGTGGTCCCTAACCCTAACACAATATATTTAATGTCTGAAATACTGTGGGTTCTAGGGTCGATTTTCTTGAGTTTACGGGATGAAAACCCCGAGTTTCCGGAAGAAAAAACCCGCTTGCCCGTACGAGAGATCGACTAACTCGAGAACTGGTCGAAAAAAAAGGCTTAGAAAAATTTCTTCTAGTCGCCGACTATATTTGTATCGCAATTTAATTTTTCCAAGTCTCTTTTTCACTATGGCCAACAACTTTTCTATTGGGTTAATGTCAGGAGAGTTACCTGGCCACTGAAGCAATTGGATGTTGTGATTTTTGAGGAACTTTCACTTTTTTTTGAAGTGTAGCATGGAGTGAGATCCTATTGTAAGATGCGTCTTGTCTTTGTGAATCTGTGAGACCACTCTTTTCTCCAATACTTTTATGTATTGGTCACATTCATCATACCGTCAACAGGCACAAGTGATCCTGGACCATCATGTGCAAAACAACCCCCGAACATCTTTTTATCTAGCTGTTTAGGAGCTTGTTGAAGGTTGGGGGAGAAAAGTCCTCTCAGTCTCTGATTTGTGGACGTAGGG
The DNA here is from genome assembly GCF_054136105.1 of Typopeltis vanoorti. NCBI lineage: Eukaryota > Metazoa > Arthropoda > Arachnida > Uropygi > Thelyphonidae > Typopeltis > Typopeltis vanoorti. The sequence goes on along the minus strand of NC_143557.1, from coordinate 72,517,695 downwards.
TACTCGCTCTCCTTGGACAAAGAAATGGCTCTCATCTAAGAATATGACCTTCTTCCACTTCTCAACAGTCCAATCTTTATACACTTTTGCCCTCTGCAGCCTCTTTTTCTGCATAGCCTTCGTCAATAGTTGTTTCTTTTTTTAGTCTGTGGTAAGTCCTCTCTGCTTCCAACAAGCTTCAACGGACTGTGAAGTCAGATATATTGATCCCACTAAGTGCCAAGTCTTTATTTAACTCTACAGCAGACAATCTTGGATTCATTTTGCATTTTTTAACTACTAAATAATCTTGAGTAAGTGTAGTTTTTCTTTTTCTCCCACATTTTCCTTTTCTGTCAGGCAATAAGGTACCTGTATTCCTAAATATTTTTAAAATGGCATTAACAGTCTCCAAACTAACACCACACTCATTGGCAATTTGTCTTTGAGTCATGGATGTTTGCTGGGAAAGAGTGCATATTTTTGAACGCTTTCTTGGAGATGTATCCATTTTATAGCTATAAAATGAATAAAACACTACAAATGTCAACTTGTTTACACTATTAAAAACGCAGACCACTATTAATAAACATCGTAGACAGTTAAAACACGTAGTACTCAACCAAAATAGGGAATTAAAGAATTAAAACTAAAATTATTGTGAGCTGAAACAAAAACCAAACCAAAACCAAAAATTTCGAAATTCTGCTTGTTTGGATTAATTTGTTCGTACTGATATATTTATGAAAACGAGTTAGGTGCTAGTATTCGCAGAAAAAAATAAATAAACTATAGGTATTATTTCTATGAAAATTCCCATGTTACTCCTCACTTTTACGGTTATTATAGCCTATTTTGTTTAGGAGTGTCCCTTATTTACATTGGCTTTTTTACTCAAGAAACTTTTTAGGGCATTATAAGTTTATTTTAAAGGAAAATATAGCAGAATAATTGAGGAAGAAAATTTTGCGGGGGAGAGCGTTAACGGGCCCCAAAGAAGCGCCCTTAAGTATAATAATATATATATATGTATATATATTATTTTAGAAAAAAAAACCCGGGTTTTCAAAATTATTCTTCCCCCCCTGCGTCAAACACTCCCCTCACGTTCTCTCCCTCCCCACTTTTAACAGCCTAACAGCAGAAATATGGAGAATGAAGCCATCCTAGCATCTAAGCAAGATATGTACAAAATTTTCTTCCTCAATTATTCTGCTATATTTTCCTTTAAAATACACTTATAATGCCCTAAAAATTTTCTTGAGTAAAAAATCCAAATGTATTTAAAATAAGGGACACTCCTGAATAAAAACAGGCTATAATAGCCGTAAAAGTAATAAATAAAATAATAATAATATATGTGAGTTAGACTGTAACTGAAATATTCCCCCCCCCCCTTATCTTGGGGAATATCTCCAATTAAAATGTTGTATAATGTTGTGATAATAGTGTAGAATCAAATTCGTTTTGATTTTCATGTAATATTCAATTTCTTGCTGTAACGTTTTTCCTTTCAAACTGAATTCCACTTCCTCAACTAGAAAATGGAATCCTCTTCTCTGTTTCATATAATTTTTGTGCAGTGTTTTCAGTATTATTTGCGTTTTCCCCTTTATCTAAGAAAAAAAAGTTCAATGTACATCCAGCAGTAATTTTATCTCACCTTTCAAAGTACCTGTTAAGCTCAGTGGCCTGTCTGTGCCAAGAAACTTGGCATCCTATAAACCTCTGTCACATCATGATAGGGCATGGTACAAGCAGGACTGGTTGGCCAAGTGGTTAGCATATTCGCTTTCCACCCAAGAGGCTGCCGGGTTCGAATCCCGCGTAGGCATGGATGTTTGTGATTGTCCACTCTCCCAATATGGACTGGGTCCCCATGGGAGTAGTAGACCCAAACTCCCCCCCGCAATGGGAGAGCTGTTCATTTTTATATATATAAAGTCCGCTGGACTCCAGTCATCTCTTCGATCTCGTCTTTCCCTCCCTCTTTTCTGTCTTCCTACTCTTTCCATCTCTGGGATATCACTCAATATTGACTTTGTTCATTTTAAGTGTTATTTCTTGCAATATGAACGATTTAGAGAGGAATCACATTTCAGACCAACATGCCTGTTATAGAGAAATATATCCAGAAAGGGAAAGATTATCTACCATTCAACATTTCTCGGTATACTCATGACAGTTCAGTCTGCGTAACTGTCATAAATAAATACTATTTCAGCCACACATATATGAAAAAAAGTTATTAAACCATTACATGCATTTACAAATTTAAAAAATAGAGGAAATGTTTCGGTATACGAGGGTGATCTGGAGCCTAACACCATATGACTACTGTGTGTGTGTGTGTGTGTGTGTGTGTGTGTGTGTGTGTGTGTGTGTGTGTGTGTGTGTGTGTGTGTGTGTGTGTGTGTGTGTGTGTGTGTGTGTGTGTGTGTGTGTGTGTGTGTGTGTGTGTGTGATTCTCCTTTTATAGACTGTATAGTTGTAAAAGTGTTGTGGTGGGTACCTTACTGAAGTTTTAATGATTATTTTAAATGTCATTCCGAGCTACGAAAGGCTGGAGACCTGCGTACATTTTCGTACTTAGTTTAGAGCAAGGGTTAGTTAATCTTGGAACCCTAGAGGTCAAACATGGTACTTTTTTTACAAACCAATTTCTGGCCTCCACTAAGCAGGGATTGGTTTCACATCTAGTGATGAAAATCATACCCTTAATGCCATTCCAAAACATCTGTGCCACAGTGCAAACCTACCTGTTAGTTGGAAAACGTAGACAGTATCTATTCAGCCAACTGAACCACATAATGCAAAGGTATTTTTTTAAAAAAAAAATGCAGTAATAACACATCGCACGTGAAACAAATCATTTTTGTAGGGCATCGGTTCCCAACTGGTGGTACGCGTACCCCCGGGGGTACGTGTTGGGCCGTTCAGGGGTGCACAAAAAATAATCAGTAATGGCGGAAAAACAAGTAAAGTAAACTATTTTACATTAAGATAGGCACTCAACAAAAGTGTCAGTACTTAAAAAACAGCTATTTTAAAAACAAGAGGTACAATTTATAGAAATGGGTTTAAAAGGGGTACAAAAATGGGAAAAGGTTGGGAACCACTGGTGTAGGGGGACAAGACTCGTATAGGTGAAGAGAACGTTTGTATCGTCCATTTCCTCATAAGTCTGCGAGACGATATGTTATGGTCGCACTGTCAGTTACGGTAGGATCTTGATATTAAATCACGCACTGGCAGAAATTCATCTCCGGTTGGTAGTAGCATACAAGACAAATATAATGTCGTGGAAATAGGTTTGGGTTCGATGTAATAACTTTGCCAACAGCAGGATAGGTGTCCGAGACGATCAGTGTCCAAACAACTGTCACCGCTAATGTCTGTTGTGCAGATGACTTAATCAGAAAAGAAAGACGCATTAACTATTGTGTGTGACTTTGCAGAAGAGTTTGTATATCTAATTTGGTATGCACAACATCATTCATGGCTACAGAAAAGTCTGCATGTGATGAGTACCTAAGCAATTCACGGGTTTACAATAGTGCTTTGAAAAGGACTCTCTCTCTCTCTCTCTCTCTCTCTCTCTCTCTCTCTCTCATGTATTGGATTTGTTGCTATGATGAAAGATGCAGCGGCCCTTATAACTCATTATATAGGAGAAGAAACTTGTAGGTGCATTATGTGAAATAAGTAAAAGCATGTATAACAATGAGATTCAGTAATAATCATTTTAACACTTTAGTATCTCTCAAATAAATTATATATATATATACTCTATAATTTCGCCAATAATACTGCTATTTCTTACATGTGATCCAATTCACATTTCAATTAATATCATACTTTGCACACTGTGCAATTCATATAGTAGAACAATTCATGTACTGTATTATTATTAGTAGTAATAACGATCACAATAATAGTTTATACTTATAGTTCACAGTTATACAAGATAAATTATATGATTACTTGTTTCAGTTTACATTTTTTCAAAGTTTCACAAAGTGTTAACATAAAGATTATTTATAATATACACAATTCCCATATTACAATTTCTGTTTAGTACAAACATACATTTAAAAGTAGATTTTTAGATGGATATACACAGCACTAGCAACAGTAGTAATAATACTGATATTAATTTATTAGTAGTATTATTAATTACTGCTCTTTAGCACCTTGAACGAAAGAGAATGCCTAGTTTATTGGATGCTGAGGAAACTACTGATATGATGTGTTTATGCCAGGGGAGACTGGAAGTAATCATCCAAGCAGAGAGATCTGATCTTGTCTGGTGATTTCCTTTGGCAACCATGCAGGAGTTCAAGATAATGCCAGAAGGTCAGCTTTATCTTTGATGAAGTATCAGTGGTACGAGAGAGAGAGAGAGAGAGAGAGAGAGAGAGAGAGAGAGAGAGAGAGAGAGAGAGAGAGAGAGAGAGAGAGAGAGGTGGAAATGCAGATGAGCAGAAGTTCATCCAAAGGCCATAGCAATGGACTAGAATGCACTGTTTCCATTTGGACAGGAGGCAAGTATTTTGCTGTTGACCTTTATAAAGTCTGATTTGAATCTGCTGATGACTGTCTTGCATATGTGTGTGCTTTGGTTATAGGCGGAAGCACTTGTTTCTTCAGCTGCTTTCACGCACTTTCTGTTGAACATGGGTTTTCAAGGCGAGAGAGGATTCTGAGTTGAATGGGGGATAATTTCTGTCACTCGTTCTGAGCAGATGTTAGAGTTCGTATGAGTGAAAGCAATACTCAGACCAAAGAAAGGAAGTAAAAATTCCTGTAGTCATCCTAATTAGTACGTTTGTAGTGCCAGAGGATTCGAGGTCGGGAGTGGTTTAAGGAAGAGCTTTCTGTGAGAGAGAGGAGAGGAAAGATTGTGGTCTGAAGTGCCGAGAGAAGAGGTGACCTGGAAGGAGAACTGGTCCAAAAGAGATCCAGAGTATTTGTAGAGTAAGAGGATTATCAGAAATTCGAGTGGGTAAATGCACGATTTGCGTTAGGTCATTGCTTATAGTGAAGGCTTCTACTTGTCGTCGAGCTTGGTCGGTGGTGTTGGGAAAAGGAGAACCCTCCTATCCCACATATCACTGTTCGGACTTCATCTCCAGGCACAACCGAGTAGAGTGTGCGGCAATGGGATTATTGACCTGAGACCTGAGATCCTTCTTACTCGTTACTGACATGTTCGAGCTCGTGCACTAACTGGCTGACGGAATGTGGTTCCACGATTTTAATTAATGTATCCTCGAAATGGAGAAGGTTATGGGTCTCTTTATCCGTTTGGCATGAATATGAACTCACACTGCACGGAGAAGAGAGGAGAGGGAAACAGAAACCAGAATCCCTGCTCTGGAGACCAAACATGGCATTTGACACTTCAGACCTCCAATAAGCCGAGTGATGGTATTGCACTAGGCGATGAAAGACATTTACCACCTGGTAAGTCTAGTTGGCATTCCCTACAACTAGGAAAGCATCCACCTGTGGTTTGAATACTCGCTGGTTTCGCCACAGTCCCTTTTGTAGAAACAGACCATACCACGGGAAAGCAGCATTGACCTGACCTGACAAGAAGATGATGTGTATTGCTCATTCTTCCCCATGAGTTAAAACATCATTATAATTATTTAAAAATTCACTAAGGCATCGCTATATATATATATATATATATAAATTAGACGATCCCGAAAAATCTCCCAACTCAGCGTGTTCCACTCAGTGACAGGCTTACCCTGTAACCGAGAAGAACTTCTCAGCATTGACTCTCCCAGTGGCAAGCTCACCCCACCACCAAGCAGAGCCATAATCTCAGCGGTGGCTACACTTAGAGACAGACAAAAACCTACTCCAAGCAGAGCCTCTCATGCATCAAGATTCTAACCCCCCTCATCAGCGAGTAGGTAGACCTAGATGTAATACTAAGGTTTCAATAGCCGGAACTTATTTCTTTACTGTACGAGTTGCCAAAAGGTGCACAAATACAATTACTGAAATAAGAGCCAACAGGCTTCACTTCGGCGAAGTAAAATTAATAAGTGGATATTGAATACCACATTATTTTATTTCTTAGCCGAATAAGAAACTCAAAAATAGGAAATCTAATCTGAGTTTCATGCCGAATATAGAAAACTATAGAGTTCGGCGAATCTAAGCGTAAACCAACACCTGGTAATGCAATGGTAGGGCAACTTAGATTAGATTTCCTATCTTTGAGTTTCTTATTCGGCTAAGAAATAATGTGGAATTCAATATCCACTTAATTTTGAATATTTTACTACGCCGAAGTGAAGCCTGTTGGCTCTCTTATTTTAGTAATTGTATTTGTACACCTTTTGGTAATTCGTACACCAAAGAAATGTTTTGTCTATTGTAACCTTAGTATTACATCTAGGTTTACCTACTCGCTGATGAGGGGTTAGAATCTTGATGCATGAGAGGCTCTGCTTGGAGTAGGTTTTTGTCTGTCTCTAAGTGGAGCCACCGCTGAGATTATGGCTCTGCTTGGTGGTGGGGTGAGCCTGCCACTGGGTAGAGCCAATGCTGAGAAGTTCGTCTTGGTGACGGGGTGAGCTTGTCACTGAGTGGAACAACGCTGAGTTGGACGGTCCTCCGGTCGCTCGTAGGGAGTGGTCTGGGGATTGCCTAATTTTTAGAGATGTCTTTACTTAAAAACACCTCGTTTTCCCGGATGCGTGAGAGGCTCTGCTTGGGATAGGTTTTTGCCTGTCTCAGAGTGGGGCCACCGCTGAGATTATGGCTTTGTCTTGTGGTAGGGTGGGCCTGCCACTGGATAGACCCAACGCTCAGAAGTTCTTCTTGGTGACGGGGTGAGCCTGTCACTGAGTGGAACAATGCTGAGTTGAACGGTCTTTTGCCACTATGGAGTGGTCTAGGGATCGTCCTAATTTTTAGAGGTGGCTTTACTTATTCAGTGAAACCGGTCTGGATAGTGACCTTTTCTCATAATGTTGAACAATAATACATCTCTTAGGAGCTGTGTTTTACATTATGGGAAAATACTAAGAATGATCGGAGCTTACACCACCTTTACTACGAGTTGCCCTAGCATTGCACTACCAGGTGTTGGCTTACGCTTGAACTCGCCGAACTCTATGCATTTCTGTATTCGGCATGAAACTCTTAGATTAGATTTCCTATCTTTGAGTTTCTTATTCAGCTAAGAAATAATATGGTATTCAATATTCACTTAATTTTGAATAATTTTACTTCGCCGAAGTGAAGCCTGTTGGCTCTTATTTCAGTAATTAAATTTTTAATTACTGAATTAATAATAGTCATCCACGACAGTTACCAATCTGGTTACTCTCCTTCACATTTTCTCTACTACATCAGTAACCTTTCGCGAATAAGAATTTCACATTTCAATGCAGTACTCGAAATGGGGTTTGATCCCATTGTTTTATAGAGAGTAATAATTACATCTTTGTTTTCTACCGGAAAAGTTTCTGAAAATCTACTACTTACTCGTATACTATCATATTGGGTTACTCTTCGAGGTCCTTTTCATATGTCACTATTTCGAGTTTGTCCTCATCCAAATGGTAGAATATCTTTAAATTTTTCTAACTGGATGAAAAACTTGACATATTAAAGTTTTAAAACGCAATGTTGTTCCTCTTTAACTATCCTTCTCATTATTAGATTTAATATTGATTGCAAATTTAGACATAAAACTTTTAATTTTCTTATCATTATCATTGATAGAAATTAAAAACAATGAACTTAGTAGTAATTCCACAATGGAAATCCGGTTAGTTACAGGAGCTCAACTAAAGGGAGGACGGTATATATCCAATACGTCTTTCTGATTTCTCTCCTGGAATCACTTCACTTTGTCTGACCGCTTCCGTTATAATGATCCTAATACCACATCTCTTCAATCTGCAATCATTGTAATCTTGAGGCATATATCGAATGCCTTACAAAAATCAATCAATAAATAAATAAATAATAAAATTCGAACATATGATGTGGAAATGTGGATGTCTAGTTGTTGCGACACTTTTCGATTCTTATCTATGGACTGAGGTAACATTTGTCTCGTCAACAGGAATATCTAATAAAGTCCTCGTTATTAAAGTTAACGATTTCTCTCTCTCTCTCTCTCTCTCTCCCTCCCTAACTTGATGTAGTACGATAGGGTATGCACGTAGACTCTTAAGTTTCATACTGTCGAAATTGCTATAACAACCTCTAATTTGCTAGCGCAAGCATTAAATTTCTTTATAATCGATTCATCGCAACAACAAAGATCCTCAGTAATAGTAGAGTAGGTGCCCTCCCTCGATGAGTCTTTGGATTCCCTGGAGGTGTTATGTAATAATAATAATAATATTACTAAAATTAAAAGTTGTCATACAGGAAGCCATCACTTCTGAAGCTCAGTTCGTAACGATAATGTCCTTCAGTTAGATGGATCTAAGTTTGAATCCCCTCCAGGACAAAAATAACTTTTATAAAAACTTTTCAACTGAACCTCCGTAGTTCCGTCAATAATGATGTCTTTTGGTTGCAATGACTTTGGTTCAAATTCTGTCTAGGATTCGAAGTTTTTTATAAGGACTTTTTAACCAAAGGTGAGTTAGCTAGATTTGTATAGACGAGGAAGAATTTTTCATCCAATAAAATAGGCAAAATGTCCCAAATACATGCAATTATAAGACATAATACACTGACTTAATAACCTTAGCTGCTTCGACCATGATTCAAAACAACCTACCCAAGAACTTTTCAACTGAAGGTGAGTTATCCGGTCTAAATGCAAACGTACAAGAATTTTCTCCCTCAAGTCAAATAAACCAAATAGAGAATACACAACTGACAGACTATAGAGTTATGGAAAACAGATTATCGAAATATTAGCAGCTGTGAAGGTTTATATGAAGCCGAGTTACTTAGTTCGTGACAGAATAGCTAATAATGTAATACTTTATCATTTCAAATAATGGAGTTTGGTTGTTACAGGAGTCTACTTATAGAAGTCATTTGGATTGATTATCTTCTTATATCCGTTCTTTTTATGATCTCTGATTCTTCTTCTATTCTTAGATTACATTTCCTATATTCTAGCTATTTTCAGAACCCTACATAGGAATTCCTAGGCGCAAGTCTATGTCTCCTATCCCTTAGAATATTCCAGCCTCGTTATACACTCCAATGTTTTTGCTTGACAGGCATACTTTCTCAGCCTCATGTGTATGTTTGAAGGTGAGAAACTTGAGTAATTCGAGAGGAAGGTAAACTCTTCCACCTTCAGTTGAAAAGTCCTTTTTATTCTAAGATGAAGTTCCTCACGTCCAAAATGACCCCGGTTGGATTCTTCTTGTAGACAAGAATCGAATCCCGATCTTTCCCCAACCAAATATCGCGTGATTCATCCGAGTGAATAACGGATACGCGGGCACAATGTGTTTTAATATTAATTTATACTAAATTAGGTAATCACCAGAGATTTTCAGTCATATTGTTGAGGTCGTAAATATACAGTCGACATAAGCAAAAACTAACCTTTCGGTTCAATATTGGACATGTAGCGGTCCATACGACAATGCTGATGCAAAGATTCTAATTTTTTGGTCTGGTAGTGTATATATATATATATATATATATATATATATATATATATAAAGAAAAAGAAAACGCAATAGCTCCTAAAATACAAACTGCTTTCCATATTTAAAAAAAATAATTTTGCTACGAGCAATTAGATACAAACGCTTGTGTTTATGTTTTGTAATTTTGCTAAAAGTTTTAAATTTTGTTAGATTTTTGTTTGCTTGAAATTACTGCTATTAATTACTTGTTCCACATCATTTATTCTCCTTTCTTCTTGAACTGCAGAAGAAACATATTTTAATTTTTCTTACTCCACTACTTGTCACTACAAACTGCATATATTCCCAGGGTGGTCTGTTGTTATCCTTATTAATTGTCATTGAAACTTCTAAAACATAATCCCGCTCATGGAGTTCGCTTATTACAAGACATTTTATGTCGTCATTATTTTTTTTTATTATTATTAAAAACAAACAAAACAAAAAAAAAATCCATATGTTTCCGAGTGGTACTTGAGATGTTTAACGAGTCTTTAAAGGCATCAAGCGATATGCGTTCTCTCGATTGTTACAATTTCTTACGAGTCGTCAAACACATAATTACATAAACAAAAACATTTCAATTTTAAAAGAAATGCGTGTATCAAAATTAATGTTACAAATGTCTCTCTAGTTGTCTTATTTTTGCTTTCTTCATATTGAGAATTAGTACGAACATAAATACCTTTTTTTTTTCGTATTTAATATATTGGACTAAACGGTAATTTATTCTCATGGTTTTCTTTTCTTTTTCTTTCCTTTTTTTTTGTGATCTTCATTCTACTCGTAGAAAAAGAAACTCAAAGGCACAAATGTTTCCACAAAAAAAAAGTCAAATAGCAGAACAAAAAACAATGCACTGTAACATATTAAAATAGGAAACAACATAATTTGAATAGTTCTAGCGGGAATTCAATAATTTCCATCTACAAATATTAAAAACAATTACATATTAATTCTAATACACGAAATGGAAGTAAACAAAATAACTAAGAGTTAAAGTAGAGGGCGCGCGATTCAAGAATGCTGCAATGTTGAGTTTTATCTAATAGTCACGAACAAAGTTTGTGAGGTAGGTTAATGTTAAAACAACAGCTGTTTATATGATACATCATTTCAGTGTAATTATTTTTCAGTAAGCGTAAAAATATTATTAAATATTTCTAAGCCAGTAAATCATTGTAAAGCAATCACAGAGCTAGCTGACGTCATTCGCACAGCCATGTATTTACTAGTCGTCAGGTAAGCTACATTTATTTCAAAGCAATAGCGTGATGTGTATTTATAGTAGAAACATGATTAGAAGTGGTCACTTAGTCGCTAACTCAATGAACGATTTCCCGTGCCAGTCCAGACATAACGTCTCACTGTGCATTCCCCTCATATTTTACGTATCACAGATGCCAGATGGTAAAGATAGCGGTCGAGAATGGCGATCGTGGTATATTATTAGTGCTGTCTGATAGCAACTGTATAGCTATACATCGTAGTTATTACACAAAGAAATTGCAGATTTATCACGTATTTTCATGTTACTGTATCATTCCGCTTATAGTTATTGAAGAGCTGTCTTCTTTCGAGAAGAAAGGGATTAATATGATCAATTAAATTTATTATGCAAAATTTTGCAAAACCCTTTATCTTGTGGACAATTACTATGCATCCAGGCACTTTCAATTTGAACAATAACTGCGATTTCCCCTTCCGCCACCAAATCCGTCGTTGCAGGGAAGTTTCGTTTCTCCCCCTCCTTTTTTTTCCCTTCTTCTTCTTTACACGGACAAGCAGAACAAACCATTTTTTGATGGTGAATGAAACACGGTAGGCATAATGAACTGTGGAAAAAAAAGTCAGTTTGATTAAAATAAAACTGCATTAAGCGTAAGCGTTGCCTAATGTCATTAAACACGTTGTGACATTTAATTGTTGCGATAATGTTGGCGTTTTTTTTTTTTTTCTGAATAGTACGAAATCGTAATTATTTCTCTCTCTCCACAAAACGTTTGCAAACAACTTTAAATTGAAAACTCGTTACGTGAAGGTTTCGTTCTCCCATCTTATACCTTTCCCTACCTTAGAGTGACAAACATGAAGTCTAGTATAGATATCAGCTGTACTCAGCTATAGCAAATATCCCAGTTGCAAGAGATTCTATTTTTTTTTTTATAATTATATTTTATAATTTATCACTGCAAAATCACACAACACAACTGCCTAACAGAAGGGGTTCCGGGTAATTCGGAGTACCAAAATATGAATTTTGGATGACACACTAAACTTGCTAATTAACCTTTTTTATAAAGTAAGAATGATTTTTAGTGATCGTTCTTAAAGAATGACTTTTTCTTAATTTCGCGAATCCCGAACAACATCTAAACCAAGCATCTTTCCTTATTAAAGTATCTACAAGTGACCCATCTGAGTTCAATTTAGAAATTTTGAATTTATTTTTCTACGTATTTTCAGATTTTGTAAAAACAATATAAAATCTTTTTTAAAAAAATAACATTTTGAGAATGGTAAGAGATTTGAGCGGTATGGTAATCGGCGATTTTTTTCTAATTGCTCTATTATTTTTTAATCAACAATCTGCAGCCTACAAGCACTTAAGATTAATTAGAACACCTTGAATTGCTGAACTGAACTTTTTTTTTTTTTTTTTTTCTGGACAAATGGTTACCCCGAACATGCGTCGAACATAGAATGGTGGGGCACCTTCGGTTCATAAGCTGCAAAAAAAAAAAAAAAGGTGGGGGGTGGCTGGCGTTAAGATCTTCATGCATTTATGCTGATATATGGATTTATACTTGGACAATATTTAGCATCGTAATCGCAAATTCCTTTTGTTTCTTAAATGAAAAAAAAAAAAAAAAAGTACACGCTTTGTGTTTCAAAGTGCGAAAGTTTCAATGTATAATGTAACAAACTATCACCTCTAGATGTTTATGTGTTTCACCCGCGCAGCTATCGAGGTGTCAAGCGTCTTGGAAACAACAGTGTACTACATTCTATACTACTGCCGGCTACAAATTTCTTGCCATTTAGGTACTCTCCTTCAATGATTCAGAGAAATGAAAATTATTTGGTTCAAAGACTGTGCCACAGTTGGTTGATCCAGAAACTCCCAGTAGTATTGTCGTACACGCCTTGTTCATCTTGGACATCCAGTCTGCCAGGGTAGACGTCAGACGACGATTATACCAATCCTGTTTCCATGGCATTGTTTCCGATACGTCTAAAAAACTGGCGATGAATTCCTCCCAGTAGTATAGCTCTTGACACATCTACGTAACATCATCTTATACTTGAGATTATAAAGTGGAAGTAAGAATGATCATTTTGTACGCATATCAGGAAACAAACTATGTGCAAACTGTCCCTTTTAAGATTGACAATGGAAATAGGTTTATGTATATAAAATAAGTTATTGATGTGAGACAATCTCAAACTATAGGAATAGTATAAATGCTGCCTTTATTCAAGTTTTTTTTTTTTTTTGTGCTGTAGTGTCGACAATTAAGAGTCCGTTTTTTGTGTTTAGGCAGCACAAATTAATAAAGGGATCCATTTACGGAAATATAAACATTTCTACGAAGGTATAAAATTATCACTGAAATCAGACCCGTGCCATAATGTTGGGGGGGGGGGGGAATTAATGCTGTGTTCGTCCCCCACCTCCATTTTTCATATTACTATTAGTAACCCCACAAAAATCTCTATTTTGAAATTTTATGTACAGCTCCCAATGAGGAAAAACAAAAATTAAGACCTAAAAAAAAGGGGGGGGGTGAATTGTTAAGGGAATGTAACGTATTGGCAAAAGGATGACTTGCACGAACTGTAAGGATGAAGTATTGACGTAGGGAACAGAGAGGAAAAATATGGAAAGATTTGTGTCTTCTAATAAAGATTGCAATAAAAGATTTCTGAGTATAAATGAAATAAGAGATTTAAAAATGCGGAGCTGGGGGGGGGAAGCACCGCCTTGATTAAAATATTCCGGAGAGAAGGATAAAAATTTTTCTTAATACTTTCAATATTAATGCTTTATATCATGACTAATTAAAGTTTCATTTTTAATATTTATATATGATTACTTTTAACCAAAACAGTTGATTTGGATTTTTTTTTCTCGCGTCTAATTAAAATTGAAAGGTGTCGTAAATCTCTCCGAAACAAGCCGAAATTTTTTCTTTAGCCAAAATTGCTTTGGACGTCTATTATGTTAATAATCTCTTATAACAGATTTGTTAATATTAAATATGATTGCTTTTATTGTTAAATCCTATTTTGCATTTCTCAAAGTAGATTTTCTTTACTCGATGCAACATGTTCGAACGAATTCACTATGCACTCAGTTCGGAGAATCTTTCATCGTTCACGATTAGAACTACAGTAATTTTATTGTCAAATGTTTCTTCCGGTATCAACTGTCTCGCATGTGTTAGGTGTAACTTGTATGATATTTAGCTGTGCACCGTAGTAATTCAAATGATGATTCGGATTCAATCACTTCGATTAGATGAGCATATGAATTCAATAGAAAATTCTTTATATACCAGAAACTGGTAGGAGACAAAAAATTTGAAAATAGAATAAGGAAAGCTGAGATAAACGGAGCTGGAATAACTTTGCACACGAGGACGAAAACGTGTTCCCCAGAATTTGCATTGGAAAAAGGGGAGCGAATTACACCAATTAGGTTAACCTCTTTTCCGTAAAACGAGTCCGTAATCATATGTTTTAATACACAATCCCCCCCTCTGGTAGCCGACTCCGTGTCTGGTGACTGGACAACGATGCGACCAGGCCGACCGAGTTCCCCTGTCAGAAGATAGCACACTCACTCTTTCTCGACATCCATTGTATGAATGCCAAAAGTGATAAATGGGCATAAATTTAAACAGTTCCAAGATACCATACAACATAGGCAAGCAACACTATTTTCGGATAAAGATGAAAGACATGAGATTCGAATTCCATCTGGAACTTAAAAAAAAACTTTTATAGAGGCTTTTCAACTGAAGCTGAGTTAGCTGGTCTAACGGTAGTGAAAAGGTTCCCCTACTCCTTGAAAACTGCTATTTCATCCCAGAAAACAGGCCCGAAGAATGTACGCAATTTAGACAGCTGTCATAGCTTTAGTTGCTTCTGTCGTAAATACAAACAACTGCATAAAGGCAGTTCTTCGACATTGTTTTAATGGACAAGAAACGACGTTACTGACAGTTTATTCATTATTATATGCCAAAGAGTTGCATTAGCAGATGTTCATGAATAAACAGATTCTTAAAGAATTTGCTCACCATTTCCATTCAAATAAATGTTTTTGAAGATTTGCTTTAAGTTAATCTAAGAGATTGCTGTCGGATATGAATTCGCTTAAATCGTTTACAAAGATATGCTCACTTGAACTGTAGCGTAGGTGAGGCCGAAAAAATCCTATCAAATCTGCTTTCTTCGTTTTTAAATTGATATTCGTATCTCTCCAACCAGTTTCAATAAACTCAAATTCCAAAAGTGATGTTGTGATGGCCTTTACGAACAATTAAAACTTTTTCTAATTAATTTTAAAACTGTTATAAAATTTGTATGTAAATCTTATAACAGTTTTAAAGTTAATTAGAAAAGGTTTTAATTGTTTGTAAAGGCCACCACAACAGCACTTTTAGAAATCAATATGCTAAAACCTAGTAATTTAAAGTCCGTAGTATTTTCTTTTTGGTTTCTAACAAGAAATTGTTGTAGTCTGATTCACTCTTTAAAATTATCGGGACGGTGCTTATCACACTGGATGACACTCGCTAGAAGATAACCATTCCCACAGCAGCAAATGCAGATATATGCATTTATCTGCATTTAACTGGTGGGAGAGAGATACGAATATCAATTTAAAAACGAAGAAAGCAGAGTTGATAGGATTTTTTCGGCCTCACCTACGACAAGTTGAAAACTTATAACACATTAGTACCCTGTGGTAGGCTAAGGGAGTACGTATTCCGGAAGCCCTGCTCTAGCGACCAAACAGAACTTTTTAAGCTATTTTAAATGTTCAGTAAGCAGAATGGTGGTGATGTCATAACAGACAATGAAAATCACTACACATAGATAGTTATAAACACCCAAACACACAACCTTGACGTTGGCTCCGTCAACCTGGTTGGAGTGTTAAAGATAACAGGCATCGTTAAACCAAGAATTTTAAGGTTATTCATTATTCAGCTTCAGAGGAACAAGAAAAGCAGAGATATAATATTAGCTATCCATTTAAGTTATACACACTGGAAACAAGTCAACGGGCTTTTTTTTTCCCCTAGGATTTTTTTTTTTTTTTTTTGCAGCCTTGCCCCAGTTAGTTGGCTGGTCCTATATAAGGAAGCGGCAATTTTTCTAGAAACTCCATTATTTTATCCGGTTACAAAAAAAAAAAAGGTCAGGAGGAGACACGCAATTAAGAAATACTACACTGATCTCATAATCTTCGGCCGTAATTTCAAACAGCAACAATCCGAGTTAGTCAATCTTTGGTACAGGAAAATGTTTACTTCCTTCCTGGCAACTCGAATTTTTAACTCCGTGATTCAGAAAATTTTACAATAAGACTGTCAGTATTTCAGACAGCAATGAGAGTTGGGACTTAGGAGCAGGAGAATGCAGCAGTCGTCTTCTGTACATCCCCTGATATTTTCATCAACATGCATTACTTCATTATCGGAGATGACGGTTGAGCTTCCCACCTATTTTCGAAAGTTTTAGGGTTAGTGTTCTTTCTCGACAAAGATCTCCTATTGTGCAGGAAAGACCTTTAGAGGATTTTATATACAGAGTGGCCTTAATTAAAGAGGGGGTGTTCAGAGCCTTGTAGCATAAAATGTATTGGACGAAATTCAACCAACCTTGGTGCACTGTGGAATATTGGGATTTTATTTACAGAAAATAAACAGTACAAAATTCTGCCACGGGACATTTGGCGTTATAAACGCCTGGTTTGGGAGTAATTGAACAGTAATGGCTAGATGAGACAAATTAATTTTCGTGTTCGTATAACTTACAGATGTGGTTCAATATGTCCTCCTTTCAGATGTTCTAAGAACTGCATTCTGTGAATGACGTTTTCTACAACGGAACGCAACAGATCTGCATTGATTTGCCTCACCTGATGTGTTATTCTGTCTTTCAAGGTTGCTAAAATCAGGACCATGTCTTTCATACACCACACCACGCGTTTCAGATGACCCCCACAACCAAAAGTCACATGGATTGTGATCAGACGAACGAGGTGGGCATGCTGTGGGAAATGCACGACTAATCACTCTTAAGTATTTTTGTAACATTTACTGTACCGGCAAATCCATTGTGAGGTCCTTCCTGCATGAATATGGTAGTCAGTGCATCTTCGCTGCTGCAGTTGTGGAACAAAGTTGTGCAGCATTTCTCGATACCTAACTGCAGAGACGGTATAAGTCAGTAGTCCTGTCGGGCGAAGTTCTTCGAAAAAGTACGGACCGATAATAAACGATGCAGCGAAAGCACACCACACTGTGACTTTCGGTGAGTGTAAAGGTTCTTATAGAACACGAGGGTTATTCGCAGCCCAAATGCGGCAATTGTGAGTTTACACTACCTTTCAGATAAAAATTTTCCTCGTCACTCCACAAGATCTTCCACGGCCATACATCGTCCACCACCATTCGAGCTAAGAACGTCAGCGCAAACTGTAGTCGAGTTTCCACGTCACCATGAAGCATATGGGAGATCGTGTGTGTGTGGGGGGGGGGGGGAACCTCAGCATTTGACGCAGGATTTTCATACAGTTGAGTATGTTATATCGAGTGCCTTGATATTGCCTGAGTATGCTGGACCCTTGTGCGTTATTCATTCCGTGTTCCACGAATAGCAATTGCAACTTCGTCAACTTGTTGAGGAATAATCGGTTTGCGTCCTCGCCTCACTGCTAAATGTAAGCTATTTCAAATCTTAAAATCATTTTTCTAAGGGAAATGCACGGCTAATCAATTTTTGGACTTTTTCTCCCTATCCTTCACACGCTGTAATTCGCGAAGCGCGGCATTACCACGTTGTTGATAGTAAAGATAGTAACGCACGTTCCGGTAAGTGAAAGAGTAAAGAAAACTTATCATTGACCTATGGAAAAATAAAAGGGTCAGAATGCCCCTCAGGTGAAGAAAAAGAAGGGAGAGGCGATGACAGTGAGGATGAGGTGGGGGGGGGAGGGGAATAGGAGAGATAAGGAATGGTATGTGAAGGGCAGGTGGTGAGGTGGGAAGAAGAAGAAAATAGGCCTCAGCTAATAATTTTCATCTAACTAGCTCAGAGCTCTCAGATGTTTAACTCTTTCACCTGCAGCCTGACAGGTCTGCTGTACGACCAAGACCGTGGGGGTAACCGGCGCCCGGATGATCAACCCAATCCGGGTCGACCGCCTAAAGTTGGCCTTCCCTGACCGGGTTCGCATCTAAATTACCCTCCGCGAAAGACCTGAAACGAGAACCTCAAATAGGTAGACAACAGGTATGATACACTCCATTGTGGATCTTATAGTAAAAGGAGTGTAAACTTTAAGCACCCCCCCCCTTTAGGGTGCACAGGGTGGGAGCAGAGCACCAGATGTTCTTAAATTTCTGCTCACCTAGAATCTCTTTTTCAATCATCAGGAAACGTCGTGTTGCCCTGTAGAAGCAATACGAGATGTCTGTCCAGCTCGGAGGATTTATGTTGTTGGCATGCTTTTTCCTCACCTTCCAGATGTGATTCTTGATCTCATTAATCACAAAGATTAGTAACCTCTACCTGTTATTTGTTGGTGGTGGTGTGAACTACAGGAAGATGATTTGGTCCTGTGTTAAGAATGGAATGTGGAGCACGTCGCTCAGCCTCCTCCAGATGTTATGGGCGAGTGGGCACTGATAAAAGGCATGCTCCACATTGTCCACACTCGGGCTGTAGGAACTGGCTTTTATTGGCTTACAAGATAATTAGCTAAATAGGGGGGGGGGGGAACTTGAACAAATTTGCTCACTTTGATCTCTGTGTTTAAAAAAAAGGGGGGAAAAGAATAATTAGCCTTTCAGGCTCATTGACTAACCCTACTAACTCTAAGTCGACTGACTTAGAGTTAGTAGGGTTAGTCAATGAGCCTGAAAGGCTAATAATCCCGCTCTAGTGAAAAAAAAAAAAAAAAAAAAGGAATCTCCACTAGAGCCAGCAAGTTAATGACTAATTAACTTGCTGAACAATAAACAGAAAAATTAACATTCGCGATAAGAAAAGCAGACCTGCTACTCGCTTTAGAAAAACAATTAGCAGGCTTCATGAAATTGGCACAGTGTCAATGCTTTGCAGTCAAAGCATTAGCCACGATGACGGGAGATTGGCTTTCAGGTGTATTCGAGGGAGTGACATCTGCTTTGTCGTACCTATGCATGAAACAACTCACGAAGTGATTGATTGCGATGAAGCAATTATAATTTTTAAGATCGGACATTAATAATAACCAAAATACAATTTTTACTGGCCTAGTGATGAGAATAACTTGTGACTAGTGTTGCCAATTTAGCTCTTTTGGAGCTAGATCCAGCTCGTTTTTTTCTCCCCTGATATTTAAAAATTTGCTCCAAATTTTTAATCTAGCTCCAAAAATTTTAATCTAGTTCCTTCAGAATTTGTTTCGGCTCTCTTTAGTTGTTTTTATAACCTACTCTTTAAAGAAATTGTTTTAAAAGTTTTCCAGATGTTCGCATTGGTGCGAGTATCATACACGTTACAAACGCGTGATGACGTCAATCTGTCACGTCAAGTTAGTCTTTGCACAAGTATTCTGGTTGGTAGTTACGATAGCGAGTGGGAATTGTCAAAGACTGATCGTAATTTGTTGCAGTAAAGAGTTGTATACCCTCCTTCAAAAATGAGCAAAGAGACAAATAAAGCTTACAAGCAAAAATTAAGGAGAGAGTGGTTGCAAATAGGAATGTTTAGTAAATGGCTGCGTGAAGTTCCTGGTGACGCTACAAAAGCCCACTGTAAGTTTTGCAGATGTGATATAACTACTAAATATTGTCAGCTTCTAAAGCATAGTGAAACGAAGAAACATCTTGCTGCAGTTCCATATATGGCTGTTCCCATTACAAATATGCTTGTGAAGAATTCTGATGAGACAGCAAACTTTGATGGCAGCTTAACATTATTTCTTTGTTGTCACTCGTCGTACAGTTGCGATCATCTAGTAGATCTTTGCAAAAATATCATTCCAAGCAGTCAAATTATGTCAAAGGTAAAAATGCACTGAACCAAGTGCTCAGCAATTGTAAAGAATATTCTAAGTGAGCATTTGAAGATCTAATTGCAGACATTGGAGATGAAAATTTCAGCTTGCTAATAAATGAATCGAATGATATCACAGTGAATATGATTTTAGGAATGGCTCATTTATTATACCAAGAAATTCAACAAAAGTATGCATACATTTCTGAGCATGGTGGTTCTAGAAAAGTGTGATGCTAGTGGTGTTGTGGCTGCACTGAAATAAAAGAGCTCTTGACCAAGAAACTGGACAAAAATCTCATTGCAATTGGTACATACAATGCCAGTGTTATTGTTGGTGTCAATAATGGCGTTTATGAACAACTGAAGGCATATATTCTCCCCTTAATTTTAATTAGATGTGTATGCCATTCATTACAACTGTCAATGTGTCACACTTGTGCAGAATCTCTCCCAAGAAAATTAGAATTTTTAGTTACCGAAACGTATAAGTGGTTTTCACATTCTTCTTCAAGACAAGCAGCATACAAAGAGCTGTATCCAACTATTAACGAAAATGACGCTTCTCTGAAAATTATAAGCAACTGTGCAACAAGGTGACTCTCCATTGAACCTGTACTAGACAGAATTCTCAGCCAGTGGTTGGAATTAAAAACTCACTTCGAAGTCGTGTGACTGAGAAATGTTACAGAGCTGAAATTTTGTGGGAGATGTACGAAGATGAAAGGAATCTGTTGTACCTTTTATTTTTGCATCCTGTTCAAGTTCAGCAAGTTAATAAAATTTTCGAATCCGACAGTGCAGATAAGACGAAATTATTTGAAGACCTTTCTCGTTTGATTCACTCTATTGCTAATATGTTAGTGCTACCATCATCCATAGTCGACCTAGAGTCAGAGACAGATGACTATTTGGATCCCAATCCAAATCTTGGCTACAGATTTGAAAGAAAAATTTCAGAGTTGATGATACAAAAGAAAATAACGCAAAATGATGAACAAAATCTTAGAAGTAGAGCAAGACAGTTTCTTCTTGGTCTCTTCGAACAGCTTAAGCAAAGGTTGCCTGAAAACTTGAATATTTTAAGAATGTCTTCTTTTTCTGTTGACAATACACTAAAATATATAATAGAACCTGTTACTCCCATCTTAGAAATAATGCTGAAAACAGAAAAAGATGTTGCTGCTGAATACCAGTATAATATTATCCACTTAAATAAATGGACAAATATAGAAAACACTGTACGAGAATACAAAGATGTATCTGGAATGAATCCATTTAAAGAAATTGCTCAGAGTGCAATAAATTTATTAATACTGCCAAATTCTAATGTGGAAATCGAATGAATTAAATGAATTTTTAGTTCCATGAATGTAGTTAAAACTAAATTAAGAAACAAGATGGAATTGCCAATGCTGACAGCTACTTTGTCAGTCAAGTATGGCCTCAGGCGTAACAACAAGTGCTGTACAGACTATCATTTACCAGCATCTACACTGTGGGCCAGTGTAGATATTGGAACAGTGGCCAGATATAATAAAGCTGAAAATCTAAGTGAAACGTGGGTTAATCTTGGAAGATGTCTTTAGCCACTTATATGCTAAGTATCACTTCAAGTTTTTCTTTTTAGCATCAAAATTTTATTTTAACTCCTTTTTTAGTTCTTTGTTTTAAAATTTAGCTGCTTTTAGTAATTTTCATTTGGCAACAGTACTTGTGATACAGAGGAGTTCCTCCTGGAAGGGGTTGATAATTTTGCACTTGTCTTTTATTAATTCAGAAACATCTTTCAACGTCATGAATCCACCCGCAGTTACTCTGTACGCATACATTTTCTAACTTATTTTCAGCGAACTTAAAAGCTATAACCTTTTAAATTCTTTTTTTC
Organism: Typopeltis vanoorti; assembly: GCF_054136105.1. NCBI lineage: Eukaryota > Metazoa > Arthropoda > Arachnida > Uropygi > Thelyphonidae > Typopeltis > Typopeltis vanoorti. Next base: position 72,495,906 of record NC_143557.1, on the reverse strand, counting down.
CAAGATTAATGTATTTCTGTTTGTGAATTCTCGCATTATCCTGCCCGCATCTTATTCTAATAAAAAAAATCTTGGAATAAACTTTCGGTTGAAAAACTCATCTGATTTTAGTTTTATTTCTTTGTTATATCAATTTTCTAAGCAAATAACTTTAGTGTGTGTGTGTGTGTGTATGTGTATATATATATATATATATATATATATATATATACACACGTGTGTGTGTGTGTGTGTGTGTGTGTGTGTGTATGTATGTATGTATGTATATATATATATATATATATATACGTGTGTGTGTGTGTGTGTGTGTGTGTGTGTGTGTGTGTGTGTGTGTGTGTGTGTGTGTGTGTGTGTGTGTGTGTGTGTGAATGACAGTCTAGTTTTGTCACCTTTGGATCTTCTGTTACCGTGCTGTTTATAGATGCGCCTGTTAATAGATGGGCCTCTCACCATATTCAGTAACTTGGAAAAGCAAGCATGTTGCTTACTGAACTTGCTGCTCTGTTTATTCCACTCATACATGATCATGCAATCGCTGAAATTCCCAACTGTTGAGAACTAAATCGTAAACAACAGTATGGCATTTATACATGACATATATGCACGAAATGTTAATCCAGTGTATACCGAGCGTGTCAAGAATAATCACAGATGCGAGCCAACACGAATATATTTAATATTAACAAACGTTTACAAATTAGAGACTCTAGTCATTATCAGTCGGATTATGTTACAATACAGCAACTATGCACTATTTCGAACACTGGGAATAAATGAACATGTTAACCAAATAAAAAGGCGTTAATTGGCATAACATGTTATTTTTATGAAAAATATCATAGAAAATATTTCTCAAGTAAGTGAAATTATGGTAAAATATATAATATAAATTTTCAAAAATGCTCATCAAATTCAGAACAACATGTCATATTTTTTTCTAAAAAAACTACAAATATTGATGTTTTTCCCAAACTTTTTGTGTTATTAAAAATAGGCAGAACTATTGTTCGAGTTTTGGAGAAATCGACAATAAGCTATGAGATATAATTTGCTTAAGCTGCCTCGATTCCAGGCTATTTTTGTGCATCCAACGTTGTTGGAGAAAGTTCAGTGGTATCTTATTTTGGAAGTGTTGTGTGCCTTTTTAGGTCACACCTAAAAAGGTCATAACTTATGACCTTTTTAGGCACTTCCATAACAACAAGACATAATGAGGAACTTTTATAAGGTTTTTTTTTTTTTCATTTGAAGATGAGTTAACCGATCTCCTAAGAATAAGAGATTCTCTCTCTCTCCTGCCAAAACTGGCTATAAAATATTTTGAAGTTGCATTGCATTGCACTCATAATGAACTTTTAAGTGATTTTTATGTGCGGCATTCAACATCAAAATTTGTGCTGTGTGCATGAGTCCTGTCAGTTTTCTTGCCAAGGACAATGACAAAAAAGTATTTGAAGTAAGAATAAATGAAGTCATACCGTTGTTTGTTTGATCTGCTTACTTCATTCAAAATGGTGGTCGCCTACAGTTGTGCTTCCCGAACTTATGGATGTAAAGGCTCCCTTGGAAAAATTAAAATATTTCACGGCCCCCATCGAAGAAAAAAAAATCGTGATACAGAAATATATTATTATAATATTTATTCTATTTATATTCAATACAAAACATACACAGCGACTATTGCAAAAATCGAATGCAAATATTACATTTTAAGCATCTTACATACACATTTGACATGGCACACTTAGTCTTAAAACATTTAAAATTTGGTTTCATTATTTCACGCCCCCCTCAACAAAATTAACGGCCCCCAAGGGAACCGCAGCCCACAGTTTGGGAAGTGCTGGCCTACAGTATACATGTATATGTAATGATTTTAAAAAAGTATTATTCGAAAGCAGACATCTTGGACGAGAACATTTTTATAATAACAGAGATGTTTAGATTGGAATGGCTGCTGATTGATTTTTGTATAGGAAAGTTTCTCGTTAACTGGATAACTTTATTTGCGTTAATTTATGAGATTAATTATTATTATCCGATATCTCCAGGGAGGCAAGGATTCATCGAGAGAGGCTATACATCACTCAAACCAGCTGTCATACCTTTCATTAAATTCATTCACACTACAAGCACTCATTACTTCAATAGACAAACTATTTCACTTGCTCACTGCTCTGGGAGAAAATTTACCACTTACCCCTTTCTTAATCTGGAACAAACTTAACTTACGTGGATGCTCACGTGTTCTTTCTTTCTCCGTCTTCCATATAACGAAAATTTTCAACAGACGATATACTATGCACCCATTCAGAAGTTTATAGATGTATATCATATCACCTCTCTTTCTCCTGTTAACCAGAGTCTGTGGTCTACATACTCGCAATCTGTCCTCATAATTTAAATTTCATAATCCCGTATTATTTTTGGAACTCTTGTTTGCACTCTTTACACAGCTTCTATATCTCCTTGGAGCCCAGGAGACCGAATCTGCTTATAGTAGTCCAGGTGCAGTCTTATCAAGATCTTGTAAAAAGGAAAAATGACTTCCTTGTACTTACATATTGCAATTATCCTCTAAGTTGTGTTTGCAATTTTGCTATGTGACCTTTGAACTTCAAATTCCTATTCACCATTATGCCAAGATCCCTAGCCTCGTCAGTTTCTTGTAGCATAACCCTACAGATATATAACATACTGTTGGAAATCCCATCACGCCAAAGTACATAACTTTATACTTACTAACATTCAACTGATAGCCATTTGCATTTGCCCACATGGAAATATGGGCAAATGCAAAATAAGGTTTAAGCATGAGGCTTAAACATGAACTAGCCTTTGAATTTCAGTGACTATTCAATGCTTTGAATGAGATAAATGATACATGTTCTTAGAATGCACAAACTTTTATACTTTTTTTTTTTTTTTTGCTGTGTGTGTGTGTGTGTGGAGAAAATAACAATATTGATATTATTAAAGATTTTCTTTTAGAATCACTTCGGACTCTCATTTGTGATCAGCTTCTACTTTTACGGAAAATGTTTTGAAATGAATTAAAACTGCTTACGATATTTTGCTCTTAATATCTGAGGATATTTTTGTGTGTATGTTTTTTTTATGAAATATGACAACTTTTTTTTTATCATGACACTCTTCCCGTATTTTCTTATATTTAATGTGCAGCTTAATTTAAGAACATTGTTTACAGAAGATCCTCGTGGAATGTTCTCTCTGGATCACGCTCCAGCAGTGAGATCCGACATGTAAGCAAATGATGTCTTATGATGATGACACTGGTTCATTTGTTGTACAAGCTGAGACAATCATGGTTCATCAAGAAAAAAAGAAAAATCATTACGCCAGCATTTTACTCTGTCTGGAAGCTATTCATAAAGACTGAATAAAATCAACTTCAGTACACCACAGAAAATTTAAAACATGCTGAATGATATTTTCCTGTCTACAACTCTTCAAGCATAACTATATCGAACTTTTAACTATTTATGCGCATGAATACTGTTTTGTCAGTGATTGACATGGATGAAAACATTTACTGCAGTAGTTCTAGTAATATTACTAACGGTGAATCTTCATATCATTCATACGGATTAAAAAAAAAATGCGAACAGTGCTTTTGGGTAATTTTTGCTGTATTAATTCTGGAATTCACTGAGCATAATTTGCCAGTTGACATACCCAATATCACGTTGGAAGCTGTTGTGGAGACAAAGAGCGCATTTTTTTAGTTCAACGATTAACATGGTATACTTACCTGCCAGTATCTAAATACCATTAGCAGCGATTTTCGATAATTATGTTGCTCTGATCATTTTCGTATTATTCAATATTTTAATTATTGGACATTGCACGTGAAGTTTAATAACAGGAATTTTTTTTGATTGCCGATCATTGTAATATCACCAGAAACAAATCTAGTTTCTCTTTTGCTTAATAGCACAGCACCATTAGTATCTCCCTTTTTAACTCATGATTTCATTAATCACTGTGAAAGTTTAACTCTATGTTGCTGCTCATTTTCACCTATATAAACACCTTCATAAAAATATCGAATAATTTCAGTCAAGTTAGAAGTTTTAAATCAAGTTTTTTTGCGAATTTACTACAGGCGGCGGAGTCCTAGTACTGTATGGTTTAAGTTTTTGGATAGTTTCAGAACTTCAACCAACAACTTAAACCATATAATCCTTGACCTCTCCGAATTTTATGCGTTATCAGAAATACACGAACAGAACACACTCCTGAACCGATAGTAGACAGTATTGGCTCTCCGACTTATAAAATGGCCAAAGACTTACACAAGAACTCTCTCATTACAGGCCACACTTCTTCCCATGTTATACACTTCAGATCTTGTCAGATATTATCCTCAAAGATACTAACACTATGGTCAGTTTCGATATAGCTTCTCTACTCACCAATGTCCTTAAAAATTTCAGAAATTATTCATACTCTTCATCCTTCACGTATGTCTAATCTTTCACTATGCGTTCTGGCTATTTTACATGGCAGTGAAAAACTTCAAACAGATTGAAGATACAGCAGTGGGTTCCCCCCCCATTTGTCAATCTTTTCATGGAACATTTTAAAAACACAGTCCTAAACACCGTTTCTCTGAAAACCCACAATATGGCTATAATACGTTTCCGATGTATTCTCCATTTGGCCACATAGTTGAGGATATATTAGAAACATTTTTAGCACACCTCCTCAGCAGCCAACACCTGAGGATCCGTCTCACCATTTGAAAAAGGAAAACAATAACTGTCTACTCTTCATTGAGAGTCTAGTCACCTGGCTTCCAACGGATTCTTTTCTGTCTAAGGAAAACCTACCTTAGACAGAAAATACTAAGGTATGATGTTAACATGACCTTAGCTGTCCTCGCGGTTAGCCTAGTGGATTTGCGCTTCGCAACCATATGCCTGGAAGGAGTGTCCTGGGATTCGAATCCCGTCGCCGACGTGAGGAGCTTAAGGATCTTCCTCAGCTATAGCCAAGTTAGCCGGTCTTGGGCGTGGACAGTAGGGTTGTTTTTCCCAGTTTATCCTAGGGTTTTTCCTCCCGCAAGCAGGCATACTGGCCCCGTGAACACACACGGATCTACAGCCATAAATACTTAACCTCCCCATGAGGGGCTCAACTCGCCCCAATAGGGACGGGGAGAAAAAGGGAGGAAACTCCATATAAATAAATGACCTTAGCTAAGAAAATTAGAATGATCTGCTCGGGCAACACTAACCTATCCATTGAATGCAGTCACATTCATGGCGCTTTTAGCTACTAGTTTCTCGTTCACAAAATCAAAACTCTCCGTCCATCCTACAACCCCCCCTCCCCCCTCCAAAAAATAAATAAATAAATCCAGAACACACAAAAAAATAAATAAATTCATTTCCATGTTCTACATCCGGGACACATCCGAAAAAAACTGCACGCACTCTTAAATAGTATAACATGCAGACTTCCTTTAGGCCATACTAAAAATTAACTACTCTAATCCGCTCACCAAAAGATCTGCTCTACCATCTAGATCAGGGGTCGGCAACCGGAGGATCGCATGCGGCCCAAACGTGCATTTTTGGCGGCCCATAAAAAGTTGACTATACTTACATGGCACGTGGCCCGTATGTTGAATTATTTAAATAATACATTTTATAATATTAATAATAAATTAAAAACAATTTTATACCTATACTTCGTGATATCGCCATGCAACTTGGCTGGAGTCAACCGTGTCAGTTATCATGAGGGGGGGGGGGGGGAATAACAAAGGCGACTTCATCCGACGACAACCGAAATTTTGGCGCACTTTTGTAGTCGCGTTCCTTGGTCCGTCTTTTATTATAATTTAATAATTCAATAACATCAACTATTATTTTCAGAGGATGTATATTTGTTAAAAATAATTTCAAAAATGGGTTCAAGAAAGCGTAAAATTGCAGATGAAGGAAGAAGGTTTAAGGATGAATGGAACAGCAAGTACTTTAGTCATAAAAGTGTTGCTGTTATGAAAGAATATAATATCAGACGTCATTACGAGAATGAACATGAAAGCTAATACACGGATTCGAACCGTGAACTTGGAAAAAATCAAATTAATAAATTACAAACTTCTTTGACTGCTCAGCAAAACATATTTAAGAAGCAAAGTATTCATAATAAATCGATTGTTCGTACTAGTCATGTCGTAGGGGAACGAAAGAAGGAAGGTGTTATACAGATTCAGAATTTATTAAACGATGTTTATTAGCTAAAAATGAACAAATATGCCCAGAAAATAAGACGTTATATCAAAATATTAGTTATCTGCCAGGACTTGTACAAGGCGAGTAGAAGAAATCGGTATCAATTTATTTGAGCAGCTTAAATTTAAAACAAAATCATTTGAGTGTTACACTCAGGCAGGGCCGATTTTATCATTAGGCAAGCCTAGGCAATCGCCTATGGACGTCAAGACTTCGGAGCGCCAGATTTTGCTACATATAAAACTATATAAAACTAACAGGAACTCCTGTATTCCATAAAATTCATGTATGTAAGCGTACCATTTCTTTGCTGGACGTATATACACGTCCAGCAAACCTGGATAATATTCTGTCCACCTGCTGAAAGAACATCGTTAAGAAGTGTAGTTTGACAGTCGTGTCTATTAGAAGGGGCAATAATCCTTCGCGCTGAAAAGAACACTTAACTTGATTACTTGGCGTATGTAGTAGCTATGTTCAGTTGCCTACAGCAAGAAAAGCAGTTGCTTGCCGTTTGCACGGTAACCGGAATCTAAGTTATATCAGACTAAATACCTATGAGTTATATTCATTTTGCTGCTTATAGTTTTTAATGCCAGCGCAAAATAAGAAATCCTTTCATACTTTCTTCACTTCATATTGTATCACTATGGAAGATCAATGTCACTATCAATTTTTTTGGCTAATTATTTTAATCACCAATACATTTTAAAATTCTCCCAGAACTTGATTGAAGATAATTCTTTTTGTCAAACAATTATTTTATAAATTCATGAAAATCCGAATCTAAAAATGAATACAGCCTCCATCTGTTCCAAATTAAGTTTTCTTTTTTATTCATAATCTTAGTTCGAAGGTCAGTTCACAGATTGCGCGAAGGTTCGCACTTTTAAATTTCTCTTTATAGAGAATCATATGTAAATCTTGAATCATATCATGTAATGCATAATTTTTATAAATGTAATCTGTAGGTTTTTGCATTTAAACTTTCTTGGTCCCCCCCCCCCCCCCCCAATCACTCCCTACAAATCGAAATAAACGGCAGTTATGAAGTCAACTGTTATGTACATATTTTCGGTATTATGCGGCAGTTTTGAAGTAGCGATATTTTCCCTACACTTTATCCTTCGAAACATGTGTAGGTGCATGCGTCAAAATGAAATTTTATTTCCAAAATTTTCATAACAGAATTAATTCGCCTTTAATGGCTACCCCCCCCTCCTCCCAAAATTATCACCACACACACACACACACATACACACACACAAAATACTGCTAGATAACATATGTGCACTTTCTTTTTGTTTGAATTTATTTTTCCAAAGTAATTGTACTGTTACAGTTTTAGCAAAAGACAAAGGCGAAGAATCTCTGATAATATATCATTGGATATAAATTTTTGATATTAAAAAGACTCACAATCGGAAACCCCGAGTAATGCAGTTTAACATCATTTGTTGTTCATTAAAAAAAAAAAAAAAAATAGTTCCTAAAATTGAAATGTGCGACCCATATAATTTTATTTTGAAGGAAAGAAAGCAAAATGTCATATTTATTTCAATAAATGTTATTTAAATATATATATATATTTGACATAATATTTCCATTGTAAACAAACGTTTTGATTATTTATTTTCGCACATGTGAAATTCGTTTTTAATTTGGGAAGAGACACAATAAATAAATTGTGCAGCAAAAAAAGGGTCAAATATCGTAGGACAGTAAAGAAATTCCAAGTAATACACTGCATATAAAGACAATAATCCGTTAATGGGGTGGGGAATACTTGCATTTTAACAGATAGAATGCTGATGAACTTTCATCAGGCATTCTACATTTTTATTAGGTCAAAGGGATTTTTGAGTATATTTGCAAACAGATATATTCAACATAACTTAGCCAGTTTTGTTGTAAAAAGTGTCGCATTTCAAGAAATATTAGCGGCATAATAATAAAATAGCAAAATTCATAACGCTTCAGAATAACTTGATAATTATGATGAGACACATCTGTAGAAATCTATTATTATTATTATCATTATAGTCCTTTTAATTATGAACTCTATAAAGATATATTTAATAAATTGGTTGTATTTTTGTGTTTTTAATTAAATAAACTAGTTTCATTTTGTCACAGATGGTTTTCGCTTCTGAACTACCAGGACTATTGTTCTCATTAATATTACTAAATTCCAATCTGCTTCTCTGGAAATTTTTCTCTTAGTAAATGTTTGACTTGTGTTGACCAATCACTGACTTAGCAGTTTAATCCAGAGATTAAATATATGGTTGGTTTAATCCATAAACGTTCTTAAGAATATTTCACCCTGTGATTTCCCAGAATCCTGTTAGGAAAGAACAGATCGCTGAGTATTGAACTTGCGATCATTTCGAAACACGTTTCTGGGACAACAGAGGTTTTTTGTGTGCTGCTGCTATTTGTATTAATTAGCGAGTAAGAGCAGTTTCTACATCACATAAACAGAACATTTGATTTTCAAGTTTATTATTATTTATAAATTAAATTGATTTTTCAGTTCATTTTTTTGTGCATCAAGATTCTAGTTATTTTAGGGTAAAATGTCGAGTAAAAAAGTGGATGTTAGCGATCATAGCAAGTTATCGTTACTATTTATTGCTTCTGCATTTTAACTAAAGCTGGAATTATTATGCTTATTACTGTAACTTAAATAAATCAAATCTGAAGTTGAATAAATCTTAATAATTGTGCGATAAAGTTGGAACTGAATCAATGCTATATATATATATATATATATTATATGCTTTTTATGTGAATTCAGGCCTCCAGTAAGTAAGGTGGACTCGCACTAGGCGACGAAATTTACCTTTCACCTAAAGTTTGGGTGGTTGGAAAGCACATACGTTAACATTCTATCAACCAGGAAGGCATACTGTGCATGTTACTCCAAACTGAAACGTTTTATATTTATATTGAGATCCCTGTTGTAATTCCATATATATGACGATTTTTGCTACAATTACACAGTCCAACACAATTTTTGAAAGTACATACGTTTTTGATAGTTTTAAGGAGGCAGTACTATTTAGAGGATCAAAAAAATCGATTTTTTAATATTATTTTCTGAAAGTATGTACTTTTAAAAATCTGTTCCTAACTTTTTATCAAGAAATTCGAAAAATTCCCGAAGATATAGCCTATTATTCAAAGCGGTGCGCAGATCAGAATCGGAGTGCTCACCGCTCTCGCTTGTTAGTAAACGAATAGCCCAAGAACCTGCAACAGCACGTAGTGGCGCTTTGAATGCGAGAGAGGCCGATAACCGACCTAATACATTTAGGTGATGAAAAGTAGTCAATGACAGCTGGCTAAAACAAATGAATGCTATATACGTCATAGCGGACAAAGAACGATCGAAATCAGTCAATCGTTAATCGATCGTGAAAGTATGATGAGCGCTTATAACGTTTCAATAAAGTCTCTGTTTTTTTTTTGTCTTGTTAATTGCATGTTAGTCAGCAGTGAAGAAAATACATCGTGTCAATAGTGTAGATTCCTTCTGCTACATTGGTGGCAACTTTACTGTTCCCAGTCAAAGGACAAATATCACTGATTTCGTTAAGAAAGCGAACTTTGCATACTTTGACGTCAAACTTGTAGATCAGGACAATCCATGGGCTCCAAATAAAGTGTGTAAGTTATGTGTAGAAAATTTACGACAGTAGAGCAAGGGAAAACGCCAAAAATTAGCTTTTGGCATTCCAATGATTTGGCGTGAACCGAAAAATCACGTAGATGATTGCTATTTTTGTTTAGTTCAGACTTCTGGTTATAATAAGAAGAATAAGAAAAAAAATTGTGCATCCAAATCTCGACTCAGCAATTCGTCCAGTTGCTCATTCCAATGAAATAGCCGTGCCAATTTATGAAGGACTTTCTTTACTTGAGAACGAGCATGATCGGGATATGTCGGATGTTCTTGAGGAGCAAGACCCGGATGTTGATTCAGACAATGAAAATTTAATTTCTAGTTCTGGACCGCAACGTTTTACTCAAGCGGAATTGAATGGCTTAGTAAGAGATTTTGGCCTATATCTGCGGCTATATCCACGACTTAGTTATGAAAAAATTAAAGCCGGTGTATTTGATGGACCGCAAATTAGAACTTTAATGAGAGATCCAAATTTCATCAACTCTATGAACGAAATTGAGAAAGAGGCCTGGACTTCATTTACGATGGTTGCGAATAATTTTCTTGGAAACAAAAAAGCGTGCAATTACAAAGATCTAGTGGAAACAATGCGCGCCTAGGTTGCATGTGCATAAAGCTTCTTCATTTCCTATACAGTCATCTTGATAGATTTCCCGAGAATTTAGGTGCTGTAAGCGATGAACAAGGCGAAAGATTTCATCAAGACTTAAAAACTATGGAAGATTGGTACCAAGGAAGATGGGATTCTCACATGGTGGCCGACTACTGTTGGAGTATTCAAAGGGATTGCCAAAACAGAATACACAGCAGAAATTGCTACAAACAAAAATTTATTCCCTGAAACTCATGTGTAAGTAAAATTATTATTTTTTTATAAATATTCTTGTAATTTTTAACGAATATTGTTAAGTAGTTATGTATCTAATTATCGGCCTCTCTCGCATTCAAAGCGCCAGTACGTACCGTTGCAGGTTCTGACGCATTTATTCGTTTACTAACAAGCGAGAGCGGTGAGCGCTCCGATTCTGATCTGCGCACCGCTTTGAATAATAGGCTATATCTTCGGTAATTTTTCGAATTTCTTGATAAAAAGTTAGGAACAGATTTTTAAAAGTACATACTTTCAGAAAATAATATTAAAAAATCGATTTTTTTGATCCTCTAAATAGTACTGCCTCCTTAAAACTATCAAAAACTTACAAATTATCAAAAAGAAAATGCCATAGAGGAAAAACCTGACGTGATAGAGAAACATGGGTTTGATATTTGAAATCAGCGCAGCCAAATTAGTAATAAACAAGTGTTAGATCATAATCAGCAGAAAAAAAATTTTTTTTGTTGGCCAGTGTTATTCTTCACCCATTCTATTTAAGTGACCATACCACCGTAGATTAGCTCTGCTGACACATCATTATTTAATGCTAATTGTCAAGTTCCTTTCTAATATTTTCAATTTTAATGATTCTGACATTGATGGCATCAGTTGACTCTCCTAGTTTTTCTTAGAACCTTCATATCTTTGGTCTCCAGTCTTTGATCAAGTGCTTTATTTCTAACCCGACTCTCAGATCCATAACTTAAAACTGGTTTAAACATTGTCTTCTATACTGGTAGTTTGGTGTTTGGGCTAATTTCTCTATCATTCCATATAAATTTATTCTTATATGGAATGATACCACCATACCAGCTTTGCTTATTCTGTTTTCTATTTCCAGATTTAACCTGCAATCTTCACTATGAACTGTACCTAAATAGCTGAAATATTTTACTTGTTCTATAGGATCTCCAGAATGCAGCTGAAGTTTTATATGCTCCTACTGCCTATTTTCACAGTTTTAGTTTTATATTGCCAATTTTCATATCAAAGTTGTTACAGCTGTTATTCAATTTAGTTAGTGAATCCTGTAGACTTACACTAGATGAGTTTAGGGGTACAACATCATCTGCATAAAGCAAAGAACTAAGTTTGACATTTCCAATTGTAATATCAGGCTTGATGCCACTTTCTTTCATCATGTGATCTATATAGATGATGAATAAGATTGAAAATAATGTGCATCCTTGTTTTATCCGATTTTACATCAAACCATCTTCCTGTGTTTCCTTTAATTCTAACTGCTGATTGACAACTTAAACATTGACTGTGTATGAGGGTTGTTTGAAAAGTTTGGTAAAAAAAAATAAGTTAAACACATTTTTTTGGAAAAACCTTTATTTCTTAACATAGTCTCCATCAAGGTCTACACATTTGGTCCAGCAAGTTTCGAATTTTTTCATCCCATCTAAAAAAGTAGGAGTTGTCAAATTGTGCAAAATGGTCATTTGCATCCTCATTCGAAGAAAACTTTTTCCCACCGAGCCAAATTTTTAAGTTTGGGAACAAGAAGAAGTCACACAGGGCCAAGTTCGGAGAATACGGTGGATGTGGAACCAATTTGAACCTCAATTTGTGCAATTTTGCCATTGTGATGGCCGATGTGTAGGATGGTGCATTGTCTTAATCGTAATGAAAGAGCACTTTTTTGTGTGCCAATCTTAGTTGTTTATTCTTCAGTTCTTCTTTTAAATGGTCCAACAATGATGCATAACAGACCCCCTATTATTGTCTTACCCTTTTCCAAATAGTCTATCATGATAATTCCTTGGGAATCCCCAAAAAAAGTAGCCATCACCTTCCCAGCTGACAAAACAGTCTTCGCTTTTTTCGGTGCACTTGCACAGGGCTTTGTCTACTGTTTTGACTGCTGCTTGGACTCAGGTGTGTAGTGGTGGATCCAAGTTTCGTCTACAGTCACGAATCGACATAAAAAATCCTACGAATTGCGATTAAACATTGCCAAACACTGCGTTGAAATCTCTTTTCGCATGTATTTGTGATCGACAGTCAACAATTGCAGCACCCATCGAGCACACAGCTTTTTCATGTGCAATTTTCCATGCAGGATATTATACACCTGTTCAGTTGAGATGCATACAATCTCACGCACTTTCACTCGACGGTCTTCCATAACGATACCATGGATTTTGTCAATCATTTCCTTTGTAGTGACCTCAGTCGGGCGTTCGGAGCACGTTTCATCTTCGATGAACTTACGACCATGTTTAAACTCGTTTATACAAAAATAAATAGTATTTGATGCTGGTGCAGTCCCCATGAACTGCATCTAACTTGGCTTTGATCTACTTGGCCGTCCACTTCTTCAAATAAAAGTGATTCATCACTGCACGAAACTCGTTTTTCTCCATTTTTATGAAAAATGCGAACACGGTCATTTTAAATGTTTGCCAAATGAAAACTATGCATATGCTAACGCCTTAAAAATATTTACACAATTCGTTAAATCAGATGCATTGGAGAAATTTGTCAATTATGTTCATAGAAAACGATATTGTTGAATTATTAGATTATAAATGTATGATAGATAAGTTATATAGTTATAATTTATATGGCATATATAATTGATAAATACTTCATTAAGTAAATGTATAAAAATTTATTTGTCAATTACTGAATAGTTTAAAGTCCATATTTTTTATAATTAAGTTTATTTTTATTTATAAATATTTCAGTTACTGGATTTTGAAAATGGATAAAAAGAAATCGGGTTTTCAATATCGCAAACGTAAAGCGGAAAAGGAAGAAAGTTTGAAAAAAACAAGAAGGTGCATTTTTAAAATATCTTTGCCAAGAAGATCGTAATCGTATACAAGAAGAAAATCTTCAAGATTATTCGTTGGATAATTCGTCTATAGTTTCGATTAATGAATTGGGGGAGAATTCTACAGATACCAAAAATTTGATTAAAACATCGAAGGAGAAATCTACAGATCATATGAGTATTGTCGATTCTGAAGCTGGTTGTTCTACAGATCCAATCATAAAAAGATTTGATTTTACAAATTTAAATTATAATGATCCAGCAACTTGGTGTCTTGTAAAATTTTCCAATATCAATCAGTTACGTCAAGTATTAGTTGAACATGGACCTGCATAGATTCATAATTTTGATTTTCCGAAAGATAACAATAATAGAAGATTTTCAATGACTCATTATACTCGAAGACTATTTAACGGCGAGACAATGCAGCGTTTGTGGTTATTGTATTCCAAATCCACGGATTCTGCATTTTGCTTCTGCTGTTTATTATTTGATCAATGGCGGATTAACCTTGCTGATTTTGGATTGAGGTACTGAAAAAATGCTTCTTCTATTTTAGCTGCGGATGAAAAAAGTCAGACACGTTGAAAATTACCATAAATAGAAATAATTAGAAATTTGAATAAAAGAAAAGCATTGATGAAGAGAACTTGCTAGTTATTAGAAAAGAAGAGAAACATTGGGTGCAAGTATTAGAACGACTCTTTGCTTTAGTTAAGACGTTAGCTATTCAAAATTTATCATTTCGAGGAACAAATGCGACATTGTTTTCGCATGGAAACAGAAATTTTTTTAAATTTCTAACCAAGTTTGATCCAATAATGAATGAACATCTTCGAAGAATAAAAGATAAAGATACATATGTGCATTATCTTGGAAAAGATATTCAAAATGAAATAATAAACATCTTCGCCAATGCGATAAAAAAGAAAATTTTAGAATCGATGATTCATAGACGCTAGTAATAGCACGGTTTCTATAAAAGAACACTTTTTGGGATTTATAGAAATAAAAAATACCACTGGAGAATTTTTATCAAATAAAATACTAAGGAACTCTTAACAAATTTTCATTACCAATACAAGATTTACGAGGTCAAGGATACGATAACGCCAGTAATATGAAAGGTGATGTAAAAGGTGTGCAGCGACGAATTTCAAATTTTAACCCGAGAGCAATGTATGTACCCTGTAGTTCACATTCATTAAATTTAGTAGTGAATTGCACTGCTAATACTTTAGATGCCACAGTATTTTTTGACGGGGTACATCGTCTATATGTATTTTTTTCCGGTTCGACTCGTCGATGGGAATACCTCAAAAGACACAAGTAATTTTACACTCAAACCAGTCTGTGATACAAGATGGGAGAGTCGAATTGACTCATTAAAGCCCCTAAGATATAATTTGTCCGATATTTGCGAAGCACTGCAAGAAATATCTCAAGATGATAGTTTATGTGGATTAAGTAGAAATACCATGAAATTAGACGCAAGTAGTCTTCTTAAAACTTTAAGGAAGTTCAAATTTATCGTATCCTTAGTAATGTGGTATAATATACTTTTTGAAATAAACTTTACAAGTAAACAACTTCAGAATACGAGCCTTGATATAAATGGTGCCATAAATTGTATTAATGATACAAAGAATTTCTTAATGAAAATCCGAAATCAGGATGAATTTGAAAAGATGTTAACAGATGCGGAAAAAATCGCTGAGGTCTTAGGTGTAACGCCTAATTTTGAACAAGAAACAGTTAGACTTAGAAAAAAAGAAAAAAAAAGAAAGAATTTGTGTATGAAGCAGAGGATGAATTCATAACAGATTTTAAACAAAAATTTAAGGTAGATTTTTATTTTTCAATTATTGATACCGCAATTGCATCTGTTGATGAAAAATTCAAGCACATGTCTATAATTAACGAAAAGCTTGGTTTTCGTTTATAAATATATATGAATTTCAAAAAATTACTTAAGCAGAACCGCTTAAAAAATGTTTCATATTGGAAAATTATTTAACACATGATAATTCTAGAGATATTGACGGAACAGATTTATGTAGTGAATTACAAATAATAGCAAAGCGAATTCCAGAAAATACTTCCTCATTAGATGTCCTGTCATACATATGCAAAAATAATTTAGAAAATAGTTCCAAATGCGTTTATTCTCTGAGAATTTTTTCAATATTGCCAGTATCGGTAGCAAGTTCAGAAAGGAGTTTCTCGAAATTAAAACTTACACTCCCTCTACGATGGCTCAGGAACGACTCACTGGTCTAGCAATAATATCTATGGAGCATGAAATTGCATCTACAATCAATATAGATGAATGAATTAGATTAATTTTTCATAATTTTTGTATTTAAGATGTAATAATTTTCTTGCTATACAGATATTAGGAGTAATCATATGTGTATACAAATGTATTGGTTTTGATTAATAAATTTTATATATAAACATTTATATATAAATATTCATAATAATATTTATGAAGCGCCTCCGTAGCGCAATTGGAAGAACGACTGTACATTGCGTCTTTCGATTGGAATAGGCCTAAGTTCGATTCTCATCGCGACGGGAGGAATCTTTATCTGGACGATTTCAGTTGAAGGTGAGTTAGCCGATCTCATACGGAGGTAGCAGGGCTTTTTCTCCTGGAAACTCGGGTTTTTCATCCCGCATACAGACAAATCGGCCCTTCAGAACACACGCAATTTAGAATACCAGTTGTGGTGGTGGGCGTTGATTCGTAGTAGAGGTTCGGTGTAGTGGTTGAGACAGTTGTAGGTATCCTCCCGCGATGAGTCTTCGGACTCCTTGGAGGTGTCAGGAATAATAATAATATTATTTTTATAAATATTCACAAGTGTAAGTGTACGTGTGCTTGGGTGAGTATGACAAAATATATATACAGCAATCTCTCGATTAGTGCGCTCTTTAAAACAGGCATTAATCGAAAATGCACTAATCGAAACAAATCGAAACGCACTAATGGAAAAAAGTATAATTCGTTCCTCAAATTTCTTTTTTTGAGGAACGAATCATGAAGCTGAAAGACTATAAAACATATTCAGAATATAAATTTTATTATTCTATTTCTTAACAAAGAATTGAGCTAACGTAGTTTGGCGGGCATTTTTTTTTCCATACAACCGACGGTAGGGCCTTATTGCCTCTTCTACTCTAATGCAAATTTTACTGCTTCTCTATTCATCAGGGTGAGCCTCTGCATTGCTGCTTAAAAACTTCGCTTGTACGAAAAATATTATACGCCGCCGATTGTTATAATCCGCTTACAGGCAATTTTTATGACCGATCATAAACAGCGGTATTCTCTTTCCCAAATGTTGAAAGGTTTCGATGTGTGAAAATTAACGATACACAAATGTTATTAGGCGTTCTGGGTCCGAGCTTTTCGACATATTCTCGAATATTATTCTCCTCAGAATATTTCCACAATAAAATATTTATTCATAAAAAATGCTTAGAAAACTAAAATGACAAATTCCAGGAACTTCTCGTGGAACACAGTTTGGGAAACTCTGCTATACATAGAAGTAGTGTAGTATGCCATTAAAAATAACTTTGTAAAATGTTTTAAATCAATAACCAAATTATTTCATTCTGATGAGTGATTTTTTTAAATAGTTAGGCATAAAAATGTATAGACAGAAAATTTTTAAAATATGTAACAGTTTATTTTTAAGACATATATAGGCGCACTAATCGAATTTGGGTATCGAAAAAATGACGCACTAATTACTGCATAGAGACATTGTATGGGGCACCTAAATTTTCTTTGCCCAGGGCGCGTCAGATACTCTCGCACCGGCCCTGCACTCAGGCAATGGATGAAAGTACTGTAACAGACACTGCGCAGTTAATGATATTTATTCGGGGCATGACACTGGCTTTCATGTTTGAAGAATCGGCCAGATTGTGTGGTTTAAAAGGTACTACAACCCGCAATGACTTGTTCATAAAGGTAAAAGAAACTATTGATTCTTTAGAATTGGACTGGAAAAAAAAATTATATAGTGTGACAACCGATGGTGGAAGAAATATTTGTGGCTCTAACACGAGTGCAGTAGGTCCAATTTGTGCGGAATTACAGAATTTAGGTTATGATAATCCAATGGTGTTCCATTGCATCATTCATCAGGAAGTACTTTTTAGCAAGATTTTATCATCAATGAAAGGCATTATGGACATTGCGATATCAACTGTAAATTACATCTGACGCAGCAGTCTGAAACACCGCCAATTTCAAGAATTCTTGATAGAAATAGAATTGGAGTATGAGGACGTTATCTACTACTGAGCTGTTGGATGGTTAAGCAGAGGTACCTTAATGAACTTAATTTGAACCTGCAGGGCCAAGGTAAATTACTAGCAAACTGTTTTCTGACATAAAAGCTTTTGAAGGCAAACTATGTCTGTTGAAGAAACATATGATGGAACAAAATCTACATCAATATATTTATTGCAAATTTGCATCTACACTTGAATGACAAACACAAAAGGAAATTTTATTGTTTATTTATTGAAGATTCACAAACGGGATTTTCAACAAGATTTGTGGATTTTCATAAAAGTATCGACATGTGATTATTTTTGAACCCTTTTAATGTCGACATTAATGACGTGCCAAACCAACTCCAGATGGAAGTTAGAATTACAACAAAATGAAACATTAAAGAAAGCATTTTCGTTAGAAAATGTCCGAAAATTTTATTGATGCTTGCCAAAAAAATTTGAAGGATTAATCAGTTTCGCAAACAAGATGGTAGTCGCATTTGGCATCGCAAACATTTGCAAACAAGCATTTTCTGCCATGAGTTTTAGAAAAAATAAATTTCCATCTCGACTGACTGACTGAATATTTTCATGTTTCGATTTGAATTTGCACCTCAGGTTATAAAGTGGATCTAGATAATTTGGTTAAAGGAAAACAATAAAAAAAGGCACATTAAGCAGGGAGACACACATATTGTGATGCATAAACTATCTTACTTTGTTTTTAGGTGATAATTTTTCATTGAGTTTCATTTTCATGCTTGTTTCATATCTCGTATTTTAAATATTTCTGTGTTTTTTTAAGATTGATATAATAAAAATTGATAACTTAACTATGTTTTTCACTCACTATTTTCTCTTAATTAAACGTTTGCGGTCCGATTATTAAAAATAAAAGTTGAATGTGGCCCGCGAGTCTGAAAAGGTTGCCGACTCCTGATCAAGATCATCCTGATTGTATCCCTCGCCGCTCCTGCAAACTTAAGTACTTCAAACAAACTGAAAGAACAGCTAATACCCGCTTAAAAGAACACAGTATCTATCATCTGCAAACCACGACCATTCTAGAGTTGCAGTCAATGATATAGATTACTAGATTCAGTGTATGTGGGGGGGGGGGGTCCTCCCTCATATACAGAAACAGATATGAATCAGAGACTGTTCTAGAATCCGCCAGAGCGCTATCATTCTCCAAACCTAAGCAAATTCGGCTGCATCACATTGCCAAAAATCTGGGAGACCATCATTATGTGTGACTTTCAACAAAGTTCCACCACCGCACCCATACAGGGAGCCAGTTACGACTGTAGGAACTGGCTTTTATTGGCTTACAAGATAATTAGCTAAATGGATGTAGTTAATTATCATTTTAGACGTGTTTCCTCCATTAAACATCAGGGTGAGGGTTTATTTTTAATCCTGTCATGTCAATAAAATAATAATAAAATTATATTTTTTTCATTGCTGAAGTCTGGTGAAGAAATATAAAGAACTCTAGGTGACTTTGTTAATACTTTGTAAGATTTTATTCCCGTGACCACTTTAGGTCAGAAATGTTATACAACATCAGTCCAATTCTCAACTTCCAGGAACTGAGTATATGAAATGGTTCGATTTCATTCGAACATTTTTGAAATGCACACTTGATTTGGATAGCTCTCCAAAGCCACTGGTCACGGCTGGCTGTCTATACTTCCGCATCTTAGTTAGCTATTCTGAAGGGACCTTGACATCATAATTCTCAAACTCCAGCATTGAAGATAAAGGAAAAGTCTGCTTCATTCTATGTCTCGTGAATTTCTGTCATAGACAGAAGTAGAAAACCTTTAATAATCTGGATATCAGTCTTCAGATGACATAATATTATTCAGATATAATATTACTAAATATTGTAGCCTCTATCTGCGTTACTTTTACATGCTTCTGTTCAATGGCTAGGAAAGACAGCGAACTCATTTTGCATATTGTGTTAAAAGAAAAAAATACCCGCCCATTACTCACACATCAATTCCTTCAAATTTTAAATCCATGACTGTAGGCATCGCTCATCTAGTCATTCAATGATAGTTAATCATGAATAAGTGGTATTGTAGTATTTGAAAAAAATCCAAGCAATTGTCATCAGCTGCAAGATAGTTAATTAAGTTTAATAGAAACGTTCGATCATTCTCCTTTCTTCTGGAAAGGATTTCTGAAAACTACAACCTATATCACTGAAAATGGAAGCTATTGCATCTCCCTAACCCTTTGTCCACTTAAAGTACCAGGTTTCAGTTTTTATGAGGCTCCCATCCACAAAAGGTGGGATTCTCATAAAATAAAAGATCACGGAATCTTGATTTATAAATAAATACCGAGTTAACAGTTTAAAGTATTCGGAATAATACGACTCGCAACACATTCTCCGATAGGTCTAATTCGTTAAAGAAAATTTTTAGAAATATTTATTACATTAATGAAACGCTAGACAATTTTATTTAGTAGTTTCAGATATTTTGTGTTTCGTGCTAGTACAAAAAAAGCAAGTATACAGCATGAACTGTGCAATAATTCTAAGTTCACCAAAATGATCAATGATCAACAGATCATGAGGTGAACTTAGATCAACAGATCATCTAACATCAAATTCGAATTTTTCTCGAAATGCAGTTAACAGCTGCAGAATGTTTTCATTTTTTTTATGTGTAATGCTTAGAAGTATTTTTTTTTGTTTCCTTGCTCTCATATTTGAAGAAACAAGTAAAAAAAATCAACTATAACTTGCTGTTTCAACACTAATATAGTAAGGGACTATATTTTATATTATAATCTTAGATTCGTGGCAGTTTCTGCCGTGGTCACCTCCTCTGATGTCAGTGAAATCAGTGACTGCAAAGGGTGAGATTGACTTCCCCACCAAACTTCAAGAAGTTAGGGATAAATAGCCTCGCTCACTCCCTTTAGGGAATAAAAAGCGTTAGGGAGATTCACTTTATGAGCAATTCTATAGTTTATGTTTGCGTGAAAACCGTAATAGATAATCTTGCCACTTTATATTGCTAATAAATGAAACTGGTGATTAATTTAGTGTAACATTTGATCCGTAAATAAAGATACCGCACATACAGAATAGTCAGCCGCGCAGGAATGTCGTTAATTCGTCAAAGGCATGAATTAAGTGCATAATAAGCTAATGCGAATAGGGATAAACCATAGATTAACCTAAGGCATATAAAAAAATACTATATTAGGGGGTAAGATAGTTGGAGTGTGAACTGAAGCTGTTAATCCAGTATATTAACGTGTGCTACACACACACACACTGTAGAATCTTTCAAAGATAAACGCAGGACATATATGGCGCAGAGGGTGAAGCTTGACGCTTTTCATATTCCCTGTTGTCTGTTTCGGGAGCAGTGATGGGAGAGATTTGTGAGCTATTTTAGCTCGCCCTGAGTAGACAGAAGTGGTTATTCGTCGTTGAGTGTTAGGATGGCTTTCAGTCTTTTATGTTTCCAGTGGTCATTACCGTCATAGTTTCCGGCTTGCTGTATTAGTTGGTTTGGATGCGTAGATGTCTTCATAAAGAATTTTTCTGCTAGGGAGCGTAGTAGTGGAGAGATGTAGGAGATATTTATGTCCCGGTGGATCTGGGCGTTCCTGATGAACCACGGGGCGTCCAGTATCATTCGCAGGCACTTGTTCTGTAGTCTTTGTAGCTTGAGGATGTTTGTCTTGGAGGTATGGCTCCAGGCTGGGGGAAGCGTATATAACTGTGGGACGGATCACTGTCTTGTACAGTAGAACTTTGTTTCTTGAGCTTAGTTTGCTGTGTCTGTTGATCAAGGGGTAGTATAGCTGGGCGATAACTTTTGAATTTCAAAGATAAAAATATTCTTCCACTAAGAAATACCATTTTCGGATATCCTTTGAGGTAAACAGTCGTTTCAGAAGTTGGTATATGTCTGAATACTGTTATATTAGAGTGAATAAAACTTGGCGAACGGCTTCCCGACTTTTTCACGGATCACCAATGCTCCACCAACTACCAATTTTCTAATTTAAAAAAAAAAAAATTGACTTTTTACACACATGGTTAAAACCACTTTTCCATAACTTAAAATAAACCCACCCCTGTTATTGATCCTTACGTGTAGGCCCCGAAGTCATCCTGTGTCACATTAAAACGTTTAGCAAAAGTTACAGAAGTTGAAGGCTGTTCAAATCGTAATCGTGCCCACCAATTACCAAACACAATACGGCGATGGCCGTCTACTTTAAATTATATACAAATATCGTAGATGTAATATTAACATCGTTATTGAAATGATGCCCTTTTCATGAAGAAAAGAAAGTATTTCAGTAAATATATAAATCTTTTGGAAAAATCTGAAAAGATTTTTACATATTAGTTATCTTTAGTTTTCTAACTAAATTATACAAAAATTACAATTTAGTTTAATTGACGCAGTTCATGTCTCTGGCTGATGATGCTCCAGTGGAATATATTTTCCTTTGTTGTAAATGCGCAGTGACTGTGTGAACAAAAACTACCTTTTAAAACATCTGGAAGATAACTACACTTCAGTTTTACGGAGAGGATTTTAAAAACACCTATTAAAATTCTAATATTTCTTGTTTTTATAATTTCCTTCAGTTTTTTTTAAACTTAAAATAGCAGATTGCAATTTTCTTTTATCATTTTTTTTTTTAAATTTCCTTAAAAATTCACTTTTTGCTTTGATTTCTTGTTGCCGGGAATTGTCTTATTCTCCTTTGGATCTGCAATCTAAACACAACTGCAAGTTGAAACTGATCTCCCATTTTACATGTGAAGACTTTTTTAACACACACACACACGAGTAAATTATGTTCTTACTATAATGATCTTCTGAAATGCCTTTTTTTTTTCTCTCATAGATAAACATGATAAAGTGAAGGACTTTATCATGCCACAGATGAATCGGTGATATAAGTCAATTTTAGGTTATTTAGAATTACGATCGAAGTAACTAAGACTGTGATGGGAAGAACTGCATGTATTTGGCGGGATGGAAATCCTGCCATCTCCGTACGAGACTGGCTAACGTTTTTGGCTGGAAAATGTTCTGGGCGTCCCAGACCGGATTCGAACTTAGGTCTTTCTACCGAAGCTACTTGCAAGTGGTCCACACCACTTTCCACACATAGTCGCTATAAACGATTATGCATTTGTTTCCTCGTGTTCCGGTGTTTCAACATGTACCTTCAGAATATAAAGGCATGATGCACATTTCTGTTGGTTGCAATCAAGATGCCCCTCTAATGGTCGAAAATGGAAATCACTGGATTAAGATAAGGGGATAAGAGTAGTGTGTTGCATAACCTTTCAGATGCCTACCCCTCGCTGATCGCTTTGGATATCTGTCCAGCTGTTAGCCAAGACATATACCAAGACATAAACGGCATTCTGTGTCATGACATTTGCTGCTCGGTATCCTTCTACTGCCTGTGTAACATGCAGAAATTGAATGACCTTGTGCATCTCTACTTATGACTGTTTCCATTCTACTGCTATGCTGTCACTTAGGGTACGACGATAGTGCCCATATGATCGCATCTGGTGGCTATATGAGGAAACAGAAGATATAAACGTTCTCTTCATCTGTTTGCTGAACTAAATCCCAAACCATTCAAACAATTGTTTTCACCTGTTCCATAAAACTTCAATAGAACTCGTTTTCTAAAGGACCTATCAGTAAAATTCTGGAATGTGTACAATCAAGTCTTACTAAATTTGAAATTTAAATATAACATTTATAAATATTCATATCTCCGAATTTTCCATCTGAGTTGAAAACATTTCAAGCCTCCAATTAGTATAGTCTCACACCAAACGACAAAATTCATCTACCACCTAAAAGCAATGAATGCCCACCACAGTAGACTTCAAATGTACTGCTTGTAGATGTACGGGCACTTAAGCTAGGGGAAATCCGTATTTTTTTGTGGTTTGGGCATCCTAGCTAGAAAATGGTCGTTCTCATTTTTCTGCAGAATGCCGGAAAGAATCAGTTCGCTCTTTTCATTTACTTCTTTTGAAGATTTCTGTAAAATATTTATCCGATTATTAGCTAGGATCGCTTCTAGTTTTTACTAAAATTCTCAAGGAATTTTTAGGTCAGATAACATTTTAGAACTGTACCTCACCTCACATCCTGAAAAACGTTGGTAAAATAAAATAAAAAATTTACCACGTAAGGAGCTGTGGTAAGCTACCAGTTGAGAGACAGGGTAATTTTCGGTGGTAGGGAACTAGAGGTTCGGATAATAAGGAATACCACGGTTTCTCGCCTATGAAGTATCGTAGCCTCCTGGACTATTAACCCCTTTACTCTCTCCATGCCTGCAAGGAATTAGTCGTGTCAGAACTCTTCCGTCTTGAATAGACATTGTTTTTCTCGTTTTCCGTATTTTCGAATTTTTTACAGGTGGGTTTCTCAACTTTGATATCCATGACTATATTCCACATACCCTTAATTGCTTTAGATTTTCTATAGAATAACAGACTATTTCATTTCGTCCTAGTTTTCACGTTTCTTTTGTTTTTAGTTCGTGGCCATACGTAATTTCAAAAGGGGGATGTTAGGTTTTGTAAAACAAATGGTATTTCATATGTAATATTTAACTATGGAGGCCTGCTTAGCCCTGTGTAAATGGCGTTCATCCATAACGCTAAACTGCCCGAAGAAAGCTGTTTTCATTTCGAATCTAGTCGCTAACTAGAGGAACTTTTCTAACCCTTTATTCGACTGGTCTCCGAGTTAGTTGGTCCCTGCCACCGGCAAGCGAGTTTTTTCCTCCAAAAAGTTTTAAACGATCTGACTGAAATTTATGATTTTTCGAAGCTTACCAGCTTTTTATTTCGCCCTTCAGACCAGTATAAGCTGATCTTCGCCTAAGAAATATCGATCAGTTGCTGGACAATAAAATGGTGATTCCGTATCAAAAATTTCCAAAGCTGTGGCCTCTTCTGCAATATCTTTTCTGCGGTAGGTACTGTAGATGACAGGGTTTTGGGCGTTCTAAAATAAAAGCTATTAACTTAACTAGGAAACAAGTATTCAAGAAATAGTAGATAAATAAAAGATGATGCATTTAAACTGATAATGGAAAACGAACATACCTGTACTTTGAACGCTGGGATAGATTTGCAACTTATCATATTCAGAAAATTAAACTATATAGTGTTCAAAGTAGGATTACTTAAATCTTAGAGGGAAGAAAAGCAGAAATGTTTAAATTTTAGAAGTATTTTAAATGTTTAATTTGAAAGTTGTTTTCGTCGTTTTCTAATCCTTATTCGACTGGTCTCCGAGTTAGTTGTCCCTGCCACCGGCAAGCGAGTTTTTTCTCCAAAAAGTTTCAACTACAGACCTAGTTGAAAGTTTGTAAGTGACTTGCAAAAGGCATTTATCATTGCCTACTTCTATACTAGTTTCGTTAATCTTTATTTGGACATCATAATTTGTCCATCATGGAGTAATTTCAGTAAGTTATCCCGCGAATAAGACAAATTGATATTTTACGTATTATAATATTGTAAAAGAATTAATTACGCTTATAAATCGAACAGATGGTTTGACCTGACTGTCATTCTTCAAGAATGAGATTTCACTTTGGTTAGCCGTCTTCATATGTTCCTTATGCACTTTCCTATAGCTACTTGCAGGGGCACACTAAGTCAATATCCAGTTATTCGCATGGTTGCAACATCCCAAAATTGATAATTTTTAATTAAATAACTAAACAAATAACTTGATGGTCAATAACAAATTGTCAGAAATAATAAGAGAAAACAGACCATTAGAGGTTCGATTCCAGGGCCTTTTTCAGCCCGTTCTCGAATTAATTGATCTAGCCACAGGCTTTTTTTTTTTTAATCGCAGAAACTTTACTCCTGCAACAACTTCGAAAAATCAATCTATTTCAGACAATATAGCAGTTTAGAAATCAGAAAAGACAGACATTTGTCTGCCAAACTTCCCTGAAGTATTGAAATTCGGAGCCCAAAGATTTCCGCCTATTCCCCCTCTAAGAATGCGTTAGTGGAATGTGTGATATATTTTACGATAGCTCTTATTATTCATAGTTTAAATGATGATTTCTCTAATGCATCGGGGGTGGGGGGTGACTGTAAGGCACATCATTAGAAAATCTCGGCTTAAAATCACCTTTGTACTTGAATGTCATTTATGTTTTGAGTTGCGTAAAATTTTGGTTAGTATAAATAATTTTGTGTTTTTCTTCGCCTCCCCCCCCTCAAGCAATGAAATGAATAGTAAATTAATTGAAACGATTAATATGAAATTATACAACAGAAATATCAAATGTTTCGTGCTTAGAAAAATATTTTTGCTTCTTCAGTCGTAAGTGTGCGTTTCACTTCCGTCATTATTTATTATTTGCACTTGTGCCATGGATGCTCCTTTACACATTATGTGCATTTTTAGTTACCATATATCACAAACAGTGTTAAACAGTATTATTATTCATTTTATGAGTGTTATTTCGCCCAGTTAGTAAGTTGAATATACCTAATGTTATACGTCACATTACTATGATACACGTGTGCCTACTAAACGATGCGGCGCGCTGGAAATCAAATCCAAACTTCTCGAGAAAGAATCCGAACGCAATTGCTCTTGACAACGAGTAACAGGTAAATTTATTACAAAAATGTAGGCAATATGTTTTCTCAGAATCTGTCGAAAAAAGGACTCGACTTTACTCAAACAGATGGCCAATCTCTGCTGTCTATGAGATTTCCACAAAAGCTATGGAAAATAGTAAATGAGTGCAAAACCGGAGCAATTCAGTGGAGCCGAGATGGGAAATCCATCATTCTTGATTACTCAAAGTTTCAAATTGAGTACCTCGACAATCAGTTGGATATTTTCAAAACCAGTAATATTACCAGCTTTGTGCGCCAGCTAAACCTCTACGGATTCAAGAAGGTCAGTCATCACAATCATCATGCAATTAATACGGCACAAAATTTCGACATTCATGAATTTCGAAATGAATGCTTTGTACAAGGCCGTCATGACTTGCTACAAAAAGTATCCAGAAAAACAGGTGCTCTAAAATCACGTCTTCCCTACCGAAATCAACCAGAGTGTAGACCCACAGCTACGGCAAGTTCATCACGAATTGCCAGATGTCAGGTTGGTTTATCATTTGCTATAAAACTGTGTCGTCACTTTATTTTTTCAAAACAAGTTACCGATAGTTTTTTTTTTTTTTTTTTTATAAATTTCTGTGAAATGCGAATAGTGATATTTAATCGGATACAAGTTTTTTTAAGATATTTTTAAAACAATCTAGATAAAACAAGCTTGTTTTTACGTTATTCGGTAATGCATGTACAAGACTATGCTAATACTGTATGTGTCTTACACTTTTTTTGATGCATTAATACGTGCGGTGAGCTGGAGTTTGCGTTGAAATAACAGGTCCGCGTATTTTTTTCTTATGGAATTAACTGCTAACGCAAAATTTGATACAGATGTGCGTCTTCATAATAGAATCAATTTTACGCACATAAAGTGTCAATTTTATCGTTATTATATTAATTTCTTACCTATTTAAGAGAAAAAGCTGTATATCACAGCAACAGCAGACTATTCAAATATCTATCTAATGGGAAAAAAAAAACAGTGGCCTTTTTAGTTAAGTTTTGTTTTGCCATTTCAAAAGGCTGTATATTCTCATAAAAGTATTTTTAATAAGGCAATACACGCCAGTAATACTGGTATGTATTGCCTTATCAAAATTACTTTCACTCACTGTATTGTTTTTATTTATTTGTAGGAATACAAAGTACCACATACCCTTAAAAAAGAAAAAAAAGTCAGTGTATGTATCTATCTATGTATGTGTGTGTGTGTGTGTATATATATCTCATGTGGTTGATTTTCCGAGGATTAATATTACTTCTATGTGCTGCACAAAACCAAGAGCATTTTGTAAATTATGAGGAAGTATTTTTTGCTTCTTCTTATGTATAATTACAGTCACTATTATATGAAGCTCATTTTCTGCAGGGATCTTTCTCATTACTAAATACCTAATTATACGAAGGCGGATCTCTCAAATCTGCAGTGCATCAGCTTAATGAAAATCATTACACTGGTATCAAATTAATAAAAATTTCAAATATCTTTAGAAGATTCAAGGTATAACTATGCAAATGAAACAATTTCCTTGGACAGTTTCCAAGGATGCTATAAGAATAAGAAAGAACAACACTGAAAAATCTGCTTGATATCACTAATATTTTTCGTTAGTTTACTAGCTAGGTGAATTCTGCAATTTAATGTTGAAATTCTTCTGCAAAATAAGAAAAAAAAAAAATTATTTTATGTATTGACCTGGAACCACATCCAATTATCTGCAGCACAAAAGTCTTGGACCTTGCACCTTTAATGTGCTCATGATGCTACTGGTAATTAATGCCAAGTTATTCTTTCTCCACCATTTTTGATGCTGCCATGTGATCTCAAGACCTCCAACCCAATCCTAGGGTGCTACCTAGGATCTATATATAACAAAACTAAACTGCAAGATCTTAAGATCTTGCAGTGGGTCTTGTTTGCTCATTTTGTTGTAGTGACTACACAATACCTGTTTATTAAAAACTGTACTTTTGTAAGAAGCCAAAATATTGGATGATAATTAGTTTTAACTATTTTTTTGTCTGTTTCATTCCAATTAAACCAGATGATGATTGAAAATTAATGTTCAATCTTAAATACTTATTCTTCTAATTTTATTTTTTTCCTGAGTCAAGTTCACCTATTAATGTTATGGCAACATGAACCTCCTTGTAGTCAACTCATTTCTTATATAACTTCAAAGGAGTTCATTTCTTGTGCATTTTTCTGCCACTTTAAGGGTCTAACATCCATCTGTGAAGCTTTCAATTACATCACCCTTCTTTTCTCTGTACCCTACGATTTTACAGACCACATTCTCTTGGCCTACCTCAAAACTGAAATTCAAAGCCTTGATACTTTTTTTTTTTGTTACCTGCTTCTGAATTCAGGGTTTTCCTCATTTCCCCAAAATTCATGTCATGAGGTCTGTGCATAGTAGTCTAGGTATGGTCTGATCAAAACCTGGACTACTAATGGAACTACCACATTCTTGTTTAAAATGGAACAAAGAAAGCAGTTCTTCATGGCACATGAACTGCCTTTTGTAGTGTATCCCTGGAACTTAAATTCTTATCATTCCAAGATCCCTTTCCTTCTCTGTTTCCTGTAATATAACCTCACCAGTATAATTACTCAGTCCTAAATTCCAAAGTGCCAGAGTTTGCATTTAGGCACATGTTGAACTGTTCTCTTCACTCACTTCCCTGCTCAAATTTCTTTGAAGGCCCTACATCATGCTAAATAATCCTCCCAAACTTAAAAACACATTTTGGATATCTACTTATACAGATTGAACAATATGGACTAAGAATAGAGCCCTACAATATACTTCACTCATCTTTCTCCTCTTAAATTTCTCTGCAATACACAACTCCTTGATGTTTGTCATATTATTATTATTATTATTTAGGCCTTCAAATCCAGTCCCCAATCCACTCAACTAATTATACAAACCCATTTGTCTCAATGTCAGCTTAGCTGAAAGACATGGATGTTTGTGACTGTTAGTGAGAGACCACTACTGTATTTATATGGAAGCCTGAAATGATTGAAAAAGTTTCATGTTTGGTATCTAGAGCAGGTTTCCAGATTATGTAAAGAAATAAAAATATAAAAAAGATATAAAATTCATAAAGAAAATAGAAAAAAATCCATAGTCCACTCACGGTACTAATATTCTAAGGCTACTAACCTTTTGTGAGGTAGGAAGATGTAAAAAAAAAAAAAAAGTGAATTACCAAAGCCTTTGCAAAATCTAGAAATATAACTGTATACATTTCTTTTTTGTCAGTGGCTGTCCATAACCTTACTATAAAGTGTAGCTAAAAAAAAAAAAAAAATCCCTAAACTAACGATTTTTCCACAGAGAATTGGACCATTCGCTTCTTTATATCCAACACCTAATCAACTTTTTCCAGTACCTTAATTATTGCTATTACTGCAGAAATTTCATACTTCTTTTTTAACACCATTCTTATGCAATGGCACGATCTTATCTCTTTAGGATGGAAGGAGGACAATATGATGAATGCAACAAAAGTTTCACTGGTTGTGAAACTTTCTTTAAGCAACAGTCACAAGCACAGTTTTCTCCAGCAAACTTCACTAAATAACAACAGATATAATTATGCATTTTACATAAACTACAAGTTCTCAAAGTACACACATCTTTGATTTGATCACCTCCAATTTCTCTGTCCCTGTCATATGGAGGTGGCAGGGTTTTTACTTCTGGAAACTTGGATTTTTCATTCTGCAGAAGAGCCCAAGTGTCACTATAACATATACACCCCCCCCCCTTTCAACTCTCTCCAGTCAATAACCTCATTTACATTGTTGAATATCATGATTAAAAAAGTCACTAAACCATCCCCACCATCTTCTGCTATAGTCACCTCATTATGAACCCATCAAATTCTTCTCCCATAATCATTTCTTCTATGGATATTTAAACCTGTAGAGAATTTGAAAAAATTCTCTACAGGTTTTCTTTAGACTTTTTAGTTATCTTTTTTTGGTCTACATACTCCAGCTTTCCAAAAATTGGGTAGCATCTGACAAAAAAAGTATTTCACAAATAGCACTATAATAATTAGTTTTCTTTGTATGTTTTATATTTTCACAATCTACAAAAGAAAAAAAAAGGTTATAGATAAAGAAATAATGGGAAGTTTATAAGTTTCCTTGTAAATTTTTCTTCATTTTAAAATATTTATTAAAACTTAATATGATCACATCTGGTCTCTTGTACTTAGATATGGTCATCAGAGTTTGGAGAAAAGTGGAGGTAAGGCTTTAGAGGATAGTAATGGCCAATGAAATGTTTTAAGATTAAAGGTTTTCAGGCTTCAAAATTTGATTGATAGGTGGGAAAGAGGGAGTGTGATGGAAACATAAGTTACTTAAAAGAGTTTTATAGGATAGATATATAGCTGCTGCAGTGCAATTGGAAGAACAATGGAACGTTGCACCCTTCAATCGGAAAAGACTTGGGTTCAATTCTCATCATGATGAGAGGAATCCTTATATGGGCTTTTTCAATTGAAGGTGAGTTAGCCGATCTCATATAGTGGTAACAGGACTTTTTCTCCCAGAAATGCAGGTTTTTCACCTCATGTACAGACAAATCAGCCTTCAGAACACACACAATTTATATAAAAAAATGTTGTTGGTGATGATGGGCATTGATGGTAGTAGTGGAGAGGATGAGATGTATTTAGCAAAGTAGAGTAGTGTGCCCTCCCGTGATGAGTCCTTGGACTCCCTGGAGGTGTCATGTAATAATAATAATACAGATAAATGTGTTGTCAGTTAATAAATTAAGGAAAGGTATGATGAGCATTATGTTGATTAGTATAAGAATCCATGAAGATATCCATAACAACAATTTTAGAACTTCCAAATTCTAAAAACTAAGGTAGCATTTCTTCTTGAGATTACATTTAATAATATTAGTTAAAAACCATTTTGTAGTAAAATTGGTTATATATTAAACATTTTCATTAAGTACACTTCAAGTACATTAATATTATGAAATGCAGAAATGGTGCTTATAACACTGGTATAAACAAATATAAAATATTTCTACTAAATTAGAGAAATCTTGTTGATTACAGTATCTGGAATAAGCAGTAACATGGCATAACACATTCACCTTCTTCAACCATATATCCTTATCTGAAGACCCCCCCCCCAACATACAGATTGTGGGGAACTCTGATTTTTCTGTCATACTGCTATTTTGCCTATGCTTTGGGTATAATTGTTTGAAGATCTGTGCTATTGTTAGGACCAGCTTCAGTCAAGTGCAGCAGGCAGGCTATGTTTTGTCAAGTGTGTTCATTTACGGTTTAACAAAACAAACTTTTTTTCGGAAGTAACTTTATTATTATTATTACCACCCCAAGACCTCATGGAGTCAAAGACTCATCTGGGTGGTCCTTTTATCACACACACACAGCTCATCATACCGTGTTTTAAACACGTTCAAACTCTTTACAGACACCACATTCTCAGGCAAGGCATTTCAATCATTCACAACTCTGCACGAATAAAACCTGCCACTCACTCCCCTACTCACACCCTCTTTATACAGTTTCCAGGGATGACCTCTGGTTCTCCCCTGATCTCCCACTATTCTCTGTAAAACTTCTCCAGCATTCATCCTATAACAACCCCTTACCAACTTGTAGGTATCTATCATATCTCCCCTTTTCCTCCTGTCCACAGACTCTGCAAATTACATCTTCTCAATCTTTCCTCATACTCGACATTCCAGAGGTCAGAAACTACCTTAGTCAGTCTCTCTCCTTTGGACCCTTTCGAATATCTCTTCATCCTTCTGAAAACCCGGTGACCAAATCTGGGCACAATAGTCCATGTATGGCCTAATCAAAGCCTTATGCAATGGAACAAGAATCTCCCTACTTCTACACGTCAGTGTCCTCTGCATCATTCCCAGAAGCCTTTGTGTTGTCTTCACAATTTTGGCGATGTGTCCCCTATTTAGATCCTTATCCATTATCACCCCCAGATCTCTTATTTCCTCTACCTCCAACAATATATTCTCACCAAGCATAAATTCTGCATCCCATCTTTGTTTTCCAAATTTTAAAACCTTACATTTTGTAACATTGAATTCACATCCCCATTTCCATGCCCAATCACTCAATCTATTCAAGTCTTTCTGTAAGGCCACAACATCTTCACTACACTTTATGGTTCGTCCCAACTTTGCATCATCTGCAAACAACTGAATGTCTCCATCCAAATCTTCACATATATCATTAATATACAAGTTAAACAGTAATGGACCTAAAACAGACCTTGTCTGAGGGAATTAGCAGGATGGAGGTAGCAGAGATGAGAATGCTTAGGTGGATGTGCGGTGTGACCAGAAAAAGATTGTTTGAGAAATGACTCTGTGAGGGGAACAGTGAAAGTTATGAACTTAGGAGCAAAGATACAGGAGGCAAGGTTGAGATGGTTTTGTCATGTGATGAGGAGGGAGGACGAATATGTGGGAAGAAAGGTCATGCAGATGGATATGCAAGGGAGGAGGAGGAAACGTGGGCAGCCAAAGAAGAGATGGAGGGAGCTGGTGGAAGAGGATTTGAGGATAAAGAACTTGGATGTGGTTACATCCCAAGACAGGAGGTTGTGGAGGAGACTCAGGAGTGAAGATACAGGAGGCAAGGTTGAGATGGTTTCGTCATGTGATGAGGAGAGAGGACGAATATGTGGGAAGAAAGGTCATGAAGATGGATGTGCAAGGGAGGAGGAGGAGGAAGTGTGGGCAGCCAAAGAAGAGATGGAGGGAGCTGGTGGAAGAGGATTTGAGGATAAAGAACTTGGATGTGGTTACATCCTAAGACAGGAGGTTGTGGAGGAGACTCACCACAAACAGCGACCCTACTTAAGTGGGAAAAGCTGAAGAAGAAGAATGTCTGAGGGTGTCAGAAAGAGAGCGATATTAGTGATGTCAAAACTAACCATGATATCTTTACTGCTTAAAAACTAAATTCTGGATTAAAGATTTGAAGTAGGTTGAATTTTTTATGCATAGTACAGCCACTTAAGAGGGGTAAAACAATTAACAGGTTGATTTTAAAGGTATGGGAATTAGTAGCATCTACTAATGGATTAGTGAGGGTTACTGGGTTTGAGTTTTGTTAATTCATATATTCATGAGGCTTTGGACATTGGAGAGCAAGAACTAAATGGTTTGAGTTTTTTTCTTCAAATTCAGCAAGCAATGAGGTAATGATTTTAAGAAGTCTTAAATGCTTCATTCTGAAATTATAATTTAAAGTTTTTATGTAATGCATTCTCTGGGCAACACATTCATTCTATGATTGTGTTTGCTGGTACTGAGGACCACAGTGGCATTGCCCTTATCAGCTTTGGTAATTATATTTTTGTCTTTGCATAATTTATAAAGCATGGAAAGTTGCTATTAAAGATTTCCTTTAAGTGGACAAACTCACTTGAGGATAGTAATTACGAGGGTGGTCTGAAAAGTTCTCGGCCTTGACCATAGATGGCAACACTATCAACAAGATTTTTTTCCTAAGTTGGTACATCTGTCATAAGCATCAATGTGAAATTGCAAGTCATTCTATAAGTAGTTTGTTTTATATAGCTGTCTGAAGCAAAAGTGTTGTTGGTATCCCTTGAAATGGATAAAATTGAGTATTGTGCAGTTATAATATTCTTTTGTAAAAGAAGGTTTAACACCAAAAAAAATTCATTTGAAGTTCATAAAAGTTTATGGGTACTCCTTTGTTTTCAAGACTTAAGAAATGGGCTGCCGAGTTTAAACGCGGTCGTACCAGCCTTGAAAATGATCCATGTGAAGGACGTCCAAAAAGTATAACAACACTTGGATGACCAGCAAGTCAAAGTGCATGAAATTGCTGAGACTATAGGCATTCAAAAGAACGTGTAGGATATATTTTGCATGAAGAATTGCAAATAAAAAAGAAAAAGCTTTGTGCAAGATGGGTGCCGTGCTTGCTCACAGCAGATCAAAAACACACTCGCATGAAAATCTCTGAACAGCGCTTGGAGCATTTTAACAAGTAAGAATAAAGTGATTTTGTGCATCGATTTATTACTATGGACGAGACTTGGATTCATTATTACACACCACAATCCAAACAGCAGTCAAAACAGTGGACAGAAGCTGTTTGTTCAGCACCAAAGAAGACAGTTGGTTCCATCAGCAGGAAAGGTCATGCATCAGTGTTTTGGAATGCTAAAGGCATTTTGTTTATTAATTATCTTGAAAAGGGTAAAACAATAACCGGGGAATATTGTTCCGATCTTTTAACCAGACTAGATGAAAAAATTCATGAGAAAGACCTGGTTTGCAGAAGAAAAAAATAATCTTTCACCAGGCAATGCACTTGCCCACAAAGTGTTTTGGTAGTAGGAAAATTAAGAGATCTGCACTATGAATTGTTGAAACATCCACTCTATTCCCCAGATTTGGCTCCCTCTGACTTCTATCTGTTCCAAAACTAAAACTCTTCCTCGCTGGTCAGCATTTTCTCTGAATCAAGAGGTGATTGCCGAGATATTTTACAGATCTTACTGAGAACCACTACAGGGATGGGATAATGGTGCTGGAGCATCGCTGGAATCTTAAGGGAGATTATGTTGAAAAAAAAAATTATTTTGAAATTATAAATTTGTTTTTTCATTTTAGGCCAAGAACTTTTCAGACCACCCTCATACATCAAGCCTAATGGCAATATTTGGAGGCATGTTGTGGATGCTACCTGTCTGTAGATACTGCCAATATCAGCCCTCCTCTTCTAAGTGCATGTTTAACATCAGAATTTGAGATGCTGCAGCAAAAGTTGTAGATGAGGATGCCAATGACTGTTCTGTTGAGTTTAAGAGATAGGTTGATGCCAACTTCAAGAGGCCTGAATATGTGAAGCTGAGAATCAGAACTGCAGTACAAATCAATATGACAATCTTTGCAGTTTAAAATATGAAATGCTTCAGCTTATCCAGATGTTGTGCCTTAGGCAGTGATAGCAACTTAACAAGCACACTAGCTGTTCTAGTGATCTTTCATTCTGATCTTGTATTGTCATGTGCTGCTTGTAGAATAGATATTATGGCAGAAGGATAGCTAATTCTATCATAACTTCATTCCTCAAAGATCGGAAGTCTGCATCTTTGACTCAGACAACCATAATTGAAAAGAATGAGCAGAATTCAAAAAATGCTTATCCATACCTTGAATGTTGTATGCAACATACTGTTTCAATTAATAATAATAAATTTTCTTTAATTATTGTTTGGTCTGTTGTCACAGCAAATAAAAAAACTTCTGCTTATTCCAAGAGTGAGTAGAGTTTATAATAGTTTGCTCATATAGAGATGCATACAAATTTTCACATTCATATTGATAAATTATGGAGACTACACCTATGTTAAGAATATTTACTTTAATTTCCTGACGTATCAACCTTCATATTAAGGTTATCATGTGAAAGTGACAAGGATTTGATCAGTCGTTATTCTACTGGGTTGACCTTTAAAAAAAAAAAAAACTATATCAAAGGTATATCTTATTTATAACATGGTCAGAGAACAAATTTATTAATACTTTTATTACAGCAATAATGGTGACCTAATTGATAAGTTAACATAAGTGAGCTAAGATCCTGGATTACTACAGTACTAATTATAATGAACTCTTAAAACAAAAGGTTATGTGGGTATGTGCCATCCATATTCTAGGGATTTTTAGACCACCATTATTGTTAAGATTAGGGTGGTTTGACAAGAATTTCACAGGCCTCTTTAAATTTGCACTCTCATACCATATTTTGGTTGATGTAAACAACAAATGCCTTTCCAGTCAACTCTATGTAGAGCATTCAGGGAATGATCAGAAAGGCTAGATTTACCATGGCTATTAAATTTAACATCATTTATGTTCCTTTTTTCGGATGGGAATTGTTTATCCAGTTTCACCTGCATGAGGCAAATTACAGATGCACCGAATACAGTATACTCCAGGATGGTCAGGAGAGGAAGTGGATCCTTGGAAGAATTGAATGAGATATTTATTTTGCAGGAGGTTTAAAGATGGCAGCATTAAGGTTGTATTTCTGTAGTATTCTATTTATTTTAATATCCTTTTAATGTATGGAATAATTAGTTTTATTGAAATCTAGTTTATTTTTATCATTAAGTGCAGTCTTGTGAAGAATTTTGTTAGCATTTTTGCTGTAGCCATTTTTTAGGAAGGTATTGCTGATAACTTTTAATTCATGTTTGCTCATTGGAGCAAATCTTTAAAGCTCTGTTTTTTCATATGTTAACAACACCTAGTTTTTTTTTTTTTTTGTTTTGTTTGGTGATAATAATTCTTGCATATATATATTGGCCAGTATGTGTAGTCTTATGATAAACAGTGAAGGAAAGACTCCCAGAAGAAACACGTGTGACAAGTATATCTAC
Source organism: Typopeltis vanoorti (assembly GCF_054136105.1). Taxonomy (NCBI): domain Eukaryota; kingdom Metazoa; phylum Arthropoda; class Arachnida; order Uropygi; family Thelyphonidae; genus Typopeltis; species Typopeltis vanoorti. The sequence continues at coordinate 72,458,834 of NC_143557.1, read as the reverse complement.
AAATGGATGCGTGTTCTGACTTTCAATTTCAGTTGTGAATTTTATATGTTCGTGTTGTTTGTTTAGGAGGATGAGGAAGGTGTCTAAAATCTGGTAACCAAGGAAGCCAGATAATGAAAACATTGTCAATGTACCTAAGCCAGACTTTGAGTTTTATAGTAAAGGAATCTAGAGCATGTTGCTCAAAAGCTTCCATATAAATGTTAGCAATTGGGGGGGGGGGGTGTAATGGCAAGCTCATAGCTATGCTTTCTTTTTTGCAAGTAAAAAGTATTTTGCCACATAAAATTATCCGAGTGTAGCACATTGGACAAAGAGCATGATGTCAGGTAGGAATTTCTTCTGCAAAAGAAGAGTTGCATTGATTGGGACATTTGAATGCAAATATGAAATTGATGACAGAAAGTGTTAGTAGCGAGATTGTCATGGGGAAAATGGGTGCACGTTTGAAAGAGAAGGATGGTGAGAAAGAGAGGCGAAAAAATTTACAAAATCAGTGAAAAAGAAAAAGAGCGATTTGAAAACTGTAACGGATGTTAAAAGGGACGAAAGTGAGGTGAGAGTGGCGGAAGGAAACGAAATTGAGAGAACGAATGAAACTAGAAATGGCGTGACATAGAAATCGAAAGTGAAAAAAATCGAAAGAATGGATGATAGCGAAAGTTCGACGCATGTTGGACTGAAAGAACAGAAACAAAGAAAGATGAATGAGTGTGAAAATGGGAAGAATGATAGCGAAAGTTGGACGCATGTTGGACCATAAGTACAGAAACAAAGAAGGATGAATGAGAGTGAAAGTGAGAAGGGGGGGGGGGTGAGAGTTAGAAAGATTGAATGATAGAGAGAATGGGATTCGGAAGTTGAATTGGATTGGATGAGGCAAGAAATGAAATGGATACAGAATGAAATTAAGAAAATTCAGGTAAAAACGATTAAAATAAATAATGATGGAATGAAAGAGTTAACAAAAGATGAGCGTATGGCGACTCCATTATTAAAGGTGTTCTGGAGGATAGAATGCACAAGGTATGTTTTCCAGGTGCTAAAATGAGTAGAGTGATTGAGGCATTGGATATGAGAGCGAGCACAAGAGTTAATAGGTACGAATGATTTGAGAGAGGACAAAGAGTGTGTCAGAATGGATATCAGGAGGCTGCTTAGAAGGATAAAAGAGAATAGTGTGACAGGAAGGGTAGTTAGCATGCTGCCTAGGTATGACTGTGGTGAAATGAGGCAGAGAACAAGGATCATGAATGATATGCTGGCTGAAATGTGTGAGGAGACGGGAGTACGGTTTGTTAATGTGTGGAATGAGTTTGAGGGACGAAGTGAGCTGTATGGGAGCGATGGACTGCATTTGAGTGGCTATGGTGTGAGTCGCTTGGAGAGACTGCTGAAGTAGTCTCTCCAATGAGAATGAATCAGATCGAGTGGGAAGTGATGTGGAAGAGCAGGAGAGATTGAAGAGGTGGTTATGAATGGAGAAGTGAGTGGTATGAGTATAGAAAATGAGAGAATGGGTGTGCAAGAAGAGCAGGGAAACGGGGAGGCTCAGGGTGGACAGAGGTACGCAGCATGAGAAAGGTGGATGCTCCAAGAGGAGGTGAGCATGTGTAGGCAGGAAAGGAATGGGATGACCAGGGATCAAAAGGAAACAGTTGGAATTGAAAAGGGTTTTAAAATGAAAAAGAAGAAAGGGAAATGGCCCCAGTCGAGCATGGAGAGATCACATCGAGTGAGTGGTAGTATCAGTGGAACTAACTGTAGATACAGAAATGAGCTGTTGTGTTTGTATACAAATGCTAGAAGTATAAGAAACAAGGCAGATGAAATGGTTGCACTAATTGCGTCTGTTCACCCAAAGATTGTCGGAATAAGTGAGACATGGTTGGAAGAGGATGACATCCTGACAGGTATAGAGATGGAAGGGTATGATGTGTTTCATGAGGACAGAGGGAGTAAAAAGGGAGGGGGAGTGCTATTGATGATAGAGAAAGAGTTATGTTCATATAAAGTGGAGATGCAAGAGGGAAATAGTGCCAGTGGTTTTGAGGCAGTATGGTGTGAGATAGAGGTGAATAGAATCAAATACTTGGTGGGATGTTGTTATAGATCAGGTAATGTAGATGGTGGTGATAATGAAATGTACAATCAAATTAGCCAAGTAAATAAGAAAAGGATGATCATTATGGGTGATTTTAATTATGGCAATATAGACTGGAATGATGAGATAGCAACTGGAAGTAAAGAAAATGAGTTTCTTGAGTTTTTGAGGGATAACCACCTCAGACAGTATGTAACAGAGGGCACACACGAGGATTTGAGGGTCTTGGATTTGGTCATCTCATCAGAGGATGTAATTGTAAATGAGGTGTCAAATCATCCACCAATTGGTGAGAGTGACCATGAAGTGATTACCTGGGTGGTTGCCAGCAGTGCGAGGACTTCTGTGAGAAAAGGGTATATGTGGAACTACAAGGGAGGGGGGTGATTATGAAGAGCTCAGGAGACAGCTTGCAGGTGTAGCGTGGAATGAGAAGTTAGCTGGAAAAGAGATCAATGCAGCTTGGGGGATTTTCAAAAAACTGTTTAGTAGATGCAATGTCTAAATGTATTCCAAGAGTGAGGTTAAATAAGGTGGGTGTGAGATGGATGAATAAAGAGATTAAGCATGCGATACAGAGAAGAAGGGCATTGTGGAGGCAGCATAAGAGAAGTGGAAATAACCAATTCCATGAGGTCTACAAAGACCAAGCAAGGAGGGTGACTTGGTTGGTGAGGGTAGCTAAAGAGAGGTATGAACAGCAGTTGGCTAATGAAGCCAAAAAGAATCCTAAGGAGTTCTTTCGATATGTAGTCAGCAAAAGAAAGAATAATTATGGAAGGATGACATTGGTTGTAGAAAATGGTATAAAGACAGCTGATGCAGAATGTGTGGTGGAGATACTTAATGAGCAGTTCATAAAGATCTTTCAATCTTGTGAATGTGACTTCATGGAGGGATTGAGAGCAGTTGATGATGGGGAAGAGAGACTGACTGTAGGTGAGCAAGAGGTGTATGGGGAGTTCAGTAAACTAGGTGTTAATAAGGCTGTGGGACTTGATAATATATCACCACGTATTCTGAAAGAATGTGCCAGGGAGTTGACATCTGCCTTGACATATTTTTTTAATATGAGTCTTGCACTCGGTCAAGTTCCTAAGGAGTGGAAGGAGGGAAAGATTGTGCCACTTCATAAAGGAGGTGATCGAATTCAAGCATCAAACTATAGGCCTATCTGTGTGTTAGGTGTTGTGGTTAAGTTGTTGGAGAAGCTTGTGAGAACTAGGATCCAGAGTTAGGTTGATAACAATGGTATTATCTTTGATGAATAGCATGGATTTGCTAAAGGGAGGTCATGTTTTGTAATCTACTTACTTATTACAATAAAGTGACTGCTTCCTTGGACAGAAAGAAAAGGATACACAGTAATATACTTGGATTTCGCAAAGGCTTTTGATAGAGTACCTCATGATAGGTTGACAATCAAACTAGAGCAGATGGGGTTGGATATTAGATTGGTGCATTGGATTGGAGACTGGCTATCTGATAGGTATCAACAAGTTGTGTATGGGGGAGCGATATCCCAGGAAAAGGAAAGTCACTAGTGGAGTGCCTCAGGGGTCTGTTTTAGGGCCATTACTGTTTAACTTGTATATTAATGATATTGGCAAAGATTTCGATGGAGATATTCAGTTGTTTCCAGATGATGCAAAGTTGGGACAAACCATGAAGTGTAGTGAAGATGTTGTGGCCTTAAAGAAAGACTTGAATAGATTGAGTGATTGGGGATGTGAGTTCAATGTTGCAAAATGTAAGGTTTTAAAATTTGGAAAACAAAGATGGGATGCAGAATTTATGCTTGGTGAGAATATATTGTTGGAGGTAGAGGAAATAAGAGATCTGGGGGTGATAATGGATAAGGATCTAAATAGGGGACACATTGGTAAAATTGTGAAGACAACACAAAGGCTTCTGGGAATGATGCGGAGGACACTGACATGTAGAAGTAGGGAGATTCTTGTTCTGTTGTATAAGGCTTTGATTAAGTCACACATGGACTATTGTGACAAGATTTGGTCACCGGGTTTTCAGAAGGATGAAGAGATGTTTGAAAGGGTCCAAAGGAGACTGACTAAGGTAGTTTCTGATGTCGAGTATGAGGAAAGATTGAGAAGATGTAATTTGCAGAGTCTGGTGGACAGGAGGAAGAGAGAGAGGGGGGGGAATGTGATAAAGACCTACAAGTTGGTAAGGGGGTTGTTATAGGATCAATGCTGGAGAAGTTTTACAGAGAATAATGAGAGATCAGGGGAGAACCAGAGGTCATCCCTGGAAACTGTATAAAGAGGGTGTGAGTAGGGGAGTGAGAGGCAGGTTTTTTTCGTGCAGAGTTGTGAATGATTGGAATGCCTAGCCTGAGAATGTGGTGTTTGCAAAGAGTTTGAACGTGTTTAAAACACTGTATGATGAGCTGTGTGTGTGTGTGATTAAAGGACCTCCCAGATGAGTTTTTGACTCCATGAGGTCTTGAAGTGGTAATAATAATAATAATTTGTGAAAAGGGCAGACATTAAAACTGATTAATAAATTACTTATCAAGTGTGATGTCCTTAATTTTGTTTAGAAAGTGTTGTGTGTATTTTATATAGGAAGGGGAATGACTTACCAACTCCTTGAGTGTTGATGCTAGCTTCTTAGACAATTGAGGATGTTGATACCTTCAAATAATGGCTGAAGCAGTACATTCTGCTTATGAATCTTAGGCAAACTGTAAATTCTCAGAGAACGAGTGTTTAGTCACTTCCTTTTCTACGCTACACTTGTGTGAAAAAGGAAGTGACTGATTTAAGTAATTTTACTGTTTTCTTTTTAATACTATTAGTTGGATTGTATTTCACAAGTTGATAAGTGCTGTTATCTGAGACTAATTGATTCATTTTTTCAAGGAAAGTTGTTTGGTTTAAAATTACTGTAGTTGGCTCTAGAAATTGTGATATCTTAACTTGCTTTTAAACTGGGAAATTAAATTATATTCTTAACATGGTTGTAGTCTCCATAATTTATCAATATGAATACTGATCATTGTGTAATATGTCTGCGCGGTTATCCTAGTGGCTTTGCGCTTCGCAGTCATATTTCCCTGGGGAAGGAGTGTCCTGGGTTTGATTCCCGTTGCCAACGTGAGGAGCTTAAGGATTCCTCAGCCATAGCCAAGTTAGCCTGTCTTGGGCGTGGACAGCAGGGTTTTTCCCCCAGTTTATCTAGGGTTTTTAATCCCGCAAGCAGGCAAACTGGCCCCGTGAACACACACGGATCTGCAGCCATAAATACTTAACCCCCCATGAGGGGGCTCAACTCACTCCAATAGGAACGGGGGAGAAAAGGGAGGAAACTCCATATGAATAAAAATAATAATTGTGTAATATCAAAGAAAACATTTTCACATTAGTACAGTTAAAAAGTTAGGAAATAGTTTTCTGCTGCAAATAGGAATGCTCACTGCAATGCCATACAAAGCAAGCCAAGCAAACTTAGAATTTACCATGATAATTATCAGTATATAGTACAATGTGAGGCAATCAGACTTTCTTACTTGATGATTCTTTCAAATCAGTGGCCAAAGTAGCCCTTCAGTAGTCTCATTAAATGAGACTGAATGAATCATTAAAGGAATCTGAACCATCAATTTCTACTAACAGTGCTAGCTGCAAATTAGTACATGTTGTTTCTGAAACAGTTTCTTGTATGTTAGGCTGCTTTGATTTTCATTATATATATCTATCTCATTACTGCTTATTATAATATATACTGTTTATTTCCATTGCTTTATAGTAATATGATTTGTATATGATTTAGTAGATATCCCATTTCTCTCCACACATGTAGTATATGTGATATCCTTCATGGGCATGCATCTACGCTTTAATTAATTAGAGCCATTATCTTCTTCATTTGTGGGTACAGCAGTTCTGTAGGCTGGCCACTACATAGTATATGAGATCAAAGCTAATGGTAAAATGTGAAGAGGCTTCCCGATCAGCCTTCAAATAATCCTGCCAGTCATGCCTGGAGAAATAACGGTATGCAGGGAACTCTGAGGCCATACACTCGCAGGAAACTGGGCTATTCCCTACTATGTGGGAGTAATAATCGCAACTCTCACCCCCCCCCCCCCCTCAATACATATATCATGCTTTGAGGTATCTAACATTGACCATAATCAAGAAAAATCTGCTGCAAAAAAACAACAAAAACATATTCCCCAAGAAACCAAATTCCCATGCAAAATAAGAGAAAAGCTTCATCTATTTCATTAATATTCATGGCTTCAACATTAATGATGTGCACTGTCACCACTTACATGCAAAACTTCCCATTATTTGTTATAGTACTTCAACAACACCAACTGCTGCACTTCTTACCTGATTATTTTCATAAGAAGGGTGATGCATGTACATTTGTCAGATATAACATTCCATAACAAACTGCTCAACCTTGAATCCTTTTTTTATTATCTACTCTGGCTGCTTTTCTGCTGTCCTAATTCTAATACCAATTCTGAATGGTTCTCCACACACTGAAGCCATCATCCACCAGTGTTCACATTCAAATTGACTTGATCTTAATTAATTATTATTATTATTCAGGCCTCCATGGAGTCAAAAGACTCATCGTGGGAGGTCCTTCCTAAGAAACACAAAGTCTACAAGACTAATCGAGGGGGAGGTCCCCCCCCTAAGAAACACAAAGTCTATCATACCACTCCTTAAACTTATTGACCGTTCTCGCTCTCACCACTCCATCAGGCAATGCATTCCATGGTTCAACCACCCTCCATGCAAAGAAACCACTCCTCACCCTCTTGCTCACATATTCCTTTCGTAACTTCCAGGGATGGCCTCTTGTCATCACTCCTTCCCGCTGTTCAACCAAGCGAAATAACTCCTCAGTGTCAACCCTGTCACCACCTCTCAATAGTTTAAAAGTCTCAATCATATCACCTCATCTTCTTCTATCCACCAAACTCTGCAGTCCACATTCAAATATAATATAATACAATTATTGTATTATATAATACAAATAGTTCATCTTTCAACTAAAATACCAAATAATAATTCTTATCATTCTCCCAATAGTGGACATTTTCTTAACCATCTCTCTCCCACTAAATATACTGTGTAGTTCGGCTTTCCTCTTGGTAACTCTGACCAAAACCTTGTGTGCATACTTCCTTTTCTACAGACTTCACACAGCCAATCCTAGCCTCTTGATCTTTTGAGGATGTGTGATTACTATTTCCACTTTTCCAATTCATACACCTCCTTTAAGTAAATAACTGAAATAATCCTTGCAGTTGGATTAATCTTTATCCCTGACTCCACACAACCCTAACCATTATTCAAACCCAGGTTATCCATGTGTGCCAAAGTGGTCCATGATTAAAAATTCAGCATATTTGAAATGGAACAAGTCCAAAACTCTACTGACTCTCAGCCTATATTATAGCCTGCCAAATCCCTATTAAAAAAAAAAATAATAATAAAATAAATATATAAATGAGAAAAGGCCAGCTGTAGAAATCTTGCTTCCTGCCTAAGTGGCAGCTGAAACCTCTGGTCCTTTGCTAAAGCTGTTGAACAGAACTTCTACCCTTCCACATGACAAAGGAAAATTATCCCACTATATTGCAAACAACTCGCTAAATAACTCCTTTGATCTTTAATCTTTGATACCAATACGTCTATCTCCCTCTGCTGTGCTCAATTCGCACTCCAGAATTAACACCCATCCTGCATTGCATAAGCTGGAATTTACCCAACAGCATGAAAGCAAATCTATATTTAATCCATTCCTAAAAGGAGATAAGTCAGCCATCAAGCTTTTGTCCAATTGTCCTCACCTCATCTTCTCAAAAATAATGCAGATGACAACAGTCAACACTTCATTATGTGGATGTCAACATATACATTAGTGATCACTAATATGAATTACACTGCCCTTGTTCATAGCATTTCTCCTAGAAAACATTATCCCCTTTTTTGGACACAAGCCATGGAAAACTTTGGAGCAATTGATGTGGTTGCTTTAGACATTTCTGGTACATTTTCATCAGATCTTGCATAGATGCCTCCTTATGGTCTGTCCTTAGTGATTAGATTGCAAGTTTTGTACTTTTGCCCTGTACTCTTCCTAATGTATGTTAATAAATCATCTCTCACTAACATCAAATGTTAGCATTGCTGATGTTAATATACACTCCATTCCAGTGCTCAAATAATTTAAGCTTCATCTTCCATAACCAGTATCAAATATTGATCTTAAAATTCTCCAGTGGAATGAGGATAATCTAATAAGCTTCAATGCTTGCCTAAACTCTGTTTTATAGCTTAGGAAAGACTTCAGTTTGCTTACACACTTGCTTTTGATAATCATATCTTTTTTCAGTGGCTTTCACCCACAAAAGGCTGTAATCATATTGTAAATTAGTACCACAGGCATGCTAAGAATATATTTTAAAATTTTTGTATTTTTATTTCTTGCATAATCTGGGAACTCTACTCTAGAGCCTAAACATGGAACTTTTCAGGCCTCCAATAAGCAGGACAGTGGTCTCACATTAGGTGAGTTGGAGAACAGGGATGTTAACTACCCAACTAACCAGGCTGACAAAATCTACATCAGCTTTCTATTCTGGAACTAATTTACATGGTAATCCCATATATATGAGAGGTTGTTTAACCTATAGTACATTAGCACTGTGAACAAGCAAAAAGTTGAGAAGAAGACAAAATTTAACACTGGATTTGAAGTTGAAGATCATTCTCTTTAGAAAATACATTACAGGAAACACTTATATTTTTTAAAGGAGTGAATGAAGAGGGAAAATGTATTCTGTGAAACAGCAGTTAAATGGTAGAAATTTTTTTAACTTGGGTATACTATGTTAAAGATACCAAGCAATTTTATAAGCTAGGTTTTAATCCTTTTTCCCAAGTGAAGCAAACAGACAAATATGTCAAGTTTGCACCTGAATGTAGTTCAAGTCTGAGGCAACTCGTGGTAAAGATGGAGCAAGCTCTGATCACTTTCCTTAGTATTTCCCCCTAATGCAAAGCACATCCCCTTGCAGAGATGTATGATGCTATGCATTAAAGGCAAGGGCCACTACCCAGACCGGTTTCAACCTTTATTGAGGTCTCGTCAGTGGGAGCCAGACCCATAAATGCCAAGGTGTCTGGCTCCCACTGACGAGATTTCAATAAAGGTCGAAACCGGTCTGGGTAGTGGCCCTTGCCTTTAATGCATAGCATCTGCAAGGGGATGTGCTTTGCATTAGGGGGAAATACTAAGGAAAGTGATCGGATCTTGCTCCACCTTTACTACAAGTTGCCTCAGACTTGAACTACATTCAAGTGCAAACTTGACTTACTTGGGAAAAAAGAATTAAAAACCTAGCTTATAGAATTGCTTGGTATCTTTAACATATTTTGAATTGGATTTAAATGGTATTGAATCGAACACAGATTGATAAGAAAATAACTATTTATTAACTTAAAAGCTAATATTTTGCTGGTATTATATCCAGCATCTTCAGAGCACACAAAGTGCACCCAAGTTGTATACCCAAGTTAAAAAAAACTTTCTACATCTTACTCTCATCCTGAGATTTTTATTTAATAAGGTCAAAGTACCTTGTGGCAACTTGTTTAGGTAAAATCTATAAGCTCTGCATCACTTCAACCTTGGCATTTATGGGTCTGGCTCCCACTGACGAGACCTCAATAAAGGTCAAAACCGGTCTGGGTAGTGGCCCTTGCCTTTAATGCATAGCATCATATATCTCTGCAATGGGATGTGCTTTGCATTAGGGGGAAATACTAAGGAAAGTGATCAGAGCTTGCTCCATCTTTACCACAAGTTGCCTCAGACTTGAACTACGTTCAAGCGCAAACTTGACATATTTGTCTGTTTGCTTCACTTGGGAAAAAGAATTAAAACCTAGCTTATAAAATTGCTTGGTATCTTTAATAAAGCAGTTCAATGGCTGCTGCACCTGTTTTAACAGATTTAGAGGAGCATGAAAGAATTATTGATGACTGTGTGAAAAGGAGCAAGGTATAGGTGGATTGATACAGTAAAAAAAGTGCCCTAGAAGACAGAAATATAAGATCTGATAATATTGGAGTCTTGACAGGTAATAGATTGATTTGGAGGAAAATTGTAGATAGGAAGTTAGTAATGATGTAAGTTTTTCATGTAGTACTATCATATCATGTACACACCCTAGAGGGTACATGTCAAGAATTTGATGATGATGTGAAAGGATGCTTTGAACTAGTGCATGATGTCTGTTAATCAAACCTATGGCTCTTGTCCTGACAAGGATGCTATTCAAGATGTGATAATAATGAGTTTTCAATGGTATACTTATGATAATAACAATTATTATTAGATATATATATATATATATATATATATATATATATATTCACAAGAAAAAAAAAATTTATTATTCAGATATTTTGTCCAGAAATTAACAGGCCATCATAAGTGTATTAGCATAATCACAAGGTGAAGCTGGAACAAAGAATGTTAATCCAGTTTACAGAGATAAGCCACATGCCAAAGTGCCATCATACAGGTGGTTACAAAATAAAATGAAATGATAATTAAAGAAAGGTGGAGGAGAAGGAAAACATTTATGAGGCTGACTTTCTCAAATCTTGGCAGTCGATAGGTGGTCATTCTGATTTAAGTTGGGGTGATGCACTTCAGCACTCTTTAAATAATCGCTCAAGCCTAAACTGACACCAATGTAAAAGGTGAATACTGGATGAGAGGATAATGTCATCAGTGTCCACTCCATGCTGAGTAAGGCCAGAGTTTTTAGGTTCATTGTTGATGTAAGATTGGTGTTCTTTTGGTTGGTTTTTCAACTGAACATCCTGTTTGTCCAAAGGATGAGTGGAGGCACTCAAACTGAACCTGGTAAACACCAGAGGGGGGGGGGGGAGAGTGTTTATCTTTCATGGATGGTAACTAGGAGGAGATTTTGTTGATAGGGAAAAATGTAGAAACTAAACTATCTTTTCAGGATCTTTGCAAATGCCTCTGAGATGCTTGCAATGTCTGGGTCAGATTCACGGTTTTTTTAAGGATTCATCTCATGTCTACGATGCACTTAAACTTCTTGAGGTGAAGCCATTCTGTAATATGATGCATTGAATGATGCTTAGTTCTTGTTGGAGGTGATCAGAATTGGAGCAGATAACATGTTCTGTTGAGCAAAGAATTGAAGATGTTTTTTTTTTTATATAGATGGGTGATGAGCTGAATCTTGTATGTAGTGGGCTTACAGTGAACAGATGTATTTCAAAAGAGGTATTGGAAAAGGAGGATACCCAGGAAGGCTAATTTTCCATCCTTTTCTTTTTCCATGGTGATGTTGATGAGTGGATGTAGGTTGTTGAGTGGTTCAGAAAGTTTGTAGAGAGGCTTTGAGTCTGGTCTGGCGAGACTGTCAACATATCATCCATGTAATTTATCCAAAAGAAAGGTTTAAATCGTATTGAGATGAAAAGGGATTCTTCAAGATGCTCTAAGTAGAAATTGGCAAGTGCAGGTGACAAAGGGCTTCCCATAGTGGTTCCTTAAATCTGCTTATAGAATTTTTGCAGATGAAATATGTACATTAATAATATAGGAAAGGATCTGAGACGAACTGTTCAGTTGTTTGCCAATGATGCAAAGTTGCATAGAGCAATAGTTAATACAGATTATGTTAAAGTTTTGCAGAATGATTTGGATAGACTTGGCAAAGGAGAATGGATGTCAGTTTAATGTGGCAAAGCGTAAGGTTATGCATTTGGGAATGAAAAGATTACCAGCTGTGTACCAGATTGATCGAACAGTACTCCAGGAAATTGACAGTCAAAGATTTGAGAGTGTTAGTGAATAAGCAGTTAATGTTTAGAGGACACATAGCAAAAGTGGCTAGAGCAGCTCATCAGATTACTTTGTTACTTAAGAATACTTTGATGAGCAGAGACAAGCAGGTTATTATTCCTCTTTATTGAGCCTTGACAAGACCCCATCTTGACTACTGTACATAGGTCACCAGGGTTTCTTGGTGATGAGGAAGAGAGTATTCAGAGGTGAGTGACCAAGATGGTAGCAGGTCTATGGAATGAACCTTATTCCATATAACTATGTCTAGAGGATACTCTCTGATAACAACTGGAGAGTGTTGGCCAGAGGTACACTGATAAATAAGGCCTGGATGTCAGAACTGAACCATGATGTCTGTAACCTGAAGAGTTAGGTTTTTTATTTATGTCAGAAATTCTGATGAATATTTTGCAGAGACTTGTGTGTGACCTGTACAGGCTAGGAATGTGGCATGTACAAGCTAGGAATTTCTCTAGGTGATAAGTGGGGGGATCTGAGTACGAAGGGGGGGGGGGGCTCCTTCTTTGTGGATTTTTGGTAGGCCATGGAAAAGTGAGGTCCTTCCAATTTTTTTAAAAAAAATTTTTTTTAATAGTGTCTTCATCCCAATTGATCACTTTGTTGATTAGGTTATTGTAGGGTTCTGAGTAATCTCCTGGTAAATGGTTTGATCTTGTAATAGAAAGGAAATTCTGGTGTACTCAGTGTACATGATTACTACAGCATTTCCTTTGTCTGCTTATGGTGAACTGGTTGTTACATCTTAAGGATTTTAGGGCCTTGGCCCTAAGATTTTGAGATGTAACAACCATTAACTATCCCAGCTTTCTATGTCTCCCTCCTCTTCAGTTAAGAGGTAATTAGCAACTGTAGCCATGATCCATATGCAAGTTATGTCTGGCAATTGCATATGTTTGCAGGAGGAAAAGCTGGAATTTCCTTGATTAAAAATCCCTGCTACCTTTGTTTGAGACCAGTTAATACAACCTGAATTGAAAAAAAACCTAAAATTTGGCTTAAACAAGATTCCAACTCAAGAATCTGCAATTAAGATGCATGTGTGTTCAACATGCACTAGACAGGTGTGTTTTATTAGAAAAGAGATGTTGTTACCTCAGTTTTTATTCTTTTTATTATTAAACAAACTATATTTTGTCATGTTGAACTTTATCTCAGACCAGATGGCTTCAAATGCACTGTTATTCAAGTGACCTCTTACTGCATTCTTCTCGGTGGCTGCAGTTCATATGGTATCTCACACCAGATGGCAATAATGTATGCATTGGCTCATTTGCAATCATGGCCTTTCTTCTCAACTCATTCTGTCAAGCCGTGGCAACAGACTCACTTAATTTCTTACTCTTCTCGTTTGCTACTTTCACCATCTCTTTCATATACTTCCTGTACCTTGTTTCCTTTATATCATTAGCACCCGCCAAAACAACTCTTTCACTTTGCCTTTCTGCGTTCTAATAGCCTTACTAATCTTCACATCTGGGGAGCATAATTCATTGTACTGCCACCAAGCACTCATCATGCCATACAAAATATCACTTATTCTCCCTTTTTCACTTCGTTTAGCATTCTTTTCTTGTCCCTTCTTTCTCTAGCTGTAAAACTTGACAGCATTCTCTCATGATTCATCCTTGGAAGACTCCATGTAAACACACTGTCTCTCTCATTATTACAACAACTCTTCATTCTTCACATCATCCATGCTATCATTCTTATGATTGTCACTTTTTACTTTCACTCTTAATCCTTTTATCACTACAATCTACTGCTTCATTCTCACTCTTTTGACTACCTCCATCCCTTCTGACACTAGTCCTCAAATCACTTCCTGTGCACTCCCTCACCACTCTCACTTGCAAACAAAAGTCCACTCACTCTTGGTGAAATATACATTTCACAGACACTAAACTACACATTCTCTCTCTCTCTGGTTGAATAACAAGCTCTTGGCCACCATTCTGTTTTGAATTAGTACCATATTACCATACTATGAAACATACTATACAGAATAACATATATCTAAGACACAACTAATCTAAATCCATATATTATATAAACTACATCTAATAAAATTATAAGTCGTATTGTTATTTTTAAAACAACCTTCCAGAGCACTCTTAATCATGGCAGTTTTTACCCAAATGCCCAATATGTAAGTTGATATACTATCTAACCCATAGCTGTATTCTTTTACACACTCTCTCTCTCTCTCCTATCCTCCATTTCTTCATCACTCTGATTTTGATGCCTATTCCCTGATATGTCTACTGCTTCACTCTCACCTTTTTGACCTGACTCACACTTCTGGTGCTTGCTCTCAAAACACTTCCTGCACACTCTTTGACAAGTATGTTGACAGTATTTTCACAGTTTGGAATGGTTCTTCTTCTTCTGATTTTGAAAATATTGTCGAAAATGAATTTGATTCTTTGGGATTTTTTTTTTTGATCTGTTAATTCATTTTGTTTAGTAGAAGAAACAAATGTCTAGGGATAATAGAATTAGATTTTATTTATTAAGCCAATATTTTTTTCTGGATCACCAAGCAGTCTTCACAGGCATAAAAATAAAATATACAAGATACGTCCAAAAATAAGCACTGATCACACACATACTGGTGTGTGGGGATACACCTGTGCAATGATACTGCATAAGTCCGGAACGTATACAATGGGCAGATTGTCAGTTCTCAGTCTATAAGTTTGCCATTGTAAAATGAGTAAGAACGTCGAAAATCCCAACTTGTAAGAAACCGTCAGTGATAAAATTTCTGGATGCCAAAAATGTTAAAGTTAATGAAGTGTATGGAGAAAGTGCCATGAGTGAGGGTATGATGAGAAGATGGTGCAGGATGTTCAATGAAGGGAGGATGAATGTGCACAATGAGGACTGAACAGACTAATCCATCATTAATCAAGATTCACCATTTCTGAGTTGAGTATACTGTACATTTCCTGCACATTTCTTATTCTTTACTAAATAAAATCACCACAAACAGTTACAATACTGCAAATTGTATTCAGGATGGGTGTCAAAAATGCTCACTGATGACCACAAACCAAAACATTGTGGTAATGCTGAATTTTTTTTAACAGTATTATAATGAAGGTGAAGAGTTTCTGAACGATACTGTGACAGGAGATGAAACCTGGATTTCTCATGTGACACTAGAGTAATCAGTGCAATGCATTGGTGGCAAAGTAGATTGCTAATGGCAGAGAAATCCAAGCAGATGTATACTGTGTTCTGGGATAGATAGTGTTTTGTTCATTGACTTTATGCCTCAAGGAACAGTAAATGCAGATGTTTACTAGAAACTAAAAAAATACTATGACAGTGTATTCAAAATGAAAGACAAGCTTCTTCACCTCTAGAATTGTTTTGATTTCCCAATGAATTGTGTTGATTCAAACAATTCATTGGAAAGCTTTCCAACACTCATCCAGTAGCCCTGATCTTGAACCCAGCGACTTTCTATCTTTTTCTCCTCTTGTTGTTGAGATGTTTAGCAGCTCAAAAATTCAACAGTGGTGATGGCATGAAGACTGCTGTGAAGGACTGTGTCAAATGCAGACTACTTCAATAAGGGGATACAAAAACTTATGTTCCTATAGAACAAATGTTCAGTATGGATAAACAGCTGATAGCACACATTAACTTGTGACAATAAAATACTGAAAATGTTATAATGTCATTCATTTACACTAATCAGAACTTAGTTTCTGGGTATGCTTCATACATCTGTGTGTGTTAGTGCTGAGAAAAATATTGGAAGTATTAAATACTATTTTTAATTGTTTCCTAGTGCTGTTTCACTCCATTAAACTCATGGTAAAAGTTTAACGGAGTGAAACAGCACTAGGAAACAATTAAAAATAGTATTTAATACTTCCAATATTTCATATCAGTTACAAAGACATAGTCAAGGAGTACAAAATGACTTTGAATACATGCAAAGGCAGCACAAAACTAATTGAAACACATGGCCAAAAGACTAGAGTCCTAACTAGGTCGAATGCCCTCTATGGACACCTGTCAGCTGCAAACTGGAATCTCAAAGGATTAGTGTTTCTCATATTTTGGGAAGTTTTATGCAACCATATTTATTTAAATTAGGCTGATTTTTAACAGCAGCAGCAGATTCTAAAAACAGTCTTTCTCTTCTAAATTTCCTGTGATGATGCATGGTCTTTTTCCAATTGATTCTATTGAGCTGTATCCAAAGCATGGTCTGCAAGGCCAGACTGACCATAATCATCACTGCAGATATATTTTTTATGTTCGCCTGTCTGTCTATAGTAGGCAGACTTGCAGGAACAAGGAATTCTATATACACCTGGAACTGAGAGGGGAGGGAGTTTTGTCCTTAGTTGAGCAGATAAGGCTAATTAGTTTTAAGTGGGGCTTGAAAGTGGTGCAAAGATTGTATTTCTTTAATATTCTGAATATTTTTTCTGATGTGCCTTAGACATAGGGGATGGTGATAGCATTACTAAAATCTTTCCAAAGAGAAGATTGTGGATCGTGGGAAGGTTTTTTGATATTGTGAGAGCTGTATCCATTAGAGAAAAGTGTGGTGTATATATGATTGAGTTCAGGTGCAAGAGAGGTCTCGTTGGAACAGTTATAAGCTCTATGGGTTAGTGTTTTTATGACACTGTTGAGAGTGGTGGAGGGGGTGATGGGAAAGTTCAAGAATGTATCTGCCTGTGCGAGTGGGTTTCCTATACAGTGGAACCTTGGTTGTTGAACATAATTCATTCCTAAAGATTGTTCGGGAACTGATTTGTTTGAAAACATTTATAACAGTACTTAATGCATAAAATCGTATACTAAAACAATTAAAATGCATAAAATCTTACACAAAAAGAATAAACACTTAAATATAGACGAAAGTTTAACTTCACTTTTTAAGTATACGGACGAGAGTTGATGGCGTAAGTGAAAGGAGGAAGGGAAGTCCCCTTCCATAAAAAAAGATCAGGTAACTGTCCTGGGTTTTTTCTCTTTCTCTTTTCTGTCTCTTGGCACCACTCGACTCTGCTTGAGACACACTGGGCTTTGGTCTCACTAAAAACCTGTCCAATGAGATTTGTTTTTGCTTGCGCTTTAAAATGTTTCTGAAGTGAGACATGGCACTGTCATTGAAAAGGTTTATGATGCTGTTTGCAACAGCTTTTTAGAGTGATCTTTCCACAAAACTTTGTGGAACTCCCTTCCTTCCTCTGTGTCTGAAGACATTTCCTCCACCTCTGTCTTTTGCTGCTCCTTCTGAAGTTGTTCCAGTTCTTCCGTGATGAGCTGATTCCTGTAGCCCTCCACATCAGCATTGTCAACTTCCAAGTCCAAGCTTTTGCCCAGAGATGCAATATCATCGACAAGAGCAACATGCTTGGCCTCAAAGCCCTCAATGTCTTTGTCTGCTACACAGTCTGGCCACAATTTCCTCCAGGTTGAGTTCATGGTCCTGTAAGTCACTTGCACACAGGCTTTGTGTAGAGTTTCTTAAAGTTCGAAATGACCTGCTGGTCCCATGGGCTGGATTAGAGGAGTTGTGTTAGGAGGCAAGAACTTCACTATGGTAAAATCAAACTCCTTCACTAACTCATCCTCCAAGCCTGGAGGGTGAGCAGGAGCATTGTCCATCACAAGTAGGCAAATTTTTTTCTTGAAGATATTTTCTCACACTTGGGGCAAAAACTTCATGGATATACTCAATAAAAAATTGCCTGGTTACCCAAGCCTTACTATTAGTCCTCCACATAACAGACAATTACTTTTCATCATGTTATTTTTCTTGAACACCCTCGGATTCTCAAAGTGGTACACAAGCAATGGCTTACCCTTGAAGTCCCCGTTTCCACATAGCAAAAGAGTCAACCTGTCCTTCATTGGTTTGTGTCCTGGCAATGCTTTTTCCTCCTGAGTTTCATCACAGTTGAACACTTGTTGGGGTAGAAAACCCTCAGCCTTTACATAGTCATTAAATTCTTTCACATATTTTTTCAGCAGCTTCTTAGTTCAAACTTGCAGCCTCTTCATGCCTAACCACACTATGAATACTACTTCTCTTAAATTTCTCTAACTACCCTCTACTAAGCTGTGAACACATCAGTATCAGCACTCGTACCAGTTTTTTTTTAACAGGTTATCATGTAATCGCCTTGCTTTTTCACAAATTATAGCCTCAGAAACAATCTCAGAAACAAACTAACTCTTTCTCATTTATCCAAATCAGCAGCAATTTTTCCACTTCTTCAATTGTCTGTGATCTTTGTTTAGAACTTTCACTCCTTTTGCAACATCAGTTCCCCTTGATTGCCTCTTTATTTTCGAGCATTGTTCAGATCGTTGATTTTGCCATACCGAACTGATTAGCAAGATCCGAGCCATGAACGCCATTTTCATATTTGGATATGATTTCTTTTTTCACCTCTATTGGGGTTCTAACAACTTTTCTTTTCGCTTTGCTGCTATCACTATCCTTCTTTGGCCCCATGGTGGCTTATTTAATAATAATTTATGAGAAATAAACAAAACACACAGAAAATCAAGAAAAGGCACTGCAAATTCAAGCAGGTATCTGCAATGAGTGGGGGCTATGGCATAACTGACGCTCTCCCACTGTAATCTCAGCACACAGAACACGTGGTTGCCGGTATGCCTGTTCGGAAACTGAGATTTGTTTGGAAAATGTGTTCGGGAACCAATTTGTTCGAGATGAGAGTCATTCTACAACTGAGATTCCACGGTATATTGAAAAGGACAGGTAACCATTAGATAGGTGGGTGACCTACCAATGAAAACTAATAATAGTCTAGTCTAGAAAGACCAGACTATTATTAGTTTCCTTTTTCATAGTAAATTGGATTCTAGAATGAAGACTAATGAGGTGACAGAACAGTATCTAATGCATCTATCAGTGGTATTGTGTGCCCATTTAGGTTGGGTCTGTTGTTGTGTGGCTTATGCAACCTGCGCTACAAAATTCATGCCAATTTGACCATATGATTGCATTTTTATTGATGTATGAAAGTTTTGTGATATAGCGCATCAGCACTCATCTTAATTGGTCCAATTTTGTAGGATAATTTTGAATACTTTAATTATCAATTAATATAATTTTAAATATGGAAAGCATAAAGGTCAAGTGAACGATAGGTATGCTTCATGCATGCCGTTTATGTGAGAAGCACAAAGGATTTACAAACTAGAGTGAGACATGTATAATTTGAATTTTGATACAATTTTTAATTTTTTAAATATGGCCATATAATACGCACAGAAATTGAAACAAATAATCGCTTGGGAAATTATTATTTTTCTGTATTGAACCAAAGAAAGGCTGAAATACCTTGTTTTACTTATTATACAAAAGTTCCAGCCTAATTCAATTATAACCATACAATCCGCAAAAGCTCTGGCAGAAAACAGGACATTCAGTACACCGTCAACACCGTTTCCCATTGTAAATATGGGCAAAAAGTTATAAATTATTTATAGAAATTATAAACAAGTTTTTAATATATATTTATATTGATGTCATAAACACATCAGTTCACACTAAACCAATGGTGGCTCGTACATAAGCACTGCGACACTGCACCACCCCCAAGGAAAAAATGAAAAAATAAAATTTTGTTCGTGTTTATAAATAATAATGCTTACATTATAAATGCAATACAACATGTTAAAGGTTACAGCTTATGTTTAGACATTGATTGAATAGTTAATAATTGGAATTGTTCGATTAATGCTTTAGATTACGAAACAAGTGCACTGCAATCTAACACAGTGTCGGAATTATCACGTTTGGCCAATCGCAGCTATACTCGCCAATATTCATTTGCACTGGTGATTGCACGTTACAAGTGATTCCAACACTGCTCGTTTGGGTAGTGTCGCTTACAGATAAATCGTATGCTTGCATGCATTATTTCTGTGAGATACAAAACTTTTATTATTGGTGTTTGTTCATGGTGAGGATGAAATATTTTTAATAAAGCAATTTTTAATATATAAATTTATTTATATATTAATAAATTGGTTACTGATTAGAGAAAAAAAAATTAAAAAAATTTTTTTTTTATTTTGTATATGCAGCACCCCCACTTAAAATTTTCACCGGCCGCCACTGCACTATATGCATGTAAAACAGATGAAACTCAGAAAATAAAAACCGCAACTCAAGAAAACATTCAAATAGATTGCTTCACACAATAACCAGTCACAGCCACTAACAGCTTCTGGGTGCTATTGTCTCAGTGCACACCCTGCCTCTCCTTCTGGGCCATTTAAAACCACTGAAACGCTGAGAATTTGACATGGTGTGCCATCTACATCTGTTTAAAGGGCTCAAAGGTGTCAGTATATATGACTGTACACCCAAGTATTAATGCAAATGTGATGCAATGTTTACACATCAAAGTGTCCTCTTCATGAATCATTAATATGCTGTTTAATTTTAGGAATCAATCTAAGCCACGAAACAATTAGGAGAGTCTTTAACAGGAATAAATGCAAAAATATAATATTGATGAAATTGCTATTCCATGGGTGTGCACCGCATGCTTAGCACACCTGGAACATTCGTCCCTGGTATCTATGTATCTGGTCATGAGACCAAATAGATAAAACATCATCCACATATCTTAACCGGATAGATTTGAGAGGGTCTGAATTATGAGCTTGCTTTTCAAAATCTTGCATAAAAAATTAGTAAGGGGCAGTGAGAGGTGAGACCCCATAGAGGTACTCCCCCCCCCATCTGTTTATAAATTTTGTTCTTCCAAGAGAAATAACTGGAATGGATAGCAAAGGGAGGAAACTTTTTTTTTAAAACAATAAGGTGATGTCAAAGCTCACCAGGATATCAGTATCATTAACAATTATATTTTCAACAGAGCTTTTAAAATGGGAAGAATTTTTTATGTATGATGTGGTATGACCAGTAAGGGGTAAGAGATTTTGCTAGCTGTTTGGATATTTTTTTAGCAGGGAGAATCAGTAGTGCTATCTACTGTGGGTCTTTGGTTTATGAATCTTAGGCAAGCCATATATCTGGGGGGGGGGGGGAACCCAATTCCTACTACAATCCATAGTAGATACCACTGATTCTCCCTGCTACAAATTATCCAAACATTTAACAAACTCTCTTTTCCCTCTTGCTGGCTATACCACATCATATACAAGAAATTTTCCCATTTTAAAAGCTCCATTGAAAATATAATTGTTAATGATACTGATATCCTAGTGTGCTCTGCCATCACCTTTGTTCGCTAACATTCCCTTAAATGACACTTTATTGCTTTAAAAAAAAAAAAAAAAAGTCCCCCCCCCCGATATCATTGAGCTCTTTTCCTTTGCTATCAATTCCAGTTATTTCTCTTGGAAGAACAAAATTTATAAACAGATGGGGTACTTCTTGGGAGTCTCACTGACCCTTGCCACTTTTTCATGAGATTTTGAAAAACAAGCTCTTTACCCAGTGCCTCTCAAACTTTCTATCTGGTTAATACATGTAGATGATGTCTTTTCTATTTAATCTCATGGCCCAGACACATTAGATACTGTTCTATGTCACCTCAGTAGTCTTCACTCTTCCAATTTACAATAGAAAGTAAACTAATAGTCTGGGCTTTCTAGACACCTTGGTCATTCACCTACCTAATGGTAATAACCTGTCCTTTTTGGTACATTGGAAATCCACTCATACAGGCAAATACATTTACACCCCCCACACACACACACACCATCAACAATATGGTGTCATTGTGGTGTCATTGAAATATTCTCTTATGACTAAAGAACTGTGCAACTTTTTAGTTTTTATCAGTAGTCAATCCCCAATGTTTACATTCACTATGAAAAGAAACCAGAAAATAAATTCTAATAAGGAAACCCATCTGAACTGTCCAGTTTGCTATTCTCAAAGTCAATGCTGATTAGAGCTAAGACATACTCCATAAAACTGTTCATTTCATCTGGGACATACTGATAACATGAACCAAGAAGACTTTTGTAAACAATGTTTTTACAAAATTGTCTTCTAAACAGCTTAATTTGCTAGCTTCCTTCTATCAAAGGACTGCAATATGAATATGTGAAAAATGCTTCAAATATATGTACATCAATGGAAAGAAGGTAACATCTATATTGCACCAGTGTTAGTGTTATCTTTGCCACAAAAGAATCTCCTAAGGTATAATTAAGTGTAAGCAGGTACCACAGAGTAAAGAAACTACTAAATTGGCATACTAGGTACAGTTAGGTGAACTTAGCCATTGGGCTAAAAGTTTCCTTGATAACTGTTTCAATCTTTGGAGCAACTATATTGTTTGGTTGTAATTCCAACTAAAGGTACTAAGCTCAGAGGCCAGTGTATTATGCCAATTGTGTGTTCTTCTGGGTGGTTTGTCAAGTTTGGGTTTGGGAGGGTGCTCTTATAAGGTTGACAGAATTTAAGAAAATCTGTGTCATATATATTGTGGGAGAAATTGAAAGTGTGTGTGTGTGTATGTGTGTATATATATATATATATATATATATATATATATACACACACACACACACACTTTCAAGTCCCACTTAAAACTAGCTGCCTTTATCCTCTCCACTAAAGACAAACTTTCCCTGCCTCTCAGTTCCAGCTGTATATAGATTTCTTGTTCCTGTAAGTTGGCCTACTATGGACAGACAGGAAGATCAGCTACCACCTGAAAGAAGAACATAAAAAATACATCTACAGTCATGACTGATTAATCTGGCCTCGCAGACCATGCTTTGGATACAGCTCACAGAATCAATTGGAGAAAGACCATCATATTCCATCACAGAGTCTGATTTAAAAATCAGCCTGATTTAAATAAATGTGGTTGCAAAAAATTACCAAAATATGGGAAACAATAATACTTTGAGATACCAGTTTACATCCTAGGCTGTGTCCATAGAGGACAACCCACTTATGATTCTAGTCTTTTCTCCATGTGTTTAAGTTAGTTTTGTGTGTGTTACAAGTCTCATTTTGTATTCCCCTGATGATGTGATGAAATATTCAAAGCATTAAATACTATTTTTAATTGTTTCCTAGTGCTCTTTCACTCCATTAAACTCTTATCATGTAATTCATAAATATGCAAGAAAGGTACACAGAATGGAAAGACAATAATAGACTGAGTATTAAATGGTGTAATCCGACTATCCTAATTGATGTCTTCTCCCAAATGTTGGGTAATGTGGGGCAATCATATGTATTTAGATTGGGAAAATGTTGTATAGCTGTGCCAATCAAAATCTTAAATTTAAATCTGCTTCTATTTATAATACATTTTTGTCACTGATTATTATAATCCAAATTATTGCCACTCCTTGAGGAGGCAAGGGTTAACCTGAATTAACTGGGAGAGGCTATATGTTGCACATCATTGGGCTATTAGTGGCCCATTAATATTCATTCTATTGGTATCCACATTTTTGATGTCTTCTGGTAGAATGCTACAGGAGACACGGTATGTAATGTTCCAAGTGCAGATGATTTGCCTTGGTTATCCATGCAGGAGCTGGAAGAGAAGAATGATTCCAGAAGGTCAGCTTTATCTTGAGGTGATGTTTCAATACTGCCATGTGAGGGATGGAAATTACATCAATGGCTTTTGGCAAGATATTGGGTGGGAATTTTGAGGAGAATGGCATGGATAATTTATGTAACATAACACACTCATGAGTTTCTGAATTAGAACTGAACCAGTAGCTTTGTTATAATAAATTTAGTTTAATCCTTTATCCAAGTGTTAGCAAACAAAGTTTGCGACTGAAGATACTTCAAGACTGAAGCAACTCATAGCAAAGGTGGACTGAGCTATCATCACTCCTGGTCTCAGTATCTCCCCTAATGCAAAGCACATTTCCTTGTAGATATGTATGATGCTATGTATTAAGGGAAGGGCCACTACCCAAACTGGTTGTTACCTTTATTGAGGTCTCGTCAGTGGGAGCCAGGCCAAGAAACTGGTCTGGGTAGTGGCACTTCCCTTAATACATCCGCAAGGAGATGTGCTTTGCATTATGGGAGATACTGAGAGAGGAGTGATGATAGCTTGGTTCACCTTTGCTATGAGTTGCCTCAGTCTTGAAGTATCTTCAGGCACAAACTTTGTTTGCTAACACTTGGATAAAGGATTAAACTAAATTTATTATAGTCTAACCAAGTAGGAAAATAAACTTTCAATAGCTTTGTTATAATGCCAAAGGATATGAGGTTGTGAATGGTAGATGGGAGGGAGGGCATCTCATTAGAGATGAAACTTGTAGGAAATTATGATCTGATATCACAAAGAAGGAGAGGTCACCTCAACTGTGTAACTGGAAGGAGAACTGGTCAAACCAAGATCTGGTGTTGAGTGAGTGGAGAAGATGATTTGGTATTCTGGTTGGCAGATGAATAGTTTGCTTTAGGTCTTTACTTTCAGCAAATAACTCAACGTCTCTTCCTGCTTGCTGGAATAAAAAAAAAGAGGTAGTGTAGCTTTGAACATTAATCACCAAGGAAGGTGACGTCATTGTTGGGGTAGTTGAATTATAGTAAAATAAAGCTTCAACGATAAGTCAGAGGTCAGTATATAATATTTGTTTATATTTGGTATATAAAGCCACAAAAAGATTTAAAAAAAAAAAAGTTAGGCATCTTCTGGCAAAGAATGTTGCACCACACAAAAGAATAAGTACCACCTCTGTGGTTGAAGAAATCACAGAGGATAGTTTGGACATTTCAGATGAATTGCAGTTATTGTGACAGTATTTTGAGGTCCATTCAAAAATATATCAGGCTGTAACAATGTACATAATTTTAAGTTGGCATTTTTGCCACTAATGTTGAAGTAAATGTGAAAGAGGTTTTTGAGTTTTTATATATTTTCAGGGAAGATTTTTCATTTCAACTATATTGGAGTTCATCTGTTGGTAGTGAAGAGAAAAAGAGCAGAAGAACAAGTGAACTCTTAGACATGTCTCCTGGGGGGAGGGGGGGCATCCAGTCTCCATGTAGCCTCAACAGTATCCCTTCTTCTATGCTGTCTCCCTTCAGATATGATGATATGAAATATTAATAGTTTACTAATTAAATAAATTTAAGTATTAGCTATACTGTGTGACCACAGATGTAAGACCCCTGGACACTTCTGTGCATGGCAGAAGGCAAATCCATTCCGTAGGAAAATTAGTTTTTCTTTTATGAAAATTCTAGTTTTTAAAATGGTAACTTGTACAACAGTTTGAAAATTTTATGTATAAAGCATGTGATTTCGTGTGTTGGTAATGAATTTGTACATCGCCTTATTCCTTTCTCCCCTTCAACATGAATTGACTCTTCTTGGCACGTTGTCAGCTGAGGGTCTTGCATCTGGTCAGAGTAGTAAGTATTTCTTCTCTTAAATAAAAACATGAGTATAGCCTCTGTTTTGATATTAATACCCTTCTGCAAACTTCCCCTCCCCTATTTAAATCTCTCTAATATCATTAATCATCCTCTGTGATTATGTATGAATGCAAACATTTGCAGTTTTGTTTCCTCAGTATAAGACATTAGAAAAATGAATAACTGGTAGAGTAATGGTAGAAGTTTTTCATTTTTTTAAAATTAAATAATTAAAAAAAAAAAAAGATTTTATTAGACGGCATGAAAAGTGTACCTTTCAGAATTTTAGCAGGTGTTAAGGTTTTATAAATCCAGGAGTACTATAATGTGTGAATTAGTTTTAATTATTGCACTCATTATTGCAAATGTTTGCAGAAAAACAATAGCTTTTAGCTTGCTATACGAAGGTTTTGATAGATCCCTAGCATTTTCAAAAAGGTGAGTGCTCATAGATATCTTGGTTAATGTGAGTTGGTTATTATCTACAACCAATTTACTTTGTGGTATTCTTAAGATGGCAAGAGCTTATGGGATTCTAATGTACTCAGTGGCGGATTAAAGGATAGTTGGGGCCCCTAGACAAATTATATTTGGGGGCTCCCCAAAAAATAAAAGTTAGGTGGCAAATAAATGAAATTTTGTACTTTTGAATTTTTCGAACTCCTGGATTTTTCTGCCTGTTAAAGGGTTAAAGTATGATAAATAATAAAGCTTTTTATTTTTTTTTAATTTAAAAAATAAAAATTTTTTTCAGTTTTTTTTTACTTGCACTACACTTTAATAATGAAAACAAGAAAAGTCACACTAAAAAGTTATTTTTGAAACAAACACCTCACTCTTACATGATTCAATAACAAATGAAGTTAAGGAGCAACCAGCGAAACTTCCTATCTCGGCAATGCAATCAGTTTTCGTGACCTCGAAGCTATCAACAGCGCTGTGCGCCGACATTGGTAATGCGGTTTAATTTAAAGCATACATAGCACACGCTGTTCAAAATACAAAACAGGAAGCTTGTCAACTAGTGCCGACATTGGTATTGCGGCATTATTTAAAGCGTAGTGTGCACTGTTCAAAATACTATTAAAATGTAATAATTGTTTTGCAAAAATTTTTGCTTAAAATAATCAAGATTTTTATGATGTTTACTGAAAACATTAATCTATTTTAAAACACTATAGGAAAATGTCTTGGCTTGCCCCCCCCCCCAAGCTTGAGGCCCCTAGGCACGTGCCTCATTGCCTGAATGGGTAATCTGCCACTGAATGTACTGACTGTTGATGTATAAAGAAATCATTTCTTTATTATTGAGGCCAGCTTGCAAAGATAGTATAAAGTGTTTTTATGTAAATCCTACTTACAAAAGTTGTAGACCTGTAGTACGTTAGTGCTATAGACATCTGGGCATAAGCATTAAATAATCCAGAAGCTCTATGTTAGAGACCAAATGTGGAGCTAATGTGATTGACAAGGCCTTCTAATAAAAGTAATGAGACCTTCAGTGAGTGGGGTAATAATCTCTGAGACAGTTATCATACTGAGCAGTGGAATTCCTTTCACCCAAAGTCATCAGCATTTATGCCCATAGATTCAGATACAGATTATTTCCTTGAAATATTTTTTACTTTGTGGTCGGTTCTGGCAAATTCTGCAAACAGAACAGACCAAGCTTTGGTTGCTGAATTTCTCGTTTCTTCACTGTGCAAATAACATGGAGCATTCCGAAAAAAATTATTTTTAACTTCTGCATGGATAACCTGTCCTGCCATGTGATGCATTAGAAATATTCTCTTATGACTAAAGAACTGTGCAACTTTTTAGTTTTTATCAGTAGTCAATCCCCAATGTTTACATTCACTATGAAAAGAAACCAGAAAATAAATTCTAATAAGGAAACCCATCTGAACTGTCCAGTTTGCTATTCTCAAAGTCAATGCTGATTAGAGCTAAGACATACTCCATAAAACTGTTCATTTCATCTGGGACATACTGATAACATGAACCAAGAAGACTTTTGTAAACAATGTTTTTACAAAATTGTCTTCTAAACAGCTTAATTTGCTAGCTTCCTTCTATCAAAGGACTGCAATATGAATATGTGAAAAATACTTCAAATATATGTACATCAATGGAAAGAAGGTAACATCTATATTGCACCAGTGTTAGTGTTATCTTTGCCACAAAAGAATCTCCTAAGGTATAATTAAGTGTAAGCAGGTACCACAGAGTAAAGAAACTACTAAATTGGCATACTAGGTACAGTTAGGTGAACTTAGCCATTGGGCTAAAAGTTTCCTTGATAACTGTTTCAATCTTTGGAGCAACTATATTGTTTGGTTGTAATTCCAACTAAAGGTACTAAGCTCAGAGGCCAGTGTATTATGCCAATTGTGTGTTCTTCTGGGTGGTTTGTCAAGTTTGGGTTTGGGAGGGTGCTCTTATAAGGTTGACAGAATTTAAGAAAATCTGTGTCATATACTGGTATATGATCACCTGTCTGATTGTGTGCTAGGCTGCCTTTTGCATGGATATTGACCCCATATCACCATTGTATTGATTCGGCTAATGTATAATGATTTCAGTATGATGTTTTAACCCTGATATCTGCATCATACAGTTCTTGAATTGAGGAGGACAAATGTATAGATATTTTGCAGCATATTCCATAACATTTTGTATATGTTTCTTTATATCGAGATCCTATATTCACAATACCAGTATAAGGATATACTGGTATTGTGAACATACCAGTATATCCTTCCATTTGTCCCTTGAAGAATTTACCAGTGCCATGGTGCATTATCATTCACAAAGTCTATCCTGAAATAGAGCTGGTAGGCTTCCCTAGTCATATACAACAGAAATCCTCATACTAACCCCATGGCACATCTTTTCCTTTTTACAGTAGCGTGCTGCTGCTTTTTTTTAAAGTTGCATTTGGTTTTGGTGAGAAGGTATTTTGTGGATATTCAGCTCTACAATTACATAAATATTATGTAATGTCATGTGGGATATTGCTCCTATATTTTTCCCATGGTGTACTGACATCAATTGGCAACATAAATGTTTGCTTATGTGGGCATCTCATCCTCGCATCCACTTTTAGTTTCATCAGCAGGGGTTTTGCCTGTTTGAGGCTAGAAGTTTTTTTCACTTGGTTTGACTATAAATTAAAGATGCCAAAAAATTGTATTCTTGGTTTAATCCTTTATCTAAGTGTAAGCAGATAAAGTTTGCAAGTGAAGTATCTTCATGACTGGGTTATTTGTATATAGAGGCGAATGATTTCACAGCAGTTGCCTTAGTATCCCATAATGCAAAGGACCCCTCCCTTTTGGATATGTATTATGTTAGCTTTGTATATACAAGTAGCCTAATAGTGAAGTTACTTCTTGCACAAAGTTTTTTGCTTACAAAGTTTTGCACATGAAATTATATTCTAGGATGAAACCTAGAATATAATTTCTTGACTTCTTTAATTTATAGTTTAACCAAGTGAAAAAAATTCCAACATCTATCTCTGATCTATAGTATTTTAATAATGTGATACACATTTTCAATACTTGTTATGAGAAATATTACTTCAACCTTGTTCTGGTTTCCACTGATGGCATTTAATATTGCTTCTCATTCAGTTTGCTTACTTCCTGGGAAACAGAAAAATGTTACTCTAACGGCAGGTTTTTGCCTGTCATTGGGTGGAACCGCTGCTGAGTTTCCTATATTTCGTCCTAGTCACTAGGACATCTACGGGGATTACAAAAACAATTAATGTAACATATACACAAATAACAAACAATACTAAGCCCAACCACGTGGGTGACACTAAAGTCCTATCTAGGTAGCCTGGAATGAAAGGTGGGAACTCTGGTGATGAGTGTTTCCCAAATCTTCGGAAACTTAATGCAACCGTATTTATTGAGATTTGGTTGGTTTTTGAGAGCTGCCTCTGCTTCTAAGAAAAGTCTCTCTTTCTTGAATTTGCTGTGGTGGAGCATGGTGGTTTCTTCCATGATACCCTGTGGGTGGTGTCCAAAACATGGTCAGCCAAGCCTGAATGGTCATAGTTGTGTTTGAAGATGTAAGACTTGTGTTCCTCTAGACGGATGGATGCTGATCTGCCTGTCTGTCCAAAGTACGCCAGCTTACAGGAACAGGGTACTTTGTAAACTCCAGGCAGAGAGAGAGGAGGGAGCTGATCTTTCGTAGAACGGATAAGGGTAGCAAGTTTGCGGTGGGGCTTGTAGGTTGTACTGTTTTTGTATCTTGGCTATTTTTTCGGATGTGCCACGGATGTAGGGAATGGTGATGGCATTTTTAAAATCTTGTTGACGAGAAGGACGGGGAATGGGGGAGGAGTTGATTATTTTTTTGATACTGTGATCGCTGTAGCCATTGGAGAGGAAAGTGCTGTGTATGTGGTTAAGCTCAGTAGTGAGGGCGGTTCCACTGGAACAAAGATTGTGGACTCTCTTGGTAAGAGTTTTAATAATGCCATATTGTTGAGAGGGGTGGTGGTGGGAGAGTTTGTGAATGTATCTGCCTGTGTGTGTGGGTTTTCTGTATACGGTGAAGGTAAGTGTATCATTAGGCAGGCATGTGACTAAGGTGTCTAGGAAGGGTAAACAATTGCTCTTTTCCTTTTCCATAGTGAACTGGATTCTTGGATGTAGACTATTGAGATGACTGAGGAAGGAGTCTAACGTGTCTGGGCCATGAGGCCAAATAGAGAACACATCATCTACATATCTTAGCCAGATAGAAGGTTTGAGTGGGGCTGAGTCTATGGCTCATTTTTCGAAATCTTCCATATAGAAATTGGCAAGGGGGGGGGGGGGGTGAGAGGGGGGAACCCATGGCAGTTCTATCTATCTGCTTGTAGATTTTGTTGTTCCAAGAGAAATACCCAGAGTTAATGGCAAAGGAAAAGAGATCTAAGATGTCAGAGGGAAAAACGTTTTCTTAGAGAGATGAGTTGTCAATTAAGGGAATATTGGTAAACAAAGAGGAGATATCAAAGCTTACCAATATGTCTGTCTTATTCAAGGTTAAATTTTTCTGTGAGGGCTTTAAAGTGGGTCGAGTTTTTTATATAGGAAGGAGACCTTCTGGTGAGGGAGATCAGAGAGTTGGCCAGCTGTTTAGATAGTCTATAGCAAGGTGCATTGGTGGCATCTACTATAGGCCTGAGTGGGGAATTGGGTTTGTGGATTTTTGGTAAACCGTATATATTCGGGGAGGACGGGAGCGGAAAGGTTTAAGTTTTTTCGTGACGTCAGGGGGCCAGGAAGATACTTTTTTGAGTAAGATTTTTAGTTTCTTAACTTGTGTTTTTGTGGGGTCGTGTTGTAGCGGGATGTAGGTAGCGCGATCGCAGAGGATAATGTTCATTTTACGATTGTATTCACTGGTATTAAGAATGACTGTGGCATTACCCTTATCCGCTCTGGTGATGACGATACTCTTTTCTTTACGTAGTTTCAGGAGAGCCGTGCATTGGGCATATGATAAATTACTTTTTGGCCGCGAAGAATGCACGAGGATGTTGGCTACGTCAAGTCTGATGTTGTTAGCTATCTCCGACGGTAAGCGACTGATTCCCCGTTCGATGTTTACCATTACGTCGAGCACCGGCAACATACGACGGCTAATACAGAAAACCCACACACACAGGCAGATACATTCACAAACTCTCCCACCACCACCTCTCTCAACAATATGGCATTATTAAAACTCTTACCAAGAGAGCCCACAATCTTTGTTCCAGTGGAACCGCCCTCACTACTGAGCTTAACCACATACACAACACTTTCCTCTCCAATGGCTACAGCGATCACAGTATCAAAAAAAATAATCAACTCCTCCCCCATTCCCCATCCTTCTCGTCAACAAGATTTTAAAAATGCCATCACCATACCCTATATCTGTGGCACATCCGAAAAAATTGCCAAGATACTAAAACAGTAAAACCTACACACAGCATAGAAGCCCCACTGCAAACTTGCTACCCTTATCCGTTCTACGAAAGATCAGCTCCCTCCTCTCTCTCTGCCTGGAGTTTACAAAGTACCCTGTTCCTGTAAGCTGGCGTACTTTGGACAGACAGGCAGATCAGCATCCATCCGTCTAGAGGAACACAAGTCTTACATCTTCAAACACAACTATGGCCATTCAGGCTTGGCTGACCATGTTTTGGACACCACCCACAGGGTATCATGGAAGAAAACCACCATGCTCCACCACAGCAAATTCAAGAAAGAGAGACTTTTCTTAGAAGCAGCAGCAGCTCTCAAAAACCAACCAAATCTCAATAAATACGGTTGCATTAAGCTTCCGAAGATTTGGGAAACACTCATCACCCGAGTTCCCACCTTACATTCCAGGCCACCTACTACTGCCCTTAGAGGGCGCTCTACCTAGATAGGACTTTAGTGTCACCCACGTGGTTGGGCTTAGTATTGTCTGTTATTTGTGTATATGTTACATTAATTGTTTTTGTAATCCCCGTAGATGTCCTAGTGACTAGGACGAAATATAGGAAGTATTAAATTCTATTTTAATTCTTTTTGAGTGTTGTAAAAAAATCCATTAAGCCTCCAACATGATGTCCTCACAGCACTTAAGCCTCTACACAAGTAGATCAAATGTCCAATTCTCACCTTCTCATGGTGCACCTTGTTAGGTATCTACCTGAATATTGATCGAATGAGGATGGGCTGCCAATTTGGGATTTAGCTGACCAAACTGCATTCTTATTGGCTAAAACCACAATATTAAATGATGGCAACATGAAAGAATTTCATGCTGGCTGGGACGTCACCCAGTTAAACACGGGCCTCTATTGTTTTCACCAGGGAATCAGGGCAAACAGTGAAAAGTCAGTTATTGGAACAAATCCTAAAACACACTACAACTCAAAATCGCCAGAGTTCAAGATCGGTACTATCAACATAAGAAGTCTGAATGGCAAAGAAACAAAGCTAACTGAGGAATTGGATAAGTGCCAGATCGGTATAATAGGGATGATTGAAACAAAAAAAGGCAAAAACTGGTGAGCTCTTTCTGAGCAATAAATACAAAATGTTATATTCAGGCAACGACAATCAAGGAAAAGGAGTAGCCATAGTATTCAACACTAAATATGAGGCTAAACTTCTCGAATGGCAGGCAATTTCAAGTATCGTGATGTGGGCAAATATCAGAATCGGGAACTGCACAATGAGACTTATTTGTGCCTATGGTCCCACAGAAGGTTCTGCTAAAGTAGAAGTGGAGGAATTTTTGAGGTTTTAGAGAAAGCAACTGACACAATGAAAAATTGGTCCTTGTTGGGAATCTAAATAGCAGAGTAGGAAATGATCGTCAGAAACCGCATGCTGCCTCAAATAATTATCTCTTAGCAGGGAAAATTTGAAGAAAAGAGCAAAGCTCATAATAATGGCAAATACTTGTTGGATTTCTACTCAGGACATGGACTGGTTATTACTAACACCATGTGTTAGTAATAACCAGTTGAATGTGCACAAATTCACATGGAGAGAGGAAGCAAGGAATAAGGTCTCATTGATTATGTTATTGTTGATAATGATGTTTTCTCTCTGGTGCAGAACACTAGAGTGTACAGAGGATTTGAAATTGGAAGTGATCACCATTTAGTCTTGAGCAAGATAAAATTGAATTTCATATTGAAAAGAAGAACATGTAAGCAAGTTTTAAAGTGAATAAAAGTTGAGCAGCTCTCTGATGTGAACTGTAGATTGAAATATACAAATATTATTCAAGAAAAAACGAAAGTTTGAGAACAGGAATCAAACCTTAGAGATTGAGTGGCAAACTCTGAAGAAAACATTGATTGATTCAGCCAGAGAGCCATGTGGTGAGGTTGTCTGCAAGGATAGAAAAATCAGAACTCCATGATGGACACAGGAAGTTAAACAGGCAGTGAAGGAAAAGAAGAAAGCATATCAAAAGTTCCTGGCAAATAAGTCAGCTTGTGCTCTTAGAGAAAACAGAGACAAATGTAAGAAAGCTAAACACTGTTTAAAACTAGCTAAACAAAAATCATGGGAATACTTTGGTAAGAACATAGAAAATAAATATCAAGAAGGTGGCAAGATATTCTGGAGGTTATTGAAAGAGCTCAGAAATGGGGGGGGGGAAGTGACATGAAAACTGGAGGAAAAAGATATTCCATGAAGTATGGAGAAATTACTTTGAAAAATTGCTAAATGAAAGAATCAGTGATGACAGCACAGTGGTAAAAAGCACTGACCAGGCAGGCAGTCAGGAATACATATCCATACTTGAAGTAGAAAAGTCATCAAAAGTCTAAAATGTGGAAAGGCAGATGGAGTAATGATATTCAACCAGAAATGCTCATGAATGGAGGTATAAAAGTCTTACAGTGGCTGCACTGCATAGATCAGAAGGCCTGGAAAGAGGGATGAATTCATGATTGGAGTAGATCATCGTTTCTCAAACTGTGGTACATGTACCACTAATGGTACATTACATTATTTAAATATTTTGTGTAAAAATTGTACCACCAAAAATAAATGTTAAGAAAAATGTATTTTAATATTATGAGTAGTAGACTGTTCCAAGAATTTAGCTTGGCGAATCGAATAAAACAAATTTTATTGCAGTTTTATGTGAAGTTTCATTAGCGTGTCATAAAGGTTTTCATATTTAATATTTATTTTGAAACAGTAGTTTATGGTGGTACATATATTTTTTAATTCTTATTTAAGTGGTACAAAATTTAAAAAGTTTGAGAACCCCTG
Source organism: Typopeltis vanoorti (assembly GCF_054136105.1). Lineage (NCBI taxonomy): Eukaryota > Metazoa > Arthropoda > Arachnida > Uropygi > Thelyphonidae > Typopeltis > Typopeltis vanoorti. The sequence goes on along the minus strand of NC_143557.1, from coordinate 72,424,633 downwards.
GAGTAGAACTCTCATAGTACTCATATATAAAAAGGGAAATAAAACAATGTGAGAAATACTGAGTTATTTCTCTACTGAGTGTTCCTGGTAAGATTTATGCCAGTATACTTGAGGAAGAATTGTGGAAGAAAAGCTTGGTTTAGAACAAGCTGGATTCAGGCCAAATAAAGGCTGTCAGGATCAGATCTTCACTTTATGACAAATAGTCGAGAAAGCACGGGAATATAACAAAGATCTGTATTTAAGTTTTGTTGATTTGGAAAAGGCATATGACAAGGTGCCAAGAGAGAAGCTATTCAATACGCTACAGTTATATGGTGTCAATGGGGCATTATATCAAGCAATACTTAGTCTTTATTTGAGTTGTAAGTCAGCAGTTAGAATTCAAGGAAGATGGTTTAATGTTAAATCTGGTATGAGACAAGGATGTACATTATCCCCTCTGTTATTCATTATCTATGTGGATCACATTATGAAGGAAAGTGGTATTAAACCTGATATCAATTTACCATTCATAAATCTCAAGGAGGAACTTTTGCTGTTTTGTTCAAATATAAGAACCATGAGCAGGCATTGGATTATGTCACTTTGTCCATAGTAACTGCTAGAAATGGACTTTACGTTTCTCTTAAGGATTTGAAAATTCACAATTGATAGTGCCTCACTAATAGGAGTCTGAAGGATTAGTAATCTGTTGAGAGTCATGTATAAGACTTTCCCAAGTTTTTCAAAGACAGAGAAGCTTATCTGTTCATTCTCTTACAGCTCAGCACTGCTAGATATTAATGCTTTCTGAAACTTGGCTAAATAATGACAAGCACATTAGTGTGCCTAATTTTAATAGCCTTATGAAAATGAGACAAGATTGTCATCAAGCTGGTGGCGTCAAAGTACACCAAAACAAGAATAATGCACCTTATTATTCTCTCCTAATATTATTTACTGACAAACAACTCTAATGGCTGTAGGCACAGGAGATATTTTTGCTGTTCAGTGTCTTTTGCTTAACAGACAAACCATTCAATGCTGTCATATACATACATTTCTCCATACCAATGGATTGAAGATATAATAATAGCATCATTCACTTCATTCTTCTGCCTTATACCAGTGATGTGTTGCACTGTTGAAGAAAAATTATCAAATACCAATGACTATATCATGACTCTGATTTTGCAGGTCCTCTGAGTTACTAAAATAAGTTCAACCTCACTATAAACACTGATCCTACTATAGCAATGCTTCTATAGTTTTCCATTATAGATTACATAATTTGCAATCACAAGTGTCTTAAATGTTAGTTATCACAAATCAGTTGTCCTGTATTCCTGAAATTGAAAGCTAATAATTGTATAAAATAAACTTTTTAAATTAATAGTGGCAAAAATCCACGTTAAAAAAAAAAAAAATAAATAAAACAATTTAATAAATTAATGACAAATTTTTATATATCATCAGATTCATACAATAAATACAAATATAAAGAACCTGATCATTAATTTATTACATTTACTTTTTTGTGTGTTTTTTTGCCAGTACTAAAATATGGCTACTGCAAGCCAAGGAATATTAACTCCAATAAACTTATTTTCTTTATTTCACAAAAATTAAATTCTACAGAGATGTTTAACATAGAACATCATTTGTGCATAACCAGACAAGTTTTTTTTTTCTGTAATTCTGTGTTGGAAATGAAACTGGATATCATTTGTGGCAGAATTGTACTTAGACAGAAATTTGATATTGTTAGCATTCAAGGTTACAAAACTTCTTGACAGTTAAACTCAAATGGTTACTTAAACAGAATGAGAGAGAAAATGCTGGCAAAACACCCAGCGGATGATTAAGATCTAGGTGGATTTATGCAGTTGAAAGTGCCTTAGAGGACTGAAATATAAAATCCAGTGATATTGGAGTCCTGACAAATAACATACCAATGAACTCTCAAAAATTGTTGATAGGAAGTAAATAATAATGTAAACTTAATCACATAATAATATTATGCACCACATCCCTTGAGAGTAAATGTCAATAATGCAATGATGTTGCAATGAGTCCTGACAAATAACATACCAATGAACTCTCAAAAATTGTTGATAGGAAGTAAATAATAATGTAAACTTAATCACATAATAATATTATGCCCCACATCCCTTGAGAGTAAATGTCAATAATGCAATGATGAACATATGTGAAAATGATCATGCAGTAACAGAATAACACTACATTAAGAAAAATATTTATTTGTAGAATTTTTGGCTAGGTTTTTCCAGGCCATTGTCAGTATAGCTGAAAAGAGATAAACACAATTAGAACAACACTTAAAATTGTAAGCATGTGACAATAGATGCTAGCAACTGTAGGACAACTCCATCCACAACTATTGGAATACAGAGAAATAAATTTAAATTATTTCTTCTTTAAACATTATATAAAGAAAGTTTATATAATGTTCACATTCACAGTCCGAACCTAAAAATTAAAAAAAAATAAAAAACTGCCTCCCAGTTTTGGGAAGTCACCCTAAGTAACACTCATTCCTGTGGTCATTTAAATTTATTTCTCTGAATCTTAATAGGGGAGTGGGCAAGTCCATGTCCCCGCCATGCTCCCTGGGACCTTCCGTAGGGGTAGGTACACTCCTACAAGGATACTAATGGACCTCTGTAAACAACGGACAAATCAGCAAGAGGATTCATATCCCAATGATGAAATGTGCAGAAGAATCTTCTGAGAAGCAGACCTTTATAAATAAACTGGGCTTAGCCGGCTGTCAGTACCTGGTTATGGCCCCTAGCTAGGGTTACAAGGAAAATTAAAGGATTCAATCCTCTGACAGAGGGAAGCAGCTTTGTCAGTACTGACACAAGGTTGAAGTCTCACGAGGACAGCAAAGCTTGCGATTAAAAAATTGCAGATGGCAATACAGTTTATTGTGTACATCTGTAATACTGTGGAGCAGAAAGCAAATGGAGAAACTACTGCTCTATTCTCTCCAGACTAACCAATGTGGCGAACAAATCTACACAAATGGCCCCGATTTCCCAGTGTCCCTGAAATGGGACAGGGGTGCAAAGAATCTCCGGCTCAAAATGTGTGTCCACTAAAACTAGGAACCTGGAATGTCAGAACCCTATATGAAGCAGGTAAGCTAAGAAATGCTATCCAGGAAATGAAAAGACTTGAAACTGGGATTTTAGGAATGGGTGAAGTTAGGCAGCCAGGATCAGGCAAAACTCAAGTTAATGACATGACAATGTACCACTCTGGAAGTAGTGAAAACAACCATCAAAACAGAGTTGTAATAAGATGCCAATAAGTCCCTGTTGGGCTTCATTCCCTACTCAGATAGGATACTATTAAAACTGAAAGGTCAACTACTAGATATTAATCTTATACAGGAATATACTGCTCACAAGAATGATACCAAGATTAAAGAATTTTATGATCAACTAAAAGGACTAATGAAAAACACAAACATGATATCAACGTCATCATGGATGATTTCAGTTCTAAAGTTGGGAAAGGTAGAAGTGGAGATATAACTGGTGAATATGGACTGAGAACAAGAAATGAAAGAGGAGACAGTCTTATTCAATTCTGCCAAGAGGAACTAATAATCACAAACATATGGTTTAAGATACCATCCCAAAGGCTACATACTTAGTGATTACCACAGGATAATAATGCAAATATAGTCAGAAACCAAATTGATTACTTGCTAATTAATAAACAATTTCAAAGGTACAAAAATCTATCCTAGTGCGGATATTGCTTCTGATCATAATCTACTAGTGACAGAGTTAAAACAGACTGAAGCTATACTTAAGAAAGATCAATAAAAAAGGTTTTATCTAGGAAAGTTAGAAACAAATTGAGTCAAGATCTGAATCAAGAGATAGCACTTATCAAGAATGATGATGTCATGAGGGTTGATGAATCGTGGTACACGTGTGTAGAGGCTTAAGTGCTGTGAGGACATCATGTTGGAGGCTTAATGGATTTTTTACAACACTCGAAAAGAATTAAAATAGAATTTAATACTTCCTATATTTCGTCCTAGTCACTAGGACATCTACGGGGATTACAAAAACAATTAATGTAACATATACACAAATAACAAACAATACTAAGCCCAACCACGTGGGTGACACTAAAGTCCTATCTAGGTAGAGCGCCCTCTAAGGGCAGTAGTAGGTAGCCTGGAATGTAAGGTGGGAACTCTGGTGATGAGTGTTTCCCAAATCTTCTATATTTATTGAGATTTGGTTGGTTTTTGAGAGCTGCTGCTGCTGCTTCTAAGTAAAGTCTCTCTTTCTTGAATTTGCTGTGGTGGAGCATGGTGGTTTTCTTCCATGATACCCTGTGGGTGGTGTCCAAAACATGGTCAGCCAAGCCTGAATTGCCATAGTTGTTTGAAGATGTAAGACGTGTTCCTCTAGACAGATGGATGCTGATCTGCCTGTCTGTCCAAAGTACGCCAGCTTACAGGAACAGGGTACTTTGTAAACTCCAGGCAGAGAGAGAGGAGGGAGCTGATCTTTCTTAGAACGGATAAGGGTAGCCAGTTTGCGGTGGGGCTTATATGCTGTGTGTAGATTGTACTGTTTTAGTATCTTGGCTATTTTTTCGGATGTGCCAAGGATGTAGGGTATGGTGATGGCATTTTTAAAATCTTGTTGACGAGAAGGACGGGGAATGGGGGAGGAGTTGATTATTTTTTTGATACTGTGATCGCTGTAGCCATTGGAGAGGAAAGTGCTGTGCATGTGGTTAAGCTCAGTAGTGAAGGCGGTTCCACTGGAACAAAGATTGTGGGGTTCTCTTGGTAAGAGTTTTAATAATGCCATATTGTTGAGAGGGGTGGTGGTGGGAGAGTTTGTGAATGTATCTGCCTGTGTGTGTGTGGGTTTTCTGTATATGGTGAAGGTAAGTGTATCATAAGGCATGCATGTGACTAAGGTGTCTAGGAAGGGTAAACAATTATTCTTTTCCTTTTCCATAGTGAACTGGATTCTTGGATGTAGACTATTGAGATGACTGAGGAAGGAGTCTAACGTGTCTGGGCCATGAGGCCAAATAGAGAACACATCATCTACATATCTTAGCCAGATAGAAGGTTTGAGTGGGGCTGAGTCTATGGCTCATTTTTCAAAATCTTCCATATAGAAATTGGCAAGAGGGGTGAGAAGGGGGAACCTATGGCAGTTCCCTCTATCTGCTTGTAGATTTTGTTGTTCCAAGAGAAATACCCAGAGTTAATGGCAAAGGAAAAGAGATCTAAGGTGTCAATTAAGGGAATATTGGTAAACAAAGAGGAGATATCAAAGCTTAACAATATGTCTGTCTTCTTCAAGGTTAAATTATCTGTGAGGGCTTTAAACTGGGTCGAGTTTTTTATATAGGAAGGGGATCAGAGAGTTGGTCAGCTGTTTAGATAGTCTATAGCAAGGTGCATTGGTAGCATCTACTATAGGCCTGAGTGGGGAATTGGGTTTGTGGATTTTTGGTAAACCGTATATTCGGGGGGGGGGACGGGAGCGGAAAGGTTTAAGTTTTTTCGTGACGTCAGGGGGCCAGGAAGATACTTTTTTGAGTAAGATTTTTAGTTTCTTAACTTGTGTTTTTGTGGGGTCGTGTTGTAGCGGGATGTAGGTAGCGCGATCGCAGAGGATAATGTTCATTTTACGATTGTATTCACTGGTATTAAGAATGACTGTGGCATTACCCTTATCCGCTCTGGTGATGACGATACTCTTTTCTTTACGTAGTTTCAGGAGAGCCGTGCATTGGGCATGTGATAAATTACTTCTTGGCGGCGAAGAATGCGCTAGGATGTTGGGGCTGATGTTGTTAGCTATCTCCGACGGTAAGCGACCGATTCCACGTTCGATGTTCACCATTTCTTGGAACAACAAAATCTACAAGCAGATAGAGGGAACTGCCATGGGTTCCCCCCCCCTTGCCAATTTCTATATGGAAGATTTCGAAAAACGAGCCATAGACTCAGCCCCACTCAAACCTTCTATCTGGCTAAGATATGTAGATGATGTGTTCTCTATTTGGCCTCATGGCCCAGACACGTTAGACTCCTTCCTCAGTCATCTCAATAGTCTACATCCAAGAATTCAGTTCACTATGGAAAAGAATAATTGTTTACCCTTCCTAGACACCTTAGTTACACGCATGCCTAATGATACACTTACCTTCACTGTATACAGAAAACCCACACACACAGGCAGATACATTCACAAACTTTCCCACCACCACCCCTCTCAACAATATAGCATTATTAAAACTCTTACCAAGAGAGCCCACAATCTTTGTTCCAGTGGAACCGCCCTCACTACTGAGCTTAACCACATACACAGCACTTTCCTCTCCAATGGCTACAGCGATCACAGTATCAAAAAAATAATCAACTCCTCCCCCATTCCCCGTCCTTCTCGTCAACAAGATTTTAAAAATGCCATCACCATACTCTAAATCCGTGGCACATCCGAAGAAATAGCCAAGATACTAAAACAGTACAATCTACACACAGCATATAAGTCCCACCGCAAACTGGCTACCCTTATCCGTTCTATGAAAGATCAGCTCCCTCCTCTCTCTCTCTGCCTGGAGTTTACAAAGTACCCTGTTCCTGTAAGCTGGCGTACTTTGGACAGACAGGCAGATCATCATCCATCCGTCTAGAGGAACACAAGTCTTCAAACACAACTATGGCCATTCAGGCTTGGCTGACCATGTTTTGGACACCATCCACAGGGTATCATGGAAGAAAACCACCATGCTCCACCACAGCAAATTCAAGAAAGAGAGACTTTTCTTAGAAGCAGCAGCAGCTCTCAAAAACCAACCAAATCTCAATAAATACGGTTGCATTAAGCTTCCGAAGATTTGGGAAACACTCATCACCAGAGTTCCCACCTTACATTCCAGGCTACCTACTACTGCCCTTAGAGGACGCTCTACCTAGATAGGACTTTAGTGTCACCCACGTGGTTGGGCTTAGTATTGTTTGTTATTTGTGTATATGTTACATTAATTGTTTTTGTAATCCCCGTAGATGTCCTAGTGACTGACTAGGACGAAATATAGGAAGTATTAAATTCTATTTTAATTCTTTTTGAGTGTTGTAAAAAATCCATTAAGCCTCCAACATGGAATCATGGGACAGAGAGAAATGTACTAATACCTTGTGTCCTGATAAAGCAGTAAAACAGAAGCTGATGAAATTATCTCTCATGGATCGACGCAGATCATATAAAAATCATAGTCCAACAAAATATAAAGCGTTCAGAAAATTATTAAAGGCAAGATCAAAGAAATAAAAATTCTACACAAAAAGCTGAAAGAGACCTCTGGTATATTTAAGAAAAAACAACTATGTATCCTTCGAAACAAAAAGGGAGAATGTTATCCGAAAAAGATGACAAAATACAAGAATGGGTGAAATATGTAGATCTCTTTACTGATAACAGACAGACCTCAGAAAATACTTATGAACAGATGGAAGGTGACAACATTACTATATTAGTAAAGCTATTTAATAAAATCTATGATACAGATTCATAATCCCTCAAGACTGGTAACAGTCAACCTTCATCATGCTACCTAAAAATGCAAATGCGAAAACTTGTAATAATTATAGAATGATCAGTCTAATGAGTCATGTTCTCAAAAAAGGAATATACAGAAAATGTTAAGACACCATCAGTGATCCCCAATTTGACTTTAGAAACAGTTTAGGAATGAGAGAGGCTCTTTTCTGTTCTCAGATCTTATTCCAAAAATGTAGTAACCAAAACAAGGAAGTATTCATTTGCTTCATTGACTTCGAGAAAGCATTTGACAAAGTCCAACATACTAAAATAATTGCACTATTAAAAAGAATTGGATTAGATGGTAAAGCCATCATGATACATTGAAAACTTATATAGGAACCAAAAGGAATTATTCAAGTTGATGACATTATTACAGACTCCATTAACATCAAATGAGGAGTAAGGCAAAGATGTGTGCTGTCACCTCTTTTTTTTAACATATACTCAGAAACCACATTTCAAAAAATCGTAAAAGGAAGAGAGGAAGGATTTAATGTAAATGGTGAAATCATCAGTAACATCCGATATGATGACACATCTCTACTGGCTGACAGTATTCAGGATCTTCAAATTCTTCTGCAACTAGTGAATGAAGAGAGTGAAAAGATAAGATTAAAAATAAATATCATCAAAACTAAATTCATGGTCATAAGCAAGAAACCAATTCTTAATTCAACACTTTCTCTAAATGGGAAACAAATAGAAAGAGTGACAAAGTTTAAATATCTCGGATACTGGTTAAATGAAGAATGCAATCCAGAAATGGAAATAAAAGTTAGAATTGAAATGGCAAGATGAAATCGACACTGTAACTGCAATATAGATTTAGAGCTTAGAGTACGCATGGTTAAATGCTATGTATGGTCTGTACGATGCAGAAACTTGGATCCTTTGAGATGTGGTTATACAGACCAATGTTAAAAATCCCATGAACATCAAAAACATCCGATCAGGAAGTACTGGAATGAATGGGAAAATCACGTGAACTTTCAGATACCATAAAGAGAAGGAAAACTGCATCTCTTGGTCACCTTCTTTGTAATGAAAAATATAAGATACTTCAATTTATTATAAAAGGGAAGAAGAGGACAAGGAAGACAAAGACAATCTTGGCTGGCAGACAGTGGACTGGCCTGAGCTCTAAGGTTCAGAGTGGCAGAATATCGCCCAAAATTTGCCATGGTGGTCGTCAACCTCTGATAGGAGATGGCACTCAAAGAAGAATAATTTTAACAACACAGTTGATAGCCTATATTGCTATGCACTTGCAATTTGAAGTATTATTCTTATGTTTCTCTCTTTTTAGCTGTATTGAAAAGAGCTAGGAAACCTAGCCAAAATTCTACAAATAAATAATTTTCATGTGTTACTGCACATAATAATTTCATCATTGTCGTCCACTCATATTTCAAAGTTAAAATATATTAAAACAATGTGGTAATTATCAAGTATAATGCAGTGATTTAGGGCAGCAATGAAAACTGCTGTTTTCGGTATCTGTGTGCCTTCAGATCCTCATAATTTCCTGTTAACTTAAAACACACTCTCTCTCTGAAAAGAACCAAAGTTTTAAGCATTACTTATTGAATGTATACTGTTGCTTTATTCATCAGACATCTATTTTTAAAATAAAAGGGATGCTTGAAAACATTTGATAGGATTAAAAATTATTTATGATCGTAAGGAATGTCTAATTTACACCTAATTATAGGTTTAAAGATTGTACCAATATTATTATAATGTGGAATAATTTGAATTATTCTACATTATCAATGTGCAGTTACATGAATGTAGAATTTACTTTTATTTTAAAATATGACTGGCAGATGATCAAGCTAGTCAAATCAAGAGACCTGACAGATTTAATACAAAGGTGAGTGGAAACTAGTCATGAAATACTGGATGAACTATTATTTTCTAGTAATATGCTGCAAAATGATTGCTTGAAACAATTAATCTTTGTGGAACAGTATTTTCCAATTAGTTGAACTTTTATATTTCTAAATTTCAGATGGCTCTACAGGAAGTACTGAATCGACAACGTGCAGCATTTTCTCAGACAGATATTCCATCAAAGTCTTTAGCAATCCGAACAGTAAAGCGAGAGAAAATACCTCCAGAGAAAATGCAATGGATGGCTTATCACAGTTACCAAACAGAGCAGCAATGGGCGTCTAAAGATTCCACAAATGAAAGTACTAACCATCTTGAGAACACAGCAGTTAATGAAAGCACAAATCAGCCTGGTACAGTATGGAATACTAAAGAAACAAAATCTTCAGATATTGTTTTTTCTCAAGCAGCAGCATCAACAACTCAGGTATCAAATTTACCAGTTCTAAGCTCTGACATGAGCCAACTCTTAGATCCAGCAACTTCTCCAACAATATCATACCATTCTGGAGATGGAGATGCACCATCTTTGGAGGATTCATTTAGTTTAGACTCTGTCTTTAGTCATATGGATAAAAATCTTAGTGAAAAAATTTACAACATTCTTCTAACAGATGAAAACAATAAAGAAAATAGATCTAATGCAGAGACAGAATTTACCATTAACTATTCATCCACCAAAGATAATATTTCTGAACCATCTCATAGTTCAGTATTACCAAAGCAGTTAATGGCAGAGAGTAGTAGAACTCCTTTTTCAGGTATCCAAACCAATTTGCAACCACAAATGCAACAATGTCATAACCTTCCACCACAGTCCACTCGAGCATGGGACAATAGAGAATTTGTCCTTCCAGATGATGGAATGCTATATAATCTAGGACTTTTAGATATGCCTAACTTATTTCAACATTATCAATGACACAACATATATTTTTAATAGTATAATATATTTTGCTGTAAGTAATTTTGGTCACCACTTTTGTATGGTAAATAGTCAAATTCTTATAAACTTAGTTTACTGTAAATGAGATGTACAGCTATTTAAAGCATGGAAGCAAATGTTCTTTTACAAAATATTTAAGTATACATGTGTGTATGTATATATGTATGCATATTTATATATAAAGATACCACTTATTTTTATATAAACATACCATGTATTATACAGGTTACATTAAATGTAAATGAAATGTAAAAATGGCATTTCTTTCTTCATATCCTCTTTCACCTTAGCCCAGTTTTAACATAAACCATCACTGATAAATATAGTCATATTTTATGCTTTAAAAATAAAAGCTATTAAAGTGTTTTCATTATATGGTCATTAAAGGTAATATGTATTAAATTGTTTCAGCCCTTTTGCAGTTTTTGGAGGATGTTTGAAATGCATGTCAATATTTCCTGGATGTGTTCAAGTTTATTTCAAGTATCACACGACTCTAGATCAAGAAAGATATGTTGAGCTATTAAAGAGCTCAATTGAGAGAAAATTATCTAATTTGTTAAAAGGTGGCAAAAAATGGACTAATTTATATGCACACATGGTATAGGTGTGCTAATAAATGGATAAGGGTTTGACATACTGATAAAGAGCTTCTCAAACTACGTGGGTTGGATAAGGTTCGTATCTGTAACACTTCAGCAACCTTTTTAAAAATATCTACTTGGAATCTGCATCCACAACCGAATTCAACCATATAACAAAATTTTTAACTACCCCTTTACATAAACGTCAATCCCATATTGTGAGAATACATTTAAAAAGGTCATGTATTATGCAAATATAATCTGTACCACCATTAAACCTTAACGGTAATCCTTATCTGCCTTACCAAAGATCCTAATTAATGCATGACCATGTGCATGCAAATTAGTCTACTTTAACTGAACTCAGAACAAAACATTTCTTATAAGTCTGGTCTGATTGACCAAGTTCTAGTATCCCACAGAGCATGAGTTAAAACTGATATGGATACTTTATGTAAATAAAATTATTTATCAGCATAAATTTTTGCCCATATTTTATGGACATCCTCATTATGAAATGAATGGAACAAACAGAAAATTCAACAAAATAAAAAAAAGTCAAGATGAGCAGAGTTGGAGTACTATTTCCCAGAGGAGAGACATATGGGCAATCAGACCTGTTCAAATTGGGACAACTTCACTTCATAATGCACTGTAGCTTTCTTTTGGTGCCCAGTTTCCAAGATTAGAAGAGACAGGTATGTTCCGCAAGACTAGACTGCTGAGGTTCATGAAACTTGATTTAATTTATGTTCTTTGTGACAGAGGTGGATCTTCAAGACTGACTAAAATGTAATAGATTACAAGAGCAAGAAATCTGGTGGATACCTGAAAGTTCAAGGTGAAAGCTTCTCCTTGCCTGATGAAAGAAAACAGTAAATTTTGGTAGCCAGTATGAAATTCTATTTGAATATTAAGTGGGTTGAGATTAGCAATATGCTCAGATACTCATTGGTCATGAAATGGAATTATGATTAATTTCTTTTTGAGAGGATGGAGTGCTATAAATATTGACTTGACTTGTTGAAAGCATTAGCTGCGAACATAGATTCAATGTGGTGTAATAAGTTCCTCAAATCCACCATTAACAAGTTTTTAATTTTTGCCTGCCCATGATACTGCAGTTTGAACAACATTTTGTAAGCAGGATTACCATAAAAACTTAACTGGGACATACTTGCATTTGAAATGTTAAAAGGCAATTGTATTTCAGATAGAGAATGAATTTCGTGGCAAAATGGTCTGCGATGTGACTGAACATACTGTGAAATTATACAATCCTTGAGATTAAAAAAAAAAAAAAAGACTTTTTTTTTTTTTTTTTTAGGTAGAAAAGAATTATCCTTTCTATAAATATCTACAAGTAGCATATGACTGAGAACTTCAAAATAAATTTTCCAACTTAGAAAAAAACAAAATTACATATGCAAAATTTCCCTTCCTCATTTACAAAGATTTATTTCTGATGTCATTGGAGTTATCTTGAATAAAATAGCATATGCAATAAACATATATGAACTCTATTATTATGGTGACTAAACCAAAATAAACTTCACTGAAAAATTTTTATGCCAAAAAGATCATAAGCATCTTGAGCTCCAATATCAATAATGCATAGCTCCAAAATTTGAAGATTTCAAATATGGTATTTGGTCATTCTACTTAAATATGAATATCTAAAAATTATTTTTCAAAATTAAAAAAAAAAACCAAGAATATAGAAATGAAAGTTTTAATACTGTAAATAGCAGCAACATTATCTTTGATGGTAAGCATCTGCAATTTTATATTAATAAACCCAATAAGTGATATTTTTGCACTAATAGTTCATTTTGAATACTATGAAATGTATTGGTTTTGTTGAACATGTCAGATTACTCAAAAATGTCTTCATAATCAGCAAAACAATATGTTCCCAGGCTTACTAAAAGGAAACATGGTAATAAAATGTAACCCTTTACAAAAATAAATCAGTGTTATGCAGAGGAACACTGTAACCAACATGAAGGATAATCCATTCGTAAACTATATTATAACCATTTAAAAACATACATTTCTTTATTAACCATGCAAAAAAAAAAAAAAAAAAAAGCGAAGAAGCACAAGATGCAGAATAAATAAGTCACAAATTTAAATTATCTTGATCTAAAAAGTTCTACACTTATTTTGGAGACAAACACTGGTTCACCAATTCCAAGAGATGAGAATTTTCCAAAGCTGCAGCAACTCGTTCCTTATCATTGAGCTGCTTATTCACTGCAAGAAAAATGTAAAAATAAAAAGTTACAGAAGTGTGTCAAAAAACATCTACACAACATTTCCTAGTCCTGATGGTACCATTCCACATTCATGCTTAAAACATATGTATCGCCTTTACAACAGTATCTACACTATAGCAGAGAAAAAGTTATCTATAATCAATTCAACCCAAAGACAAAAGTCAGCCATTAAGCAACTGTCCCACTGTCCTTGTCTTGACTTCTCTTGAAAATAATGGAGAAAGTCAGTTAACCTAGAGGCTAGCCAAATAATTGCTGATCATCAAGATGGATTCTGTCGATCTCAGATCTCATTACCAACTTGAAACCTTCCCACCCACCATGGGAAGGTTTTAAGCCATGGAAACTTATGGCTGCTAATGACTTTCTAGGGCATTTACAAAAAGATAGTAGTAGGAAAGTAACGACTCCCCCCCATTCAAACTATAGTTTAGCAGTGGCTTTTATATGGATTAATTTTCCATCTTTTGAAAGCATTTATCATTTTCAAAAGTCTTTATCATTCTCAATAAGCTTTTTCCATTGCTGAGTGAGATGCTATATGTTAACTCCACAGAAGTGTCTTTATTCCAATGTCAAAGCTCTTCATGAACAGCTTGTTTCAACTTCTTGTGATTTTAGAAGTGGCATCCTTCGTGTGCATGCAATCAGAGGGCAACAAATGGCAGTCGAAGGATGGAGACCTGGACTAATGGGTAGGGTGGGAAAGATCAGTCAGGTACCTTCCATTATCAAATTCCTTATAACGGAAGATAGTAGCCATAAGACCAATTGCAGTGCCACTAACTGTAGTGTAACTAAAGACTACTGCTATCCATTTTGTGACATAAAGCTTTCTGCCACACTCAAATTAAAAGAAAGAATAGGAGGCATTACTTTTGTACTGCCCCTTGTAAATGGGTCAGGCACAAAGGTCTACTTACCTAACTACCATCTTATGATCTACTGCTCACTCTTAACAAATGGAGAAACTTGACAAGGGTGTCAGTTTTTTTTCTGGTCATTCATGTGTGGGCAAAAGCATATAGACCACCAGGTCCACATACTTTTGCCCATTCATAAATGACTTCTTGTTAATCTCAAATCCTGTATACAGTTTTGCTGATGTTGGTGGTATTCTCTTTTTCATTTGACAGAACTTACAATGTCCAAATCTCTTTAAGATTCTCTTGCTTAACACCAGTTGCACTCATATTTCAGTGGAGGTGAGAACAATTTTGTCAGCTACACTGCTCTTATTTCATATAAGAAAGATCCTACTTCATCTCTGATCAAACTTGATAACATTCATATCTCCACACAAAATCTCCTCTTGTAATGATGTATGCCTTTCACATAAGCATGTTACATTTTTGCCTCTAAAATTTCCAATGCTGTATTAAATTCTTGGGATAGTACAGCCAAAACTTTAATGCTATTTAGAAGAGGACAATTAGGCTGATGATTCCCCTCCCCCCCTTTCTCCTCTCTCTCTGCAAATTCTCAACTAGTTTCATGTTATTATAATATATACTTTTTTTTTTTAGGAGGGTTACAATAAATAAGATAACAAAAAAGATGTTTACTATCCTCAACTGTAATAAAATGAATAATTAGAACCCTTTAGGACTAACACCTCTTGAATATGACAATAAATGAAACTATGCATCTATTGTTAAACTATTTTTAACCATTGATAACATTATAGTTAGTCTAAGCATAGCAATGTCTTGTTTTTTAATATTTTTATCTTATTTATTGTAATTCTCTTGGTGAAGTGCACTATAACAATGCATAAAACTGATGACGAATATGCAACTAATAAAACAATTCTTCTATAAAATCAACAGCCTCCATCATGATGTTCCATGTAGAAACTTTGCTTACATGTGGGTCAAGGATTAAACAATACATACACTCTGGTCTCTTTTTATGCAGATCTTTTTTATGTGGATTTTAAGTTATGCGATATAGTATGCCCACAGATACGACACCTTTCGACACTTCTGCGCATGTCAACAGAAGGAGAATCCATTCCGATAATAGGGTAATCCAGCATTTCCCAAACTTTTCCTACGACGGAACACTTCACAAATCCTGAAATTTTCATGGAACACCTTGGTTATTTTGTAATATATTAATTAATAATTAATTGTTAATTTAGATGATTTATTATTAATTAATTAAACATAAATATTAAATTAATATTTATGTTTAAGTAATAAAATTAATATTTATTAAATATTAAATTCATTTGTGCTGATTTTCATTGACATATCCTACTCTGATCACCAAAAATGTATAATATTATAAGTACTTATGAGTGAATGCAGACTTTTTCTCCTGTGTGCTGATAGTTCCCCCTCCTTTTGTACATCCTAGAGATCGCTTTGTAGGCTGGAGGTGGATGAATCACTATCTCTTGCGTCACAAACACCTTCAATAAGAGATTTCTTAACATCAAAATTAAACAAAGTCCCTTGTCTCTTATTCATATCAAAATTTAAATCTGTAGGCCTATTACATTTTGCAAAATCACGGCACTACGGTTTCGAAACAAGCATGTGGATAATGCCTTAAATGACTATGATATTATTGGAAATCATCGAAGAACCCCCCCCCCCCACTGCAAATATAATTTGAGATCTTGAACTGTGCAATAAATTAGAAAATCATTTTCTTGTTAATGACACAAATTCTGAACGAGCATTTAAATTCCAACGTGAGCTGAAGAACTGTATGTCTGGATACCGCAAGCTGAATAAAAAATTAGTGAAATCATCATCGCAAAGTTTAATCACTGATTACATTGTTCTTCAAAAATTTTTCTTCTGACAATTTTTCAGAATTTACTTTTTTGACAATTTACTGACCGATCAGCATATCAGGTGTCATTGTAAAGGTCTTGGAGAAGGTAGTCAAGAGGAAAATACAGGAATGGATAGATGAAAATGGGATACTGTATGGGGGACAACATGGTTTTGTGAACGGTAGATCTTGCCTCAGCAACTTGCTCATGTTTTATAACACAGTGATGGCTGAACTGGATAAGGGTAATGGGTTTACAGTGATACTGCTGGACCTGGTTAAGGCCTTCGACAGGATACCACATGGAAGTCTAATCCGTAAACTGCAATATATGGGAATGGATATAGGGGTTGGTGAGATGGATAGGAGGGTGGATGATGGAGAGATATCAGAGAGTAGTTTACTCAGGAGTAGAGTCCAAAAGACGGCCTGTGACTAGTGGTGTGCCGCAGGGTTCTGTTCTTGGACCACTGCTGTTTAATTTGTTCATTAATGATATATGAAAGGATCTGAGAGGAATGGTTCATTTGTTCGCTGATGATGCTAAGTTGAGTAGGGCAATAGTGAATGCAGAAGAAGTCAAAATTTTGCAGGATGATTTGAATAGATTGGTGGTCTGGGCTAAGGAGAATGGATGTCAATTTAATGTGGAAAAATGTAAGGTTATGCATTTTGGGGTGAAAAGATTAGCAGCAGTATATCACATTGGTGGAACTGTACTCCATGAGATTGATGAGGCCAGGGACTTGGGAGTGTTGGTGGGTAGGGAGTTGAAGTTTAGGGGGCACATCGCAAAAGTGACTAAATCAGCTCATCAAATCACTTGGATGCTGAAGAATAGTTTGACGAGCAGAGATAAGCAAGTTATTGTTCCTCTATATCGAGCCTTGATAAGACCCCATCCAGATTACTGTACCCAGATCTGGTCACTTAGGTTTCTTCTTGATGGGGAGGAGGTTGAGAGGATCCAGAGGTGAGTGACCAAGATGATAGCAGGTCTATTGAATGAACCTTATGAAAACAGATTGAAGATTTGTGGGTTGCAGGAATTGGATGATAAGTGGAAAAGGGGAGATATGATTGAGACATTCAAATTGCTGAAGGGTTTCTACAGGATTAATTCACAGGATATTTTTGAGAACAGGACTGGTGGTGGGAGGACATCCATGGAAGCTGGGCAAGAGTGTGGTTAGTAAGGGTGTTAGAGCAGTGAATGAGTGGAATAAGCTGCCTGAGTCTGCTGTGACGGTGAATGAGTTCGAGGAAAAGTATGATAGATACTGCGTGAGTGTCAAATAGTTGTGATGGACATGATGTTTAGGGCCTCCCCTCAATGAGTCTAAGGACTCCTTGGAGTTGCCAATAATAATATCATCTACTCCTGCTGCCTTTCCACATTTAAGGCTTTTGATGGCTGTTTCTACTTCAAGTATGGATATGTATTCCTGACTGCATGTCTTGGGCAGTGCTTTTTACCACAGTGCTATCATCACTGATTGTTTCCTTTAGCAATTTTGCAAAGTAATTACTCCATACTTCAAGGAATATCTTTTTCTCCTGTTTTCATGTCACCTTTATCATCTCTAATTCCTTTTATAGCACTCTTTCCTCCATTTCTGAGCAGCTTCAACAGCTTCCAGAATATTTTGCCACCTTCCAGATATTTATTTTCTATGTTCTTGCCAAAGTCTTCCCATGACTTTTGTTTAGCTAATTTTACACAGCGTTTAGCTTTCTTACATTTGTCTCTGTATACTCTAAGAGCACAAGCTGACTTATTTGTCAGTAACTTTTGATATGCTTTCTTCTTTTCCTTCACTGCCATGAAAGTCCACCATGGAGTCCTGCTTTTTCTATCCTTGCAGACAACCTCACCACATGCCTCTGGCTGAATTAATCAGTGTTTTCTTCAGGGCTTGCCAATGAATCTCCAAGGTTTGGCTCCTGTTCTCAAACTCTTTCATTTTTTCTTGAATAATATTTGTGTATTTTAGTCTACAGTTTACATCTGAGAGCTGCTCAACTTTTATTAGCTTTAAAACTTTCTTAAATGTTCTTCTTTTCAATATGAAAGTCAATTTTATCCTGCTCACTTCTGATTTCAAATCCTAATACGTTCTGGTGTCCTGTACCAGGGAGAAAACACCACTATCAATAATAACATAGTCAATGAGACTTTTCTTATTCCTTGCCTCTTCTCTCCATGTGAATTTGTGCACATTTTCATGTTGGAACATTGTGTCAGTAATAACCAGTGAACAAAAATCCAACAGGTATTTGCCATTATTATTAGCTTTGCTCTTTTCTCCAAATTTTCCCACAATATTTTTGTATGCCTGACAATTTCCTACTCTGCTATTTAGATGCCTAATTTTTCAAGGACCAACTTTTCTTTTTTCATTGTGTCAGTTGCTTTTTCTAAAGCATCAAAAAATTTCTCCACTTCTACCTTAGTAGAACCTTAACAGGCACAAATAAGTCTCACTGTCCAGTTCTCCATTCTCATATTTGCCCACATCAATCTACTTGAGCATGCCTGCCATTCAAGAAGATTAGCCTCATATTTAGTGTTGAATACTATGGCTACTCCTTTTCCTTGATTGTCATTGCCTGAATATAACATTTTGCATTTATTGCTCAGAAAGATCTCACCAGTTTTGGCATTTTTTGTTTCAGTGACCCCTATTATGTCGATCTGGTACTTATCCAATTCTTCAGCTAGCTCCATTTCTTTGCCATTCAGGCGTCCTATGTTTATAATACCAATCTTGAATTCTGGTAATGCTGATTTGGGGTGGGTTTGAGGATTTGTTCTATTGAAGATATTTATTTTCTTGCCTAATTTTTCTAGGAACGCTCATATCTATAGTCTCTAATCCTTAATCAAAAGTTCTAATCCTAACTCAAGTCTCAGATCCATATGTTCAAATTGATTTGAATACCATCTTTCTTATTCCATATAAATTTATTCAACTGACATTCAACCACAAAATAGCTTTGTTTATTCTATTATCTATTTCCAAATTTACCATCTTCACTAAAAATTGTATCTAAATGGCTGAATTATTTTACATAATCTATAGGTTCATCATTGAGAATGCAACTGAAAATTTCCCATGTTCCTGCTATTTTTCACAGTCTATCATTTCAGAGTTGATTGTTTTGTTCATTTGTTACTGCACTTATCGGTTTATTAAAAAGTCCTGAAAACTTGTAGTAGATTTATTTTGGAGAGTAACATCATCTGCATACGGAACAGAGTTGAATTATTAATTAATGATTTTTGACAACATGCTTTCCTTCAGATTTCAGGCAGGAGATGAATTTCGTTGCTCGGCATGAGACCACCATCCTGCTTATTGGAGGCCTGAAGTAGCATGAAAAAATTCCATGTTTGGTCTCTAGAGCAGAGTTTATGGACTATGTAAAAATAAATAAAATAATTTACAAATATATATATATAAACTGATTACAAGGATATGGGAGACAGGATCATGGTCTAAAACCTGGAAGAAGTTGGTTTTCATACCACTACAAGAAGGGAGATATGAAGGATTGAAGAACTATAGAATTATTATTAATTTTTATGGAATAGGTGAAATAATCCTAATTATTAATTTAGAGGAGTAACATGGAAAATTTTCCAGAAATAATATCTATAGAACTATTAGTTTAATCTCATGCAAACAAGATTTTATTGAAGATTATGCTAAACAGGATTGAGGCCAAAGTTGAGGCGGAGGTGCCCGAGGAACAAGCAGGTCTTAGGAAAGGTAAGGGAACTAGAGATCAGATCCTTTGCCTTAGACAGATCATAGAAAAGTATAAAGAATTTAGACTCACTATGGTAATGTGTTTCTTAGACTACTCTCAAGCTTTTGACTGTAGTCAGCATGTGAAACTGAGAAGTAATGAAATGAATGGGTTTTCCTCAGCACACTATCAGATTGATAACTAACTTGAACAGGGAACAAGAAGTCACAGTAAGAACAGGTGTTAGATTAACTGACTGGCTTTAGGTTGGAAAGGGAGTTAGGCAATGATGTTTAGTATCTATGCTGAGGACATCATGCGTGAAGTATTGGATGAGCTTGAGACAGGAATTAGGATAGGTGGTAGATTGATCAGTAATCTGAGGTATGCTGATGATACTGTACTCCTCTGTAATGACAAGAAAGAACTAGGCATACAAATTAATGGGTGTTAGAAAAGATCAGAAGAACTTTAAGGCTACTTAAGGATATTGACAGAAGAAAGTTAAAATATTTTGGACACATTGAAAGGATGGAGGGAGGACTTCTCAGAACAGTAATAGAAGGTGAAGTTCCTGGAGAAAGAGATAGACCGTCAATGCGATGGATGGTGTGGGTGGAGTGACTGATCTTCAGAGAGTTGAAGCCTCCAGAAAAGCATACAACAACACTATATGGCAAGGACTGTTGTTGTTACACATCACTGAACATCGGAGTGACCACATGGCATCTGTGAATGTCCAATGAACAGATGATAATAGAAAAAAAAAATCCTTAGCCCACCCACAGTACAAATGCATTATAGATTTATTAATAACCTTTTAGTGGGTGGGAACTAACATTAAAAAAAATAATAATAATAAAATAAATAAATATATATATTTTTTAAAAAGATTAAATGACTGAAAACCGAGAGATAAAAAGTAAAAAATACTGTTTTAATTCAGCATGACTAGTTTTGTATTCAAGAAGACTTCTTCGGATGCACAATAAAAGAGAACAACCAACAAAAAATTGTGAAAAAATATAAAGTCTAAACACTGAAGCGATAGCATATGAATATTTGAAGCTGTTCTCTGTATCTCTTCATTGTTGGGCGTGCGCATCCGTTCAAAATCTCGTGAATGTCAAAGTTGTATGGCAGCACAATGGCAGTCTGAGAGATTATAACTGAGGTTGTTAAGATGTATTTCATTAAGGACAAAGAGCTTCACTTTCTTCTTACTACTTTTCAACAAAATGGTTGTTCAAAGCAAACAATAAGTTACTTTTCAATCCACCTCCTCGCCATACTGAAGATACAAATAGTGAAAAAGACAATATTTCCTTACCATATATCAGCTCTGTTTCGCCAAAATTGGCCAAAGTTCTTAAGAAATACAACATCTGGACTTCATTCACCCCCTCTTATGAAACTCTGTTTATTGCTAAGCAGGCCCAAACAAATACATCATCATCATCATCATCAAATTCCTGCCATGTACCCTCAAGGAGTATACAGGATATGATAGTACTACATGAAAAATTTACATCATTACTAACTTCTTATCTACAATTTTACTTTCAAGACTCCAACATGATCAGATCTTATATTTCTATCATCTAAGGCACTTTGTACCGTATCAATCCACCTATATCTTGGTCTTCCTTTGGGTCGTTTTTCTGCCAATCTGGCAGAGAACACTTGTTTTGCTAATCTTTCCTCACCCATTCTGTTTAAGTGACCATACCACCTGAGATTAGCTCTGCTAACGCATTCCTGGATGCAGACAACATCAAATTCTCTCCTAATATCCTCGTTCTTAATATGATATTGCCATTGATGCCATCTGTTCATGCCTTTAATCTTTCTCAGGACTCTCATATCTGCGGTCTCTAGTCTTTGATCAAGTGTTTTACTTCTGACCCAGCTCTCAGATCCATAAGCTAACACTGGTTTGAACACTGTCTTGTATATAGCTAATTTAGTGTTTCGAGTAATTTCTCTCTTATTTCATATGAATTTATTCAATTGACTTCCTACCATACCAGCTTTGTTGATTCTGTTGTCTATTTCCATATTTAATTTATCATCTTCACTAGAAATCATGCCTAAGTAGCTGAAATGTTTTATTTGTTCTATAAGTTCTCCATTCACAATACAGTTGATATTTTCAATGATTCTGCCTATTTTCATTGTCTTTGTCTTTTTATTGCTGACCTTCATACCATATCTATTACAACAGTTATTCAATTTAGTCAGGGAATCTTGGACTTGTAGTGGATTTATTTAGCAGTATAACATCATCTGCATAAAGCAAAGAGCTGAGATTAACATCTCCAATTTTAACATCATGTTTAATACCACTTCCTTCATAATGTGATCCATATAGATAATGAATAACAGAGGGGATAACTTACATCCTTGTCTCACACCAGATTTAACATTAAACCATCTTCCTGTACTTCCTTCAATTCTAACTGCTGACTTACAATTCAAATAAAGACTAAGTAATGCTTGATATAATGCCACATTGACAACATATAATTGCAGCGTATTGAATAGCTGTCAAGAGAGAAGCTCTTGGCATCTTGTCATATTCCTTTTCGAGATCAACAAAACTTAAATACAGATCTTTATTATATTCCCATGATTTATCGACTATTTGTAGTAAAGTGAAGATCTGATCCTGACAGCCTCTATTTGGCCTGAATCCAGCTTGTTCATCACCAACTTTTCTTTCACAATTCTTCTCAACCGTTTCTGAAGTATACTTGCATAGATCTTACCAGAAACACTCAGTAGGGAAATATCTCTGTAATTCTCACATTCAGTTTTATTTCCCTTTTTATATATGGGTACTATGAGAGCTCTACTCCAATCATCAGGAATTCGTCCCTGTGTCCAGGCTTTCTGAACTATGCAGTACAGCCACTGTAAGACTTTTATACCACCACCATACTTCATCATTTCTGGTCAAATATCATCTACTCCTGCTGCCTTTCCACATTTAAAGCCTTTGATGGCTTTTTCTACTTTTTTTTGGGGTGCTTAAGGGTCAAAGCTGTATAACAGACCTCCACATAGCCTTTAAAGCAATGCAGAGAGCCGACCAGGGCTTCGGACCTAATGTCCAATCCTTACCTTCTCGTGGTGCACTCTGTTGGGTATCTAATTGGATACTGAACGAACAACGAGGATGGGCTGGCAATTTGTGATTTAGCCGACCAAATTGTATTCCTATTAACAACTAAAATACAAAATGATGGTGCAACAAAGACATTACAACCTTAAATATCGCGGCATTTATCGAATTTGGTGCAACTGTGATAAACCTTATTTTGGCGAGATGGAGAAATCCATTGAATAATGCCTTGAAGAACATAAAAGAGACGTCACATACAGCAGAACAAGAGCAAGTGCTCTGTCAAACCGTGTTCTGAATTCTGCTAACACTGACAAGGAAAACCTCGTTCATCCAATTTTATGGGACAAATCTGAAAATATCTTTTACTGCTATGATGAACCAGAAAGAACAATAGTGGAATCTAAAGAAATCATCATTAATCAAATACATCTTAACAACAACATTAGTTATAATTTCTCAGATTGCCATTGTGCTGCCAACCAATTTGGCATTCACAAGATTTTGAATGCATGCGCATGCCTAACAATACAGAAAACAGCTTCAAATGTTCATACACTAATGCTTTAATGTTTAGACTTTTTATTCATTCACAATTTTTTGTTGGTTGTTCTCTCTTATGTGCACCCAAAGAAGTCTTCTTGAAGACAAAACTAGTCTGTTGAATTAAAACAGTATTTTTTACTTTTTATCTCTTGGCTTTCAGCCATTTAATCTTTTTTAAAAATTTGTCTCTCAGCCGAATAATTCCATTATGCCACACACACACACACACACATATATAAAATGTGATCCATATAGTTGATGAATAACAGTAGATATATATGTATATCTACTGTTATTCATCAAATATAATGTGATCCAATATACTATATAGTTGATGAATAACAGCAGAGATAACATACACCCTTGTCTCCACCCTATTTTTCCATCAAACTAGTTTCTTGTACATCCTTCAATATAGGAATTAAGATATGAGGTAAACTGTGGCATATTGAACAACTTTTTCTCTTGGCAGCCTGTTTGTTATTTGCCATTACCAGATTTACAAAACTTACATACAGATCCTTGTTATATTCCCAGTTCTCAACAAGTGTCACTTGGTTGATGGAAGATGATATAGTAAAATATAGAAAGCAAATGGTATTGCATTTTTAAGAAGAGTTGAGGGAAAAGGACTGGAGGAGTGGTAACTGATGAAAACAGAAGTGCAATGAACAAAAGTAGAAGTTCAGAAGGAGGAATTCAGAGCTGAGGGACAATTCATGAGCTGTATAGTGTGTGATAGATGCCAATAGAAAAAATATATAGCTGATTGCTGTTATGGACAAAGAAGTGAATAGAAAGATATAGATGATATGCATTGGCAGATTAGCACAAATAAGTATACCAAGTAATTATTAAGGAGGATATTGACTACAGACACAGATTGGAAAGAGTAAAGAGTATATTACAAGATGGAAATGGATTTATACAGATGTTCTCCCTTCTTTGCACTTCCGAAGAAGGGGAACATCTAATTAAATTACAGAATAAACATTTATTATACCAACTCCAACTGTGATAACAATTAAAAGATGAAAAAAAAATCAGCCATAGCAGAAATAGAAACATCTATAAATAAAAGATATCAATTAAAATTGTACGAGTGCGTGCTCCAACTTTGAATCACTCAGATGCATATAAGGGGACAATTGCCTGAAACAGCATGTGATGGAAGAGACCTAGATTTTTAGAGTGCTGGATCTGGTAACAATATCAGAAAACACATCCATATCCAAAGTAACCACTCAACTTCCAAATTGGAGAGTGTGATCATGCAATTATATTTTGGATGGTTGCTAAATGTGGAATTTTCACTCAAGTATGGGTAATATGGATAACCAGAAAATAGTTGATAGATAGAAATGTTATGCAACCAAGTTTTTTCAAAAGGACCCTCAACTGACTGACGATATTTTGGACAAAATTTTGCCAAGAGGTTCGGAGGAAGGAGATTACCCGATATTAAAAGAAGTCATTGCAGCAGTTAGCTCCTCAAAAATAGGAAAATCACTGGGAATTAATGGTGTTACAATGGAACTGATATGCGAAGGAGGAGACATCATCATAGACACCTTGCTAAATTTATTCCAGGATGTATGGAACACAGAGACTTGGCAGACTTCTGTCCTTGTACCTATTCCTAAAAAGGGAAACAGCAATAAATGTAGCAACTATAGAACAATAAGCCTTATTAGTCATTCAAGCAAAATCCTGTTAAAAATACTATTGTCAAGAATCGAAAAGAAAATAGAAAGCAGAGTATCAGATGAACAAGCAGGTTTCCGGAAGTCCACTGTCACAACTTTTTAGACCTTCAAAAAGCTTTTGACCCAATATGGCACGAGGCATTATGGAAAATTTTAGAACATTATTGTATTGACAACAAAATCATTAGGATTATTAAATCTCTTTATTCCTCATCTGATATGAGAATTGAAATTAAAAATTACAGCAGTGAACTGTTCCAGGAAGAATGGGGGGGGAGGGGAGCAAGACAGGGATGCATCTTGTCCCCTCTTCTTTTTAATTGTTTTCTGGAATATGTCATAGATGAAGCTCTTCATTAATATGACTGGAATACTAGTTGGTGGACTAAGAATAAATAACTTTTGTTTTGCAGACAATATCAATCTTCTGGCAGAAAGTGAAGATGAATTACAAGAGGTAACCAGCCGTGTTTTCAGAACATTAAAAAAATATGGATTATACATAAACTTACAAAAACCAAAAACAATGATAACCTCAAAATCAGACATTGAATTCTTAAAGATACAAATTGGCAATAAACAAATTGAGAATGTAAACAAGTTCACTTATCTAGGAAGCACGTTGAGTCAAGATGGTCACTGAAAAACCGACATTAAATACCGAATTGCTAAGGCAACCGTGGCCCTACAGAAGTTAAAACCATTGTGGGGAGATAACAGAATAGCAATCACAACCAGACTAAGACTAATTGACACCTTGGTGAATTCTATCCTCTTGTATGGTTGAGGCCTGGACTTTATTAAGGGAAGAGAAGACTCCTGTCTTTCGAAATAAAAACTTACAGAAGACTTTTGAGAATTCCCTATACCGCTCACGAAACCAATGAAAATGTCCAAAAACTGATTGATTCAATAGACGGGAGAAAAAGGGAAAATATTCTGACAGAAGAAGACAGATGAAATGGTTTTCGGACATGTGGAGAGGGCTAATGGCATTCCAAAGCAAGCACTAGAAGGAATCGTCCTGGGATCAAGGGTTAAATGGACTGATGTTATCAGTCCATTTTAACCGACCTCGATTAAAATGGACTGATAACATCAAAAAATGGACAAATTCCTCCCTTTCTCAACTGACATAAAGAACAAGAGACCGAGATGATTGGAGGAGGCTAACAAAGAATATCACTTACCAGCCATGAGTGACCCAATGGTCCATTTAGGACTATGGGAGAGAAGAAGATGGGTAATATATGGAACTAAGAGTGGGAGCTATTATGTTCATCCCAACAAACAGCAAAATATTTGCATCAATCTGATGCAACATCATATGGGTATCACTAATCCAAAAAAATTATAAAGAATAAAAAGTAACTTTCAAATACATACCAGCATATTCAGAGACATGAGTTCCTGGAGTTATGAGAACATCAACCTTAATAAACAAATAAAAATCTTTAGTTCATTAATAGACTGCAAAGAAGATTTTTTTTAATCCAAAAACCTAATTAGATTATTCTATTATTCAATTTTAACTTAAAAACATGATTTTACTTATTTACCTCAAGCATACTAATTTAAATCTTAACATCTTATGCATAGAATTTTTGGAGTAACTGTTTTCAAATAAACTTTATTCTCTGCAATAAAATTTTATTTTTCTTGGTTTAATTTCCCATTTAAAGATGGACATTGGAATTTGTAGTATCTACACTTTTCCAAATAACAAAATTTTTTTTTCTTTTTTTAATTCTCAAGAATAACAAAAGACAATATTTTATTTTTTTTACCGAGCATGTAGAGTAGTACTGTAGAGTACTACTACTCTACAGTTTTACTGTAGTAGTATCGATACTACTCTACAGTAATAGGAAAAACTATAGACTAAACATTAACAGAAAAGAAAAAAAACAAGGCATTCAATAGACTATCACTATTAACATTTATTTTCTTACTTGAAAGATTGCATTATATTTCTATAAAAAAATATTAAGGCCACAGTGGAGAGTATATGCACAATTTCACTTTTTCCATTTTAAATATACATGTGCTTTTTTTTTATGCTAATCCAAATTTTAAAATTTGAGTATATTAACTAATTATATGAAGAGCCAAAGGCTTCAATTCGGCGACATGAACTTATTTAAGTTAAGGGATATTGCATCCCATATTGTTTCTTAGCCAAATAAGAAACTCAAAGAGTTTCATGCCGAATATAGAAACAATATAAAGTTCTTACATCCCTTCTCATAGAAGGGATGTAAGTTCTGTTTGCTACAAACTTGGTATTAACTAGGTCTACCTACTCACTGATGAGACCTCAATAAGGGTTGAAACCGGGTTGGGTAGAGACCTTCTCTCATAATCATAATGTACAACAATAATACAGCTCCTAAGAGCTAAGTTCACATTATGGGTAAATACCAAGAATAGTGATCGGAGCTTGCTCCACCCTTTCTATGAGTTGCCTCAGTTTGCACTACCAAATGGGTCAGGTGCTGCACTATCCAGGTATTTGCTTACGCTTGGAATCGCCGAACTTTATATAGTTTCTATATTCAGCATGAAACTCTTTGAGTTTCTTATGCGGCTAAGAAACAATATGGGATGCAATATCCCTTAATTTAAAATGAGTATATTAAGTTTTAATTTAAGACTTATTTTCAGTAGTTTAGCAGTGCTCTACTTCATAATAAATAAAATTTATTATCAAATAATAAATCATTTAGCACAGTCATGAGAAGATAACTTCCCAATATTTGGAAAGTTTTAGATAATTGTTTGTTTAGGTTTGGAGAATGAAGAGTTGGCTGCAATGAGGGAGATAGCTTGGTTGTGCAGAGTAGTACATAGGGCAAAGTGTGAACTGGAGCAAATGCAAAAATGTCTGGCGAGTAGATCATCTGATAACAGAAAGAAAGAAATGCAAGATAAGAAAAATGAGGGCTTGACCAAGAGAGAAAGAAAATCAAGGAGCAGTATCGTATGGTGATTCAATCATAAAAGGTGTGATTGATGAGAATTTGACAAAATCATGCTTTGCTGGTGTGAAAATTAATGTTAGTGAGGCTATTAGAGCATAAAAGGGTAGGGTGAAAAATGATCATAGTGGCTGGAATGAATGATTTAAAATGAAAAAAGAATGGCATGAGAGAATGTGAAAGAATTACTGGAAGTAGCAAAAGAAAAGAGTGAGTGAGTTAAGATAGTGCATGGGAAGTGGTAAAGGAGTGTTTGAGGGAAGGAATGGCAGACTGTATACCTAGAGTCAGGAGAGTAAATCAAGTGGGAGTTAAATGGATGAATATCATCATCAAGTTGGAGCTGCAAAAAAAGAAACAATTGTGGAGGGAATTTAAGGAGAAAGGTGAACTGCAGACATATGAACAGTACAAGGCACAGGCCAGAAGGGAAACTAGTATGGTAAGAAAGGCAAAAGCAGATTATGAAAGGAAGTTGACAATGCAGGCTAAAGAGAATCCTAAACAATTCTTTCAGTATGCTGCAAGTAAAAGAAAGAACATATATATGGCAGAATGATTTTATGGAATGCCAATGATAGGGACGTAACCAAATCACCCTAAATAGTAGAATTACTAAGTGAACACTTTGCACGAGTATATCATCCAGGTGGTGATATTGTAAGAATGAGAGAGCCAAAGGCTTATATGGGAACCGAGGTAATTGAAATGGAGGTGCATAGCATATTACAGAACCTTAATGTGAATACAGCTGTGGAATTGAATGGTATACCAGCACGAGTTTTACATGAAGCAGCAAGGGAATTGTCAGTGCCCTTAATCATATTGTTAAGTCTCAGATCTGGGTTTTAGTCTTGGAGGGGGGGGGGGAATAGTTCCATTGCATAAAGGAGGCTCCAAGACTGATGTAGCAAATTACTGACCGATCAGGAGTTGTTGTCAAAGTATTGAGAAGGTGGTCAAGAGCAAAATACAGGAATGGATAGATAGAAATGGGATACCGTATGGGGGACAGCAATGTTTTGTGAAGGATAGGTCATGCCACAGCAACTTGCTCACATTTTATAATACAGTGACAGCTAAGTTGGATAAATGTAACAGGTTTAAAGCGATACTGCTAGACTTTGCGAAGGCCTGGCAGGATACCAAATGGAATCCTAATCGGTAAACTGCAGCATATGGGGATGGATATAGGTTTGATGAGATGGATTGAAGGGTGCCTGATAGAAA
This sequence comes from Typopeltis vanoorti, assembly GCF_054136105.1. NCBI lineage: Eukaryota > Metazoa > Arthropoda > Arachnida > Uropygi > Thelyphonidae > Typopeltis > Typopeltis vanoorti. Next base: position 72,395,200 of record NC_143557.1, on the reverse strand, counting down.
GATATCAGAGAGTAGTTTATTCAGGAGCAGAGTACAAAAAAAAGGCCTGTGACTAGTGCTGTGTCACAGAGTTCTGTTCTTGGATCACTGCTATTTAATTTGTTCATTAATGATATAGGAAAGGATCTGAGAGGAACTGTTCAGTTATTTGCCAATGATGCAAAGTTGGGTAGAGCAATAGTTAATACACAATGTCAAAATTTTGCAGGATGATTTGGATAGATTGGCAGACTGGGCTAAGGAGAATGGATGTCAGTTTAATGTGGCAAAGTGTAAGGTTGTGCATTCTGGGGTGAAAAGATTATTAGCAGTTTACCACATTGGTGGAACCATACCCCAGGAAATTGAAGCCAGAGACTTGAGAGTGTTAATGGATAGGGAGTTAAAGTTCTCATCAGATCACTTTAAAGAGCAGAGACAAGCAGGTTATTGTTCGTTCCTCATCTTGACTATTGTGTGCAAATCTGGGCAGCAGGGTTTCTTGGTGATGAGGAGGAGAGGATCCAGAGGTGAGTGACCAAGTTAGTAGAAGGTCTATGGAATGAACCTTATGAGAACAAGTTCAAGATTTGTGGGTTACAGAAACTGGTTGATAAGGCAGAAAAGGGTTGATTTTTATGATATACAAATTACTAAGGGGTTTTTACAAGATTAATTCAGAGGAAATTTTCACATACATGGAAACTGAGTAAGAATGTAGTTAGCAAGGATGTTAGAACCAGGTTTTTTTTTGCTTGGAGAGTAGTGAATGAGTGGAATAGGTTGCCAGAGTCTGTTGTGGGTGCCATTGTAAAAATTTTATGTAGCTTAATAATGCCAGAAAGCCTTATATCAATTTTTACAGAAGTCAAGCCCTGTAAGGATGTTATAAAAAGAACCTGTATGTCTATGTATATTTAAAACAGTTTGTTAATGTAAATAATCCCTATGGGAATTGTCAATACTTACTGCCCTAAAACAGAAAATTCTAGAATGTATTGAACAAAAGCAATACCTTGCCACCAGAAAACGTTGTATGTTAGCTCCTTATAAGGATATGTGAAAATTGTTGGTGAATTCCACCTGTAAACACTCAAGGTCAGTGTCAGACGGACCGACAAACTTCAGATGCACTTCCGCTGCCCGAAACAAATGGATTAAAGGAGTGTAGAAGAAGATCAAAGAAAGGGGCAGTGTCTAGGAAAGAACAAGGGATCGCACCGAAATATTTGGGGTCCCATGTCTTCGTGCAGGGATCTGAAAGAAGGCGAATAAAAGGCGTTGGCCGGAAGATCGAGTATCGGTCATCCACAGGTCTTCAGTCGGTTCCTCATCGGTTATCCAGAAGTAATTATCGGTTACCCATAGGTCGTCATCGGTTATCCAGAAGTAATCATCGGTTACCCATAGGTCGTCACCGGTACCCCAGCGGTTGTCCATCGGATGTAAGCCATCGAGGACGCAACTTCAGGAGAAGTCATGCCAGTGGTCTGAAAGAAAGATGACAGAAGCCGGTCCGCCAGGCAAAGCATTTGATCTGATGACAAACCTTCACCGGGGGCTATCATCCGAATAGAGGAATCTTTGAGCGGGAAAGAATTGCTCCGTTAGTTTAATGTGCACGCAAGTACTCCTCAAGCTGAAAATCTTCGTCCGTGTGACGGGAGGACAGCGTCCCAACAGAAGCCATCAGTAAATCTATCGCCAGCATAAAAAGATAGGGAGAAAACCTGATGTGGGAGGAAAAGGTCAGGACTCCAATCCGAAGCCAGGGAATGAGAATATGCAGTGGGTAGCAGCCCTAAAGTGAGTTTGATTTTTTCTTTCCAATTTTGTGAATTATAGGAAAACTCTAATAGTGGATTGTTAAGATTAGGCTACTGAATTTGAACATAGTTAATGGTTGGATTTAAATATTTAATAAGTAATAGAAAATTATGTGTGTAACAATTAGAGAGTAACAGTTTGTTCACAGTGCATTTGCCTAGAGTACTATCTTAATAGGATCGAACTTTTATATGTAATGACATTCTTATGTGTATAACAGTAAAGTAGTAACTGTTTGTTAATGGTACTATTGCTTAGGATAGTAATTCGATATTGGAAGAGAGTGGTTATTTATGTGACATGATTTTCATGAATTGAAAGGGCATTTTAACATAATTGTTTTATGTAAAGTTAAACTAAGCAAATTTTTCTTTAATGGAATAATAGTGTAAATTGTTTTATGGTAAATAAATGTGTTATTTAAATGTTAATAGAGTGTTGCCTGATATTTAATTTTTTGATGCACTGTTCCGAAAAAAATATTAGAGCCTATTAGCGGGAACCGAGGAGAAAGGATAGTAAAGGATAGATAGTAGACCACAACTGCTGATATTAATTAATCAGGGATAATTTGAATGTAATGGGAAAACTACTGGACGCACTTAACACTTCTTATTACTAGAAAACAGACATCAGTGATGCAGCATATCAAATAAATTTTCTGGTGTTCAAAGAATAAGAAGGCAGTTAGAATAAGCAGAAAAGGAGTCATAGCATAAAGTAATATATATAGGAAGGAATAGACTAACATTATAGAAGGAGCGGAAATACCTAAAGTAAAGAAAGGTAAAGAGCATATAAAAGGATAGATATAGGATCCCCCACCCACCCCCATTTACACCATGACACTGTGAATGAGTTCAAAAGTAAGTATCGCGAATTTTTTTTTCATGAATTATTATTATTAGACACCTCCAGGGAGTCCAAAGACTCATCGAGGGAGAGTGTGCCAACAGCATCGAACGAAGTATGATAGATACTGTGCAAATGTTGAATAGTTCTTGACATAATGTTTAGGGCCTCCCTCGATGAGTCTAAGGCCTCGTTTTAGTTGCCTGTAATAATAATAATAATGATGAATTTCACAGCTTTCTTTATACAATCTTTCTAAACAAAACTTGCCCTTTGCATAAAACTTCCATGTTGCAATAAATGGTGTATATAGTAGATATGAAGTGAATTTAAAGACATATATCAGAATCATGGAACCAGATGTAATTCTGATCTACTTCCAATGTATCTGAGCATCCCAACTTGTCTGTCTCCATAAATATGAAAGGTTGCATGAACAAGGAATTCTGTAAAACCCTGGATAGGAAAGTAGAGGATATTTATCATTTCGAGAGTAAGAACGAATTTAATTTGTGAACTGGATGGAAGGAGACTTGAAGTCTAACACATTCATGCTAGATTGTGTTTCACACATATGCTTCATCTGGAGAGAGATCTTGCTTGACAAAGTAACATGTATTGGCTGTATTGGTTGGGCACAATTTTACACATTTGTCAACATGTAAGGCATACCTGTTTCATGTTTTGCAGCAAATTTTTCATTTAACTGATATTTATGAACCTTCTTCATAGTATAGAAAACATTTCAAAAGTAATGTTTTCTTATTTTGAATTTATCATCATCATCAAATTCCTAATATGAACCCTCAGGAGGTGTATAGGATAATTATGACAGTACTACGAAAAAGTTAAAACCTTACTAACTTCCAATCAACAATTTTTTCCTTCAAATTAATCTATTATCTGTCAAGACTCCAACATTTGCAAGGAGTATCAGAAACATAGGAGAGTAGAATTTGTTGCCTTGATTAATATGGTGAGACCTCGAATTGTAGGCATTAGTGAGACCTGGCTATCAGAATCAAACATACTAATTGGTATTGAGTGTAAAGGGTAGAGTTTTATTAGGGAGGATAGACAGGACAGGGTAGGAGAGGACGTGCTGTTAATATCAGATTACTTCAATCCAGTGTTGGTGTTGAAAGATATGATTGTAATACTAGTAACAGTATTTTATGTAGAAGTGACTTGGAAGCTGCCTGGTGTGAGGTGGACTCTAACAAGATCAAACACATACTGGGGTGTTGTTATAGACCTGGGGGATCAGTTGCTAGTGATGATGAAATGCATCACCAAATAAAGATGGGGTGACAAGAGTAATCATGATGGGGGACTTTAATTATACAAATACTGATTGGGTAGCAGTAAAATCTCATGAGAAGAATGATATAACTTCTTCAAGCAGCATTTGACAGAAGGAACTCTAGGTCAAAGAATGTTAGATTTGATTAGTGTCACAGATTATTTCAGTTAAAGGCATAAATATTCTGCCTCCAGTTGGTGATAGCGATCATGCTGTACTCACTTGGGAAGTGGCTAAGTTTATAAATGTTCCCATTCAGAAAAAGGTTATATGCTGAACTACAAAGCAGAAAATTATAACCAGTTGAGGAGTATACTGGGTGCATATCGGTGGCTGGATGGGTAGAATATTGAGAGTGCATGGAAAGCATTTAAAAAATACTTAAATGATGCAATATCAGAATGTGTCCTAAAAGTTCAAAAAATAAATAGAATAGGGGTCCAATGGATGTGTGATCTTATAAGGCAGGATGATGTAGAAGGAATACTTTATGCAAAAGGATGATGTCCATTATGAAAATTATAAACATCAGGCCTTAAGAGTCACAAATGTTGTATGAGAGCTAAGTCTCAGTATGAAAAGAAACTGCAAGCTAAAGACAATCCCAAAGAATTCTATTGTTCTGCTGCAAGTAAAAGAAAGAATGAATATGAAAGAATAACTCTACTGAATGCAGATGATGTGAGGGTCACAGATGCAGCAGAAGTTGTTCAACTAATGAGTGTACATTTTGCTAAAAGCTATCAACCTGGTGTATGCAACACTGAGCTCACTGGATGAAGAAACTCAGGTATATGAGGAGGAGGCATTAGAGCTGGAGCACAAACTGAATAAGAATTCAGCAATAGGGATTGATGGGATAACAGCACGGATTCTAAAAGATGGTTCAGCTGATCTGGCTATTCCTTCAACCAGTCTATATAATTAGCCTCAGAACAGAGAAAATTCAGCAGTAGTAGTGGAAAGAATGTATCGTAATCCCATTGCACAAGGGTTGGTGCAAATACTGATGTATCCAACTATTGACCAATCAGTATCTCAGGAGTAGTGGTGGTGAAGATTTTGGAAAAGTTGATTAGGGCTCACATTCAGAAATGGGCAGGGCCGCATTTATATTTTTGGAGGCCCGAGGCGCAACATCATTATGAGGCCCTCAAAAATAAGCATTTTTTTAGTTTATTGAAAATAAAAGTCAACATTTCCATAATAACTAATTTTAATAACACAATACAACATTGGTATACGTATATTTGCATTTTAGAAAAAGTATAAAAATAAATCAGTTCAAATTTAAATAAAAAAATTAATAACTAAAAGTTTTTTTTTTCTGGCTTTGGTTTTAGCAAATATATCTATAATGTCATAATTGATCGAGTCCATTACATCTGATTCAATGCATAATAACGACAAGTCACTTGTTTTATTTTGGTGCAAGTTGCTTCTTAAATAATTTTTTATTCGTTTCAACACTGAAAATGAGCGTTCAGCACTTGCATTTGAAATAGGCACCATCAAAAATATTTTTTTAATTGTTTCTACATTCGGAAAAGTAGACCTTAACCCATCATTTATAAATTTGTACATATTTTTAATTGAAGAATTTTCTTCCTTTATCATTATTAAAAATTGCTTAACTTCATCGGTAAATTTTTCTGGATCAATATCAGTCCCATAAGTTTGTAAAATTTTATCAATACTAGTCTTGTACTTGTCTTGATCTATATCTTCCTTCAAAAAAATGTCAAACATATTTAATATGTCAAAATAGCTTTTTGTTCTTTCATTAATTTCCAAAATTAGCTTTTCGCAAATGACATTAAAAGTGTTCACAGCGAAATTTTCTTTCCCATGTAATATAATCTCATTGTTAGATTGTGAAACTTCGTCACTCATTTTTTTCTTTAAAAAATGAGTGACGAAGTTTTTTTAACTTTTTCCTTTTCATCTTTAAATTTTGTCTCATCTGTTAATAAATTCGCTTCTTCATTTACAGCAGCAAAACTATTTCTTATATCTAAAATAAAACCAACTAAAGAGTGTAACAAATTATTAGCTAAAAACAAATCCATATCGAGATCTTGTAGACATTTACTAGTAGCATTTATTCGTTGTAAAATTTTGTCCCACATAACTGTTAAAATTGCTGTTTCCTGGTTTGTCAAAATGTTCAGCCAATGATGAGCTCTCTAATTTAGAAATAGGTTTTTCATGAGGAGAAATGGATAGTTCAAGAAATGCTTCTTTAATTTGTTTATATCCACGTTTCAAAGCCAATATAGCGTCAGCTTTTGCGGACCACCTCATTTCATTTAGTTTTTTAACTGTTAAAGATTTTTTTTCTAAATATTTAATGAGTATACCCATCTTCTTGTCGAAGATGAAAGTAATTATATATAATTTGAATAAGACAAAAATATTGCACTGCTTCCAGACAAGATTCCACAGAGTTGCCAATTAAATTTAAGGAATGACTAGAGCATGGTATATAATGTGCAGAGGGACTACGTTTTTTCAACCAATCTTGTAAACCTGTATAGATACCTTTCATATCGGTAGCATTATCATAGCTTTGCCCTTTGCACATTTTTATATTAGAAGAATTATAAAAGATAATTCTTCTAATTTTTTTAATACTACCTCTTCTAAATATAAGGAATTATGTTGTGTAATTCTGATGAACCTGATAAATGTTTCTCTAATGTCAGAATTTCCGGCAAAGTACCTAAATATCATTGCTAGTTGGTCATTATGGACAATGTCTGGCATTGAATCGAGTATTATGCAAAATAAGCAGCTTCCTTAATTTCTGATATTAATATTTCTCGTTTTTTTAGCTATTAACGCTATGAATTCATCACAAGTATGGTAAGAAAGATAATTTGATCTGCCAGAACCATAGTTGGCGTATATTTTCATGCGGTGTTTTAAAAAATCATCAAATTCACTTAAATAATGTAAACAGGATAAATAATTTCTGCAAGAATCAGAAAAAATATCATTTGTATTTCCTCTAAATGCTAGTCCTAGTTTACTCAGTAACTTAATAGTAGCTATTATTCTTTTTAAAACCTCTCTCCAATAATTTTCTTCAGATTGTATTTGTTTGATCAATTCAGTTCGACTATTTACAGAACTCGATTTTCTTTTGAGATATGTGCACATTGCTCGTATATGCTCATGATACATAAGGTTCGTGTTATATTTCCCCAGTCATTAAAACCCTTCATTAAGTATTATTTGGCTTAGAAAACAATTTACAAACAAAGCAGTAAATTGCTTTGCTGGTTTCTGAAAAAATTAGCCACTCTCATTTCTCCTTTGTTCCATTTGCCTTTTTACAGTAAAAATGTGATATATTTACATTTCTGACATATATTCTATTGCGTTCTGTGTATTTTTTTTAAATTTTCGATTTTACCATCATTCTGGGACATATTTATTAAAATATGCTCGATAAACTGTTCATTAATAGTAAGTGGCCACACTGCTATATCGGTAGGATAAGAGATAACTTGCTTGCTGGTAAGTACAGACTCCGATTGAAAATTTTCTTCAGAATCCTCTTGATTTGTTTCATTTACTTCTTTCTCTCCTTCTATGTTTTTCACATCATTTTGATGTTCTTCATTTTCACTTTCATCTCCTCCTGATATCCAATATTTTGTTTTCATTCTGAAAACGAGAATTCCAAGAAAATGAAGAATTTCAGAACTTCAAAAAATAAGAACTTAATTTTCTTGGAAATGAAGAATAACTGAAATCTCACTGAATCTCACTACGAAATTCTTCATTTTCAGAACGCAAGAAAGACAAAATTGCCCCCTTTTGACTATTTAGCTGTTTTTCATTTTCTCTAAGTCATTTTCTTTTACTAGCTCCGGATTCAAATTTTCTTGGCATCATATGTGTATTAATCTATCAAAAGCGAAATAAATATTTATTAAATCCAAAATAAACATATAAATAAAATAATTACGTTAAAAGCTTAAAAAATACAAAAATAGAAACAATAGTATCTTGGTTTTGTTAAAATAAACGAGTAACAGTAAAATAAGAATAATAATTAATTGAATAATATCTTCTTACCGACTGCGAGAACTACTTGAACCATATAATTAGGTATATACACTTATATACAGCATACTGCTTTACAAGTGCTAGCCAAATAACGGTAACTAAACTATCAGTTTAATTACCGTTTTTTGGAATTTCCTTTAATGTTCTACAATATGTGACCCTTTTTAGTGTGCAATTTATTTATTGTGTCTCTTCCCAAAAAATATAAACGAATTTCGCATGTATACAATAAATATTAACATTAAAAAAATTTGGAAATATTAAACTAGCAATCTTGTAAGTCATTTTATATAAATAAATGGCTAACTTATATCGATGGATTATAAATAATTATGTAACTTCTAAGATACTTTATATTTAATATTAAATTTTCTAAATAGTTTAAAATCTTTTAATGCAATTTTAAATATCTATATTATTTACACTTTTAAATATTCCATGTAATTGAATCATAATTAATTTAAAGAACGATGTAATTAAAATCTCTCTGTGAAAGATTTCAATTGCAGTGTTGATTATTGATTTTGAGAACATTGATTTTGTTTGACAAGCATCATATTTGCTACAAAAATTCTGAATACCGAAAAAATATTGAAAGGTATGGTAATAATTTAGTATAAGGATAAAAGTTTTTTTTTTTTAAAAAAAGAATTTAAATGCAATCAAATTAAGCTTGCTAATCAAGGTAAAAATTGGAACTTCATGACCTGTAAAGTTCAGATATCTCACTAAAAATAAAAATTTTGAATTTACGGAAATAAAAATTATAGCAAAAATCATCATATTTATGGAATTACAACATTTATTTATTACAAGATTTATTCAACCCCAGCTTTGATTTTTTTTAAGTTGCAGTAATAAACATAATAATTCCAGCTTTAGTTAAAACATAGAGGCAATAAATAGTAACGATAACTTGCTATGCTAGCTAACATCCACTTTTTTACTCGACATTTTATCCTAAAATGACTAGAATCTTGATGCACAAAAAAATGAATAATCAGTTTAATTTAAACTGAAAAATCAATATAATTTATAAATAATAATAAACTTGAAATTCAAATGCTCTATTTATATGATATAGAAACTGCTCTTACCCAACTAATTAATACAAATAGCAGAAGCACACAAAAAAACCCCTCTGTCGTCTCTGGAACAGGTTTCAAAATGATCGCAAAAACTTTCTTTAACTCAAAAACTTATTTACTCTGTTTACAATTTCCACTTATTAAACTTCTAGTCCGAAGACTCATCGCAGGAGGACACTTACAACTGTCTCAACCACTACACCGAACCTCTACTACGAATCGTCTCCATCAATGCCATCCACCGCCACCACCAATATATGCCAATAGATTCTCTTAATGACACATCTTGTTATTGTTAATCTAAATCTTAATTGTCCAACTAAAACACATTATAAGAGGAATTGTACAAAGGTATATAACTTACAAAAGCTCTGTATCGCACATTCAGTCAAAGATCTTGCACAAAAAGTTCTAAGGCAATTCTCTCATCTCAGATCTTGAGCTTCCTTCAGGAAATCTGGCTTCAGAAATATCTCATCGGGAAAATAGTGGACTGTGAACTGCGCCATGCAGCAAAAAGTTATTCTCCCACCGTGAAAAGAAAAACTTCCAAGCGAAGGTGCTTTGGGTAATTTGTCTCGCCTTTTCTCCTCTGCTTGGGCTTGCCAAAAATGCCTGGATGACTGCCTCCTTTTTCTGCTGCCTCCACTAACTCGAATTGCCGACAACTGTCAACCGGGATTCCTCTCTGGCTTGGAAGCTTTTCTCCAGCGATTGGAAGATCTCCCTTCGTCAATTCACTCTGTTGCTTCTCTGGGACTTCGCACAAAGTTTGTAACCCCTGAAGAATACGGCATGATTCTTTCATCTTAAGTTTCAAGTTCGGCCTGCTCTTTGTTCTCTTCTGTGCCTTCTTTTGATTGTAAGTTGCCGACCATTGGAAAATTATGTGAACCTTTCTGACTGACTTCGGAGGTGTTTACTTGCAGAGCTTGTAAGCCTTTCTCATACACACAAAATTTAATAAACAACCTTTCTAATGCCATCATGTAGATCTATTACATACAGCTCTGGCGAAAAACATTGCCTTTGTTTTTAACACTCTAACACATTCTTATTAAAGAAGTATATACAGTTAATTTGCAAAGAGCTATTTACAAAAATATCTAATACAAAATATACAGACAAACAAGGTTATTTTTTTACAACATTCTTATGGGACTTGACCTAAGTCCCATAAGAATGTTGTAAGAAATATTAATGACATAATAATAAAATAGCAAAATTCATAATGCTTCAGAATAACTTGATAATTTTGACAATACCAAAACAAGATGAGACACATCTGTAGAAATCTATTATTGTTATTATTATTACTATTAGAGTTATTTTAATTATGAACTCTATAAAGATATACTTAATAAATTTGTATTTTTGTGTTTTTAAATAAATAAACTAGTTTCCTTTTGTCACAATAGTCTAAAAGTCCAGATAGTCCAGCAAAAACCATCTGTGACAAAATGAAACTAGTTTATTTATTTAAAAACACAAAAATACAAATTTATTAAGTATATCTTTATAGAGTTCATAATTAAAAGAACTCTAATAATAATAATAACAATAACAATAATAGATTTCTACAGATGTGTCTCATCTTGTTTTGGTATTGTCAAAATTATCAAGTTATTCTGAAGCATTATGAATTTTGCTATTTTATTATTATGTCATTAATATTTCTTCAAATGCAGCACTTTTTACAACAAAACTGGCTAAGTTATGTTGAATATATCTGTTGGCAAATATACTCAAAATCCCTTTGACCTAATAAAAAGGCAGAATGCTGATGAAACTTCATGAGCATTCTATCTGTTAAAATGCAATACCCCTCCCCCGCCGTTAACGGATTATTGTAGTTATGTGCACTGCATTTCTTGAATTAACTCTTTTTTTGCTGCACAATTTACTTATTGTGTCTCTTCCCAAATAAAAACGAATTTCACATGTGCGAAAATAAATAATCAAAATGTTTGTTTGCATTGGAAATATTATGTCAAATATTTATATTTTTTAAATAACATTTATTGAAATAAATGACATTTTGCTTCCTTTCCTTGCAAAATAAGATTATATGGGTTGCATGTTTCAATTTAAGAAACGAATTTTTTATTTTTTTTATGAACAACAAATGGTGTTAAACTGCATTACTCGAGGATTCCGATTGTGAGTCTTTTTAATTTATATCCAATGGTATTTTATCAGAGATTCTACACCTTTGTCTTTTACTTAAAACTGCAACAGTATAATTACTTTGGGAAAATAACGAATTCAAACAAAAATAAAGTGTGCACATGTTATCTAGCAGTATTTGTGTGTGTGTGTGTGTGTAGTAATTTTGCAAGGGTGGAGTTAGCCATTAAAGGCGAATTAATTCTGTTATGAAAATTTTCGAAATAAAATTTCATTTTGACGCATGCACCTACACGTTTCAAAAGATAAACTGTACGGAAAATATCGCTACTTCAAAACTGCCGTATAATATCGAAATTAGCTGAAAATATGTACATAACAGTTGACTTCATAACTGCCGTTTATTTTGATTTGTAGTGAGTGATTAGGGGGGAAACCAAGAAAGTTGAAATGCAAAAACCAACAGATTATGTTATAAAAGTTATGCATTACACGATGTGGTTCAAGATTTACGTATGATAACTAACCTTCGAACTAAGATTATGAATAAAATAAAATAAGAAACTTAATTTGGAATAGATGGAGGCTGTAATCATTTTTTGATTCGGATTTTCATGAATTTATAAAATAATTGTTTGACAAAAATAATTATCTTCAATCGAGTTCTTGGAGAATTTTAAAATGTATTGGAGATTAAAATAATTAGCAGTATTATTAGTATTATTGATATGACATTGATCTTCCAAAGTGATACAATATGAAGCAAAGAAAGGATGAAAGGATTTCTTATTTTACGCTGGCATTAAAAACTATAATTATACGATAAAAACAAGCACCAAAATGAATATAACTCATAGGTATTTAGTCTGATATAACTTAGATTCCGGTTACCAAGCAAACGGCAAGCAACTGCGTTTCTTGCTATAGGCCACAGAACGTACCTACTATGTACGTCAGGTAATGTAGTTAAGTGTTCTTTTCAGCGTGAAGGATTACCGCACCTTCTAATGGACATAACGGTCAAAATACATTTCTTATCCGTGTTCTTTCAGCAGGTGGACAGAATATTATCCAGGTTTGCTGGACGTGTATATACATCCAGCAAAGAAATGGTACGCTGACATACATGCATTTTATGGAATACAGAGTTCCTGTTAGTTTTATATTCTAAGAAAAGAACAATGTATTTCAAATGGAAGCAGGATGGCTCACAAATTTTTCAGCGGCCTCTAGTTTTTATATTATGAATTTAATATTTAAAAATAAGTATTTTATTTTGCAACTATAACTACACTGTTTTTTTTATTGTTCTTTGTGAGGAGTAAGGTTTTAAAATGAGCCCCCCCCCCCCCAGAGAGTGAGGCCCCCCATCTTGTGCCTATGGTAAATGCAGCCCTGGAAATGGGTTAACAGAGAATCTCTACTTTGCAATAAACAGCATGGGTTTACTAAGGGAAGGTCATGTTTTAGCAACTTGCTTACATTCTATAATAATATTACTACTGAACTAGACAAGGGGAATGGATACACTATGATACTACTTTTCACCATGATACTGGATTTGCTAAGGCTTTTGACAGAATACAGAATGGAAGTGTCTGCAAATTGGAGAATATGGGGTTGGATTATAAAATATTAGCATGGATAACAGGATGGCTGACAGGTATCAAAAAGTAGTAAATGGGGGATGCGAGTCTGCAAGCTTTAAGTTAACCAGTGGTGTACCACAAGGATCAGTCTATGGTCCACTGTCATTCAATCTGTACATCAACCATGCTACCGGCCAAGACATGTATATACGTCCAGTTTATCATGGATGCGAAGTTCATATTAAAATTGTATTACCATTGATATTACATTGAAATATATGATGGATACGAAGCGTATGAGGATGAGTATTTGATCCATAATGGCCGGTAAGGTGGTTAATGACACTGGGAGGGATTTGACATGCAACATACAGCTATTTGCTGATGTAAAAGATAGACAGGGTAATCAGTAAAAATAGAATTAGGATACCATACTGTTGAGATGGGTGATGGTGTGATTATTTGTGCAAATATCTCCCTGTATGTGCTAGTTTTCTATAAATCGAGAAGGACAGGGAATCATCTGGAAGATTTGCGATTTTTTTCTGGAATCATCTGGAAGGTCTGCCCCATCCAGGAAGGGCAGACAGTCATTAACTTCCGCTTCCATTGTAAAGTGATTTGGGGGTGGTGGCTGTTTAAATGCACTAAGAATGTATCCAATGTAATTGTGCAATTACAATAAGAACGCATCATGGTGCATTTATTGGTAGCCTTAACCAATGAAGCTACTAATGTATTAAGTCGAGGACACAATTTTGCCATTACTCCCAGGGAACTTCCAAAATCCAAAATGATGGCTTCTGTTGAAAAGGGAATATATGACCTGTCTCCAGCAACAGCCAATAATGTTCGTTTAGATGTGGCCAACATCCTACTCCGTTCCAAGCCTCCCAAAAACAATATCCTGCATAAGGACATCATTGTTTTAAAAGAGCTACAGAGTAATAACCGCATTATTATAACTAAGGAATGCAACTGTGATGAATTCAACAAAATATGAAAGCAAAATGAACAATTTCTCCAAGATCATTCAACATACCAAATTATAGATCGACATCCCACCAACTCGCAAAAGCATAAAGTGGGCAAATTATTGGAAAAAGTCACTTCCTAGCCTAAATAAACAGTTAATAAACTCAAGTCCTTCCATGTTAAAACACCCAGAATATATGGAGCATAAAATTACAAACAAGATCCTATGTCCCTATGTGGATAGTATAAACAGTCCCACATACAAACTTGCTAAACATTTAGCCAAACTACTAGCCACTCTCACAATCAATTCTCCCTCCTTTGTTAAAAATTCTGTCCACCTAAAAAGTATTCTAGCAAATCATACCTTAAAAAGTTCAGACATAATGGTGAGTTTTGATATCACTTCACTATTCAAAAATGTACCATTAATTGAGACCCCTTGATTTACTAAAGTCACCCCCCCCCCGATATATTTGAACTATTTAAATTCACAGTACATGCAGGTTATTTCAGATGGAAAGGGAAAATATACAAACAATTAGATGGGATAGAAATGGGCTCACTCCTTTCTCTTCCCTTAGCCAATTTCTACACAGACCACTTGGAAAAACTAGCTTCAATACAGCCACTCTCAAACCAGCACTTTGGCTATGCTATGTTGATGATGTGTTTGCAATTTGACCACATGGTGCAGACACATTGGATACATTATTAGCATATTTAAATAGCCAATACCAAAAATCCACTTTACAATGGAAATGGAAGATAATGACTGTCTGCCCCTCCTGGATACACTATTCATACGTCTTCCAGGCGGTTTCTTATCATTGTCGGTTTATAGAAAACCCACACATACAAGAAAATATTTATAGAAACAATTACATCATCACCCATCTCAACAGTATGGTATCCTAAACACACTAACCCACAGAGCTCTAGAGCAATTTGTTCCAATGACAATGCTCTCACTGCTGGACTCGCTCACTCTTGTCACACTTTCTTAGTCAATGGCTATAATCCCCCATAAGATAGACAAAATACTAAATGCTCCCCAGAAATCCCTCCCACACTGTCTACCACAGAAGACTACAACAAAACTGTCACCATCCCATACATTCAAGGCACATCTGAAAAGATAGCTAAGGTGCTTAATAAACATCAACTACACACCATACTTAAACCCTATGTCAAATTGGCACTCTCATCCGTTCATCCAAGCAGAGGATCTCTTCTTTTATCACATCCAGGAGTCTATGAAGTGCCCTGTTCATGTGATCGAGCTTACTATGGATAGACAGGAAGAACTGTGGACATCTACCTCAGTGAACATAAAAAAAATGCATTCGGCACAGTCGCTATGGCATGTCAGGTCTAGCAGACCATGTCATAAATACCAATGCACACAGGATCAATTGGAAAAAAACAAGTGCTATACAGAAGTCGTTATAAGTCAGAGATATCGTTTCTGGAATCAACAGAAGCCTTGAAACATACTCCAAACCTCAACAAGTATGGCTGCATAAATTTACCAAAAATTTAGGAGACAGTCTTATTTAATACTAGTTTTCTCTCTGGTTTTTTTTTTTTTTTTCCCAACACCTAATTAGAACTTAAGTCTTTGTGTTGTCTGTTGCAACTGTCTGAACTAGTCCCATTATTATACCAAATTGTTGTTGTTGTTTTGCATACTGTGACAAACTTCTTTTGTGCTCTGAAGATGCTGGATATATTACCAACGAAAGATCAGCAATAAGTTAATAAATAGTTATTATTTTCTTATCAGTCTGTGTTCTCATTAATAACATTAAAAAAAAATCACCATGTATGATGAATGCATAAGCCTTTCCACATGTTTAAAGTAGCCAATTACAGACCAATTAGTATCTCTGGAGTTCGAGTATTGGAAAAGTTTGTTAAAAGTAAAATTCAGGAATGGTTGGATAGGAATATGATACTTTATAGGGTGCAGCATGGCTCTGTAAAAGAGGCAGGTCCTGCCTCAGTTATTCATTTATTTACATTTATTCACATTTTATAATAGGATGACAGCAGAACTTAATAAAGAAAATGGCTACACCATGATACTGCTGGACTTTGCAAAGGCATTTGACAGAATACTGCATCAAAAACTATTACATAAGTTGCAGCAAATGGGAACGGATAAGGCTGGTGGCATGGATGGGGGGGGGGGCTGATAGATATCGGAGAGGGTGGTGTATGGTGGAATGGAATCAAAGCAAATGAGAGTGACTAATTGAGTGCATCAGGGCTTTGTATGAGGACCACTACGCTTTAAATTGTATATTAATGATATAGCAGATTTGAAGGGGGAGACATTCAGTTGTTTGCCAATGATGCACAACTAGGGAGAACAATAGTTGATAAATGTGATGTAGATATCTTACAAGATGATTTAAATAAATTGACAGTGTGGACAAAAAAACAATGGTTGTCAATTCAATGTTGTAAAATGTAAGGTAATGACTTCAGGATGAAAAGATTATCATATTGATGAAGCTCGTAATCTGGGGATGATGGTAGATAGAGATTTGAAATTCAGAGGACATATTGCAAAAGTTGGCAAAATAGCTCAGAGGATTACTTGGATGCTGAAGAGCACATTGACAAGTAAAGATAAGAGGTTATTATTCATCTTTATAAAGCTATGATTTGGCCACATGTTGACTACTGTACACAGATGTGGTGATGTGCATTTCTTGGTGATCAGGAGGTGGTGGAGAGGATTCAGAGACAAGTGACCAAGCTGGTGACAGGTCTGTGTAATGTTCCCTATGAGAATGGATTGTTGTGTGTGGGTTGCAGAGTTGAGCTGAGAGGCAAAGAAGAGGATATGATAGAAATTTATAAGTTACTAAAGGGATACTAGAAGAAGAGAAACAGAGAATGAAAATATATATATATATATATATATATTGATACCAGATGAAGATTCAGAAGACTGTGATATCATGACATTTTTAATGCAAATGCTGAGATGCAAAGTTTAGCTAATACAGTTGCTCTTTTTGTGATAATTTGAGATTGCATCTAAGAAAAATTACAGCAGTCATTACTAAGCTTTAAAATGTAATGATCAAGTAAAATACATGCATTTATGTATATTTTATTTATTCCTACTTTTAATTTATTATGAGTATTAAAGAGGGATGCAAGGAATAGATTTCTTACATGGAGAATTGTCAGTGAATGGAATGCATTACCACAATATGTTGTTAATGCAAGGAGTGTTAAGGATTTTAAGATTTGGTATGATAAATATTGTCAGTTAAATGAACCTCCCATGATGAGTCTGCCAACTCCATGGAGGGTGCAGTAATAAAAATAACAATAAATCTTACCAGAAGCACTCAGTAGGAAAATACCTCTGTAATTCTCACATTCAGTTTTATTTTCCTTTTTATAGACAGGTACTATGAGAGCTCTGTTCCAATCATCTGGAATTCGACCCTCTGACTAGGCCTGCAGAATTATGCAATGCAACCACTGTAAAACTTTTATACCTCCATATTTGAGAATTTCTGGTTGAATGTCATCTACTCCTGCTGACTTTCACATTTCAGGTTTTTGGTAACTTTTTCTACTTCAATTATGGATATGTATGAGGGTAGTCTGAAAGGTTCTCGGCCTAACAATGAAAAAACTAATTTATAATTTCAAAAATAATTTTATTTTTCAACATAATCTCCCTTAAGACTAATACATTTATTCCAGCGATGCTCCAGCACCATTACCATCCCTGTAGTGGTTCTCAGCAAGATCTGCAAAATACCCCTTTACAGCTGTAATCACCTCTTGATTCGAAGAAAAATGCTGACCAGCGAGGAAGAGTTTTAGTTTTGGGAAGAGATAGAAGTCAGACAGAGCCGAATCTGGGGAATAGGGTGGATGTTCCAACAATTCATAGTGCAGATCTGTTAATTTTCCCATTGCCAAAACACCTTTGTGGGCAGGTGCATTGTCCTGATGAAAAATTTTTTTTTTCTTCTGCAAACTGGGTCTTTTCTCATGAATTTTCTCGTCTAGTCTGGTTAAAAGATCTGAATAATATTCCCCAGTTATTGTTTTGCAATGCGAGTGCATTTTTGATCTGCACGGCACCCATCATGTGCAAAGCTTTTTTCATTTGCAATTCTTCATGCAAAATATATCCTACAAGTTCTTTTGAAATGCTTATAGTCTTAGCAATTTCACGCACTTTGACTCGTCGGTCATCCAATACCATATCATGCATTTGATCAATGATTTCTGGTGTTTACACTTTTTGGACGTTCTTGGGATGGATCATCTAAATTTAAGGCTGGCATGGCCACATTTAAACTAGACAGCCCATTTCTCAATTGTCAAAAATGAAGGAGAAGGGTGTAAACTTTTATGAACTTAGAATGAATTTCATTTGGTGTTAAACCTTCTTTTACAAAGACTTTTATAACTGCATGATACTCAGTTTTATCCATTTCAAAGGATACAGACAATACTTTTGCTTCAGACAGCTGTATAAAACAAACCACTTGATAGAATGACTTGCAATTTCACATGGATGCTTATGACAAATGTACCAACTTAGAAAAAAAAAGTTGCCGATAGTGTTGTCATCTATGTTTGAGGCCGAGAACTTTTCAGACCACCCTCGTATTTCTGAATGCATTTCTATTGGGAGTTTTCTACCTTCATGCTGCCACCGCTTGTTTCATTTAGCAGTCTTTCAAAGTAATTACTCTAGACATCTAGAATATCTTTACGTTCAGTTTCCATGTCACCTTTAATGTCTCTGGTTTCTTTTACAGCACTCTTTTCTCCATTTCTGAGATTTTTCAATATCCTCCAAAATATTTTACCACCTTCTAAATATTTATTTTCTATGTTCTTACCAGTCTTCCCATGACTTTTGTTTAGCTAATTTTATACAATGCTTTGCTTTTGTACATTTTTCTCTCTATTTCCTAAGAGCACCAACTGACTTACTTGCCAGAAACTATCGATACACTTTTCTTCTTTTCTTCAACTGCCTCTTTAACTTCCCGAGTCCACTGGAGTTCTGATTTTTCTATTCTAACAGGCAACAACCTCATCAGATGCCTTTCTGTCTGAATCAATCAATCAATGTTCTCTTCAGAGTTTGTCACTTAATCTACAAGTTTGGTTCTTGTTTTCAAATTCTTTTATTTTTTCTTCAATGATATTTGAGTCTACAATTCATTTCTGAAAGCTGCTCAACTTTGATTCACTTTAAAACACACTCTTCTATTCAATATGAAATTCAATTTTATCCTGCTCAAAACTAAGTAGTGATCACTTCCTATTTCAAATCCTCTGTACTCTTCTGTTCTGAACCAGTATGAAAACATCGCTAGCAACTATAACACAGTCAATGAGACTTTTATTTCTTGCATCTCCTCTCTATGTGAATTTGTGCACATTTTTATGTTGGAACATGGTGTTAGTAATAACTAGTCCATGTCCTGAACAGAAATCCAGAGGTATTTACCATTACTATTAGCTTTGCACTTTTCTCCCAAGTTTCTCAAAATGTTTCTGTATCTCTGGTAATCATTTCCTACTCTTCACTTAGAAAGATCTTGACTGTTTTTGTCTTCTTTGTTTCAGTCACACCTATTATGTCGATCTAGTACTTATCCAATTCTTCTGCTGGTTCCATTTTTTTTTTTTCATTGATGCATCTTATGTTGATAGTACTAATCTTGAACTCTGCTGATTTTGAGTTGGGATGTGTTCAGAGATTTGTTCCAGTATCTGACTTGAGCTGTTTTCCCTGGTTCCCTGATGAAAATAACAGGGACCCTTTAATGGGTGATGCCCCAGCTAGCAAGAAATTCTGTATATTTGCATTATAGGATACTTAAAGGAGTTTGCACAGAAGTTAGCAGCAATCCTCATACAAATTTTAGTTATGAAAATACTTAATGTACAAACTTATTTGAACACTCATTAATCTGAAAAGGAAATGTGACAAAACTTTGAAGTTCTTCTTTTCATCTCCCTCCTAATACTTGTTCAATAAACAAGACATTAAGTTCTCTACTGAGATTTCTTATTTCTAAAATTTAAACTAGTAGTACAAACAGTTTTTCCTCTAGAAACTGCATTATTTGGAATGTAAACTGTTATATAAAGCTAATCTGTAAAGTATTGCTTAATTTTTTTTAGAAATCTTGCAATGATTTCAGAAATATTAACAGAAAAGAAAAGAGTATGTTTTTATATTTATTTTAGAATAATATAATTTTTTTTACTAAGTATATTGATATATTTTTTAATTTATATGCTGATATTTCTAAAATGAAATAAATAAATAAATAAACATGACTTTATAGTGTTATGTCATTTTTCTTATTTATATCTTTTCTTTCTATCTTTCAATTGCTATTATACTTCTTCAGATATCAGGCCTAATATATTTACATCTAGGATTGTTTCCTCTTCGGATACTGGCAAATTTATATTATGCTGCGCCAGCCAGTATCCTATAGCAGAAAATATCCTTACTCAGGGAGACAAAACTAGATTCTGAGGCTCTCTTACACAATGTTTTACTTTAATACGGCTGTATAGATTCAGACTGCAGTCGTGACCTAAATCTATGATTATATACACTATCTAATTCCTTCCTGCCAAAAGAGGTTCTATTTTTATAAGTGGTAATTCGGATTCGTAGTCAGGCATGACTCAGGTTTAGGCAAATAAATCGTGTTTATTGCAATATCAGAGCAAAATACACTAAAGAATTTCATGCATTCAATTCATCTCAACACTAAATAAGGAAACTCAAGTTAAGAGATTAACACACTTTAAGTTTAAATCAAAGATTATAAAGCATGAAAAAAAAAACTAACTGATAATTGGGATAGATAGCAAATGATATGGTGTTTAACCAAAAGTCCTTTCTGCAAGCAATTCATAAGACAATATACAAAACATTGTAATGTTATTCAGTTGCTATAAATCTACAATTCCAGTCTCGTTATGTTAAATCAATCACATACAACACAAAAGATCTCTTCCAAACAATTCTTCTTATTCTCAAAAAGAGGCTAGCTATCTAATTAGAGTCTGTCCACAAAGTCCTTTAGAATAATGTTCATAATTTACATTCACAAATAATTTTCTCTCTTCTAAGGAATTCTAAACACAAAATAGAGTAATTCTACTTTACCGAACTTTTTCCAACGTCCTTCAACACCACGTGTACATCTGGTTACCTCTTGTCATTAACTGTCCTTATGCCAGCATAGGGGCTATGCTATCTTCATAATTCCTGCAGAACACGGACTCGATTCTTTGTGTCTCAGGAAACATCTCTATTCCTCTCGATGGGACTTTTCAGCGAGGGCTCGATTCTGCTAGGACTGGAAATTTCACCTTCAGCTCTGCATGGAATCCTACCCCATTCTCAGGAAAGCTCGCCGTCCGACATCGTAGCACTGATGCTTCATTCCCCCCCCTTACTCGAACCATCGGCTAACTCCTGAACCAGGAAAACGATAAGACAAGAGAGAGCTGATACAGCGCTCATTCCCTTATATTCTTCATTCGAGCACCCCTTTTCGGAGTCCCTTTTGCACACGACCTATATCTTTTCTCCCCTTGGGTTCATCCCTTGCTGTTATACTCTTGTATTCACGGAATTCGCGTCGACGTACCATCTACGTAAGCTCCTGCCTTACACTGGACACGTGTAGTTGTATACCTTCTATGAATTGTTACTTAATATCTACCTGGTGACTCACAATCATTCTATACAGTTAAAGTGAGGTTTAAATAATATTAACAAATTCCTCTTTTAAGACATTCTCTAATTCGACCTTGGTATGATCACAATAGATTAAAGTAGATGGTACATAAAATTAATGCTATTTTTATACATATGTGAAGAAGTTTCACTTTAATTTCAGCTGATGTGCAGGTATTCCTCTTTGTCTGTGTAGTTTAGTATGTTAGACCCTGAATGAATGATTTCTTTGCAAGATTCCTTCATTCAGGATCTAACAATAGTATTAAACACTAAAGTTGAAAATCCAATGGTCATTTGCTTTCCTCTACAGAAGAATTCAAGTGGCACTACTTGCCATTGCAAGACTGCCATGTGTGGATAAAGTGCAGTTTAAGAGCATATCAGAGATAAGACAAAACAAAAGAGATATAATACCAGTGATTGAACCAAATGATATATATAAAGTAAATGATCAAACAACTCACCTTAAACCTAGTGGGAAGAGCCCGAAGCAGTTTCACTTGAATTGCTAAACCGATTAAAGTAGCCATACTACAGTGGGGAATAGTTGGAGTGAAATGCACTGTTATTTCATTAGCATCATCATCAACCTAACAAATAAAATTAAATTAAAAAATAAGTAATAATATTTAAAAAATTTTACAAATCTTAAGATTATTGAAAAGAAAATAATAAAGAAATCAAACATTATTTCCAAGATACAGTCAAGGATATGTCAAACCACCATAAGATTTCATCACTAGTTTTATTATTTTACAATTTTCTTCCAAATTGTTCTATTATTTATTATTCTCCCCCTCCCCCTCCATCCATTCAAACCTCTTCACAAAATTTCTTTTCTGTCAATGTATTATATTTTATCTCAGTTCATTTTTTCAGCATCACAAGTCACCCAATCCAAGGAGATCCCTGGTGCTTCTTCTATCCTTCTTTAATAGTTTAGCTTAGGCCTCCCATTCTGAAATAATAGCCAATGCTAACTTCAAATAATATATTTAGAGTACTATAACATATTTTAGTCCTTCACCCAGTTTTAAGTTACTTTATTATAATAGCTGGTATGAACCTCGTAGTATACTCACTAATGAATCTCTGAACATGAAAATGAACTATCTGATGACAAAGTGCAATTAACTACTACATTAATTAAAGAATAAAATGCTTTGTTTAACAATCAATTGTATATTCAATTAATTTCAGGTTGTTAGTGTTTATTATTTTTCTTAATGAACCAGCTTAATTATAATGAAACAATCATACAATTAAGCTTTATTTATTTTTTACCAACATGGTATTTATACTTGTCATATTTATTATAATAGTTGGTGTGAACCTGGTCGTATGTATACTCACTGATGAATCTCTGAACATGAAAATTTTTCAACCAACATGAAACATCTGGCTCACATTGCTAATGTACTGTATAAAATTACTAATGAATCAGAAGCACTACAAAAATAACTACAAGATATCTTAAAATTGGCATTTAAAAAAATAACTTACTTTCACTTGACTCTCCTCAACTACATTCAACTCCTCAAGAGTCAACGGATGTTCAGGATCATTTATTTCTCTCACAAGATGTAAAAAAAGAATTAAGGTAACAAGAAAATATTTATGAATTAGCATATCTAATATACAGATTTCACAGTTTATATTTCTATAATGATTTATAACTACAATTAGATTAACCATAATTTCTCCTTATAAAGTCTTGATTAGATGACTAATAAGTACAAATTTGATCACATTTCAGATCAGTGAGGAGAGACAAACAACTAAGAGCAAAGGTTGGTTGATTGGTAGAGCCTCTGCTACTAATGGCTCACTCAAAAAGTTAAGCAAGTTTGAGCACAGTTAGTAGTTGGAAGGAGTTCAAATGTTTGATGCAGTTGTCACACTCTCCCTCGATGAGTCTTTGGGCTCCCTAGAGGTGTCACAAAATAATAATAATGAGTATATACACTAGCTATAAGGCCAGATGGAATTTACAGGTTATACATAAGACTGAAAGGAAGGAAAGAATAGTGGGTGGGGAGTGTCATGCCCAAAACTTGTACAAATATGCGATAATTAGTAAAGGAGAAAGTTTTTTCCCCTCCTTATTCTCATAGAGCAGTTAATGAGAAAATGCATTTCCAGAAGGAAAGAGGAGGTGCAGACTATGAACAGAAGGGTTAATCACGAGTCTTTCAGTGTAATTGTGTGATACCTTCAAGGATTCATCATGGGAGGGCGCTCCACTCTGTGCAAACAAATGTCTACACTACTTAACCTCTATCCGCACATAACACTGTCTACACTATAACTACATGCAACATCATCTACCATTACCAATAGCACTTTTGTCTGTAAATTGCTGATGTTCCTGAACGACGAATGAAAAACCTGAGTTTCCATCAAATATGTCAAAAAAATTGGAAAAACTGTGTTGACAGTGGGTTTAGTTTAGATAGCTTTGTCAACATAATTTGCTACTTCTCTTCTGGCAGTACTGAATGCATATTATATGCATGTCCCAAGAACTATTTAATCATTTTTACTTCTTTGGAACCTTTCTTTAAATTATATGGATGTCCCAAGAACTATTTAATAATTTTTCCACTTCTTGGAACCTTTCCTTAAAATTAAGAATGAACATGAATGAGTTGGAGATATAAATGACTAGGAAAACAAGAAAAGAATGTTAACCCGTTCGCTGCCAACTACGAGTATACTCGTAGTGGGTAAACTTGCTTCACAAGCCAGCTACGAGTATACTCGTATGACGCTTACCGCCGGGAACGAGATTATTGTAGTGACCTTGAAGAAGTGAAAATGCTTGGCTTGTGGGGCTAGCATCAAAACTGTGTATTCTCATAGACCGTATGTGCTCTGTACAAGCCAACTACGAGTATACTCGTAGGACGCTTACCTCCGGTAATGAGATTATCGTACTGACCTTGAAGAAGTGAAATTGCTAGGCTTAGGGGAACAGACCATGCCAATAGAGCGTGGCAGCGAAGGTGTTAAATTAAATTTACAACTGGTAAAGAATAACGGTGCAGTTGGGAAGATAGCATGGTGCCTAGATATGAATCATAGAGAAGAGCAATAACTGTGTGTGTGTGTGGTGAAAGGTGTGCAGTTTCTAAAAAAACGTATGATGTAAATCTGTAGGACAGCTGAAGTAGCTTAAAAAAAAAAATAGACTGCATTTGACTGAGTTTAGTATTGATACTTGGAGCAGTTACCAGATGTTAGAGAGTATGTGCAGAAGATAAATGAAGTGATTGCTGATATGGAAAAGTTAGGGAACCAAAAAATATGCAAGACTGTGAAAGGATGAGAAATTGACCATGAGAGGAAAAAATAAAACGTGTGAGAGAGAGAGGAAAAGTTAATGAAGCAAGGGAACTAGGGCATCCAGACTGGAGTGAGGAGTAGCAGAGCACAGCAACTAGCATAAAATGAGACTGTGCAAGTGGAATAGACTAAACAAAGCAGGGATTAGTTGTAGTTGATGAAGCAAAGAATAAGTGATGAGAAAGGAAGGTTGGTAAGATCATGGACTGCTAGAAAGCATAAGAAAATAATGACTCCACCATGATTAAGTCACTAAGTCCTGAAATGAGCTGTTACATGTTTACTAATGAAAGCAGCTTCAGCAATGACCCTTATTATTTGACACATGTTGTACTAAATTCACCGAAGAAGCTTCTTATAATGTCTACTAATGATTTCATTGATACGAGGGTGGTCTCAAAAGTTCTTGGCATACCAATGAAAAAACAAATTTATAATTTCAAAATTTTTATTTTTCAATATAATCTCTCTTAAGACTAATACATTTATTCCAGCAATGCTCTAGTAGCATTATCCCGTTCCTGTAGTGGTTCTCAGTAAGATCTGCAAAATACCCCTCTACAGCTGCAATCACCTCTTGATTCGAAGAAAAATGCTGACCAGCGAGGAAGAGTTTTAGTTTTGGGAAGAGACAGAAGTCAGAGGGAGCAAAATCTGGGGAACAGGGTGGATGTTCCAACAATTCTAAGTGCAGATCCCTTAATTTTCCCACTGCCAAAACACCTTTGTGGGCAGGTGCATTGTTCTGATGAAGGATGATTTCTTCTTCTGCCAACTGACTGGGTCTTTTCTTATGAATTTTTTCATCTGGTTAAAAGATCATAATAATATTCCCCAGTTGTTGTTTTACCCTTTTCAAGATGATTAATAAACAAAATGCCTTTAGCATCCCAAAACACCAATGCCATGACCTTTGCTGCTGATGGAACAGACTTTGGTGCTGAACGACCAGCTTCTGTCCACTGTTTTGACTGCTGTTTGGATTCTGGTGTGTAGTGGTGAGTCCAAGTCTCATCCATAATAATAGATCGATGCACAAAATCAGTTTTATTCTTGTTAAAATGCTCCAGGCACTGTTCAGAGATTTTCATACAAATGCATTTTTGATCTGCTGTGAGCAAGCACGGCACCCATCTTGCACAAAGCTTTTTCATTTGCAAGTCTTCATACAAAATATATCCTACACATTCTTTTGAAATGCCTCTAGTCTCAGCAATTTCATGTACTTTGACTTGCTAGTCATCCAATACCATATCGTGCACTTGATCAATGATTTCTAGTGTTGTTACACTTAAAGATTTCACCTGGATGCTTATGACAGATGTACCAACTTAGAAAAAAAAAAACTTGCCGATATTGTTGCCATCTATGTTCCTGATATTGTTGCCATCTAGGTTGAGGCTGAAAACTTTTCGGACCACCCTCGTATTAGTGTTTTATCATAATTTGTAAAAACATTCACAAGAGTCATTAGTTCAGAAATAAATAAAGACACTTCTCTTTTTTCAAAACAGAGATTAAAGTGAGTTTTTCGATTAATTAGTAACATCTTATAATAAAGACAAATTTCAAAAATGGTGCATTAGAATTAATAGCAAATTTTCTGCTTTCTTGAAAATTCTAGTGGGGACACAGTGCTTTATTTTAAATAAGTTCTTAACTTATTTAAAATAAAGGTGGCAAATAAGTAAATTTTATTAACATATACCAATTACATAATCTCTCTGATCTCATTTGGAAATTATTTAATTTCCAAATGAGATCAGATAATTGAGAAACTCTTTGGCAGATAACTCACTAAGGATGGGCTAACTAAGGTTCATATAACAGATCACTATCTGCAAAAATGCCAGAATGCATCATATAAACTACTTAAGGTCAAGTGGGTAAAGACAATCTTTTGAAAACATCAATGTGCTACCTAGCACTGTCATTAGCTGTACAAATAAATTATAATTACATAAGCTTTTATGGAATCCTAGGATTTATCATGGGGGGGGTCACTCTACCTACACAACATATATAGTATTTCTGTCTTAATTTTGCATATTTGGTTCTCATTTCCCTGTTTTATGGAAGGAAACACTCTGCTATCTCCATGTGAAACTGGCCAACTCAACCTTCAATTGAAAAAGGGGATATAAAATTCCTCTCATCATGAAGAGAAATTGAAAGGTGCATTTCCAGGTACTTCTAACTGCACTACAGTGACACCCAATCTTCTTAATAAAGATTTTCTTTTCCATATTTATTTTTTGAGCTTGAACTTCATCTGTATTTAAAGAAAATATTTTTTCCTTCAAATACTAAGCTGGAAGTTTTGAAGAATGTAGATTTTTTAATACATCTGATTTCATATGCACATGAAAGATAATATAAAGTAATGCATTAATGATCGAGTAATATAGTGTTTTGTGACTAGTGTTCTTCTGAGCATCTGTATCTTGTCATTTACATTCTCTATTTTTGTATAAATGGAAAAGGTTATAACATCAAAAATCTTAGGGAACAATAATATTTCACTTATTTTTCTAATATCTATTTCTAAATCACCTGAAATTTTATCTTATTGATCCTTCATATTTCTTCATAAATTTCATTTCTGAAAAATGGCTCATATCTTGTTTAACCTAAACAGAGCACTGATTGATACAGACTGCCATCACTGAATTCTATATTACAGGGATGCTTGTAATCAGAAGTGAGAATGCCCAATGCCCTTTAGTTGGAAAAATGGGTCAAACCTTTTGTTCCTATCTCCTTAATTCCCAATGACCTGAGAGTAAAACATTTTTCTTTGGGGGGGGGGACCAATAATAATAAAAAAGCATTATTATTATCAACCTACAATTTAGGATAAATATTTTCTTTCACTCACAGCTCCATTTTTAATGTTTTTATTCTGGTCTGATAATTATGCTATAAGTATTCTTTCCCCAATGGTATTATAGAATCATGTAACCTGAACAAATTACATCATTATAAAATATCTTTTTTTTCAAATTTTATCTTTTCCTTCATCAAGATGGTTCTCCCTAATCAAGAGAGCTCTTCATGACGCAGTATCAGTGACATTACAAAATATCTACCCTGCCTGTGACGGTTACATTAATTTAAAGCTAAACTGCACAATATCTTTAAATATTTATATTTTTGGATTTCACATTGTGTCAAATTAGTGGATGCAGGGTGCCAAGTGAATGTCACTAGAAATAAAGGTAGTTTTAAGTCGTGTAGACCGTCGATAGTATGATATATTGCACGATAGCAGATACTGAATTTTCATTTCATTATATATTTCCGTTCATAATTCGATTTACTGCTTATTATAAACTTTTTACTGTTAATTATATAAGGGTTTGATAATGAGCCAACTTCATGTACTGATAACAATAAAAATAAACTGTTAAGGATATCAAAAATTTCCCTGCTATCTATTTTATCAATGATATTATCATCTTCCTCTTCAACAGTAACTTCTCTGTCTTTAGCTCGTTCATAAATGAAAGGATTAGCGTTTTGTAATGTCATACTACTCATTTCCCTATTCAAAAAAATATCACTTTCACTAGTTCCACTAAGCAAATTACAGACTGCGGAAGAAACACTACAACTCCAAACGCATTACACAGTTGTATACCCACGTGTTTAGTCTTTGAGTGACATTTCAAATCGTTCAGTTCATAAAATAGATGTTTATTTTTTATCAGACTTATAATATATTATTCAAAAACGACAATTAACGCTCATTCGTATAATAGATAATTTAATAAATAAACAACTGCTTAATTGTAACGAAATGAGTAATGATTTCTTTATCAAGTACGAAAATAATTATCTGAACATATGTCTAATTTGTGTATCGTGTGTGTTTAGTAGTTTGGCATGTACCGTCTGCTTGTAAATTATGTTTCACCTGCTGTTTTTATTTTCTTGACCTCCTTTAGTTTTCATTTAATTCACAATATTCTGTAACTTAATGGTGTAATCTGTAAACGAAAAATTAGTTTTACAATGGATTACTCTTGAATTGGTTGATTCGTTAAAAAAAACAGCAATGACAGAATCACCATTACTAGTGCTGGAGGTTAGCTTTCATTATTTAATTCTGGTCTATTATCTCAGATGTTATTAATCTTAACCGTAGACACGATTACAGATCATACGTTTCACGGATAACCTAAGTCTGGCTGGGGTTTGTGCATAAGCTAGACAAACTATATCTTAGGGCCGCGCATTACAAGTGACTTCAGTATAGATAAGCCGAAAATTTACTCTGTAGAGGACCTCTTATAGCTTGTGTTGTTGTTATGTCCCATCGAGTCGTTTTCGACTCCTGGTGACTATGGACATACACTCTCCATCAGATCTGTTCCTGGCCATATCTTTCAGAATGCCGACCTGTTTTCGAGTGGTTAATATATCCGCTCTCCAGCCAAAAGGCTGCGGATTCGAATCCCGCCATGAGCATGGATGTTTGTGATTGTCTGTGGAAATACTAGTGATGGTGGTTAACGATAGATGGTGTTGGTGTAGATGATGAAGGCAACCCAGTTGCGGTTCATTGTGGTTGGTGGATTGAGTGGTGAAGACAGAGAGTTGTAGAGTAGGTGCCCTCTCTTGATGAGTCTTTGGACTCCCTGGAGATGTCACCTAATAATAATAATAATTTCCAGACGTATTCCAGTTGCTTTTTTAACTCCATCCACCCATCCCACCCATCTAATTCTTGGTCTTCCTCTTCTCCTACTTCCATCAACTTTAGCAAGCATCATCTTCTTCTCCAGACTGTCTTTTGCTCGCATAATATGTCCAAAGTATACAATTTTTGCTTGATGATCATAGCTTTGAGGGGAGCAATCTGGCTTTTATTGATTTGCTTTGCAGTCCGTGGTATTCTTAGTAAGCATCTCCAAACCCATAATTCAAATGCATCTATCTTCCTTCTTTCACTCTTTCTAAGGGTCCAACTTTCACATCCATACAGTACCACAAGGAATACCATTGCTTTCATTATTCTGATTTTTGTTGCAAGGCTAATATCTCTAAAGATCTTGCTTAAATTTGTAATTGCTTTCTTTCTCAGTAATAGTCTTCTTCAGTACAATACCCATCTTTATCAATTCGTACCCCAGGAGCACAAAATTGATAACTACTTCCATTTTCTTCCCATCTACTTCAAAAGCATTAAGTTCACATGTTGCCATAACTTTTGTCTTTTTGAGGTTAAATTTAAGACCATATTTAGCACTTTCTTCTTTAACTTTCATAGTAAGTTCCTCCAAATCTTCTTTGCATTCTGCTAGCAAGGTGGTATCATCTGCATACCTCAAATTATTATTATTTCTTCCACCAATTTTAATTCCCACTGAAGACTCCTCCAGCCCTCACATGAGCTACAGAGTCAAAAGCCTTACTATAGTCAAGGAAACAAAGGTTGACATTCTTTTGATATTCCTGTGCTCTTTCTATTATCCATCTTACATTGGCGATCTGATCTCTTGTTCCTCTGCCTTTTTGAAATCCTGCCTGTCCATCTGGCATTTCTCTCTTCATGAATAGTCAGTCTTTTCTGAATGATCTTAATAAGACTCTGCTTACATGAAAAATTGGTGTTATAGTTCTGTAATTTTTGCACTTTCTTGCATCACCTTTCTTCAACAAAGGAATATAAACTGATTTTTTCCATTCCCTAGGCCTTGTTATAGCTTAGGGACATACAATATCCAAACAGTTGAATGGTGTGACCTGTATTAGAGCCTATGGTCTCTTGCATTCTTCTTCCCCCTTTTAAACTCTCCTTGGCATTTTGTTTCATTTTTTTTTAGGGTACACTGGAAGAGACTTAATGAAAGAAACATTTTATTTCAAATTTGGTCTGAAGATATGACATACAGAGGTGCTTGCAGAAAAAGGCTTCCCCCACCATATACAATCACTTCCATCATTTTAATAAGGTTAGGCTAAAAAAAATTCAACCTAATCTTATTAAAATGAAAGTAAGAAGTTGTCTGCACAGGAAGTAGCCATTTCCATGGTCCTTCCTTCCTTTTATTTTATCCATTGGAGAACCATAAACAAGTCAGAAACAGCTATATATGAATATGTGAATATATATATATGTGTGTGTGTGGGATGTGTTTCAGGAACAAATGGAACTGTTGCTGCTGAGATGAAGTGAAGTAAACGATGCAAACAAGGCATCAGCAGAAGTCAGGTAATATGAATGATTAGGTGAGTGAACTAAGTGAAACTATAGTGATTGTGAATGAAAATTAGAGGAGTAGTATGAGAGATGAGAACATAATAATACAGTAATAAATTTAGTTTAATCCTTTATCCAAGTGTGAGCAAACAAAGTTTGCGCCTGAAAGTATCTTCAGGACTGGGGTAAGGTGGCACAACACCAGGACACTCCTTGCAAAGGTGGAGCAAGCTACCAACACTCAAATCTCAGTATCTCCCATAATGCAAAACACATCTCCTTGCGGATATGTCTGATGTTATGCATTAAGGGAAGGGCCACAACCCAGACTAGTTTCGACCTTTATTGAGGTCTCTTCAGTGGGATAATAATAGTTAGATAGGGAAATGGGGGAGCAGGGAGGTCAGGTTGATGCAGTGTAAGGAGAGTGGATTCTGTATGCAGTAATGCTTGCATATATGACAATTGTCAACATGGGGATGGTATGGCCTGGAATGCATGAGCAGTAGTTGAATCTGAGGAGATATATAGGGTAAAGGTGAATAGACAGAAGTAGATGAGGAGAGGTCATAGATGAAGGTTGGCATTGGTAGTATTGGTTATAGACCAAGAAATGAATTGCTATACCTTCAGGAATGCCAAGAGTATCAGAAATAAGGGAGATGAAATTGTTGCATTGATTGAGTGTATTCACCTTCAAATAGTTGGAATAAGTGAAGCATATTAAATAAGAATGATATCTTGATGGGTTGGATCTTAAGTAGAAATGGAAGAATGGTATGGTGTTTTTTTTTTTTTTTTTTTTTTTTTGTGAAGATAGGAAGAGCAAGAGGGAAGTGCTGCTTGATAATAATGGGGAAATTATGTTTGAGGTTGTGATACAAGGGAAAAATAGTGACAGTGGTTTTGAAGCAGTATGGAGGCTGATAAGATGAAATATTTAGTTGAATGTTGAGGGTGGAGACAAAGAAATTTATAGGCAACTTGGCTTAGCAAGCAAGAGAAGGGTGATCGTTATGTGGGATTTTAATTGTGATGATATTGATTGGAATGAAGGGATAGCATTAGGGAATAATGAGAATGAATTTCTTTAGTTTTTAAAGGACATCTGTCTTAGGCAATATAATGGAGGGCACATGGGGGTTGAGCATATCATCAGAGGATGTGCTTATCAGTGGAGTATCTAATATCCCATCAGTTGGCAAGAGTGACCATGAAGTGATCACCTAAGTTGTTGTCAGTTACATATACTGACATATAGTTCCATATACTGTATATGGAACTACAGGACAGGTAATTATGATAAGCTTAGGAGAGAACTAGGAGCTATAACATGGAAAGAGACAGATGCTGCTTGGGCATTGACTTCTGGAATACACTCAGCATATTCCAGAGGTGAAAAGACTAAATATATGGTAGGACTAAAATGGATGAAAGAAGGGATTAACCATGAAATATGGAAAGAGGCACTGTGGAAATAATACAAGATGAATGTTGGTAATCAACGAGCAGGCCAGGAAAGTGACTTGGTTGGTAAAGACAGCAAAAGTGCAGTATGAGCACAAATTGGCCAATCAAGTCAAGAAAAGTCATAGTGATTTCTTTTAATATGTGGCAAATAAAGGAAAGAATAACTTTGGGAGAATATTAGATGTGAATAGGTTTGAGGCACAGTTCAGTGATCTTTTTTTTTTTTGCATGAGAGGGTATACCTCCCATAATGTGTCTTTTGACTCCATGGAGTTTTGATATTAATAATAATAATACTTATAATCTACAAAACTTAAATACCCATTCTTGTTATAAACCCATAATTTCTTAACTATTTGTCTTAAAGCAAAAATCTGATACTGACAATATCTATTTGGCCTGAACCCAGCTTGTTCTTCCCAAAGTTTCTACTTCACAATTTTCTTAGTTCTCCAACATATTTTATTTCCTGTTTTTTTTATACACGAGTACTATGAGAGCTGTGCTTAATTGTGTGGAATTCAAATCAACTGACTAGATTCCATCCTCTTAATTATTCAGTGTAGCCCTTGTAAAACTTTCATGCCTTCATATTTGAGCATTTCTTATTAAATATCATCCACTTCAAAGTTTTGCTATAAGTTTTACTTAGTATTTTATTTCATTTATTTTTTTTACATATACTTTTCTCTGTATTCTCATAGAACACATGCCAAATTATTTACTAGGAACTTTTGATATGCATTCTTCTTTTCCATGACTACCTCTTTAATTTCCTGAATCCATCATGGAATTCTGAATTTTTTTAATAGTGGCAAACATCTTCACCACATGTCTCTCTAGATACCACTGCTCAAAGGTTTGATACTTGTTTTCAAGCTCTTTCATTTTGTCTTGAATAATATTTGCATATTGGAGTCTAGGGTTCACTTCTGAAAGTTGCTTAACTTTGATTCTTTTAAAAAGTTTCTTATATATTTTTCTTTTTAGTGTGAAGTTCATTTCTCATCTGCTCAAAAATAAATGATCACTTCCTATTTCATATCCTCTGTATACTTTTGTGACCTTGAACCAATGTGAAGATATCACTGTGAACAATAACATAACTAACACTGTTGTTATTTTTTGTGTCTTTTCTTCATGTGAAGTGCACTTCTTTTTTCAACTTTATTGGCTTAAAGGGTGAAGCAGATGCTTTTCATATTCCCTGCTATTTGATGAGGAAAACTGTGAGAGGGAAAATATTAATGAGCCTGTTGCTCGCCCTGAGTGGGCCTGTGGATTAATCACAATTGAGGTTGCAGCTTAAAATAGCTTTTGGTCTTTTGTACTTGGTGTAATCTGTTGCGTCGTAATTCGCAACTAGTTGAATTAGATTATTAGGATGCACAGATGCTATTGAAAAGAACTTAGTTGCTATAGTCTGCATGAAGGTATAAATATAGGGGACTTCTGTGTCCTGGTGAAGTTGCACAGTGCGTATGGACCATGGTGCATTCAGGATTATTCTGAGACATTTATTCTGCACACGTTGTAGTTTGAGGATATTAGTATTAGCAGTATGACTCCAAGCCGGAGAAGCATAGATGAGTATAGGACGAATCATCAATTTATATATAAGTAGCTTGATTCTGCTCAATTTGCTGTTTCTGTTTATTAGAGGATAGAGCTGTGCAATGATTTTTGGATGTCTTTAGACATTGAGACTTGATATGGGAGCTGAAAGTCAATTTTCTGTCCAACAATATGCCAAGATATTTGATCTCAGACTGCCAAGGGATTTCTGTGTTAACACGTTCGCTGCCACGCTACTTCGGCATAGTCTGTTCCCGTACGCCGAGCAATTTCACTTCTTCAAAGTCAGTACGGTAATCTCATTGCCAGCGGTAAGCGGCATTCGAGTATATTCGTAGTTGGCTTGTGCAGAGCATATACCATCTATGACTATACACAGTTTTGCTGCTAGCTCCACAAGCCAAGCATTTTCACTTCTTCAAGGTCAGTATGGTAATCTCGTTGCCAGCGGTAAGCATCATACGAGTAAACTCGTAGCTGGCTTGTGTAGCTCATATACGAACTACAAGTATACTTGTAGTTGGCAGCGAACATGTTAAACAGGAGAACATCTCCAGTAGGAAGCATTGATCTTCTGGCGAACAGTACGGCTACACTTTTCTGAGGATTTATTTTGAGTCGCCATTTGGTGAAATATTGTTCAATTATCAGTAGATTTTCCTGCAGTTTTTTTATTGCTAGGTGCGGTTTTAAAGATCTGGCTACTATCCCTGTATCATCCGCATATAAAGCTTTGATAGATGACAGTGTGTTGTGCGGAATATCACACATATAAATGGAGAAAAGAGTCGGTGCCAGTAGTGATCCTTGTGGGACACCAGCCAAGATGCGTTTTTGTATGGAGAATGTGCCATTTAACTTAACTTGCATGTGCCTATCATAGAGGTATGATCTGATCAGATGAACTACTTCCAATGGTATTCCAGATGTTATCATTTTATACAGCAAGCCGTAGTGCCAGACTTTGTCGAATGCACTGGCTATATCAAGGAAAACAGCCCCAGTGCATTGACTCCAGTTAAATCCCGTGGTAACATATTCCACCAATCTGTATACTTGTTGTTTGGTACTGTGAAATTGTCGGAATTCAAATTGCTCCTCGGGAAGAATGTTTAATTTGTGCACTAGTTCTTGGAGTGTAGCGAGAATGACTTTCTCAGCAATTTTGCCTAGGTTGGAGATGAGGCTAAGTGGTCTGTAGTTTTGAGGTGATCACCGGTCTTTTCCAGATTTATGGATTGAGATTACATCTGCATGTTTCCAGTGGGAAGGAAAATATTTGTAGTGTAAGATGGAGTTTATAATGTTAGTCAGATGCATAATAGCTGTGTGGGGGAAGTAGTTTTATCACCCTGTTTGAGGTTCCATCAGGTCCAGGAGCCTTTTTGTTTTTAAGCTTCTTGATTATGTCGTATAATTCTACAGGTGATGTGGGTGCAATTTGACTAGGGCATGTGACAGAAAGTTTGAGCGAAGCTCTGACATGTCGATGGACCTTGTATATGTGATTGAAGTCGAAATGGTCATATGAGGGTTTGCATTGCTTTTCTAGAGATGTTGCTATTGCCTTGGCTTTGTCTGCGTCGGTATGGATAAGGCCAGTATCTGTTTGGAGAAGAGGAAGAGGTTTGTTTTAATTCTTGATGTTTTTGATAAGATTCCATATGGAGTGATTGTCAGGAGAGATAGAATTCAATTTTCCTTCCCAAATTTGATTTCTGTGCACTGTGAGGGCATCTCTAACTACAGAGTTGAATCTGTTCAAGATTCTTTTATCTTGAGTTGCTTGTGTCTTGTGATATCTTTTTCTTGCTCTGTTCTTTTCTCTGATCAAGTTCATAATGTCTTCTGGCAAGAGGTTAGATCTAGGGGTAGTTCTGGAAATAGTTACTGCTGTAACGGCAGTGTTGATATGTTTAGTTAGATCCTTTATAGCTGTTTCAATTTCCTCTGTGGATTTAATCAATGGTACAGGACCGATATATTTTGGGAATACATTGGATAGCTTATCCCAAGGTATATATATGAGTGTGTGTGTGGGGGGGGGGACAGGTTATCTTGTTTTCCCAGCTTTAATAGAATGGGATTGTGGTCAGATGAAAGATCATTTAGTGTCACTACACTGTACTGGAGTCTTACATCCTGTAGGATAGTTATGTCTGGTACATCAGCCCGACCGTATGTGTTGTGATGGGTAGGCGGTGTGGGGCCTGTCACAACCACATTGTTGGATCCAGAGTAGTTAGCAATGATGTGACCATTTTTATTTGTGGAATGGCTATTCCAGATAGGATGCTTGGTGTTTAAGTCACCAGCCATGATGACAGGCTCCCTGTTGATCAGTACAGTGTTCAAATCTGAAAACAGTAATGTTTTTTGCGGAGGATTATATGCTGCGAAAATCTTTAGTTTGCCTACCGTGCACGTGGGAATTTCTATGCCTGTAATCTCAAGATTAATGGTGAATGGAATATTTATAGAGTGATGATTGATGTAATTTTTAATGTAAATAGCAGTACTGCCTCCTCTGCAGGATAATCTGTCAGTTCTGTACAGCTGGTATCCATTTATTTTGGGATTATCTGATGATCGGAGATGGGTTTCACTTATCAAGAGTATATCCGGCTGACGCCTTTGGGCGAACTTCCGGAGCTCCAGGATTCTACCTCTTAATCTGTTCGCATTCCATGCTATGATCTGTAAAGAATCTGGTTTTATTTTATTTCTGTTCATGAGTAAGCACTGAGATAATGACTTGTGTGTCCTTTAGAAATCTATTTGTAGAGCATAGTGAAGGGTTGAATCTGCTAAAATCCAACAGCATATTTGCCAAGGAAGAGGTAATGATAGCTGTCAGATTTGGATGTGATGTTGGCTGTTTCAGGGATGTCTGTTTAGGGTTACATCTGCATATGTCCTAGACTGTTGTTCTTTTAGGGGGCCTCTGACTTAAGCACATGGGCTTCTGATCCTTTATGTTGATCTTTAGGAGGCTGTGAAATAGTCTCTGACGTAAGTGTGCTAAGAGAGGAAGAATATGTTCCTTCTTCTGATTTTCTATTTCTTGGATTGTGCGTGCATCCTCTGTAGTTGGCAGTGTGAGGACCGCCACAGTTGGCACATTTAGCCAGGGTGGATTTTGGCTTAGAGCATGTATTTGTTGGGTGGCTGACCCCACATTTTAAGCATTTAAATTCAGCCTTGCACATTTTCTGGGCGTGACCAAACTTCTGACATCTGTAGCATTGCCCTGTTGAAGCCCTTTTCCTTAATGGTTCTATAGTAAATTTCAGTCCACAGATGGACGTCAGATCATATATGTGCTTGTAGGTTTGACTGATCTCTACTAATACCAGTAACATTGGAGTCCTGTCTCTCTTAGTCCTTCTGCTGACCTTTAGGTGGTAAATCTTGCTGGTGTAGATCTGTAGTGATTTCTTCTGTGGAAACATCTTCAGCTACACCTCTAATCATTACCTTGAGGTTTTTGTCTGATCCTAGTGAAAAAGTGTGGTATTGAATACCGCTGGTGTTCAATTCAGAGGTTAACCGTCAATAATCCATTACTGTCCTGGGTTGGATTTTAATACTGTCTGTGACATTCTTCGCTTAGCTGTATGAGATCTGTAAATTGTATATCATAGTCCTTAGCAACATCCATTTATTCTTTGCACGCAGAATAATTGGGGGTATCTTTTCCCTTGAGGAGGTAGGAGAGTCTGGGACAGGGCCATCTTCTTCCATCCCATCCGCATTGGGTGGTTCAGAGGCTGCAGTTTTGCGTTTTTTTTGTGAGCGCGAACCTCCTGATAATCAGTGTGGTCTGTAAGGGGATTATTCTCAGCAGTTGTTGCTATTTTGCTGGCACTATCTTGAAGAAGTTCTAAGAGTTGAGAGTCATCTGTATCAACTTCTTTTATTTCATGAACTACAACTTTTCCTGGCCATTTTGTGTGAAGCAGATTTCCTACGTGTTTAAATATTGCCAGAAGCTGTTTAAAATTAAGTTCTTCATACGGTGCATCCATGGTTAGACCCAAGCCTTGTTCTGTAGAGCGGAACATGTCTTTCCCTTTCCATAATAATAAGTATACAGTTTCTAATGAAGTGAATGAAGCAATGAAACAATGGCGTGTATCGCCCTTGTTTTGAAATTTATTGACTTACCTACGTAGCTGATTCTTTGGTGTATATAAAAAACCTCTTTGAAAAATAAACCGATTGATTATAGTAGTAAAACTATTTACTACTAGTAAATTAACTAGTCAAAATTCCTTAAATCACAGTTTATATCAACTATCAAAATCCAAACTCAATTGATCAGATGTCATGCACTTCTTTAAGTTGAAACAGGGTATTAGTAATGACTAGCCCATGTACTGAACAGAAATCCAGTAGGTACTTACCATTATATTAGCTTTGCTAATTGTTCTTTTTGCTATTATTAACTAATTTCTCCTAATTTTGCCAAAACATTTCCATATGTCTGGTATTCCTTAACTACGCTGCTGTTTAAATTTTCTATGGGACTTGTAGGTGTAAATAAGTCTTATTATTGAGTTTCTCTATAAATTAAAGATACCAAGAAATTATATACTTGGTTTAATCCTTTATCCAAGTGTAAGCAAAAAAAGTTTGCACCTCAAGTATTTTCAGGACTGGGGCAACTCGTGGTAAAGGTGGTATGACTTCACATCACTTGCCTTAGTATCCCATAATGCTGTGCATTATGGGAAGGGTGACTACCTAGACTGGTTTCGACCTTTATTGAGGTTTCATCAGTGGGAGCCAGACCCAGAGGTGATACCAAGGTTGAAGTAATGCAGAAGTCATATTTTCATATATGAGTTACTAAAAGGAGTCGCACCTTATTATTAAAATTCTCTGCATTACTTCAACTTGGTATCACCTCTGGGTCTAGCTCCCACTGATGAGACCTCAAACTACAGTAAAACTACTGGGCTGAAATTAAAACTAATTAAATTAAAATATAACAGATAAATTATTTAATACAATTGAGGATAACAATTTCCCAAACTTTGGGAATAGTGAAACAGTTATTCTGATTAAGATTAGGTCTATGAAGTAAGGCTTCAGCACTTATATAAACTTATATACTTATATAAATGCCCATGTTTACATATAGATCTATGTAGTAGCTTAGTATTTTGCCATTGGATCCTGTGGTTAGCATTTTCGATTCCATATTGTGCAAGGCCAGATTTTTGATGTTTGGTAAGACGGATGTAGTCTTGATGTTCAGAGATATGTTTATTTATAGATCTTCCTGTTTGTTCATTGTAAGACAAGTTACACAAACATGGTATTTCATATACACCAGGTAGTAGCATCATTGGTGAGAGTTTGTCTTTTGTAGAAGGTAGCAAGTTGTGAATTTGGTTGATGGGTTTATAGGTAGCAATGAGTTGATATGTTTTCATAATTTTTGCCAGAAGTTCAGAGATGCCTTTAATATATGGTATAGGAGAGTCCTATGAGTTTCTTTTTGTTTGGGTTAATTTGTAGGAGAGTGGTTAATTATTTTTAGGTTGTTATTGGATTATATCAATTTAGTAAGGTTGTTTCTTTGATAATTTCCTATTCTTGTTTTAGAGATTCTTCAGAAGAACAAATCTTGTGTGCTCTGGATACTAAAGATTTTATGATGCCATATTTTTGAGATGGATGGAGAGCTGATGTATTATGGATATAATGACCAAAAAAGTTGGTTTTCGGTAAACAGAAGTGGAAATGGATCCATCTTGTTTAATCTGGATGTGTACATCAAGAAAGGAAATACCTTCTGATGATTCTTTTTCTAGTGTGAACTTAATATGAGGATACAGGATGTTGATTTTTTGCAGAAATGAGTGGAGTTCTGGTTCTGTGTGACTCCAAACTGCAAAGACATCATCAATGTATCATAACGAAATTGATGGTTTTAGTCGAGTGAAAATTCTATCTTCTAGGTGTTCAACAAAATAGTTGGCTAAGTTAGGTGATAAGGTTGAGCCCATTGCTGTCCCTTCCTCTTGTTTATATATTTTATCTTTCCATTGAAGTAACCTGATGTGATTGCAAATTTGGATAATTCCACTATGTCTTGTGGAAAATTTTGGGTTAACAATTCTATTATCTCTTTGTAAAGGATAATATTAGTGAAGAGAGAGAGAGAGAGAGAGACAATATCAGAGCTTACTAATATGTCTGTATCTAGTTGAATGTCTTTTATTCTTGTATGAAATTCTATGGAATTTTTTATCAAAGAAGCTGAGTGGCCAATGAGGGGACAGAGAAGGTTAGACAGAAATGTTGATATTTTATAAGTAATCAAAATTACTTTTATGTAATTTTGGTGAACTATATATTATAGGAGGTCTTGCATGGTATGTTTTGAGTCTTTTGATGGTTTCTTGATCTATGGATGTTGTGTCATCCAGTAACTTGTTGAGTTTTTTGAGCTGACTTTTGGTAGGAGCATTATTAAGCTGGGAGTATGTTATTGTGATTACGAAGCAGTAAATTCATTTTCCAATCATATGATTTAGCATTCAATACTACAGTGGTATTGCCTATGTCAGTTTTGGTGATAATTATTATTTTGGTGATAATATGTTATTATTTTGTTTTAAGGAATTCAGGGCTTTTACTTCTGCTGGTGGAATATTCATTTCTGATGTTGGGCATCATAGATCACTTTGGCTATTTCAAAACGTAGTCTACTAGCTTCAGTACTAGACAGATAAGTGGTGTTCTTTTCAGTGTTGTGTGTGAAATCTAAATATGGAATACATTGGGGCAAAATTGCAAACTTATGACCTCATGACTAGTACATTCAGCTCATCTTCAGTTAGAGGACAGCCAGATAAATTTCAGCCTAGAAGTTTTAATCCATGAACATGCGACTGTATATGTAGAAGGATTCCAATTTAAGCATGCATGCTACTGTTTTTGGAATTCAGTTCCCATTGTTGTTCAATAATTGTACTGATGATGTCTTATGATACATAAAATGAAATAGTTACATAACAACAAAAAAAGCTATTTACTGTGACATACATGTTTTTCTATGGTTACATTTCTTAAAAAAAGATCCTGTAGAGTTCTTCCTGTGTTGATGCAATTTACAGGATAAAAAGTAAGAGCTGATCAAATCAGAAATCTGTCAAATGATAGCCCAATTTCAAAAAAAAAAAAAAAAAATGATCAATAGGAAGCTAACACTGAAATGTTAATTGTTGAGGTGGCATGTCATATTATTTGGTATAATATCATTTGAGGTATTTACCAGAAAATTATGAAGATAAACCACTTTGCCTCTGCCATCATCTTGTATAATATAATGCCAAAGGAACATTAACATTTCCAAGAAATTATATTCTTGTTTAGTCCTTTTATCCAAGTATAAATAAACAAAGTTTGTGCATGAAGTCATTTCACAACTAGGCTACTTTTAAATAGAATCTAATGACATTGCATTAATTGCCTTAGTATTCCTTGATGCAAAGCACGCATCCTATCCAGTGTGCAGTGAAGTTATTCATGCACAGACTTTGTTTACTTTAAGAAGAATATAATTTCTTTGCATTTTTAATTTGAAGGTACATAAAGAACTCATCACCTACGCTTCTTTCATGTGTATTTGTAGATGTAGACATATTGTATGCTCTTTTTTTTTTCTTTTTACTCGTATAGGAAGCTGTTGATGCCTTATATAATTTCCGTGACCATTACTTTCTTAACCATTCTATTGAAGAGG
Source organism: Typopeltis vanoorti (assembly GCF_054136105.1). NCBI lineage: Eukaryota > Metazoa > Arthropoda > Arachnida > Uropygi > Thelyphonidae > Typopeltis > Typopeltis vanoorti. The sequence continues at coordinate 72,353,255 of NC_143557.1, read as the reverse complement.
CTCACAACAGAAATGTGGATTTAAACAAAAAATTGGAATCAACACTGGGAATTCTTAAGGTTCATGAAGGTAAAAATTTCTCTCCATGTTTCGCTGAAACTACAAAATATGAAGTGTATAATTAGAAAGACTTTTATGATAATGGAGCTTCTCTTGCAGGCTAAAATTAACAGTTTATTGACTAATTAAAATTTATATATATATATATATATATAGAAAGTTTTTTACCTTGGATATAATATATGTTAAAGATACCCAGCAATTTTAAACCTGGTTTTACTCCATTTCCCAAGTAAACTTGACTTATTTGTCTGTTTGCTTACTTGGGAAATGAAGTAAAACCAGGTTTAAAATAGCTTGGTATCTTTAACATATATATATAGTTCCACTCACAAAAGGCTGTATGCCTGTAATACATTAGTACCGTGAATAGGTTATGGATTTTTATAATTTTCATAATGTTTTTTTTATTTAGTTCAGAAACTCTGCTCATGATGGAGACTTAATGGAGGAAAATAGAATGGAAAAGAATTAAAAACTAGTTAATTCTTCCAATATTTTGTCTCTGTCATAGAGACATCTTCAGGAAGTACAATACAGAACTTGAAAACACACACACACACACACACACACAAAACTAAGCGAAACATGTAGACAAAAGACTAGAGAACTATTTGGATAACTTAAGTTCATCATCTGGAGTGCACACACACACACACACACACATATATATATATATATATATATATATATATATATATATATATATATATATATATATAAGATAAATTAAGGCATTTGACAGGGTGCACATGATAAGCTGATATTTAAGTTGCAGCACATGGATCTGGATGTCAGATTGGTCAACTGGATTCAGGATTGGCTGTCTGATAAGTATCAGAGAGTTGTGTATGGTGGAGCAGTTTCAAGGAGGCAGAGGGTTACAAGTGGGGTCCCACAGGGCTCAGTACTAGGACTTATATTGTTTAACCTTTATATCAGTGACATTGCAAGGGGATATTCAGTTGTTTGCGGATGATGCGAAGCTGGGAAGGATTATTAGTAATAGTGCAGATGTGGTAGCCCTGCAAGAGGATTTAAATAAGCTAGATAGATGGGCAAATGAATGGGGGTGTCAGTTTAATGCAGCAAAATGTAAGGTCTTGAGGTTTGGGAAACATCGATGGGATGCTGCATACTCAGGTTTCTATCATATATGATAGAAACCTGAAGTTTAGGGGACATATTGCAAAGGTGGTAAAGGTAACACAGAGGATTGCTGCAATTATGAGAAGGACACTGACCTGCAGAGATAAGAGGGTTATCATTCTGTTGTATAAGTCTCTGATCAGACCACACTTGGACTATTGTTCTCAGATTTGGTCCCCAGGATTTGAAGGGGATAAATTAACTGTGGAAAGGATACAAAAGCAGATAACAAAGATGGTTTCAGGACTGTACAAGGATAGTTATGAGGATCGGCTGAGGGAATGTGGACTGCAGAGTTTGGTGGATAGAAGAAGGAGAGGTGATATGATGAGACTTTTAAACTGTTGAGAGGTGGTTACAGGGTTGACACTGGGGAGTTCTTTTGCTTGGTTGAACAGCGGGAAGGAGTGATGACAAGAGGCTATCCCTGGAAGTTACGAAAGGAAACTGTGAGAAGGAGGGTAAGGAGTGGTTTCTTTGCGTGGAAGGTGGTTGAACCGTGGAATGCATTGCCTGATGGAGTGGTGGGAGCAAGAACGGTCAATGAGTTTAAAGAGTGGTATGATATACTTTGTGTTTCTTAGGGGGGGACCTCCCCTCGATGAGTCTTGACAGACTTTATGTTCTTAGGAAGGACCTCCCATGATGAGTCTTTTGACTCCACGGAGGCCTGAATAATAATAATAACCTTTATATTAATGACATTGTCAGTGGATTGCAAGGGGATATTCAGTTGTTTGCAGATGATGCGAAGCTGGGAAGGATTATTAGTAATAGTGCAGATGTGGTAGCCCTGCAAGAGGATTTGAATAAGCTAGATAGATGGGCAAATGAATGGGGGTGTCAGTTTAATGCAGCAAAATGTAAGGTCTTGAGGTTTGGGAAACATCGATGGGATGCTGCATACTCTATGGGAGGAGTTATACTGGAGGAAGTTGGGGAGACAAGAGATCTGGGGTTGATGATTGATAGAAACCTGAAGTTTAGGGGACATATTGCAAAGGTGGTGAAGGTAACACACAGGATTGCTGCAGTTATGAGAAGGACACTGATCTGCAGAGATAAGAGGGTTATCATTCTGTTGTATAAGTCTCTGATCAGACCACACTTGGATTATTGTTCTCAGATTTGGTCCCCAGGATTTGATGGGGATAAATTAACTGTGGAAAGGGTACAAAAGCAGATAACAAAGATGGCTTCAGGACTGTACAATGATAGTTATGAGGATCAGCTGTGGGAATGTGGACTGCAGAGTTTGGTGGATAGAAGAAGAAGAGGTGATATGATTGATACTTTTAAACTGTTGAGAGGTGGTTACATGGTTGACACTAGGGAGTTCTTTCACTTGGTCGAACAGCAGGAAGGAGTGATGAAAGAAGCCATCCCTGGAAGTTACGAAAGGGAACTGTGAGCAAGAGGATGAGAAGTGGTTTCTTTGCATGGAGGATGGTTGAACCATGGAATGCATTGCCAGATGGAGTGGTGAGAGCAAGAACGGTCAATGAGTTCAAGGAGTGGTATGATAGACTTTGTGTTTCTTAGGAAGGACCTCCCACGATGAGTCCTTTGACTCCATGGAGGCCTGAATAATAATAATTATAATAATTACATTTCACACTATGCTAAAGAGACATTGATTTGATCGATGGTTATTCTTCTGGCCTGACCTCTAGTGAAAATAAAATAAAAATTAAGAAGGCCTGTGAGATTCTTATCAACAACCCTAATCTTAACAATAATGAGGGTATAAAAATCCCAAGTATATGGAAGGCACATATTCTACCCACTTAACCTCTCTCCCTAAGAGTTAATTATAAATAGGACCATAGATAATCCAGGATCTTAAATCGAATATAACAATTCTCATGTTAAATTAAGTCATCATTTTTACTGTAATAAAACCATCTATAAAGAATGTTTCTCTAATGTTGTTTTAAATAGAATATAGCTTTGATGTAGTTATTTTATTTTATTTCATTTATTTATTTTATTTTTATTTTATTTTCACTAGAGGTCAGGCCAGTAGAATAACCATTGATCAAATCATTGTATCTTTAGCATACTGTGTGAAATGTAGTTTAGCTTGAAGGTCGAAATGTCAGAAAATTAAAAATTACACTGGCCAACAAAAAAAAAAAAAATTTTCTGCTGATTATGATCAGACACTTGTTTTTTACTAATTTTGGTGCGCTGATTTCAAATATCAAACCCATTTTTCTCTATCACGTCAGGTTTTTCCTCTATGGCATTTTCATTTTGCTAATTTGTAAGTTTTTGATAGTTTTAAGGAGGCAGTACTATTTAGAGGATCAAAAAATTCGATTTTTTAATATTATTTTCTGAAAGTATGTACTTTCAGAAAATAATTTTAAATAAATGATAAATTTATTCTTGATAAATCTGTTCCCAACTTTTTATCAAGAAATTCGAAAAATTCCCGAATATATAGCCTATTATTCAAAGTGGTGCGCAGATCAGAATCGGAGCGCTCACCGCTCTCGCTTGTTAGTAAACAAATAAATGCATAAGAACTTGCAACGGCATGTACTGGCTCTTTGAATGTGAGAGAGGCCGATAACCGACCTAATACACTTAGGTGATGAAAAGTAGGCGATGACAACTGCCTAAAACAAATGAATGCTATATGCGTCATAGCGGACAAAAAACGATCATAATCCGTTAATCGATCGTGAAAGTATGATGAGTGCTTATAATGTTTCAATAAAGTCTCTGGTTTTTTTTGTCTTGTTAATTGCATGTTAGTCGGCAGTGAAGAAAATACATCATGTCTACTACTCGAAATTGTGTCAATAGTGTAGATTCCTTCTGCTACATTTGTGGCAGCTTTACTGTTCCCAGTCAAAGGACAAATATCACTGATTTCGTTAAGAAAGTGTACTTTGCATACTTTGACGTAAAAACTGCAGATCAGGACAATTCATTGGCTCCAAATAAAGTGTGTAAGTCATGTGTAGAAAATTTACGACAGTGGAGCAAGGGAAAACGCCAAAAATTAGCTTTTGGCATTCCAATGATTTGGCATGAACCGAAAAATCACGTAGATAATTGCTATGTTTGTTTAGTTCAGACTTCTGGTTATAATAAGAATAAGAAAAAAATTGTGTAATCAAATCTCGACTCAGCAATTCGGCCAGTTGCTCATTCCAATGAAATAGCCGTGCCAATTTATAAAGGACTTCCTTTACTTGAGAACGAGCGTGATCGGGATATGCCAGATGTTCTTGAGGAGCAAGACCCGGGTGTGTGGGTTTGTTTACTGTAACAATGTGTCAGGTTTACTAACTGAAATGAGTGTTGTACAATATCATCCAAATGAGTGGCGTTTATTTATCGACAGTTCAAGCAGATGTCTCAAGTATGTCTTACTATACAATGAGAATGTATATGGCTCAATTCCTATTGACTATTCATTCCACTTAAAGGAAACATATGAGGACATTAAAAAGGTTCTGAAGTTATTAAAATATACAGACCATAACTGGATCATCTGTGTGGATCTTAAAATGGTGAACTTTTTACTTGGCTTTCAAAGAGGATATACAAAGTTTCCGTGTTTTCTATGCTTCTGGGATAGTCGATCTAGAAACCAACACTGGAGTCAGAAACATTGGCCTCTTAGAATATCCTTCAATGTTGGAGAACAGAATGTTATAAATCAACCTTTAATCGACAGAGAAAAAATCATTTTTCCACCTCTACATATCAAACTAGGTCTTATGAAGCAGTATGTTAAAGCTTTAGATTTACAAGGTGACTGTTTCCAGTACATATGTGAAAAATTTCCACGACTTAGTTATGAAAAAATTAAAGCCGGTGTATTTGATGGACCGCAAATTAGAACTTTAATGAGAGACCCAAATTTCATCAACTCTATGAACGAAATTGAGAAAGAGGCCTGGACTTCATTTACGATGGTTGCGAATAATTTTCTTGGAAACAAAAAAGCGTGCAATTACAAAGATCTAGTGGAAACAATGTTTGAAAATTTCCAGCACCTGGGTTGCAATATGAGCATACAGCTTCATTTCCTATACAGTCATCTTGATAGATTTCCCGAGAATTTAGGTGCTGTAAGCGATGAACAAGGTGAAAGATTTCATCAAGACGTAAAAACTATGGAAGATCGGTACCAAGGAAGATGGGATTCTCACATGATGGCCGACTACTGTTGGAGTATTCAAAGGGATTGCCAAAAGAGAACACACAGCAGAAATTGCTACAAACAAAAATTTATTCCCTGAAACTCATGTGTAAGTAAAATTGTTATTTTTTTATAATTATTCTTGTAATTTTTAATAAATATTGTTAAGTAGTTATGTATCTAATTATCGGCCTCTCTCACATTCAATGTGCCAGTACAGGTTCTTATGCATTTATTCGTTTACTAACGAGCAAGAGCGGTGAGCGCTCCGATTCTGATCTTCACACCGCTTTGAATAATAGGCTATATCTTCGGGAATTTTTCGAATTTCTTGATAAAAAGTTAGGAACAGATTTTTAAAAGTACATACTTTCAGAAAATAATATTAAAAAATAAATTTTTTTGATTCTCTAAATAGTACTGTCTCCTTAAAACTATCAAAAACTTACAAATTTGCAAAAAGAAAATGCCATAGAGGAAAAACCTGATGTGATAGAGAAAAATGGGTTTGATATTTGAAATCAGCGCACCCAAATTAGTAAAAAACAAGTCTCATATAAAAGTCAGCAAAAATTGTGTTGGACTATGTTATTATTTATAACACGGTTGTAGAGTCCATAATTTGTCCAAAATGATTGCTGATCACCATGTAACACTAAAGGAAAGGATCACTGTTTGCCATATTTTGGGAAGTTTTAAGCATCCATATTTGTTCAGATTAGGGTAATTTCTGAGCACAGCTGCTGATTCTAAAAACAGTTTTTTTCTCTTCTAAACTTGTTGTGTTAGGAGCATGGTGTTTTTTTTTTTTCATTTGATTATATGAGTAGATCTAGAGAAAGGATTAAAAATACTTTAAGACCAAATTGACCATAATCATGACTGCAGATGCATTGTCTATGTTCTTCTTCTTCTATGTAGATGGTGGCTGATCTTCCTGTTTGTCCATAATAGGCCAACTTACAGGAACGGGGAACTCTATATACACCAGGAACTGAGAGAGGAAGGAGTTGTTTCTTAGCGGTATGGATAAGGGTAGCTAGTTTCACATGGAGTTAGAAAGATGTGCTGAGATTGTATTTCTTTAAAATTCTGGATGTTTTTTCCAATCCGTCTTGGACTTAGGGAATGGTGATAGCATTACTTAAATCCTTCTGAAGAGAAGGTCATGTATTGGGGGAAGGATTAATGATTATTGTTTTGATACTGTAGGAACTGTAATCATTAGATAGGAAGGTGTGGGTATATATATATATATATATATATATGGCTGAGTTCTGCTGCAAGAGAGGCTTTTGGAACTAAGGTTGTATGCTCTATTGTTTACAGTTTTTATGATATTCTGTTATTGAGAGAGGATGGAAAAAGAGTATGAACGTGGAAGTGGATTTCCTGTATATTGAGAAGGACAGGAAGACTGAACTATTATTATTAGTTTTCTTTTCCATTGCCTCTCTCTCAGCAGTATGGTATTATAAAAATTCTAACCAATAGAGCCTGCGGTCTTAGTTCTAATGTGGCCTTTCTTGCAGCAGAACTCAGCCATATTTCATTATTTTTTTTTATATTGATCCCATACACGAGAGGTCAAAGGACCTATGTTCACATCAGTGCTCTGTCTGGGGTGCAAGTCAGGAGTCAGATTGAACTTTCCTGACGTTTTTTTTTTTTTTTTTTTTTTTTTTTTTTTTTTTTTTTTTTTTTTGAAGAGTTGCAGGTTCTAGGTGATTGGAAATACTTTTTGCACTAGTCTGTTCCAGCGGACGGAGGTAGACGGAATAAAAGAGAAATAAGATAAGTATAGGTTCGGTGTGTTTTCAGTGGCAGAGTAAAGGGATGCTGGGCAGCTGCTGTTCTTGTATTAACAGGTGCAATAGAAATTGGAGGAATGATGGTTGACAGTTTAGTGAAACAGTGACCATTGAAGTACCTGTAGAATAGACACAGCTGAAGTACTGCATCTGTTGGGAGGTTGAAATGAATCTATAAGATAGGTATTGTCTATGAGCCAAATTGCTCTCTTCTAAATAGCATAGAGTATTTTTAGAGAAGCTTTAGGTGCTTCATCCCAAACATGTGAGCAGTATTCTAAGCACAGGCAAAGTTAGGATTTGTATATTGTTAAGAGTTTGGTTGCATGTGAAATAACATCTCAAATGAAAGAGAATGCCTAGTTTTGTGGGTGCTGAGAAGTTATTGTTGTAATGTATTTGTGCCAGGAGAGACTGGAGATGACTGTTAGTCCAAGTACAGAGATCTGATCTTGTTTGGTGATTCGTTTATTACTGAGGGTAAGGGAACGTGAGCTGAGATCTCTTTTGCAACAGAAGAGACTGTGTTTTGGTGGCATTAAACATGACTGGTTTGTCCTCACCCCATTGAAGGATAGTGCATAGATTAATGTTTAAGGCACTAGTTATAGATGATCTTGATGCTTGGGATATCTGTGCTCTGTATGGTTTGTCAAATGAGTTAGATGAATGGATAATATGATGAAATGTCAAGAGTAACAGCACACGTTTTGCAAAACTTTTCCATTGCACATGTTTAGTGGTGGATGATGTAAGCTAAGAGGTCAGCAGTGGATGTTGAATGCTGGAATTCATACTGGTGGTTATTTATACACCACTTTCCTATCTAATTGCTACAGTTCCTACAGAATCAAAAGATAATTATCAGTCCTTCCCTAATCCAAGTCCTCAGAAGGATTTCAGTAATGCTGTCACTATCCCCTATGTCTTAGGCACACTGAAAAAAAAAGCCAGAATTCTAGAAAAATACAACCTTTGCACAGCTTTCAAATCCCACATGAAACTAGCTCCCTATCCATTCTACCAAGGACCAACTCCTTCCTCTCTCAGTTCCTGGTGTATATGGAGTTTCCTGTTCCTGCCAGTTAACCTATTATGCACAGGCAGGAAGATCAGTTACCATCTACAAGAATGTAAACAATGCATCTGCAGCCATGACTTTGATCAGTCAAGCCTTATGATGCTTTTAATACTTTCTCTGAATGCTACTCATAGAATCAGTTGGAAAAAACCGCCAAACTCCATCACAGCAAGTTTAGAAAATAAGGGCTGTTTTTAGAATCAGCAGCTGCCCTCAGAAATCAGCCTTATCTGAACAAATATGGATGCTTAAAATGTCTCAAAATATGGCAAACACTAATCCTTCTAGATCCGAGGTTACATCTGAGGCTTCCAACAGGCACCCACAGAGGATGCCCCCCCAAATAGTTAGTACTGTAGTCTTTCATCCATGTGTTTCCTTTGCGCACGCGTGTGTGTGTGTGTGTGTGTGTGTGTGTGTGTGTGTGTGTGTGTGTGTGTGTGTGTGTGTGTGTGTGTGTGTGTGTGTGTGTGTGTGTGTTACAAGTTTTATATTGTACTTTCTGAAGATCTCTCTTTTACTGAAACAAAACAGAAACAGAAGAATTAAACAGTGTTTTAAAAACTTTCCCAGTACAGTTCCTAAACTTCAGCAGGCCTGGAACAGCACTTTATCATGTTTGATGACACCTTCTCCCAGAAAATTGACACAATCAAAAATAAGCTTGAAGCAATCCATGATCAGTGTCTCAAAGCTAACATACATACTGCAGACAATGCCAGCGAGCTTCGCGATCTCATTGCTTCAGTTTACAACATAGTCAAGGCAGAAAATAAAAAGTACAAAAGTTGGTTTCCATTCGGAAATCAACACAATGCTTAATGACAATATTTGCAGACTCACTGAATGTTGCAACTTTGATCCCCAAGAAAATTGTCAGGCGTCACTTCTTCAGGCCCATGATTATACAGAGAGATGGAACAAACTCCTGCATTTAATAAAAGTGACCTGTGATACCCTGACAAGCAGATCAGTGTTCATATTGGCTGGAAACAGAGTTGGAAGGCACCAGCCTTGCATTGTGTGTACAAGCCTGGGCAGACCTGACCTATGCACAACACAAAAAATGGCAGCAATTATGAAAAGAACTGGAAGAGAAACATCAAAGTGGAGAAGAAACATGAATAATCAATTACAAAGAAGGGATACTATTGATAAAATCAAACTCTGTAAATAACCAGCATGGAAACTTGATCCTAAACAATGGAAACCCATGAGATCCATATGGTCAAAAGCAAACTTCATAGAGCCTTCCAGATCCATTTCACAAATATGTGCAATCTCAGTTCTAACATTAATGATATTCACTTCCACCTTCAGTCTGAAAAACCTTACCTACTCTTCCTGAAAGAAACTCAAATCTCAACCTGCTCAAACACTATTCATCTCTGCTTTCCCAACTACACGCTCTTTAATTCCTTTCGCCTCAGAGGTGGGGTCTGCGCATGTGTTCACTCTGATATATCATGTCCGAGAATATCCAACCTGCAGTCTCCCAATTTTGACCTCATATCTAAAAATCACCCTACCTCATTCTAACCAAATTCATATGCTGTCTTTACTGCTCTCCTAATGCCAACAACCACTCTGAACTCTTCAATCACCTTTCCTTAAATGTTGATTTTCTTCAATCCAACTCTCCAAACAGCAGAGTCATCTTCCTCACAGACTTTGATGTCCACAATACCAGCTGGCTTCCTGCCTTCAAATGCACAGATCAAGCAGGTAGAGAGGCTGAGACTTTTGCAATCACAAATGATCTCACACAAATTTTCCACATTCCCATCAGAATACCAGACAATCCCAGCCGCCCCCCCCCCAAACACTTTGGATGCCTTCCTCACCAGTGACCTATTTAAGTACACTGTGAATGTTGTCTGCCATCTAGGCCGCTCACACCACAATATAGTGGGTCTTTTCCCTCATGGAGCAACACACAAAATCACTCGCATCCACGCATTATATGGCATTACCAGAAAGCCAAGTGGGACGATCTTCATAACTTCTACACTTCATTTCCTTCAGATTACTGTTTCCAGCCACCTGAACCAAACCTATGTGCAGAAAGAAACACTGAAAATTCTCATTGGCATGGAAACACTTATTCCCCACTCCATCCTAAATTCTCTTCCCCTAACTAATCCTTTGTTTTCCCACAGGTACCAAGGCTGTACAAAAGAAGAGGCATAATAATAAATAACTACAAAAGGATGTCAACTTGTCGGGGAAACGCTTACTGTATTTACTCGAATATAACTTGCCTTTGCGTATAACTCGCACCCCTGATTTTACTTTACGAAAAAAAAGACATTAAAAAGTTTTGCATATACCTCCCATCCGAAAAATTGTTTAAACATGTTCACATCGAGGCGATAGTAACTCGCTCCCGCGGTTAACAACACACCCTCCCCAACAGCCATTATACTTTAGATGCAAGAAAGCAGGTAGCTTTATTGTATCTCTGAATAATGTACAGAGGCTTTTGCAGTCTGTGTAATATATTTCTCAACAAATAGTGCAATTAGAGACAGCTGGAATAAAAACATTGCTAACTAATGAATCACATGTTCCCCCCCCCCCCCTCACAGAAACTATGCTGTATAGACTCAAGCAAACCCATGTTGCACCAGAAACACAGTACTAACTGAAAACTATTGTCCAATTTTTCAATTACATGAAATAAGTGTTTGTTTTATTGCATTTGAAATTCTCGATGTCATAGGGAGACAGAATAGGGACTGTGAAAGGGTGCATGGTGGCCATGAAATGGGAATGATGAACCAGGATGGAGAGAGGATTGTGGGCTTTGCAATAGTGTTTGATCTGGCAAATGTGAACTAATTTTTCTACAAGAGGGAAGAGCGTTTGATAATATTTAGAAGTGGTAACAACAGTTCACAAATTTACTACATTTTGATTAGAAGAAAACATCTTAAGGAAGTGACAAATTGTAAGGTAATCCCTACAGATCAAGTGGCACAGTAACACTGGCTGCTGTGCATAGACTTTAAAATAAGATCGAAGAAAAGAACCTTTGGAAGCCATTGGGATGAAGACAATTAAGTGATTTCACTTAAAAGAAGAGAGTGTGAGGAATTGTTTTAGGGAGAGGGTGTTAGAGACGATTTCGGATGGACTAAAAAGTGTGCAAGATTGGTGGAAACATAATTCCAAAGCAATTCTGGTGCTTGGTGAGACATCTGGAAAGATTAGAGAGCAGGAGGGTTGGTAGTGGAATAATGTACAAGAAGCAGTGATGGCTAAGAGGAAGGTAAAGCAGAAGTGGGATGAGCGAAGAGTGGAAGAGGACAGAAAGGCCTACAGAGAGAGAGAGAACAAGAAGCCAAGAGAGTTGTGGTGCACGTGAAGGCCATGGCATATCAAGATCTTTTATTATCAAGTAGAAACAAAGGAAGGACAGAGAAAAATTTACCGACTAGCAAAATGTAGAAATACGGCATCAAAGAACATTTTACATGTGGGGCAGATCAAAGACTCTGGAGGAAGAGTATTATGGAGAAATGTGGATATAAGAAACAGATGGAGAATATTCTTTGAAGGACTTTTGAATGAGGAAACTGCAAGGACTCGCAGAGAAGATGGGCAGCCTTCTGAGGGAGATGGTGCAGAACATCAGTAGAGTGGAAGTGAAGGAGACCACGAAGAGGATGAGGAATGGAAAATCGGTGGGCCTTGCCAGGATCCCAGTGGAGGCATGGAAGGCACTGGGGGAGGAGGGAATTGACCTGTTCATGAAAGTTTGCCAACAGGAAAATATACCTGAGGAATGGAGGGAAAGTACTCTTGTTCCCATCTACAAGGGTAAAGAGATTCACAAGACTGTAAGAATTACAGAGGAATAAAGTTGATGTCACACACAATGAAAATCCTGGAAAGGGTTCTTGATGGAAGATTGAGGAAGCAGGTAGAGATTGCAAAGGAGCAATTTGGCTTCATGCCTGGTCGATCAACAACAGATGCTATCTTTGGATCATGGCAGATGATGGAAAAGTTTTGAGAGGAAACAACGGTAGCCTCTGGTGTTTATTGAGAAAACGTACAATAGAGTGCCAAGGCAAGAAGTCTGGAGGTGTCTGAGGGTGAATAAGGTACTGGAGAAATATGTCAGGTTGGTGCAGGAGATGGACAGAAATGTGAAGACAAGAGTTTGGACCTGCCTGGGCCAGACAGAAAGTTTTCAAGTGACAGTTGGCTTGCATCAAGGGTCAGCATTAAGTCCGTTCCTGTTTAATATTGTGGTGGAGGTGGTGACGGAATAGGTGAGAGAAGATGCATTTTGGACAATGTCGTATGCAGATAACATCTTGCCATGTGCAGATTCGCTAAACTGGAGATGGAGGAAAGTACCGGAAGGGAGAGGTATGAGACTGAGCAGAAGTAAGACAGAGTATATGTGTTGCAAAGTGGCCAGTGGCCAGGAGACAGATCTGGAGCTGGAAGGTGAGGGACTTTAGATACTTAGGTTCAACAGCAGAAGAGGATGGAGAGGCTGAGAAGGAAGTGGGATGCAAGATACAAGCATGATGAAGGAACCGGAGAGAGATGGCAGTGCTATGCGATAAGAGGGTGCTGATCAATCTGAAAGGCAAAATCTATAGGACAGTAGTGAGACCAGCTATGACGTATGCTATGGCCCTGAGGAAAAATAACATCAGCAGGATGGAGGTAGCGGAGATAAGAATGCTTAGGCGGATGTGCGGTATGACCAGAAATGATTCACTGAGAAATGACTATGTGAGGGGAACGGTGAAAGTTACAAATATAGGAGCGAAGATACAGCAGGCAAGGTTGAGACGGTTTGGTCATGTGATGAGGAGGGAGGATGAATATGTTGGAAGAAAGGTCATGCAGATGGATGTGCAGGGAGGAGGAGGAAGCATGGGCGGCCAACGAAGACTTGGGGGGAGCTGGTGGAAGAGGACTTGAGGATGAAGAACTTGGATGTGGTTACAGCCCAAGACAGGAAGATGTGGAGGAGACTCACCAAAAACAGCGACCCCACTTAAGTGGAACAAGCTGAAGAAGAAGAAGATGATGATGATGATGATGTCATTATGACAGATCACAAAGGCTAACTTCAAATAAAATTCTACCACGAATTGAAACATTCCATATAATGAGTGTGTGAGTTCTTCTACCAGCTCAAATGCAAACAAGCAGCATTAAAATTCAACCAAGGGTCGAAACTTTGTGTGAGTTGAGCCTGCCAGTAAAGAGAAGTTCCATTTGAACGATAAACAACACTCTGTCACTTTGTGTGTCAACACTTGTGTGTTAAAACTAAGAAATATATAGTGAATGTTGTTATGACAGTTTCAGATGTTATGGAATTCGGTTGGAGAGAATTAGCATTTCAACTCAACAATTGTCCATTGCCTTTATCTTTGGGTCGTGCAATCTTTTGTTAATACCGCACCAATCTAGGCATGTCTTTAATAGCTGCTCTCTGATGTAAAACAAAATGTAACTTGTACGTAACAATAAAAAAAAAGGTTGAATAATTTAAAAGCGTATAAAAGGATATCACCTGTAAATCGTTGACATGCCAGCAAAATTCTTGGATGCACCACCTCTGGCACATGTGCCATAGGTTCACCATCTAGGGCCAATGTCCATAGGTGGGTGGTGAACGCAAGATCAGCTATAGATCACTAGTGACAGAATCCATACAGCTGGTCACTGATTAGTTGATGTCTAAGTGGTTCAAGAGTTGGTTGTTGATGACCTTCTCATTAATTTTTAAGAGAATAGAAATGAGAACAATTGGACAGTAGTTCAATGCTTAACTTTTTTCACCTTTCTTTGGGATGGGCTGGATTTGGACATGTTTCTATGTTGTCGTGTAAATGCTAGTGGAATAGATTGAAGAGACAATATAAGAAAAGTATTAGCTCTGGTGTACAATTTTTTAACACAATAGGTGTAATACCATCAGGACCCAGATGCCTTGTTTGTGTTCATATTATTCAGGATTCTTCAGATTTCTTTTTTGTCGGTTGACTATGGAAGACACGGACAGAGCCATTCTTTGTGGAGCGGAACAAACTTTGCCCAGGTCATCAATGCAGGAATTGGAAGAGATGATGGAAATAAGTTGGCCTTGTTCTTTGGTGAGGTGACTACATTACCATCTGGATATGAGAGTGATGGAAAACTGGGTAAGCAGAAGTTATGCCCAGTGGCCTTGGCAATGGACTAGAAGGAGCGACTGCCATTTGGACAGGAGGCAAGTTTTGCAGCATTTGGCCATTTCAGAGTCTGACTTACACTTGATGATGATTCTTTTGCTACTGTTGTCGGCTGCAGTATAGGCAGAGAGGGTAGATAGAGTTTTGGTCTTGAGCCAGTTGTGGTAAGCAGAGGTTTTCTTTTACTGCATTGGCACGCTTTTTTTTTGAGAACCAATGCTTGGATGGTGGCCGAGAATTTTGAGTGGATAGCAGATGAAAGTCTTCATTCCTGTGAGGATGATTTCTGGTATTCGGTCTGAGCAGGTGTTTGGATCACGAGAACTGATCAGTAGTCAGACCATGGGAAGGAGGAATAGAAGTCACGGAGGTCCTTTCATTTGACACCCTTGTAGTGCCAAAGGATACAAGCTGTGAACTGGTGGGTTTAGGTTATTCTGCAGCAAAAAATACTTGTATGAGGTTGTGGTCCGAGTTTCCAAGAGGCAAACCGACAACCACAGTATTCCTGGAAGGAGAGCTTGTAAGGTAGAGGTCAGGTGTGTTGGCAAATTGGAGGGGGTCGTCTGGTATTCTTGTGGGAAGATTGATGATTTGAAATAGATTATTGCTGATGGCAAACACCTCGGCATCCCTGCCTGCTTGGTCGGTGAAACTGGAGAAGGGGAGCCAATATGAGTTGTGGTCATTGAAGTGCCCAAGAAGGATGACCTCACTGTTGGGGGTACTGAGACTGTAAAAAGTCGAGCTTTAGCGAGAGAAAGTTGAAGAGGTCAGAGTGGTTGATGGAATTTGGAGAGCTATAGAGAGAGCATATGAACAGGGCAGGTTGATTTGGTAGAGAAATTTTAAGTCAAAGCAGATCAAATAGTGTGGATTCGAGGATTTGCAGGCTCGGGCATGATATGTCGGTTCTCATGAATGCACAAGTGCCACCCTTCTGGTGGAAAGAGCTGTGTAATGTGTTATTTGATTATGATTCTTATTTTCAGATGCTTTCATTTTCCTTGAATAATGTTTGTATATTTGGGTCTACATTTCACCTCTGAAAGCTCAACTTTGATTTCTTTTAAACCTTTCTTATACTCTCTTCTCTGCGATAAGAAATTCAGTTTTATCTTGCTCAAAACTAAATGGTGATCACTTCCAGTGTCAGGGCTTCTGTATACTTGTGGCCTGAACCAGTGGGAAAACATTGATATCAACAATCATATAGTCAACGAGACTTTTATTTTTTGCTTTTCTCTCTTCATGTGAATTTGTGCACGTATTTATATTAGAACATGGTGTTAATTGTAACTAGTCCATGTCCTGCGGCAGGTATTTACCATCATTGCTAGCTTTGCTCTTTTCTCTAAATTTGCCCAAAACATTTCTATAGGTCTGGTAATTATTTTTCCACTCAGCTGTTGAGATCTCCAACATGGAACTCCTTTAAAAATTTCTCCTCTTCTTCCCTAGTAGAAAATTCTCTTTGACCATAGGCACAAATGAGCCTCATTGTGTAGCTCCTATTCTGATATTTGTCCATATTACTCACTTGATATTGCCTGCCATTCAGGAAGATTGTCTTCATATTTAGTGTTGAATACTATAGGTACTCTTTCTTTTCCCTTATTATTATTGCCTGAATATAACATCTTGTATGTGTTGCTTAGAAAAATCTCAACTTGTTTTGTGTTCCTTTTGTTTCGGTAACACTTAATGTGTCAGTCTGTTACTCATCTACTCTTCTTCTGCTAGTTCCATTTCTTTTCTGTAACTGTTTCAGTAGCTGAATTTATGCTGTTCACCCTAGTTTTCTGGCAAAAACAACAGTAACTTTGTTTAACTGGGCAATTCCTCAGCTAGCATGAAATTCAGTCATGGCCCTATCATTTTGAGGGATGGCTGGGAAGAAAAACAGGATCAAATTTTTAAAGCTTTCCACACTACATTTATGAATTTAAATATTAAAAATTAGATTTATCATCAGATTTCCAGAGTCAAAGATCTATAGAACAGTCGTTAGCACCTAATATGGTATGGCCAAGTGTTACATAGCAATGAAGAATGTGGCAAAATCAGCCATGAGGCTTAATATAGATGGCCAGTGACCAAGATGCCTGACCAAAGACACGTTGGCTTGATCGCCTAACATAAAGATAAGTGCACAACAAATATCAACAGCACAATTGCTCAAGACAATGCAAGATGGAGAAAGCAGTGCACACAAAGCAGGACAAAAGAGGAAGAAGCAATCAGATTTCCAGAGTCAAAAGATTCATCGTGGGTGGCCAGCTCTCACATCTCATCATACTTGGACTTAAATGCATATGCTGTCTCTGCACTCACTGCACTTTCAGACAGTGCATGCCAATCACCCATTACTCTCAATGCAAGAAACCTACCCCCCCCACACACACATACACACACGTTCCTTATACAGCTTTCAGGGATGGCCTCTTGTTCTCCCTATGTCTCCAGCCATTCTATGAATAATGCCATTCGCATTAATCTGGTAATTACCCCTTACCAATCACTGGGGGCAATGATTCACTGTACTATGAAATTCACCATATTGAGGGTAATCTGTAATATGTGAAAAAAATATGAAATTTAAAAATATTAAAAAAATAATGAATAAAATTGTGATATAAAATGGAGAAGTAATGCACACTGAGATGTAAAAATACTGAATAAGAACCAATGGTATAAAATGAATGAGTAAACTCAGGATACGAAAATAATAAATTGCAACAAAGTTATAGAAGTAATAGATAAATTTCAAAATATAAAAGATATATAAGTATGTAGGAAAGTAATAACAAGAAATGGATAACCAGTATGAGAGTAATTATGATATTGTTCACTTTACAGGATGAAAAACGGTTTTGGATGTAGCTGTCTGCAGAAATGTGAGAGAAGAGAGGTTAGTGGTACTCCTGTGTAGTTTGCATCGATGGGCATGTAGTGTTCCAGTTGGTTGAAAGTTGTGCATTTATTTTTATATAATGGAGCTGCCAAATCTCTGAAATATTGTAGGATTAGTGTGTCATGATTACAGATTCTGATATTTGTAGTTTATTTCATTTCATTTAATTTTATTTTGGAAGTCAAAGATAATTTTTCAGTTTGAGGAATATGGTTATATTTGATGGTATGAGCAGCAATTTCACTGCCTTGGGAGTTTTGCTAAGTGTTTTTTTATTCTTTTTTTTTTATAAAAAAAAATTTTGTGAAGATTCTCTGGAATGGGAAGCTAGCAGTCATGAAAGTATTCATGAGCCTAATGATCTGATTGACCCAGTGTAAATAGGGTTGCATTGTGATTGGTATTGAAAGCAATAAACAACATTGTAATGTTGGAGTTTTTTGCGGGTCTGTTTGTTTTTCCATGGATCTGAGGAGATTTCATAGTTTAAGGTGGTTAGTGAAAACTGCCTTATAATCTGTATATTTGAATATATATATTTCATAGCTTTATACAAGTTTTGTGTATATATATATATATATATATATGAAAATTTTAAGATTGTATTGCAGAGTTTTGAAAGTTAGTGGCATCATAATCTGTGTCAATTGATTTATCTCTCTATTTAAATCTTGAGGAACAACAATATATTTATGTGTTTATAAATTGCATTAATGCTACCAATTGTTTTACTGCTTAGGAGTGATAAAAAATTAAATGTAAATAATTCTCTATATTCTCTTATAGTATACTTTCGTAGTAATATTTTTTTTTTGATCTAGTTGATATTAGGTTTAAAAAATTAATAGAATTATTTTGTTCATGTTTAGTTAGTAAAACTTCATCTACTACTAAAATTACTGCAAGAGGCTAGTAGAGCTAAATCACTGTTTTTTTTTTTTTTTTGCCCCCCAAGCTCACAAGAAATCAGCATAAATGGTCACAAAAGAAATGCCTTGTGGAGGGTTGCTAGTAATATATTTAACTGCAAGTAGGCTAAAAATTGAATTTATTTATTTATTTCATTTTTTTTATTCCTAGCAGCCAGCAAGCTGGGTTACTGATGTGTTTTGGCCCATCAGTAGTTCAAAGATTTGTATATAAAAATCATATTCAAATTTGAAATGATTAATTTAATCAAGACTAAAATGTCTGAAGGAGTTAATTTTGTGTATGATTTTAGAAGTGGGTAATTTATTAGTAATATGTGGATGATATCAAGTGTTTTAGGGACATCAACAATACTATGTAGTGAGATCTCATCAAATGAGGTTATGATATATTGAGGTGATAAATTAAGTCATTTATCCATTTGAATAGATCATTTGTGTTTTGTACTTAAGGGTTTAGTAAAGTGGCCACAAATTTTGATAGAAGGGATGTCGTGGTGTTTTTGTAAGATATTATTATTAGGGAATATTGGATAGCCTTCCTTGTGGATTTTTATTTGACCAAAAATATTGGGGGGGGGGGGGGGAGGAACAGTTTGTTTGAGGCAAAAGTTTTTTCATGATAAATTCATCTATTTTTTTTTCTTTATATTTTAGTTCATGCAGAATGTTATTAATTTTCTTCATAAGATTAGAAGTTGAGTCAATATCTGTTTTCTGGTATGTGTTTCGATCCTTGATAATGTAAACTATTTTGTTTCTATAATCTGATTTGTTGATAAATACCGTGATGTCACCTATATTAGCTTTCATGATTACTATATTGTGGGTGTTTTTTAAACGAAGGGTTGTAAGCCTGTAGTACATCAGTATCATCGCTGGGCTAAGCAATTTTTTTATTTCTCATAAATTAGGAAACAGTTGTTGATAATGAAAAGCTCAGAATGTTTTCTAAAATGAGATTGATTTTATTTCATTGCATTGTTGATAATAATAGTATATTCCTTATAGCATCCTGTGATAAAGCACGATTTTGTATGTTGAAAGGAAGAGCTCTGAATGCAGGAGCAGAATTTAAATCTGAAGCATTAGAATTGCTTTCAAAAGCTGTCAAACTCAGTCCCAAATTAGAGAAAGCATGGAATGAATTAGGAGAATGTTACTGGAAAAAAGGAGATATACAGGCAGCAAAAAACTGCTTTGAAGGTGCTCTAAAACATGTAAGTATATTTCTTAAACTTCTGGTTTTCTGTGTAATAAGTTATTGTTACTATACTTGTACTAGCACATTATTTATTAATAATTCCTTTAATACTTTCAAAGTTTACAAAAACTGTAACAAACTGCCAGTACATTCCTACAAAAGTCCATTAGTTTCAATGTTATCCAAAGAAATTCACCATAAAAAACTGTTCCTTTGATTTCTATGAGCTTGATGTGAGAGTGAGAGTTGAATGTAAGGAATTCTGTGATAATAATAGTGTCTGATGTTGATTTATGTAATTATTAGAAGATTCTGAATTAACATATGTTCTAATATTTATGCATATTAACAATAAAGCTGCATAATCAAATGATTATAATAAAACATTATTTTGAAGTGCTGAATCCATCTATTTAGTGATAAGGACCACTGTGGCTAATGTCTTGTTATTTAATAAAAGTGTAAAGTATTACAAAATATTTCTGGCATGCATAATATGCTTTTGTATTGCAAATATTATTATTATTATTTATGTGGGTACTCCATGGAGTCAAAAGACTCTGTTATACTCTCATTCTCTCCATTAACACAATATACCTATCATACATATCCTTAGGAGATGTATTTTTGGGGCACTCATAACCACATCTGTCAGTTTATCCCGCTCATTCATTACTCTCCAAGTAAAGAACCTAGTCCGTGCATTGTTACTAAGCACCCTCTTAGACAACTTCCAAGTGTGACCCCTTGTTTTCCCCTTACTCCCCATGTATTGAAAAATTTCTTCTGTGTCTTATATCTTATAGCATCTCTTTAGTAACTTATAAGTTTCTATCATATCCCTTCTCCTCCACCTGTCAGTTAAACTCTGCATCTCACACATTCCCAATCTATCCCATTATTGGAAAAAAGGAGAGCTACCAAGTTACAGTGACAAAGCTAGTGACAAACCAGTAACCAAGCTGGTGACTGGTCTGTCACTAGCTTGGTCACTGTATCTGAATCTCCCGATCCCCCAAGAAACTCAGGTGGAGAAATCTGCGCACAGTAGTCAACATGTGTCCAAATCATGGCATTATAAAAAGGAATAATATCCTCCCTGTCTTTACTTGTTGATGCGCCCTTCAGCATCCAAGTAATTCTCTGAGCTATTTTGCCAACTCTTGCAATATATCCTCTGAATTTCATAACTCTATCCACCATCCCCCCAGATCCCTAGCCTCATCAATTTCCTGTAAACTAGTACCATCAGTATGATACAAAGTGTGTGTGATCTTTTCATCCCGAAGTGCATTACCTTACATTTTATAACATTGATTTAACAACCATTGTCCTTTGCCCACACTGCCAATTTATTTAAATCATCCTGTGAGATATGTATATCATCTTCATCAACTATTGCCTTCCCTAGTTTTGCATCATCAACGTACAACTGAATACCCCCCCCCCCTTCAAATCTTCTGTTTTATCATTAATGTATAAATTAAAGAGCAGTGGTCCTAGTACAGAGCTCTGAGGCACTCTACTAGGTTGACCTAGATGGTTAACCTATAACAGAAAGTGCTACATGCTAGAAAGATTGTATCAAACAGATAATAGTGTTTGATATTTACATCTAACTGTCAGATATATTGTCCCATATTTAGTAACATAAATCATGAATTATCTGAGAAAATTTTCCTTTAAATATAAGATGGAAACATATGATTTATTCTAAATAAGGAGAAAATGAAAATGTAAAATAAATTACAGTATTTTGTTCTGTATAATGCAATACTATTTACAGCTACTGCTGATAGGTTGCTAAGAATTAGCAATATTTTTAACTCTCATTGTATTAATCTGGTATGGATGATTGGACATTATCACCCAGGTTGATGTTTAGCAGAAAAAACACATCTGAAGATAATAATTAACTAACTGAAGTTATTTAACTAATTAAATCACTAATCTAGTATTTTGCTTTGGTCACCAAAGCATCTTCATGTGCACAAAGAAATATACTAAATGAGTCTGTGTTTGCCTTACTGCCAGTGTGCCTGCATGCACACATTTAGTATATTTTTTGTGCCCATGAAGATACTGTGGTGACTAAAATAAAAAGTGGGCTCCTACACTCCTAAATGTGTCTTGGTGGTCATAGTTTCTGTGTTCTCATAGATGGATATTAGCATAGCCATCTAGCGTAATACATATACTAATATCTGTCTAGGACAACACAGAAATTGTGTCCACCATCTGCACTACTGCTTTTCTAGGATGGCAGATCATCAGATCCACCTGAAGAAAACCTCCCTCTTATACAGAAGAAGATTAAAATCAGAGAGACTATTTTGGTATCCATCACAGCACTCTAAATAAAGAGTCATCTGCATCACACTACCAAAAATCTGGAAGATCACCATTTTGAGACCTTCAGCACCCATCATTGCACCCATAGAGGATGCTAGTTAGGCTGTAGGAGTTCACATTTTATAGTCTTTGTTTGCTCCCTTGCAAGTGTGCATATGCTTAGTATGTCTGTGCTCATGAAGATGCCTTGGTAACAAAGGTAAAATATTGGCTTAGTAATCTAATTAGCTAAATAAATTTATTTAGCTAATTATTGTCTTTAGATGTATTTTCTCAACAGTATGAGTCTCACTACATTAGGAATGCATTCATATCATATCAAATAAATAATGCTTTTATCTAGTATAACAGTAAAAACTGATTTCTATATTATGCTTGTTTAAACTTATGTGGTGGTGGTTGTATATGTTAATAAAAACTTTTTATGGCTTTTTAACAATACATGTAAAAAAATAATAATCATAAAAGAAAAATTCAATATTTTTCAGTACATTGTTTCACTTACAGTAACTAAGAAACAATTTAAACTATAACTGAAAGCAGGAATAATATTCTCTCAGGGTATCCCAAGAGGGTATCTCGAGAGAGTAGGAACCAGATAAAAAACAAACTTACAGAGAAGTTAAATGTCATCTTAGAATGACTGTCTTCGAAATCTTAGACAGACTAATGCAGCAATACTTATTGAGATTAGGAGGTGTTTCATAGCTGATGCTGATTCTAAAAATAGTCTCCCAGACATGTAATGACTTCTGTGCAGCATAGTTTTTCATTAAATCTTATGTGAATGAGTATCCGGAGCATGGACTTGCCATACATATGATCAGGAATATAGTTCTTATGTTCTTTATGAGTGAGCAAATTGAATAATATAGAATTTCAAGCAAATATTCAAATATTTTGATTACGTGCTCTGGGTATGTATACAGTCAAAATGACTAGGTTTTTTGTAGTTTTAAACAATGATAGTATCAGTTATTTAGACGTTTTTTACATCCAGATTTGTTTAGATTAGGAATGGTCGTAGAAAATAGAAGCATCATCATCATCAAATTCCTGACATGTACCCTCAAGGGGTGTACAGGATATGATAGTACTACATGAAAAATTTACATCATTACTAACTTCCTATCTACAATTTTCCTCCAAATCAGTCTGTTACTTGTCAAGACTCCAGCATTATCAGATCTTATATTTCCATCGTCTGAGGCACTTTGTACCGTATCAATCCACCTATATCTTGGTCTTCCTCAGGGTCATTTTCCTGCCAACCTTTCCTCGCCCATTCTGTTTAAGTGATCATACTACCTGAGATTAGTTCTGCTAATGCATTCCTGGATGCTGACAACGTCAAGTTCTTTCCTAATATCCTCGTTTTTAATATGATATTGCCATTGATGCCATCTGTTCACGCCTCTAATCTTTCTCAGGACTCTCTTATCTGCGGTCTCTAGTCTTTGGTCAAGTGTTTTACTTCTGACCCAGCTCTCAGATCCATAAGTTAAAACTGGTTTGAACACTATCTTGTATATAGATAATTTAGTGTTTCAACTAATTTCTCTCTTATTCCATATGAATTTATTCAATTGACTGCCTACCAGACCAGCTTTGTTGATTCTGTTGTTTATTTCCATATTTAATTTACTGTCGTCAGTAAAAATCGTGCCTAAGTAACTGAAATGTTTTACTTGTTCCAGAGGTTCCCCGTTCACAATGCAGTTGACATTTTCAACAATTCTACCCATTTTCATTGTCTTTGTGTTTTTAATGCTGACCTTCATACCATATCTATTACAACAGTTATTCAATTTAGTCAGGAAATCTTGCAAACTTGTAGCGGATTTATTTAAAAGTATAACATCATCCGCATAAAGCAAAGAGCTGACGTTAACATCTCCAATTCTGATATCATGTTTAATACCACTTTCCTTCATAATGTGATCTGTATAGATAATGAATAACAGAGGGGATAATGTACATCCTTGTCTTACACCAGATTTAACATTAACCATCTTCCTGTATATCCTTCAGTTCTAACTGCTGACTTACAACTCAAATACAGACTAAGTATTACACAATATAATGCCCCATTGACACTATATAACTGTAGCGTATTGAATAGCTTCTCTCTTGGAACCTTGTCATATGCCTTTTCCAGATCGACAAAACTTAAATACAGATCTTTGTTATATTCCAATGCTTTCTCAACTATTTGTCGTAAAGTGAAGATCTGATCCTGACAGCTTCTATTTGGCCTGAATCCAGCTTGTTCTTCACCAAGCTTTTCTTCCACAATTCTTCTCAACCGTTTCTCAAGTATACTTGCATAGATCTTGCCAGGAACACTCAGTAGGGATATACCTCTGTAATTCTCACATGTAGTTTTATTTCCCTTTTTATATATGGGTACTATGAGAGCTCTACTCCAATCATCGGGAATTCGTCCCTCTGTCCAGGCTTTCTGAACTATGCAGTGCAGCCACTGTAGGACTCTTATACCACCATACTTCAGCATTTCTGGTTGAATATCATCTAGTCCTGCTGCCTTTCCACATTTCAAGCCTTTGATGGCTTTTTCTACTTCAAGTATGGGTATGTATTCCTGACTGCATGCATGGTCAGTGTTTTTTACCACTGTGTTATTATCACTGCTTGTTTCTTTTAGCAGTTTTTCAAAGTAATTACTCCATACTTCAAGGATATCTTTTTCTCCTGTTTTCATGTCACCTTTATCATCTCTAACTCCTTTTACAGCACTCTTCCCTCCATTTCTAAGCTTCTTCAACAACCTCCAGAATATCTTACCACCTTCTTGATATTTATTTTCTATATTCTTGCCAAAGTCTTCCCATGACTTTTGTTTAGCTAGTTTTGCACAGTGTTTAGCATTCTTGCATTTGTCTCTGTATTCTCTAAGAGCAAAAGCTAACTTATTTGCTAGGAACTTTTGATATGCTTTCTTCTTTTCCTTCACTACCTCTTTAACTTCCTGTGTCCACTATGGAGTTCTGATTTTTCTATCCTTGCAGACAACCTCGCCACATGCCTCTCTAGCTGAATCAATGAGGGTTTTCTTCAAGGCTTGCCACTGAATCTCCAAGGCTTGATTCTTGTTCTCAAACTCTTTCATTTTCTTTTCAATAATCTTTCTGTATTTTAGTCTACAGTTCACATCTGAGAGCTGCTCAACTTTTATTTGCTTTAAAACTTTCTTGCATGTTATTCTTTTCAATATGAAATTCAATTTTATCCTGCTCAAGACCAAATAGTGATCGCTTCCAATTTCAAATCCTCTGTACACTCTGGTGTCCTGCACCAGGGAGAAAACATCACTATCAACAATAACATAGTCAATGAGACTTTTCTTATTCCTTGCCTCTTCTCTCCATGTGAATTTGTGCACATTTTTATGTTGGAACATGGTGTTAGTAATAACCAGTCCATGTCCTGAGCAGAAATTCAACAGGTATTTGCCATTATTATTAGCTTTGCTCTTTTCTCCAAATTTTTCCAAAATATTTTTGTATGTCTGACAATCATTGCCTATTCTGCTATTTAGATCCCCAACCAGGACCAACTTTTCCTTTTTCATTGTGTCAGTTGCTTTTTTCTAAAGCATCAAAAAATTCCTCCACTTCTACCTTAGTAGAACCTTCTGTGGGACCATAGGCATAAATAAGTCTCATTGTCCAATTCCCCATTCTGATATTTGTCCACATCACTCTACTTGAGACTGCCTGCCATTCAAGAAGATTAGCCTCGTATTTTGTGTTGAATACTATGGCTACTCCTTCTTTTCCTTGATTGTCATTTCCTGAATATAACATTTTGTATTTATTGCTCAGAAAGATCTTGCCAGTTTTGTCTTTTTTGTTTCAGTCACCCGTATTATGTTGATCTGGAACTTATATAATTCCTCAGCTAGCTCCATTTCTTTGCTATTCAGGCTTCTCACGTTGAGAGTACTGATCTTTAACTCTGGTGATGTTGAGTTGGGGTGTGGGGTGACTTTTCGCTGTTCGCCCTGGTTCTCTGGCGAAAACAACGGGGGCCTTGTTTAACCGGACGACGTTCCAGCCGGCATGAAATTTTGTCATGTTGTACCATAATTTTCTATATTGGTTAAAGCCAATAAGAATACAATTTGGTCGGCTAAATCCCAAATTGCCAGCCCATCCTCGTTCGTTCGGTATCCAGGTAGATACCCAACCAGGTGCACCACGAGAAGGTGAGGATTTGGACAGAAGCCCTGGTTGTTTCTCTGCATTCCTTTAAAGGCTATGTGGAGGTCTCCTCTCAGTTATACAACTTTGACCCTTAAGCACTCTGAAAATAGAAGCAGATTCCTGAAATAATCTGTCATTTTTGAAGCACTCCATTTAGAGTTTTAGAGGTAGTTTTTCTCCATCTGTGTGTAAGCACCTAATACAGCTAATCGACTTTTTCCATATTGTTCTTAATTGTATATCTTAGATGTTAAATGTTCACTGTTTCCATTTAGCTGCACATCGACTCTACACATGATAACAGATATGTGAATGTTAACTTCTACCACCATCTTATGCAAATATATGGCATTTAAAAAAAAAAGAAGAGACAGATAGAGCTATCTGGAACTATTTGCCCAAATTATAATACTCCAAAAAGAATTTCAGTATATCATTAGTAGTTTCAATACTAATGGATACAGTCCTAAAAAATTTGAAAGATTATTAAACCTTACACTTAATAATAGACTAATAGAGAACAATTAAATCACTCCAAAACAGTAGTAGTGCCTTGCATTAAATGAGTCTCTGAAAAAATTTTCAAAACTATTTATTAAATACTAATTACACGCTGTTTATAAATGAGTATTAAACTAGCTTCTCTTATCCACTCCAAAAGATGAAGTTCACTCATTATCAGTTCCAGGAGTGTCCAAGATACATTGCCATTGTAAATTCCTTTATTATGGATTATAGACAGTCTGGTAGATTTTCAGCTAAATTAAGAGAACACCAAAACATACTAATCCTATTTCCATACACCAATATGGAAATGGGATTAGCAGATCATGTGCTTGATGCTTTGTATGCAGTTAGATGGAGAAAAACTTTTGTCATAGCAAGACTCCACTTCAAAAGGAATAGGTCATTCTGGAAATAAATATGCTTAATCTCTTCAGAATACTCTAATCTAAATAAATTTTGATTTAAAAAACATCTGAATATCTATGAGGCCAATCCTCTGTTTAAACTAACAAAAACTCAGCCACTTTTGATTGTACTGAGGGCATATACAGGGTGTTCGGGATAAATTTGACAGTTTCGTAAGGAAAAAGAAAATCTTCTTTGTATCTATTAAATTTAATGAATTGACAAAAAAACATTACAGGCAGAGTTAATTACAATACTATCAACAAGATTTACTCAAAATAACCACCATTAGCATCGATCACAGCTTCAATTCTGCTTCGGAACCTCGAACAAGCTGATGCTACAGTCTCCCTGGGAAGGGCCGCAAAAACTGTTTTAATTTTATCCATTAACTGGGCTTTTGTATTACTGGAAGTGCGATTGGTGTCTTTTTCAACTGCGCCCCATACAAAATAATCCATGGGGTTAAGGTCTGGGGAGTTTGGAGGCCAAACATTTGGACTGGTGAAGTCGTAGAAATTTTCAGACAACCATTTTTGACTTTTCCCAGAGGTGTGGCAAGGGGCCGAATCCTGCTGCCATACATACGGCCTACCATTGGCTACCCTTGTTATCCAGGGCTTGACTACCGTTAGCAACTCCACGAACAAAGCCCGAATTCCAATGCCAGGGTTCTTCAACACCTGTTCCTGCAGATTTGCGAGGAATTCTGCTGTACGAACGCAATCAGATCGTCTGCTAGGGATCTTTCTTCTTGCTACATCCTCGTAGTCACCATTGCAAGTCTCTAGTTCATGCCTGATTGTTTTTACTGTATTCAGGGAGCATTGGGCAGCAGTCGTAATATCCTTATTTTGATGGCGGGCACGAATCATCATGATACAAGTTATTCTCTTCCATGATTCAGGTGGGTTCCAGCTATCCATCCTTTCTGACATCTTGTATATGAATGAAGAAGGGTCCAAACTTTTAAATGAAGAGAAGTGTGTGTTAATACATGTAACTTACGGAAAAATATAATTAATTATAAATATGTCAAATTTATCCCGAACACCCTGTATATGTATCCAGAGGGCATATCAGAATATTTGTATTCTTGAAATACCTCAGTTGCTTTTGGCAACATATTGGATCAATTTTTTTTACTTGTTGTGTTATTAATAAGCCATCAAAAGTCTTTATTAACATGATTTGTACTTTTTTTTTTTAATCTCTCTATAGATAACATTATCTGTACTTTCTTATATGCAAAAGTGTAATATCACTTGAAGAAGGGCATCTCCAACTCATTAACATATCAAGTTAAGAGTCTAGTATAAGTATGAAGAAACAGCTGCACAGAAATTTTTTTTCAGTCCTTGTATGGTTAGTCCTGAGGTATACATGTGTACCTCAGGTTCAGTGAAGGATTCATTTCATTCCATGTACCTGTTTGTGCATAATAGTTTTTTTTTTTAAATAAAACTATTGCATAATTGCATATGCATAAAAGTGATTTTGAACATCTTCTATTTAGAAATGCAAACTGACACTATGTCCAGCAGTTTTAAATGGATGCTTCATTTCATGTAATTGTATCATTATCTCTTTTGGAATTATGCCTTTAATTACCTCTAACACATCAAATACAGATGCCATTTTTAGTGACTTTAAGTTCTGTTGCTCTTCATCATTATGTGTATCCTCTATTGTATCGATTAAATCTGTATCTTCTCCTCTTAAAAACACAAAGGAAATATTCTACTAGATTCTCTTCTTATTGCCCCCAAAAAGAAGCAGCAGGTTTATCTACTTTTCTTTTTTTTTTTTGAGAGAACCATTTTTGTTATAAGAAACACATGATTATGTGGATCTTTTATGTTATCTTCATAAAGAGCATCATTTTTATTTTTTATTTTATTTTTTGCAAAATTTTTCAAGATTGTTTATAATCATGCTTTCTCTGCTGCTGGGTTGATGTGAAGCAATAACAAATGGTAAGTATTAGTAAGAGAGGATTTTTTTGTATGACACCTTATACTAATACTAGTTTTTAAATTTGTGCTATTGAGTTTTCTGTTTTTTGTATGATTAGTGTGGGTTTTTTAATATGAATTTATTGCTGCTGTCTTATGTCTAATTGTGTTTGTATCCACACAGTGGCTGTCACCATTTAAGGACTACATTATTCGTAGCACACAGTCAAGGATTTCATAACATGCTATGCATATGACATGTATGTATCCTGTAGTTATAAATGGCAGTTGATTAATGAGAATGTATATGTATGCATTAATTGTAGATAAATAAACTGTAGGCAGTGAGAAATGCTTGGTGACTCAAGTGTCACGATTCTTGGTCTTCAGTAGTAGCAAAGACAAGGTTTTGGAAATGGGTGAGTGCCATCTTGTAGATACCAGATGTATATGTACTTATAGATGTGTGTGTGTGTGTGTGTGTGTGTGTGTGTGTGTGTGTGTGTGTGTGTGTGTGTGTGTGTGTGTGTGTGTGTGTGCGTGCGCGCGTGCGTGTGTGCACGTGCACGCATTAGAGAGTGAAGAGAACATTAAAGAGGTATGTATGGATTACCCTGGGCAGAGGGAAATGTTCTGATGGCTGTGATTGTGTGAGTGAATGTCAGTTGAAAGCAAGATATATGGAGAGAGAAATAGAACTGCTGAAAAAGAGATGAAAAGCATGATAACTGAGCTGAGGAAAGTGAATGAAGAGATTGATACACTAGAGAGGTTAGCTAGTGTGAGGAGCAGAAGAGCAGGTGAGAGAGCAAGTAAGGGAAAAAAGTGAGAGAATATGAGAAACAGAGAAAGAGAGGAAATCTGAGAAGATTGAGAGAGAGAGGGAGAGAGAGTGTGGGAGCAAGGGATGAGAAAAAGAGAGACTGGAAGTAGAGTAGGGAATGCCAATGAGAGAAGAATGAATGAAGCTGTTTGGACTGTCGTTTATGGCAATTTGATGATTCGGGGTGGGCAAAGTAGAGTGCCAAAGGAGTGCTTGCCTGGGGAACAATAAAGAGTGTGACAATGAAATGAGGTGAAAATCTAGAAGAGTTGATAGGGATGGTTGGTATGAATGCCTTAAGAGGTAGCTTGAGTCATGTAACAAGAGATTGGGGATTGATGTGAAGGAAAATGCAGCAGAAATGCACGAGAGGAAAGATGTAGCATGTTGTCTTGATATAGTAATGCAGAGTGAAGGAGAGGAGTGATGATAACGAATGAGATGATAACTTGAAAGTGTAAGAATGGAGATATGAAACATGTGGATGCATGGAGTGCATTTGGGGATAGAAGGGAGCTGCTTGCAAGAGATGGATTATATTTGAACACAGAACGATGCAGGCATTTGGAGATACTTGTTTTTTGGGCAGATGAGTGTGTTAGGGCAAGGAAACTGGAATTGCAGTGGCAAAATGGAGCAGGGATGGCTTCATGTGGCTTACAAGAAAGAGAGTATACACTATATTTCAGAGCCAAGTGAGGAGTAATTAATAGCAGAGCACTGGTTTTTCTGTATACAGGTGTCAGAATTATTAGAAATAAAGTTAAGAGTTTGTGGCAGCGATTGGCCCAGTATCTTATCTCTGATGATTATTGATATCAGTGAAACTTGTTAACTAAAGCAGATGATCTGACAGGGATAGAAATTGAAGGATATACATATTTCGACAGGATAGGGAAGGTAAACCATGTCGGAGTGTTACTTGTAAGAGATGAATTGTACCCTCTGAGGGTAGAGAATCAAGAGTGAAAAATGACACTAATAATCTTGAGAATATAGGGTGTGAGACTGAAGTTTATGGGACAAGATATTTAGTGGAATGCTGCAATAGGCCAGAAAATATAGATGATAATGAGGAGGAAATGTTTAGCCAAATGAGTGTGGCAAGTGCAAAGCAAGTGATTGTTATAGGGATATTCAACTATATCAATATATATGGAAAGAGCATACAGTACTAAGGGAACCGAATTTTTGGACTTATGGAGGAACAGCTAACTGTCTTAGGCAGCATGTGGTGGAAGGAACATGAGAAAAGTTTTGGACTTGGACGTAGCATCAGAGGATCTGATTGTGACTGAGATGTCATACTTGCCTCCAGTTGGTAAGAGTGACCATGTGATCCTGATTTGGAGGATGAATAGACATGCAGAAGTATCAAGACGGGAGGAATTTATATTATAATTATTATTATTCAGGCCTCCATGGAGTCAAAGGACTCATCGTGGGAGGTCCTTCCTAAGAAACACAAAGTCTATCATACCACTCCTTGAACTCATTGACCGTTCTTGCTCTCACCACTCCATCTGGCAATGCATTCCATGGTTCACCCATCCTCCATGCAAAGAAACCACTTCTCATCCTCTTGCTCACAGTTCCCTTTCGTAACTTCCAGGGATGGCTTCTTGTCATCACTCCTTCCTGCTGTTCGACCAAGTGAAAGAACTCCCTAGTGTCAACCATGTAACCACCTCTCAACAGTTTAAAAGTATCAATCATATCACCTCTTCTTCTTCTATCCACCAAACTCTGCAGTCCACATTCCCACAGCTGATCCTCATAACTATCATTGTACAGTCCTGAAGCCATCTTTGTTATCTGCTTTTGTACCCTTTCCACAGTTAATTTATCCCCATCAAATCCTGGGGACCAAATCTGAGAACAATAATCCAAGTGTGGTCTGATCAGAGACTTATACAACAGAATGATAACCCTCTTATCTCTGCAGATCAGTGTCCTTCTCATAACTGCAGCAATCCTGTGTGTTACCTTCACCACCTTTGCAATATGTCCCCTAAACTTCAGGTTTCTATCAATCATCAACCCCAGATCTCTTGTCTCCCCAACTTCCTCCAGTATAACTCCTCCCATAGAGTATGCAGCATCCCATCGATGTTTCCCAAACCTCAAGACCTTACATTTTGCTGCATTAAACTGACCCCCATTCATTTGCCCATCTATCTAGCTTATTCAAATCCTCTTGCAGGGCTACCACATCTGCATTATTACTAATAATCCTTCCCAGCTTCGCATCATCTGCAAACAACTGAATATCCCCTTGCAATCCACTGTCAATGTCATTGATATAAAGGTTAAACAATATAGGTCCTAGTACTGAGCCCTGTGGGACCCCAGTTGTAACCCTCTGCCTCCTTGAAACTGCTCCACCATACACAGCTCTCTGATACTTATCAGACAGCCAATCCTGAATCCAGTTGACCAATCTGACATCCAGACCCGTGCGTTGCAACTTAAATATCTGCTTATCATGTGGCACCCTGTCAAATACCTTTGCTAAGTCTAAGAAAATTGTAGTATATGCCTTTCCCCCATCTAATGTTCTTGTAACTTTATTATAAAAGGCTAGCATATTGCTAAAACAAGAGCACCCTTTCACAAATCCATGTTGACTCTCACAGATAACATTACCCTCATCTGCCCAATGCTGTATATGGTCTTTCACTACTTTCTCCAAGATCTTACTAACTACTGATGACACACAAACTGGTCTATAATTAGACACTTCCAGTCTGCTACTGCCCTTATGCAATGGCACTATCTTACCTTCCTTCCATTCCATGGGCACCTTTCCAGTAGCCAGACTTTCATTGAAAAGCCAGGTTAAAGGCACTGTCAGTTCCCTAGCACATTCTCTCAAAACTCGTGGTGAAATACCATCCATTCCAAAAGCTTTATTGACATCCAGAGTTCTCAGTATCTGAAACACACTCTCCTCCTGTACCTCTAAACCTTGAACCTGCCCTATCCCTCTAGCATTAAAACTGACTCCTCCAGGATGAAATACTCCAATAAAGTGGTCATTGAACAATTCCACTATGTCCTCTGCATCAGTCACTCTATTCCCATTTTTATCCCACAATATCATTCTTACACAGTCATTTCTCCTCCTACTGGCCATATAGCTAAAAAATTCCCTAGGATTTTCTTTGGTTCTTAGGGCCAATCTCCTCTCATATTCCAGTTTCGCTTTCCTTACCACACTAGTCACTCTTCTGGCCTGTGTCTTATATTCTTCATGCATCCTCTCTTCACCTGTCTCCTTATATCTCTTCCATAGCCTCTTTTTCACATGCAATTCCTGTTTAATATTGTTTGTCATCCACTTTACTCGTGGTATACAACTTACCATTGCTGCTAACATATATTCTTTTACAATTTCCCACGCACTAACGATATCCCGGCCTTCCAATTCCTCCCTCCATGAAACTTCCCGAAGTTGACGTCTAAGACTATTATAATCACCTGCATTATAATTCCACATAAGTTCCTGTCTCTTTGATACTCCTGCATGTCTATTCATTTTCCAAGTCAAAACCATATGATCACTCTCTCCAACTGGTGGGAGAGATGTCATCTCAGTTGTTATCAACTCTTCTGATGCTATAACCAAATCTAAAACTCTTGAACCTCTTGTTCTCTCTGTTACATGTTGCCTAAGACATTTGTCCCTCAAGAATTTATATGGAATTATAAAACAAACAACTATAATACACTTAGAAACTAGGCTTAAAGCAGTACAGTGAATGAAAAAAAAAATGATGTCTCTTCCTTTAAAAGAATTCAAAGGAAGAGACATCAGTATTACATGGCGGAAAGGGGGACACTTAAGAAAAAATAGTTGACATCAGTGGCTAATTGTATACCTTGAGTGAAGAAAATAAAGTGATTGGAATCAAATAGATGACTAGAGAAATTAAACAGAAATTAAATGAAAAAGAGATTATGGGAAAACATATAAAGAGAGAGGTAGAGAACAGTTGCATGAGGAATATATGTCTCATGCCGGGAAGGTGATTAGTATAGTAAAGGGAGAAAAATTAGAATATGAGAGGAGTAGGAGATCAGCTCTGCAACCTAAGAAGAATCCCAAGGAGTTTTTTTGGTATGTGGCCAGTAGGAGGAAAAATTATTTTAGATACATTGGATTACCTTGCTGGATGGAAACTTAGGTTAACAAGGCAGATGGCATAATTGAGTTATTTAATGATCACTTTATTAGAGTGTTTAATTTTGGTAAA
This sequence comes from Typopeltis vanoorti, assembly GCF_054136105.1. Taxonomy (NCBI): domain Eukaryota; kingdom Metazoa; phylum Arthropoda; class Arachnida; order Uropygi; family Thelyphonidae; genus Typopeltis; species Typopeltis vanoorti. The sequence continues at coordinate 72,319,212 of NC_143557.1, read as the reverse complement.
GCAGACTTTATTCCTACAGGGATAAGGAGGGATGAAGCATTAGAAGTGAATGAAGAGAATGTATTTAGAATACTGAGCATGCTAGATGTCAGTAAGGCAAGGAAACTAGATAGAATTTTGCCATATGTTTTAGGGAATATCTGTGGAATAACCACCATTAATCTGGCTGTTTAATGAGTCTTGCATTCAGGAAAGTTCCTGAGGAGTGAAAGGAGCTGTAAGATAGTACCATTGCTTAAGGTTGGTAGTTGTAAAATGGAGTTATTAAACTATAGATAAGTTTGTATATCTCTGGCTGTTAAGATTTTGAAAAAATTGGTAGGAATTAGTATACTGAATTGGGCAGATGAGGGGGCAATATGATTTATGCAGGTCAGTATGAATTTGTTAAAGGACACTTGTTTTAGTAATCTAGTTGCCTTAAATAATAAAATAACAAGAGCAGTGGATGAAACTAGGGCATACCAGTCATTGGGGGAGGGGGGCAAAGGTTTGACAGGGTGCCACATCACAAAGTAGTATTTTAGTTGCACCATATGTTTGAATATCATGTTAGTGGATTGGAATGGTAACGCTTTCTGATAGATATAACAGAGTTGTATACAGGGAAGCCATATCAGGGAGTAGGAAGGCTACAAGGTTACATGGTCCCAGTATACTAAACCCTGTGGAAGATCCGTGTGTAGCCTAGTGGCTGTGCGCTTTGCAACCATATGACTGGGGAAGGAGTGTCCCAGGTTCAGTTCCTGTCGAAGACGTGAGGAATTTGAGGATCTTCCTCAGCCATAGCCAAGTTAGCCGGTATTGGGCACGGGCAGCAAGGTTTTTTCCGCCAGTTTATCTGGCGTTTTTCATCCTGCAAGCAGGCAAACCGGCCCCGTGAACATACACGGATCTACAGCCATAAATACTTAACCCCATGAGGGGACTCAACTCGCCCCAATAGGGATGGGGGAGAAAAAGGGAGGAAACTCCATACAAATAAATAAATATAAATAAATAAGTGACAATATTCAGTCATTTGCAGATGATGTGAAGCTTGGAGAGTTATTAGTAATAGTGCTGATGTTATTAAGAGGATGCTGGAAAGGTGAACAAATGAATGGGGACATCAGTTTAATGCAACCAAATGTAAGGTTTGAAATTTGAGATCCATAGATGGGATGCTTCTTACTCACTTAGTGGAGTTATGCTGGAAGAAGAGGAAGCAAATGATCTTTGGGTGATTGTAGATAGAAATTTGAAGTTCAGTTGACATATTGAGAAAATTATGAAGACAACTCAGAGAATTGCTGCAATATTAAGAGGACATTGACCTTGATAGATGAAAGGGTGGTGGTGGTGGTCTCATTGTATAAAGCTTGATCAAACCACATCTGGATTTCTGTGCTCAGATCTCATCACCAGGATTTGAAGATGAAATCTTGAAGAGGGCGCAGAGCCAGATAATGAAAATGATATCAGGACTACAGCGTTGGTTATGCTGACAGCATGCAAACTACGGAGTTGGTGGATAGAAGACAAAAGGTGGGAGGGGGTTATGATTGAGATATTTAAGCTGTTGAAATGTTATTATTGGATTGACACTGGTGCGATTTTTCATATGGTAGAATGAGGAAAAGGAAGTAGGAAGTGAGTAAAAAGCAAGTTTTTGCATGGCAAGTAAGAGCATGGGATGCACTACCTGACAGGGTGATAAAAGTGAAAATGGTAGATAGTTTAAGGAATGATACAATAGATTTGGTGTTGTCTAGTGTTGAGCTCCTACAGTAAGTTTTATGACTCCATGGAGGTCAAGAATAATAACAGATTACCAAAACACAAAAATATAGTAGCACAAACAACAAATTTAAGTCCTGTCTAATTCCACTACAATAGTAAGTAGAGTGGAAGTAAAGAGGAGATGAAAGGCTGCACGGAAGGGATAGGCAAGCTATTATACAGATTTTTTTAAAATCTACAGGGTGTTCTGGATAAATTTGACATATTTATAATTAATTATATCTTTCCGTAAGTTACATGTATTAACACACACTTCTCTTCATTTAAAAGCGCCTCCGTAGCGCAATTGGAAGAACGACGGTACATTGCGCCCTTCGATTGGAATAGGCCTAAGTTCGATTCTCGTCGCGACGGGAGGAATCTTTATCTGGTCGATTTCAATCGATGGTGAGTTAGCCGATCTCATACGGAGGTAGCAGGGTTTTTTCTCCCGGAAACTCGGGTTTTTCATCCCGCATACATACAAATCGGCCCTTCAGAACACACGCAATTTACAGACAAAAATTACTAGTTGTAGTGGTGTTGGAGGTGGGCGGTAGATGGCGTTGATTCGTAGTAGAGGTAAGGTGTAGAGACAGTTGAAGATGTCCTCCCGCGATGAGTCTTCGGACTCCTTGGAGGTATCAGGAATAATAATAATAATAATAATAAAAGTTTGGACCCTTCTTCATTCATATACAAGATGTCAGAAAGGATGGATAGCTGGAACCCACCTGAATCATGGAAGAGAATAACTTGTATCATGATGATTCGTGCCCGCCATCAAAATAAGGATATTACGACTGCTGCCCAATGCTCCCTGAATACAGTAAAAACAATCAGGCATGAACTAGAGACTTGCAATGGTGACTACGAGGATGTAGCAAGAAGAAAGATCCCTAGCAGACGATCTGATTGCGTTCGTACAGCAGAATTCCTCGCAAATCTGCAGGAACAGGTGTTGAAGAACCCTGGCATTGGAATTCGGGCTTTGTTCGTGGAGTTGCTAACTGTAGTCAAGCCCTGGATAACAAGGGTAGCCAATGGTAGGCCGTATGTATGGCAGCAGGATTCGGCCCCTTGCCACACCTCTGGGAAAAGTCAAAAATGGTTGTCTGAAAATTTCTACGACTTCACCAGTCCAAATGTTTGGCCTCCAAACTCCCCAGACCTTAACCCCATGGATTATTTTGTATGGGGTGCAGTTGAAAAAGACACCAATCGCACTTCCAGTAATACAAAAGCCCAGTTAATGGATAAAATTAAAACAGTTTTTGCGGCCCTTCCCAGGGAGACTGTAGCATCAGCTTGTTCGAGGTTCCGAAGCAGAATTGAAGCTGTGATCGATGCTAATGGTGGTTATTTTGAGTAAATCTTGTTGATAGTATTGTAATTAACTCTGCCTGTAATGTTTTTTTGTCAATTCATTAAATTTAATAGATACAAAGAAGATTTTCTTTTTCCTTACGAAACTGTCAAATTTATCCCGAACACCCTGTATATACTTCTGGTCATTGTTACTTACCTTGCAAGGTCAGTGTGTTGCTGCTGCTGTTGCCACAAGCTACAGTATACCAGATTAGATTTTCATTTTATATTTCTCTCATTATAAGCTCCCAATTATTTTTCCTTTTACATCAGAAAAATCTTTTGTTGTTATTGGTGTGCATATGTGTGAGAGAGAGAGAGAGATTAAAAAACATTATACTCCTCCTCCTCCTTATATGTATATTAGGCCTAATGGCCTGTTATGTTTGTATTAGGTATGGCCTATTATGATTTGAAACTGCCTCGAGGATAAGGTGGTTAGTCCTTTGCCTCCAAATGTGTCCTACGTCTGTAGACAGTTTGCCTGTTCTGGAGGATGAAAAACCCGAGTTTCCAGGTTTAAAAACCTTGATCAGTTCCCTGTTATAAGGGAATAATTGAATTGTCTAACTAGATTAAAAAACATAAGATGATTAATTACATTGACCAATAAATTTGAAATTTTGGATAAGTTAAGGAATGGAAATAGAGTTCATTGTGTTCATTATCTAGCAGTAGGTGCACTATTATTATGGATTATTATAAGATTATAAAAGTATTTGTACACCATTGCTATAGTAGTTACTGCAAATCCAAAAGCTCCACTTATACTTGTTAATCTTTATAGGCAGTATTGATTTAATCTAGATTTTGCAAGCAGTTATTTTAAAATTCATCCATTTTATTTCTTATATACAATATATTGCTTTCTTTGTGATTCAGATAGTTCATTCATATGCTCTCCTTTTTATATAAATAACTGCATTGTTGTAATAGTAAAGATACAATTATTTATATGGATTAATAAAGAATTGTAATGGTGTAGAAAAAAAAGTTAAAATTAATTTTTTTTTCATGATTTCAAATCTTTTTGCCAGTCAAATGACAAAACTGCTTTGCGAAACCTCTCTATGGCTTTACGGCAAGTTGGAAGCACTCCAGAAGAAAAACTGTTAAATATCCAAGACAGTGTGGTAAAAGCTAGGAATGCTGTTGAAATGGATTTACAAGATGGAAAGTCTTGGTGTAAGTATTTTTAACCCTCCAACTTCTAGCATAATTAAAAGAAACACACGTATTAACCACAGTGAAAATTATTTAATTGTAAATATTTCATCCTAAGTATCTTAGGATATCATACGTGTGTTTCTTTTAATTATGATCGCGCGACAGGTTTCGTTATTTAAAAAAAAAACTCCTAGCATATTTGTAGAGTTATTGTTAAAAAGGGTACATGAAAAAAAACTTAATGAAGGAAATTAGAAATTAAAACTTAATTTTTAATGGTGATGTCAAGCATTTTATTGAACTAATAACACATAATGAAATGGGAAAGTAACAAGTTTAACAAGAAATGCACATTTGAGATGTGCAGTCAAAAAAGAATTCAACCCATTTTTGAGATTTGGTTGGAAATCAGTTTTGTTTAAGATTTCTTGAGTATGATAAAGAGCCAAGAGGCTATTTTTTTCGGGCGTCGTAAATTAAGTTAAGGGGATAATAAATCCCTCATTATTTTAAAGCCGGATACGAAACTTGGAGATTGAAATCTAAGAGTTTCATGCCGAAGAACTATCGGCGAGTCAAAGCATATCCAGAGTCGTATCCGGCTTTAAAATAATGAGAGATTTATTATCTCCTTAACTTCTTGAGTATCTTAATTTCCCCTTAATTTCTTGAGTATCTTAAGTTGAAGTTCCTTAAGGCTGGGCATCTCATTATCCTTTAGAAATTATATCAAAAACGTTATTCACATTTTAAATCCCTTTTATTGACTTATGGGCCGCCCTATGTCATGGCTGGAGAATTCATTCCTTCCCCACCTTTTTTTTCTTTTGAAAACACTTATATTCTTAAAAATTGACTACCATATTTTCTAACCTGCTGAAGTAGGAGACACTGCAAGAATATGGTACATGGTAAATTCCATAGGAGAATTGGCTAGATGGGATGTAATTGATCTTGGAATATGGGATTAGAGCTGCATTGATCTCTTTCTCTCTCTCGCTCTCTCTCTCACACACACACACACACACACACAGAGAGAGAGAGACATAAGCTAAGTATTATTCTTATCAACCACAACTCTGCAGGCATACCATTAACACCAGTGGCACCTTTCAGCTTGCCAGCCCTTATTTAGTAGTCAAGGTAAAAAAAAAAGTTATTTTCTTTAAGATATTTAAAAATGATAGAAAATTAATGATTCCATGAAAATTTGTCGAAAACATTTAATTGAAAGACAGTTTACTGAATGGCAATTCATCAAATGACAATTCAATTAATGGCAATTTGTTGTAAAAGTTTAAAAGTCATAAAAGTGTTTGTAACAATATGTAATATTATCCAAGATGCAGACAACATATATAGGTAGTTATTGAGACTTGCTATAATTATTTTGTGGGATATGGAGAATTGGCTAGATGGGATGTGATTGATCTTGGAATATGGGATTAAACAGAATTTTAAATTCTGTCAAACAGAATATTAAAATAACAGAATAATGTTATTTTATAACATTATTCTGTAAGTGTAAATGCTACTTTATTATGTAGATGGTAATTTTTCTCTAGACAAAAATTTCTTTCTACCTAATTTTTTCACAACAATAATGTCAGATCAAAATTAAAACTGATCATCATTTATTCATGTATGAATAGGAAATTATGTACATAAATATTCATATAGCAAAAAAACTCATGGAGTTAAAGTCTGTTAGATGAAAGTAAGCCAGGTTGCTTTGTTTTGTGCCAAATGGTAAATGTCAGATGGTTCATGAGCCTCATCTTCAAAAAGAAGTCTGCTTATATATTGCCAAAACTGTTTCCTTGGTCTTCTTCTATGTCCATTATTTGGCCTAGAGAACAAGAAGGCTGAATGTAGGTGAAGATGAATGTCTGAGTTGGTGTCCCAACCATCTCAGTTGACTTTTTTTAATTGTTTCTGTTAGGAGTCTTTGCTGCCTTTCTTCAAGAATAACAGTAGTAGGATTCTGATCTTGCCATGTATATCCTAATATTGTTCGAAGACATGTTGTTTCAAAGCTATTGATGATATTACTTGCTTGTTGATTAGTGATGTTCCATGTCTGGGCACCATATGTAAATATAGCCTGACTGGTGGTTTGGTACAGACAAATTTTGGTATTTGTGGTGATGAGATTAGATTTCCAGATATTAGTTTGACATTTGTAGAACTGAATGGCTTTGTGCTTTCTTTTCACTTTGTCAGTTAGAATATTGATGTAGGAACCAAAGTATTGAAAATTATTTACTTCTTCAAGAATGTGGTCATTTATCCTAATATTTCCTTCTGTTCTGTTCTTTAGGACTTTTACTGCTATTGACTGCCAGCTCGATCAGTGCTGCATTTTTAATTTTAAATTTTTAATCACAATTAATAAATTTTAATCTTAACTACAAAATTTCTTTAAATTTCAATCTTAACTAAAAAATTTCTTTAAATTTCAATCTTAACTACAAAATTTCTTTAAATTTCATCCAGCTAAAACAGAATTATTAATATTTCAAAACTTCTTTGTGAAAATTTTCTAATAAAAGTGAGCCAGTTGTAACTGAGCCATGCAGATAACTTCAAGTACATTTCCCAAATCCTGAAATTTATTGAATTTACTAAGTTGGACATTTATTGCAATATATAAAAATTGCGTAAGCTTTTCAAATACTAAATATGAATAAAATTCATCTCATAATAACTGGTGTACAGGCATCACATAATTTTTAATCATCATCATCAATTTCCTGATATGTATCTTCAAGGGGCTACTGATTATTAATAATAATAATTATTATTATTTATATTTAATTAAGAATATAAGGATTCCATGCTCTAACATTAGTCCTGATTCTGATATGGTGGATGAAAAGATAAAATTAGCAAACATGTCCTGACGATAATCATTCCTAAATTGCATGAACATGGATGTTTTGGGAACACTTGCAGGGTAATAAAAAAAAAAAAAAAAAAAAAAAAACTTCTATTTTCACAATCATATAGAATCTCAAAAATGTATTAACACTATTTTCCATATTCTGTTCACGATACATTCTTTTACATATTTCTGTGTATGATATATGCTAATCAATCCAACAGATGAAAACAAAACAAGAAACTGTTGATATGTACTGCAGTAGTATTGTTTGAAGCATCCTTTGTTCTTTCTCAATAGGCGAAAGTAATCTAAGCTTTCAACTTGTTGCTGAGACAGAGAGAATTATTTCCCGGTATTTTTAAGATCAAACTTATTTCAGAAATCGCTACCAGCAATGGTAGAACACTCAAAACTAAACTTTCTTTTTTATGACACAAATGACTTTTATATAGTGAAAATATAATTATGAAATGTATTTGTAAAACTTAGAACAGTTTCAGGAGACGGCTGAACAACTAATAGAAAAGGATAACTGGTAATTAGTTTACGGAATTAACAACGCATATAAAGTATATTAATTAAAGGTAACTTTAGAAAAGGAGGACTGAAATAGTCAGATTGCAAATAAATAGTCTAGTTTTAGAAGCACCCGCTTCAAAACATAACAATATTATTTTATTTCTTTTCTCAAAACAGTAAAATGAAGTGATAGAAAATAACACAAAAAATAGTTATTTATAATTCACTTCCTGGAGTGGGGGGAGAGAGAGAGAATGCAATTGAGATTCTTCAAATGAGCATAAATTTTGAATCAATCTATACTGTATACAACAGTTTTTGTTTCATATATTTTTATTAGTATCTCTAAAGATGTCACCTGAATGTGACATCTCTGGGATTTTTATCTTCGAATAATGTCCCAGGAAAAATTTCTTGAAGGTACTATAAAGTATCTTGGAAATAATTTTCACAAACAGGAATATTCATTATTTAGTCCTGTGGTTTAATCAGGGATCCCAACATTTTTTTAATGGTAAGCTATTTTGAAATCTGTTAATGTATGATGGGCTACAGTCTAATCACTGAAAAAATCCAAAGGAGGAAAAATGTTATGCATGCTTTTCGACACAGAAAGATTTTATTTATTTCCTTACACACACACACACACACATATATGTGTGTGTGTGCAGTACATACACATACAGTTCTTTGCTTGTGAAAACAGTAGAAAGCAATATCACACTGTATACCCAAGGTCAGGAGGGTAAATCAGGTTGGAGTTAGATGGATGAGTAATATCATTAAGCATGAGCTGCAAAAAAAAAGGAAATGTTGTAGAGGGTAATATAAGGAGGAAGATGACCAGCTAACTCATGACAGCACAAGTATGTGGCAAGTAGGTAAAAGAATAACTATGGAAGGATAACTTGAATGAGTGTAGTTAGTATCCTTTCCTTTAGTGTCACACAGTGATCAGCATTCATTTCAGACAAATTATGGAAACTACAACCGTGTTAGTAATAATTAATTTCCCAACGTTTCGACCTTCATATAAGGTTATCATCTGGAGTATACACATATATATACAGAGACAAGCTATATTACATTTCAAACAGTATACCAAAGAGACAATGATTTGATAAACTGTTATTCTACTGCCCTGACCTCTAGTGGAAAAAAAAACTACATGAAAGCTATTTTCTATTTATAACATTATCTAATATAACATGAGAGTTGTTATATTAGAGTTAAGATCCTGAATTACTTACAGTCCTATTTATAATTAACTCTTGGATGAAAAGGTTATGTGGGTAGAATATGTACTTTCCATATTCTTGGGATTTTTTAGACCATCGTTACTGTTAAGATTAGAGTGGTAGATAAGAATTTCACAGGCCTCCTTAAATTTATGTTCATACCACGTTTTGGTGTGATATAAACAACAGGTGCCTTTCCAGTTAATTCTATGTAGAGTATTCAGGACATGATCAGAAAGTTCTGATTTACCATAGTTATTAAATTTAATGTGCTTTATGTTCCTTTTATCAGATAGGAATTGTGTGTCCTGTTTCACCTATATAGGGCAAATTACAGATGCAATGTATACAATAAATACAGCCCACCCTGGAGTATACTACGGTATACTCCAGGGTGGGCCAGCAGAGGAAGAAGTGAATTCTTGGATGAGTTAAATAAGTTCTTTAATTTTGCAGGTTTAAAGGTGGCATTAAGGTTGTATTTCTGTAGTATTCTGTTTATTTTATCTGATACTCCTTTAATGTATGGAATAGTTATAGTTTTATTGTAATCTAGTTTATTTTTGCTTTTAAGTGAGATCTTGTGAAGAATTTTGTTGATGGTGTTTTGGCTGTAGCCATTTTTCAGGAATGTATTGCTGATAACTTTTAATTCATCTTTAGGTTCTTACTCACTGGAGCAGATCTTCAAAACCCTGTTTTTTTTGTGTGTGTTAAGACACCTAGTTTTTGTTTTGAGTGGTGGTAGGAGTTTATGTGTATATATTGTCCAGTATGTGTAGACTTCCAGTAAACAGTGAAGGAAAGACTTGTCACATGTCTTCCTGAAGGAAGACATGTGACAAGTGTATCTAGAAAAGGAAGTGTGTTTCTGACTATCAATCTCATTTGTGAATTGTATGGATTTGTGTTGTTTGTTCAGGTGGCTGAGGAAAGTATCTAATGTCTGGCGGCCATGGGACCAGATGCCGAAAACATCTTCAACATAATCTAAGCCAGACTTTGGGTTTTAAAGTTAAAGTAATTATTTCTAACATGGTTGTAGTCTCCATAATTTGTCTGAAATGAGTGTAGATGGTAGAGAGGTAACAGAGGGATGAAATTGTTGAGCTATTTAGTGACCATGTTGCAAGAGTATGTCATCCAAGTGAAGATATTGTTATGGCAGAGGTGATGAAGACTGATGTAAGAACAGAGGTTGATGAATTAGAGGTATTAGATGAGGTATCAGCTTGCATTTTAAGAGAATGTGCAGGGGGAGGATCTGGCGATGCCTTTTGACCAGGCTGTTTAATTTAAGTCTCAGCTCTGACAAAGTCCCAAGAGAGTGGAAAGAGGACAAAATAATTTCTTTGCATAAAGGAGGATCTAAGTCTGTGGTAACAAATTATAGACTGATCATTATTTCAGGAATGGTGGTAAAAGTACTGGAAAAGTTAGTCAAAAAGGGAATTCAGGAATGTGTGGATAAGAATATTGATACTCTATTATGGGTAACATGGCTTGGCAAAGGATAGGTCATGTTTTAGTAATCTATTAACTTTTTATAATAGGGTGACAGCTGAGTTGGATAAAGTGTATGGCTACACAATACTACATGGAACGCTATATATCAACAAATGGAGATGGATATGAAACTGGTGATATGGATAAAAGGGCAGGTGACTAGTGGTGTGCCACAGGGCTCTGTGCTTGTACCACTGCTGTTTAAGTTGTACATAAACAATATAGAAAATAATTTGAAGGGAGATATTCAGTTGTTTACTGATGATGATGCAAAGTTGGGTGGGGTAATAGTTAATCAAGGTGATGTAGTGAGCTTGCAGGATGATTTAAATAGGCTGACAATATAGACAAAATATAATGGATGTCAATTTAATGTGGAAAAGTGCAAAGTTATGCATTTTGGGATACAAAAATTACAAGCTGTGCACCGCATTGAAGGAAATTGATGAAGCCAGGAATTCAGGGGGTAGTAGTAGTGAGTTGAAGTTTAGAAGGCATATTGCTAAAATAGCCAGGGCAGTGCACAGGATTATTTGGTTAAGAACACACTAACAAACTGAGATAAGGGAGTTATCATTCCTCTTTATAAAGTATTGATATGACCACATCTGGATTGCTATGCTCGGGTCTGGTCACCTGGATTTCTTAGGTATGAGGAAGTGGGTGGAAAGGATCCAGAGGAAAGTGGCCAAGATGGTGGAGTAGTCTGTGGAATGCTCCCTTTGAGGATAGATTGAGGGTTGGGGGATTGCAAAAGTTGGTTGATAGGCAAAAAATGGGGAGTATGATAGAAACATTTAAGTTACTTAAAGGATCTTATAGGATTGATGCAAAGGAAATGTTTCACCACTTGGGAACAAGAGAACCCTGGAAGTTGGATAAGAGTGTGGTTGGCAAGGGTTTGAGAACATTTTTCTCTTGGAGAGTGGTGAATGAATGGAATGGGTTGTCTGAGGCAGTTATAAGTGCTTTGTCTGTTATAGTTTCAAGGAGAGGAACAATAGATACTGTGTTAACAGTTTGGGTCTCACACGATGAGTCTTAGGACTCCATGGCGGTGCTCATGCAATAATAATAATAATAATACACACACACAAACACACACACACACACACACACACATGGAGGCCTCAAGTAAATGACTAAAAAAGTTCCATGTTTATTCTTGAGTAAATATTATGTTTTGCATAATATTTTCCATAATTATGTAAACTACACATAAAATATATGGTATACATATACAAACTGAAACATATAACATATATTTCTAAAAAAAAAAAAAGGGATATACTTCTGCATAAAATATATATTAGTAAGCTTCAACAGCATCACAGTTAATCCAATAAAAACATTCATTGAAATGATCTTTCAATGAATTGTTGATTTTTGATGGTTTGCCTTTACAAATTGTTTTTTTTTTTTTTTCAAGGAACTACCTTTCGATTAATTGTTTTTTCGATAAATTGCCTTTTGATCAGAAAATTGTTTTTCGTGAACTGAAACATACACAATAGTGTGTAATTATTGTTATAAGGGCATTTCCATTGAATTTGAAAACTCATCATGGGAAGTCCACACTTACCATTATTTATACAATGCCTGTTTATACCTCTCCTTAAACTCAATCATCTACAGAAATTCTACTTATTTACTCCAAGCAAAAAAATCTCTTACTTTCACAACTGAGAGGATATGTGGGTGTGGGTGTGTGTGAGAGAAAGAACATAGTTGGTTGCCATATCCTTACAGTTCTGTTATTCCAGTGTTTAAAGTTGCCTATCTGTGTAAGATGCTGTACTGAATTTAATGGATAAGTTATGGCAAAAATTAGTTAATATTTATTAACAAACTAACTGCAAAGATTTATATCTCTACTAATAATATATTGCTAGCCTCATCAGGGCCATGTTGGACAAGGCAAACAATTAATGTAGCAGTATTCGTATCATATAAATTCACATTTAAATAGGGATGATGAGTCTGTTAATAATAATAAATTAATTACAGGTAATAAAAATTAAATTCAGTTTACTTTATGTTTATCTTTCAGATTACTGTTTTCCAAATGTGAGAAATAGAGAATCAGTTATATTCAGGTTGGGTTTATATAGAAAGTCCTCATAATTCTGTAAACACGATCATTAAATTTCTGATAGGCAACCTCAGTGATCAGAATGAAAAGGTTACAACATTAGTAATTTCCTATTGACAGTTTTTCTCCAAATTAATTTATCATGTGTTAGGACTTCAATAATGTATCAGTCCACGTAGATCTTTTTCTTGCTGTCCTGGCAGAAATACTCATTTTGCTAATCATTCCACTTCTGTTCTGTTTAAGTGACCATGCCACCTGAGATTAACTCTGCTCACACATTCCTGAATTGTAACAGTGTCAAGTTCCTGTCTAATATCTTTGTTTTTAATATGGGGGGAGGGGGGGGTCTGGAAAGTTCTGATAAACACTTCTTGTAGAAAGGCTTATACGTTGGTTGCACATGATTACTAAATAACTTAAGGAATTCACAACGTATACTGGAATATAAATTAAAATAAACTTTAATATATACTTCCTATATTTTGGCAACGTCACATTGCCATCTTCATGGGAACATAAGATTAAGACAAGTGCACGCAGACACTGAAAACAGCAAATGAGGTCGAAGCAACGAAACTACTGTTTTTCCTAAAGTCCTGATGGTGCCCCCTAGCTGGCTATATTAGGTATTCTTGGCCATTGGGCTGAAGTTCTCAAGATGTACGTCTCCCAAATTTGGGGCAGTTTCATGCATCCAAATTTGTTGAGGTTTAGCATGTTTCTTAGGGCTGAGGCTGATTCTATGAATAGTCTTTCAAATTTATACTTGCTGCGGTGTATTTCTGTGGCATGTATCCAGAGCATGGTCTGCAAGTCCAGAGCGGCTGTACTGGTGAAACCAGTACAGCCGCTCTGGGTTGAAAACACAAGAGGTTGTTAGAGGTTGAAAACAAGGTTTCACTTGTGTTTTCAACCTCTAATTTTTTCTTGAAAAATATTTTTGTATTTGAATCTACAGTTAACCTCTGAAAACTACTTGACTTTGATTCTTTTTAAAACTTGCTTCCTTAATACTAAATGGTGATCACTTCCTATTTTGCATCCTATGTATACTCTTGTGTCCTGATCATTAAAATATCGTGTCAATAATAATAGTCAATGAGACTTTTTTTTATTTCTTTTCTCCATGTGAATTTGTGCACATCATTTATACTGGAACATGGTATTAGTAATTACTAGTCCATGTCATGAGTAGAAATCTAACAAGTACTTACCATTATTATTTATTTTTCTCTTTTCTCCAAATTTTTCCATAACTGTATGTTTGGTAATCATTTCCTTCTCTGCTGTTTGGATCATCAACAAGTACCAACTTTTTCTTTTGCTTGGTATCAGCTGCCTTTTCTAATGCATTGCAAAATTCCATCGCTTCTTCCATAGTAGAACTTTTTTCAAAATTGTAGACACAAATAAGTCTTATTGTCTAATTCCCCATTGTGATGTTTACCTACATCACTCTACTTGATATCACCTGCTATTCAAGAAGAGTATCGTCATATTTAGTGTTGAGTAGTATATCTACTTCTTTTCTCTGATCATTATTGCCTGAATATGACATCTTATATTTGTTATTTAGAAGAATCTCATATTTTTTGTCTTCTTTGTTTCGTTAATATCTATCATGTCGATCTGGTATTTTTCTAATTCTTCTGGTAGTTCCATTTCTTTTCTGTTGATAGTGGCAATGTGGAATTCTGCTTATGTTGAGTTGAAGTTTGTTCCAGTGGCTGACTTTTCACTCTTTGCTCTGGTTTCCTCACCAAAACAGCAAAGTTCTTGTTTTATTGAGAAATACATACCTCAGGTGGGATGAAATTCCATCCTGTTGCGCCATCATTTTATTTTGGTTTAAGCTAATAAGAATACACTTTAATCTACTAAGTCTTAAATTGCCAGACCATCCTATTTCATTTAATATTCAGTCAGATGCCCTGATCATTTCTTCAGCCTCCTTAAAAGGCTGTGTGAAGGTCTTCTTCCACTTATTTAGCTTTGATCTTTAAACAGTCCTGTACTTGAGCTGAGTTCAGTGTTGCCAGGTTACCTGTTTTGTAGGATGAAAAAATCCTGCCATGTCCATGTGAGACTTGGTAAATTAGTTCATTATAAAGGCTCTTCATGGCTTAGATAGGATTCAAAAACAAGTCTTTTTATCCTGGGTTCAAATATTATATGTATATAAGGGATCACTTAAGGATCAAAACTAGATAGCTAGAAAACCACCACATACCCTTTTAAGAAATGTGGAATGTGGAGAACTGACCTAATGTCCAATCCTCATCTTCCCATAGTGCATGCTGTAAGTGGGTATCCATCTTGAAACTGAACGAATGAAGATGGGTCTCTGCAGCTGGCCCTTTATTCCCAAGCCATACTTAAAGCCTGCCTGATATTTCATGTATTCTTTTTTTTTTTTTTTTGAAAACTTATTTTTGTAATTCAGGTCACTTTAAAATTGAACAGTTCTTTCTATGAAATTATCTCTATGTTGATGCTATAGTTCAAGAGCAGTAAGTTTCATAAAATATTGAGAAACTGAATCTTTGAAATTCTGAATGAACTTTTGGGATATTGAGGTACCCATTTTTTTGAAAAAATTCCTCTATAAGCAATGATTTAATTTCTGTATAATGAAATGCTTTTCTGAGTCTAAAAATGTTTGAGCAGAAATTTTATCCTTTGTTTATTTTTTCTTGCTGTAATGAGTATATCATTCATCATTCTATTCTATTTCCTTGAGGTTTTTAGTAATTCATGTACATTTTTGATTACTAATTAAAAGTATTTGTGGAAAAATAGGCCAGTTGCTTTGTAAAAAATTTACATTCATTTTGAACAAAAAATATCAGAATCACTTTGGATTAGATGTTTTGAACAGTATATATAGAGATTTTAGAAAAAATTGTTTAAGAAGGTTAAAATCATTTTTTCTAAAGATCCTTTGTTAATTACTAAGAGATTAATTCTGAATTGTTTAAAAAAAAGTACTCGAATTCAATTTTCTTTCCTTTTTCCCCTTCTCTTTCATCTTTATTATTATTAAGAAACCTTCAGGGAGTCAGAGATTCATTGAAGAAGATCACATATCACCTACTCCAGCTGACATACCTTTTCTTGAATTCATTCACATTACCTGCACCCATAACTTCCAAAGGGCAGTCCATTCCAATCATGTGCCATTCTACGAGAGAAAAATCTAAGTTCTCATTCTCACCCCTTTCTTGACTGCATTCATTCATTCTAAATTTCCATGAATGCCTTCTCATCTTCTCTCTCTCACCTTCCATAAGATGAAAAATTCCATCTACTGGTATCCTATATGACTTTTCAGAAGTTTGTAGGACTCTGTCATATCACTTCATTTTTTTCTTGTCTGCAATCCACAAATTCTCAATATATCCTAATAGTCTACATTCCATAGTCCCAATTTCATCTTTAACACTCTATTTCGAACATCTCTCCACTCTATATATGCATATAGGAGACCAGATCTGCACAAGTGAGGTCACATCAAGGCCTTGTAAAGAGGAATAATGATTTCTTTATCTTTACATTTTTCAGCATTTGGAGATGTCTTCTCCATTGCTTCCACCTTAGTATCACCACCTCTGGGTCTGACTCCCACTGATTAGATCTCAATAAAGGTGGAAACCGGTTTGGGTAGTGGCCTTTCCCTTAATGCATAACATTATATACGTCTGCAAGGAGATGTGCTTTGCATGGAGATACTAAGACAAGGAGTGATGAGAGCTTGGTTCACCTTGACCACGAGTTGCCTCAGTCCTGAAGATATTTCAGGTGCAAACTTTGTTTGCTTACACTTGGATAAAGGATTAAACTCCATCTCTACATCCTGTTGGTTGAAGAGGTATGTTAATCATTCATCTGACCAAGTCACACAATGGTATTATAAATTTATCTAAAATAAAGAAATAATGAAAATGAAAATGTATTTCAGATTCTCTGCCTATTGACCACAACAAATTTTTACATGTGCTTGTAAAAATTTTTATTATAATCCTGTATACTGATATGTCCTTCATTTTGTATGACATTCCAGGCATATTAGGTAATGCTTTTTTAAGCTTATTCTTTGTGTCTAACCAAAATCCTAAAATAATGAAGCAGTGTTTGTCAGCATACAACCAAGCTGTAAGTACTAATAGTTTATTTTTTGTTATACTTAAAAAAAAATGAATTATATAATCATATGTACTAATATGACATACAATAATACTAATAGTAATGATAATTTTATTGCACACACACACACATATATATGGGGGGGGGAGTGTGGATACTAATCCCATACAGACATGTATAATGCATTATGGGAATGGTCACTACACATACTGGTTTTGACCTTTATTGAGGTCTCATCAGCGGAAGCCAGACCCAGAAGTGATACCAAGTTTGAAATAATGCAGAAGTCATATTTCCATGTACAAGTGGTCAAAAGGTGTCACATCTTATTACTAAAATACTGTGGATTACAGATAGATGTTGAAAGTTTTTCCACTTGGTTATATTATAAATTAAAGATGCCAAGAAATAATATTCTTAGTTTAATCCAAGTGTAAGCAAACAAAGTTTGCAAATGAAGTAACCTCATTTCTGGGCAACTTGTATATAAAGGCTTATGACTTCGCATCACTTGCCTTCGTATATGGGAATATGATTTCTGCATTACTTCAACCTTGATATCATTTCTGGGTCTGGCTCCCGCTGGTAAGACCTCAGTAAAGGTTGAAACCAGTCTGGGTAGTGACCCTTCTTATAATGCATTATACATGTCAGTAAGTATATGTGCTTTGCATTATGAGATACTAAGGCAAGTGATGTGAAGTCATTAGCTTCATGAAGTTACTTCATGTGCACACTTTGCTTACACTTGGATAAAGGATTAAATCAAGAATATAATTGCTTGGCATCTTTAATTTACAGTATAACCAAATGGAAAAACTTTCATCATGTATCTCTAATCCAGAGTATTTTAGTAATAAGGTGTGACACCTTTTGACTCCTTGTATATGGAAATATGACTACATTACTTCAACCTTGATATCACTTTTGGATCTGCCTGCCAGTGATGAGACCTCAAAAATGGTCTAAAGTGATCAGCATATGAATTTCATCATCATCATCAACAAATTCCTGACATGTACCCTCAAGGGGTACATGTCAGGAATTTTCTATTACTTGTCAAGACTCCAATATTATCATTATCAGATCTTATATTTCTATCGTCTAAGGCACATTGTATCGTATCAATCCACCCATATCTCGGTCTTCCTGTGGGTCGTTTTCCTGCCAACCTGGCAGAGAACACTTGTTTTGCTAATCTTTCCTCGCCCATTCTGTTTAAGTGACCATACCACCTGAGATTAGTTCTGCTAATGCATTCCTGGATGCTGACAACGTCAAGTTCTTTCCTAATATCCTCGTTTTTAATATGATATTGCCATTGATGCCATCTGTTCACGCCTCGAATCTTTCTCAGGACTCTCTTATCTGCGGTCTCTAGTCTTTGGTCAAGTGTTTTACTTCTGACCCAGCTCTCAGATCCATAAGTTAAAACTGGTTTGAACACTATCTTGTATATAGATAATTTAGTGTTCCGACTAATTTCTCTCTTATTCCATATGAATTTATTCAGTTGACTTCCTACCATACTAGCTTTGTAGATTCTGTTGTCTATTTCCATATTTAATTTACCATCTTTACTAAAATTCATGCCTAAGTAGCTGAAATGTTTTACTTGTTCCACAGGTTCTCCATTCACAACACAGTTGACATTTTTAATGATTCTGCCTATTTTCATTGTCTTTGTCTTTTTATTGCTGACCTTCATACCATATCTATTACAACAGTTATTCAATTTAGTCAGGGAATCTTGCAAACTTGTAGTGGATTTATTCAGAAGTATAACATCATCCACATAAAGCAGAGAGCTGACATTAACATCACCAATTCTGATATCATGTTTAATACCACTTTCCTTCATAATGTGATCCATATAGATAATGAATAACAGAGGGGATAATGTACATCCTTGTCTCTCACCAGATTTAACATTAAATCTAGTGAGAGACAAGAGAGACTGAAGGATGTATAGGAAGATGGTCTTCCTGTACATCCTTCAGTTCTAACTGCCAACTTACAAGTCAAATACAGACTAAGTATTACACAATATTATGCCCCATTGACACCATATAACTGTAGCGTATTGAATAGCTTCTCTCTTGGCACCTTGTCATATGCCTTTTCCAGATCGACATAACTGGTAATTAGTTTACGGAATTAACAACGCAAATGAAGTATATTAATTAAAGGTAACTTTAATGAATCACTTCTATATTTCAGCAACATCACATTGCCATCTTCAGGAACATAAAGATATGGTATGTGCACGCAGGCACTAACACAAAGCAAATGAGGAAGAAAGCAAGAAACTAATATTGTTCCTAAAGTCCTAATGGTGCCCTCTTGCGGGCTAATTTGGTAGTCTTGGTTGTTGGACTGAAGTTCTCATAATGTAAGTCTCCCAAATTTGGGGTAGTTTCATGCACCCAAATTTGTTGAGGTTAGGAACGTTTTTTAGAGCTGCTGAAGATTCTTTGAATAATCTTTCGTATTTAAACTTGCTGCGATGAATTATTTTTGTTTTTTTCCAACGAATTTTATGGTGCGTATCTAAGGCATGGTCTGCCAGCCCAGAGCGGCTGTACTGGTGAAACCGGATGTAGTCTTTGTGTTCTGAAATCCTGATATTAGTTGTTTGGCCAAAGTAGGACAATTTGCAGCTGCAAGGGACCTATTATACACCAGGTAGGTCTAGGGGAAGTGGTTGGTCTTTGGTAAAGCAGATAAGGGATGCCAACTTTTTATATGGTATGTAACAGGAAGTAAGGTCATATTTTATGAAGATATTGGTTATTTTCTCAGAGGTGCCCTGGATGTAGGGGATGGTGATAGACTTGGTATAATCTTTATTGTGGAGGGGGGGGGGGGATTGTGGTTTACTGGTTTTAGTATTTTTTGGATTTTTTTGGAGACATTTGAAGAGAAAGCCTTAAACTCCGCCCCACAAAAACCCACTATTTGGCTTCGTTATGTGGATGATGTGTTTGCTATTTGGCCACATGGCTCAGACACACTCCACTCCTTCCTAACACACTTAAACAACCAACACCCCAGAGTCTAGTTCACCTTAGAAAAAGAGGAAAACAACACCCTCCCCTTCCTAGACACTTTAATCAACCGCCAGCTTAATGGATCTTTGGTTTTCTCTGTTTACAGAAAACCCACCCATACTGGCCGATACATTCACCAGCAATTCCCCCCCCCCTCACAACAATATGGGGTTATAAAAACACTATATAACAGGGCAAAATTAATCTGCTCAGATGACAAGGCCCTGACTACTGAACTAAACCACATCCTCAACACTTTCTTAGCCAATGGCTATAACCCCCAAAAAATACTAAAACCAGTAAACCACAACCCCCCTCCACAATAAAGATTATACCAAGTCTATCACCATCCCCTACATCCAGGGCACCTCTGAGAAAATAACCAATATCCTCAAAAAATATGACCTTACTTCCTGTTACAGACCATATAAAAAGTTGGCATCCCTTATCCGCTCTACCAAAGACCAACCACTTCCCCTAGACCTACCTGGTGTATACCAGGTCCCTTGCAACTGCAAATTGTCCTACTTTGGCCAAACAGGCAGAACAACTAATATCAGGATTTCAGAACACAAAGACTACATCCGGTTTCACCAGTACAGCCGCTCTGGGCTGGTAGACCATGCCTTAGATACCCACCATAAAATTTGTTGGAAAAAAACAAAAATAATTCATCGCAGCAAGTTTAAATACGAAAGATTATTCAAAGAATCTTCAGCAGCTCTAAAAAACGTTCCTAACCCCAACAAATTTGGGTGCATGAAACTACCCCAAATTTGGGAGACTTACATTATGAGAACTTCAGCCCAACAGTCAAGACTACCAAATTAGCCCGCAAGAGGGCACCATTAGGACTTTAGGAACAATATTAGTTTCTTGCTTTCTTCCTCATTTGCTTTGTGTTAGTGCCTGCGTGCACATACCATATCTTTATGTTCCTGAAGATGGCAATGTGACGTTGCTGAAATATAGAAGTGATTCATTAAAGTTACCTTTAATTAATATACTTCATTTGCGTTGTTAATTCCGTAAACTAATTACCAGTTATGTCTAACCAACGTATAAGCCTTGCTACTAGAATTCCAGATCGACAAAACTTAAATACAGATCTAGATCTTGCCAGGAACACTCAGTAGGGAAATACCTCTGTAATTCTCACATTCAATTTTATTTCCCTTTTTATATATGGGCACTATTAGAGCTCTACTCCAATCATCAGAAATTCGTCCCCCTGTCCAGGCTTTCTGAACTATGCAGTGCAGCCACTGTAAGACTCTTATACCACCATACTTCAGCATTTCTGGTCGAATATCATCTACTCCTGCTGCCTTTCCACATTTCAAGCCTTTGATGGCATTTTCTACTTCAATCATGGATATGTATTACTGACTGCATGCCTGGTCAGTGTTTTTTTACCACTGTGCTGCCATCACTGCATGTTTCATTTAGCAGTTTTTCAAAGTAATTACTCCATATTTCAAGGATATCTTTTTCTCCCATTTTCATGTCACCTTTATCATCTCTGACTCCTTTTACAGCACTCTTTCCTCCATTCCTAAGCTTCTTCAACAACCTCCAGAATATTTTGCCACCTTCTTGATATTTATTTTCTATATTCTTGCCAAAGTCCTCCCATGACTTTTGTTTTAGCTAGTTTTACACAGTGTTTAGCATTCTTGCATTTGTCTCTGTATTCTCTAAGAGCAAAAGTTGACTTATTTGCCAGGAACTTTTGATATGATTTCTTCTTTTCCTTCACTGCCTCTTTAACTTCCTGTGTCCACCATGGAGTCCTGATTTTTCTATCCTTGCTGACAACCTCACCACATGCCTCTCTGGCTGAATCAGTCAGGGTTTTCTTCAAGGCTTGCCACTGAAACTCCAAGGTTTGGTTCCTGTTCTCAAACTCTTTCATTTTTTCTTCAATAATCTTTGTATATGTTAGTCTACAGTTCACATCTGAGAGCTGCTCAACTTTTATTCGCTTTAAAACTTTCTTACATGTTATTCTTTTCAATATGTAATTCAGTTTTATCCTGCTTAAGACTAAATAGTAATCGCTTCCAATTTCAAATCCTCTGTACACTCTGGTGTCCTGCACCAGGGAGAAAACATCACCATCAACAATAACAAAGTCAATGAGACTTTTCTTATTCCTTGCCTCTTCTCTCCATGTGAATTTGTGCATATTTTTATGTTGGAACATGGTGTTAGTAATAACCAGTCCATGTCCTGAGCAGAAATCCAACAGGCATTTGCCATTATTATTAGCTTTGCTCTTTTCTCAAAATTTTCCCAGAATATTTTTGTGTCTGACAATCATTTCCTACTCTGCTATTCAGATCCCCAACAAGGACCAACTTTTCCTTTTTCATTGTGTCAGTTGCTTTTTCTAAAGCATCAAAAAATTCCTCCACTTCTACCTTAGTAGAACCTTCTGTGGGACCATAGGCACAAATAAGTCTCATTGTCCAATTCCCCATTCTCATATTTGCCCACATTACTCTACTTGAGACTGACTGCCATTGAAGAAGATTAGCCTCGTATTTTGTGTTGAATACTATGGCTACTCCTTCTTTTCCTTGATTGTCATTGCCTGAATATAACATTTTGTATTTATTGCTCAGAAAAATCTCACCAGTTCTTGTCTTTTTTTTTTTTGTTTCAGTCACCCCTATTATGTCGATTTGGTACTTATCTAATTCCTCAGCTAGCTCCATTTTCAATAAAAAGCCTGAATGGTAAAGCTGAGCTTTGTCATTCAGGCTTCTTATGTTGATAGTACCAATCTGTAACTCTGGTGATGTTGAGTTGGGGTGTGTTTTCAGATTTTTTCCAGTAGCTGACTTTTCACTGTAAGCCCTGGTTCCCTGGCAAAAACAATGGGGGCCTTGTTTAACCAGGCGACGCCCCAGCCAGCATGAAATTTTGTCATGTTGTACCATCATTTTGTATTTTGGTTTAACCAATAGGAATACAATTTGGTCGGCTAAATCCCAAATTGCCAGCCCATCCTTGTTCGTTCAGTATCCAGGTAGATACCCAACAGGGTGCACCACGAGAAGGTGAGGATTGGACATTAGGTCAGAAGCCCTGGTTGTTTCTCTGCATTCCTTTATAGGCTATGTGGAAGTCTCTTCTGAGTTATACAGCTTTGACCCTTAAGCACCCATTCTTGCTATTTTAAACTATAAATTAGAAAGATTTTATCAGATTAATATTAAAGTCATTCACAGAACAGAAGGAATACAGTCCAGAAATATGGACTGTATTTCTGGACTCCTATCTTACCTAATGTAGCATGGTTGGTGTGAGTACTGTTATTTCCATTGCTGCAATGAAGCCCTTTTTCCATTTAAACAGTTTAAAGGATAAAAAATGTGTTTTATGAACTCAAATGCATTGTAATTTGGACTGTGTAATAGTTCTACTTAGCATGTTAAAATGAAAGTAGTATGCAAAAAGACCTGCTTGTTGTAGCAAGTTGTGCTGTCACTATGTATTGCTTCATTATGAATTAGTTTGTGAATGCCACCATTATAGTTTTCAGAGTTTCCAATAAAAGTGATTTAATAATTAAGTATGTATTATGTTCTCAAAATAAGTAATGTGAAAAAGCTAAGTGTTTGCATCGTCTTGTTTTAAATTCAGTAAAAGTATTTAGTAACTCTACTTCCCCAGTTGTCATTTCTTGCCAAGTTATAAGTGTGATCATTTGTAACTTGGAGTAGAGCTCTAATAGTACCCATATATAAAAAGGGAAATAAAACTGAATGTGAGAATTACAGAGTTATTTTCCTACTAAGTGTTCCTGGCAAGATCTACGCAAGTATACTTGAGATACGGTTGAGAAGAATTGCGGAAGAAAAGCTTGGTGAAGAACAAGCTGGATTCAGGCCAAATAGAGGCTGTCAGGATCAGATCTTCACTTTACAACAAATAGTTGAGAAAGCATGGGAATATAACTTGACAAGTTGCCAAGAGAAAAGCTATTCAATACGCTACAGTTATATGGTGTCAATGGGGCATTATATCAAGCAATACTTAGTCTGTATTTGAGTTGTAAGTCAGCAGTTAGAATTGAAGGATGTACAGGAAGATGGTTTAATGTTAAATCTGGTGTGAGACAAGGATGTACATTATCCCCTCTGTTATTCATTATCTATATGGATCACATTATGCAGGAAAGTGGTATTAAACATAATATCAGAATTGGTGATGTTAATGTCAGCTCTTTGCTTTATGCGGACGATGTTATACTTCTAAATAAATCCGCTGCAAGTTTGCAAGATTCCCTGACTAAATTGAATAACTGTTGTAATAGATATGGTATGAAGGTCAGCATTAAAAAGACAAAGACAATGAAAATAGGTAGAATTGTTGAAAATGTCAACTGTGTTGTGAATGGGAAACCTGTGGAACAAGTAAAACATTTCAGCTACTTAAGCACGATTTTTAGTGTGATGGTAAATTAAATATGGAAATAGACAACAGAATCAACAAAGCTGGTATGGTAGGCAGTCAATTAAATAAATTCATATGGAATAAGAGAGAAATTAGTCGGAACACTAAATTAGCTGTATAACTTATGGATCTGAGAGCTGGGTCAGAAGTAAAACACTTGACCAAAGACTAGAGACTGCAGATATGAGAGTCCTGAGAAAGATCAGAGGCGTGAATAGATGGCATCAATGGCAATATCATATTAAAAACGAGGATATTAGGAAAGAACTTGACATTGTCAGCATCCAGGAATGCGTTAGCAGAGCTAATCTCAGGTGGTATGGTCACTTAAACAGAACGGGCGAGTAAAGATTAGCAAAACAAGTGTTCTCTTCCAGGTTAATAGGAAAACGACCCAGAGGAAGACCAAGGTATAGGTGGATTGATACGGTACAAAGTGCCTTAGACGATAGAAATATAAGATCTGATAATGTTGGAATCTTGACAAGTAATAGACTGATTTGGAGGAAAATTGTAGACAGGAAGTTAGTAATGATGTAAATTTTTCATGTAGTACTATCATATCCTGTACACCCCTTGAGGGTACATGTCAGGAATTTGATGAGGATAATTTAAATTACTCATAATGATTATTCATTTAGTACCTATCAAGTCATTGCTATTTTTGTGAAAGAGTAGGTGCCAGTGCTCATTATTTGCTAGCAGGAAAGATTGAAAATTAAAATGATATGAAAAGAAAACTGAAAAAAAAAAATTATTGATATTTTTACTTCATAATGTGATATATTTTTGGAGTAAGAACAATAAATTAAGTAAATAACACACAGGAAACTGTGTGTTAAGCATAAATGTATTGTACAAGTATATAAAATAAGTAAAAATTTTAATAAAAATTTTATATAACAAACATAAAAGTTTTATGTTGCAGAAACCTTCACAATAGACATTGAAATTAAATAACTAATCTTATTTATACTAGGTAAATGTGAAAAAACACACACACACACACACACACTGTGTTTCAGTATTACATTAATCACATCATTTATTTTAGCTCCTGGGAAGTACCCCATCATCAATCTCAAATTTAATTACTGAGTCATTGTACCATATTACTTCTTTTTCTTCCATTCTCATTGATTAACTTACCTTATTATTATTATAATTATTCATTGATATCTTATCAACTTCTATGTTTTCCTGCCTCCTATTTTTTTTTTTTTCCCCTATACTGTCTGATCTTTTATAAAAGTTTCTTGACTTTCTCTAACTCCCTTGTTGATTGTCTGGTAATTCCTTTTAATCTGGAAATTTCATATATCAGTTTCTCTTTATTTGTGTCATCACTATAAAGTCTGCATGGTTAGCCTAGTGGCTATGTGCTTCACAACCATATGCCTAGGGAAGGAGTGGCCTAGGTTCAATTCCTGCCGACGACGTGAGGAGCCGAAGGATCTTCCTCAGCCATAGCGAAGTTAGCCAGTCTTGGGCATGGACAGCAGGGTTTTTCATCCTGCAAGCAGGCAAACCCAGCCCCATGAACACACACGGATACAGTCAGGAATACTTAAGACAATCCCTCCAGCCATAGGTCTGAATTGTCAGCTATGCCAGTCCTGAGCCCGGATAAAAATAGTGGGGATTGAGGTGGTGTCGTACCTCCCCGTAAAAGGGGGGCTCACGGCCATTGAATCATCATACGAGATGAAATGATGATCACTATAAAGGATCTTGTCTCTGGTTTTTTTGTTGTTATCCTTTGCTTTTGACAATGCTAAATTGTTCTGCTGGTTATTAGTTGCAATTTTTTAAAAACTTTCTTAATTTAGCAATGTGTTTACAAATATATTAGTAAATACATTTACTGGTAAATACTAGTAAAAACCACAATAATAATGTATTAAAAATGAACTAACTAATCTAAAAAAATAATCAGTAATTCAAAAAAAAATCAGGAGTTTACAGGAGCTTCAAATAAAATGTAAACACTCAAAAAAGCCTCAAACCAGATTCCAGTTAAAGGAAGTGGAGGAAGATAGTTTGATATTAAGCAGGTGTGAGACAAGGATGCATGTTATCTCCACTGTTATTCATCATCTATGTAAATGTCACTGAGAAGGAAAGTGGCATTAGCCCTGATATCAAAATTGGAGATATTTATTTTAGCTTGTTACTTAATGGAGATGATGTTGTACTCCCAAAGAAGCCATGTAGAAGTCTGCAAATTAACACTAAATTGAATGACAGCTATAATAAATTTGGTATAAAAATTAGCAATCACAAGACACACTATAAAAACAGACAGGAACACTGAAAACAACTTCAACAACTGCAAATACATTTCAACTATTTAGGTATTTATTTCAGCTATCCATGCCACTTTCATTCATCTTTCGTTCTGTCTTGCGTTTCACTGCCATTTCACTCAAGCTCAAAGCTGCACACAAGAAACACAAAGAAATTTAATAAATATAGAATTATAACTACACCAAACACAACTATCATACAACAATATTTAAAAAACTAATTACCGTTATTGCCACACACAATTTTAAAATTTAAACTTATCTTTTTACAGCAATCTCGACAATCATTTGATAATAAAAGTAAAAAACAAAATGCATGTGACACCAGTATAAATGTACTGGTGTTTCTGATCATTCATGCAACAGATGAAAAGCCAACAGGGAAAATGTCCCTTCTTTATTCAGAAGGATTTAGAAAGACTGGCAAGATCTCCCAAGACAGTTAGGAAACTGAATTCTGGTGATATCATTGTTGAAATGTCATGTCATCAACTCTCAGAATAACTACTGAAAGCAACATCAGTTGGAGCAATACCAATTGCAGTAACATCTCATAAATCATTAAACTCTTCTAGAGAAATGTTACCAGAATGGGATCTCCTTCCTGTTCCTGATGAGGAGATATGTTCAGAGCTTAAAGATCAGGGAGTGATGGGTGTGAGGCACATCCTAATATGCAGGTGCAGGAATGGTCATCTGGTTCTGACCAGATGACCATTCCTGCATATTAGTTCAATTCCTGCCAACGACGTGAGGAGCTAAAGGATCTTCCTCAGCCATAGCCAAGTTAGCCAGTCTTGGGTGTGGACAGCAGGGTTTTTCATCCCGCAAGCAGGCAAACCAGCCCCATGAACACACATGGATACAGTCAGGAATACTTAAGACAATCCCTCCAGCCATAGGTCTGGAGGGATTGTCTTTTGATACACTTAAACCTCCAACATCTGTAATTGTTCTGTTAGGCTGTACATCCCTAATCCACTGAGATGCTGTAAATGGCAGAAATACAGGCATGCCCAAACTGTATCCATCAAAAGTAAACTAAACTCACCAAATGATCCTGACATATCAGATGATGTATTAAACATTTTTCCAGACAAAGAGATAGAACTAGCTATTCATACTTTCCTAAATCAATGGAGAAATATAAGCTTGACAAAGGTAAGCCACAGCATCTTGGAAATTGGACAAGTCTACAAAGCTAGAACAACAGGAAAACTTCTATAGTGAAACTATTGTGGGTTTTGCCAAAATATTGATATCAAGGTTTTGCAGCAAGAACACAAAACCCCTTCTGTTTCTTTCTGTAGGAAATATGACTTAGGAAACGAAAACAGGCAAAAATAGCCACAAAAATAATAATGACTTAGGATGTGTTGTTAAAAACACAGTAAGGACCCCAACTGTAAGGATTGTTAGCATCCAGGAATGTGTTAGTAGAGCTAATCTCAGGTGGTATGGTCATTTAAACAGAATGGGGGAGGAAAGATTAGCAAAAGAAGTGTTCTCTGCCAGGTTGGCAGGAAAAAGACCCAGAGGAAAACCAAGATATAGGTAGATTTATACAGCAAACTGTTTTCATAAAAACAGAACTGGAGATGGTTCTACTCATGATGGAGTAGTTATCCTAGTGGGCAACCACACTCCTTTTTAACATGTCAAGCTTAATACTGACTGGTAGCAATAGTAATTTTCCTATTTGTGGGATTTCTTATTACAGTGTGTTCCATTTATTTACCAATGGATTGGAGTTGGGGGGGGGGGGGAGATCAAACTTGATCAAACAAATAATCTTATATTGCCTCTGTCATCATGACCTCTTTTCTTAATAATAGAATCAACACCTTCCATATGCATACCTACTTTTATTCTTCAATCCATCTTACAATCTGCTCTCCTACCATTTTTCCAATGCTCATTTGGAATGTTAAAGAGAACATCTATAGAAGTGATCATTTTCCAGTTATTTGCACTTCTTCACAGGAACTGTGTTCTGCCCATGTGGGAAATGGGCCAGACTGACTCAGTTGTTTTCCCATTTTTCAAAATTTAATGCTGATGCAGTCAGTCAAATAACTCAATGAAGCAGTGAAGTATGTTAAATTGTATTGTCCATGCAGCAGCCACAGCTCCAAAAAGATAAAAAAGATCATGGAGTATATGGTATGGGGTATATATATTTCATAGATATCCTACCACATCAAATCTAATGTCAGAGTCAAAAACTAGCTTGGATCCAAATTACATCATCAGTTAATCAAACAACTAGTGCAAAAATTATATGGGATAAAATATGAAAAATGAAAAATAGATATAGAATGCACCATTTGTCTGTCTCGGAACATGAAATGTGTTGTTGCTGATTCCAAAGCTATTGCAGTCACGTTGGGAAAAAAATTTTCTAGAATCTCAATAACAGTTTCATATCTTCCTGAATCTTTAACATTGAAAGAGCAACAAGAGAAGTGGCAACTAAACTTTTCTACCAATATGCTAGAACCATTTGTTAACTATTTGAAGTTAAAAAGAGCTCTTCTGCTGCACTAATGCAGTAGAAAAGCTTTTTTTAGTTTCTTTTTAGATTTCTTCAATGCAATAGATCTATTGCACAATATGCACATATTAGGCTGCTATATGCAGTCTAATATGTGCATAGCAAGACCTGATGAATGTCATCAGGACCTACTAGTGCAGTAGGTCCTGATGACATTCATTAGTAGATGACAAAACATCTTCCATTATCTTCTATGGATCTTCTCTTATAATACAACAGAATATTTACAGAGGAAGCATTTCTGGATTCTTGGCATAAGCTAATTGTCATTTCCATCCCAAAACCAGGGAAGGATCCAACACAAACAAACAGTTACTGATGTATTACTCTGACCAGCTGTCTTTGTAAGATATTGGAGAAAATGATTAATCCTGAACCTCTCAGGAATTTAGAAAGCAATAATCTCCAACACACAGTGTAGCTTTCTTAGACATTGTTCAATGTCAGAATCCTTTGTTCCTTTTAGGAACATGTATTAGATTCACATTTCTGAAGCGAGATCATCTGGTTTCAGTGTTCTTTGACATGGGAAAAAACTTATGATACAGCCTGGATATATGGCACATTAAAATATCTCTATGACCTAGATCTCAAAGGCCACTTTCCTGTATTTATTAAAAATTTCTGTGTAGCTGAGTCTTTCAAGTTCAAGTTGGAAATATGCTACCGTGGCCATATCATTAAGAAGAGGGTGTTTCCGAAGGCTCTGTCTTAAGTGTGACACTCTTTGCTGTCAAAATTAATTCAGCCACTAAACAGCTTCCTCCCACTGTAGGCAGTGCTGTATATGTTAATGATTTCACTATTTAGTGCTCTTCTTGTAACATGAGGATAATTGAAAGACACTTACAATCTATTGATCATGTCTTTTCATGGGCTCTTAATAATGGATTCAGGTTTTCAGTAGAAAAAAAGTGCCTGTGTACACTTTTTCCATAATATACACTTTTCACCCAGATTATGAGGTAAGAATTGGACTAAGTGTTGTAGCAGCAGAAGTCAAGTTCTTAGGAGAATTATCTTTGACAGAAAGATCACATTTCTTGCACACATTTTTCAATTTAGGGAAAAGTGCAAGAGAGCATCGAATCTCATTCACACTCTGTTCTCTATTGAATGGGGTGCAAATTGATCTTCGTTGCTTCACTTTTATTGTGCACTTGTATGTTCAAAGCTGGATTATTGGTCCTGAGTCTACGGTTCTGCAAGGCAGAGTAGCTTGCGATGATTGGATCCTATCCATCATCAGGGATTACAAATAACTACTAATGCTTTTTATACATCATCCATTCAAAGTCTTTATGTCGAGGCAATTAACCCTGCTCTGTCAATCAAATGGAAGCAGTTGTCTGTTAACTACATCCTACATGGACGAGTATCTTTGCCCTGCTTTGGGATGCTCAGTATCACATACAGACTGCTATATGTCCTTTTGGTATGCTTGTTAAGGAGATTATGCAAGCTGTTGGCATGAATCTTGACCATATTACCTTCACCAAAGATAACAGTATTCCTCCGTGACAGGTTTGCACTCATCATGCAACTTCTCACTGTGACAACTATGGAAGTCTGACACTCCATTGTCATGTGCAGTTATTTAATTGCACACAGAGCGGAATATTCTGATTTCCTTCCCATCTACTGATAGTTCAGATCTGAGACCTCTGTTTGTTATGCTGCTGTATTTCCTGACTTTATTATATCCAGTCAGATCCCAATACAATTGCAGAAATTATACAGCAGAGTTTCATGCAGTTCAGCGTGTGCATATAAATGAAAATCACTACCAGACATGTGTAATCCACATTCAGTGCTTTGCAAGGTTCTACAGTTGTTGTACAAATTGAAGGTCCTTAATTTTGAAATTCAGTTGTGCTGATTTCCAGCCATTTGAGTTAAGGAAAATGCGACTGCCAATGCAGTTGCTAGATCACCTCATACATTTTACAAGTACTGTTTGTCAGTCCAGTATACAGACTATAGACAGTTTATAAGATCAAAGTTAATAACCCACTGAAAATCATCATGGCAGGAAGCACTGACAAATAAATAGATTAAGCCTAAAATTAAGCATTGGCAGTCAGGTCAACAAAGAAATAAAAGAGAGGAAGTTGTTCTTGCTAGACTCTGTATAGGTCACATTTGTATTTACTGAGGACTGATGACCCACCTATGTGCAAACAATATGACATGCATCTTACTATTTGTCATATTCTGGTAGAGTACTAGCACTTCACTTGAGAAAAGAATGAATTTTTTACTACAGTAGCTGAACCACATACCCTCAGGCAGAACTTATCAGACTCAGATAAATTGCATGAAGTTTTTAACCTTTTTTTAAAAAGAATTAATTTATACAAACCCATTTGATTATAAATTCTTGAATACAGTTGTAACCTTTCGTTTGGTGTGATATGATCTTTGCTGTCCTTGCACCAATAACTCCTAATCAATCAGTCAATCATTTTCTCTTTAAATTGCTTGTTTGTTGTTCTACACACTGCTGATGTAGTGTTAATTTTGTGTTCAGCATGTTTTGCTCTCTTCTGTGGATAACTTTATCCACTTGTTTATAAGTGGATAAAGTTTATTATAAACTTTATCATAAACATGTCAAAATGCATGTTATTTTCTAAATAACAAATAAATGTTAATTTTTGCAGTCTTAAAATATTTATAAGCATAATATAATCCATTTTTTTGTTCTTTCTTTAGATGCAAGATAGTGTTGCAAAATGTACTCCTGAATTGCACTTTAACAGAGCTACAGTAAGTTTCCAAAATATCCAACACCAAAAATTGTAATGATCAAAATATATATTTGTGTGTGTGCTTCTAATTTTAGCAGAACAGCTGTAGTTGATCTGTTAAAATTGTTGGTCAGGTCCCTAGGGGTTTACTATAAGCTTCTGTAATTCATTCATTGTTTTAGGCACTAAAATATGAAGAAGATTACCAAGGTGCTCTTGAAGGATATGAAAAGGCTATGATGTATGATCCTCTATGGAGTGAACCTAAGGAACAGCTTAACAGCCTTTTAGATTATATACAGAAAGTGCAAGACATGGTAAACCAAAAGGTATGTAAATAATGTTACAAATTACTTTTTAATTAAGCTTTCTTTCACATCAGTAGTTTGTGCTTTGAGAATTCCTCTTCTCCTTACTCTAAGCACTTCAGCAGTCTACAAGACAATGTTCAAATTGATTTTAGCTTAGGTATCTGAAAACTGGTATAGAAGTAAAAGTTATTCAAAGATTGGTGACCACAAACATGAAACTTCTGAAGAAAATTAGCACAGTGAACAGATGACATCAGGTAGAACCTTAAAAACAAAGATATCAGAAAATAACTGGCATCCTTCATATTCAAGAATTCCTAAGCACAGCTAAGCTAAGATCATATGGTTACCCAACAGAATGGAAATGAAAAATTAGCAAAACAGGTTCTTGAATTAAAAATGGAAGGATAAGGACCTTGAGAAAGACTAAGATACAGAATGAGTTGATGATGCAGTTTCAAAGTCGATAAATGCAATATGTGTTTCTAAATTGTATTCTCTTCTTTTCTCTATTATTAATTTTAGGCAAAAGGCTGGGTCTATACATGATCATCCTTTTCTAAATCCATTCTGCACTTCTAAAATAAAGTTTTTGGAATATTTCATTAGTTTGCTATTTAAAATTCTGCTATATATTTTGTAACAGGAATTTAGTATTCTTATACCTCTATAGTTTTTAGGGTAATCTCTACTACCTTTAAAGTCTCCTACATATAGAGTGGTAAGTTTCTGTTCAGTCTCTTAATACATATTGGACTCTCTAAATCATTTATCAAGAATTCTACATATTTTGTAGAAAAGATCAAACATATCTCCTTGCACGCATGTGATATTTTGGTCAGCTGTGAATCTAAGGAAACACTGCATAGGCCCATGGAAGTTAAGAAGTTTTTTATATTTTCAGAAAAGGCCTGATGAAGAACTGATGCTAATGAACATTTATTATTTTTGTAGAAATATGTTGTGAAAAACAATGTTCTGTCTGATAGACTGATTAAGCACATGTTAAAGAAATCAGTAATAAAATGAGTCAGTAAAAGAATGATTTTATCCTCTAAAGATATAGGAGATATCAAAGTATAGTTTTATTTAGATGCCCTTGATCCAAATAGTTTTATGGTCATTAATTTGAATTTTATTTTATTTACCCACATATAAAGGCCTGTGTAGCTCAGCGGAAGTGGTGCTTGCATCCTCTGTGCTAAGCCGCACGAAGATAGACTTAGAGTTTGAGTATAGTCGCCAACCAGAGGAACTTTTTCTAAGCCTTTCTTCGACCGGTTTTTGAGTTCGTCTGGCACGGGCAAGAGGGTTTTTCATCCCATAAACTCAAGAAAATTGACCATAGAGCCCACATTATTTCAAACAGTAACATATCCTGCTAGGTTTAGGTACCAAGAGATAGCAGCACTTGTTTGCCGGTCTCTTCGTCGGTGGCTGCCTATAATTAGTGATAGACATGGGCCAGCCATCTCTGATTGACTACCGATGGAGATTGAACTGCCCACTCAGTCTCCAAAAGCTAGATAGGGTTCAAAAGGCCTAGCCTACTCCCTATAGGAGTAGGCTAGGCCTTTTTGATTGAACTCTTGTAAATTTACTTAACACTCGGTGTGAAAACAGTCAAGTATATCTGTATGATACATCAAATGTGTACATGACGCACACAAGTAATTTAAACAGTTTCTGCCATTCAGGATGCAGCTGATGTTTTCCATGTTCTTACCTATTTTCATAGTCTGTCTTTTTATTGCTGATTTTCATACCAAATTTGTTGCAGCAGTTATTCAATTTAATTAAAGAATCCCATAGACTTATACTGGATTGATTCAAAACGTCATCTTCATAAATTAAGTACTGAGATATTAATCTCTACTTTATGCAAATGATAGTAATTTTGATATCAGGCTTAATGCCACTTTATTTTATAATGTGATCTATGCAGGTGATGAATAACAGTAGAGATTGTACCTTGCCTCATGCCTGATTTCACATCAAAATATCTTCTGCAGTTATAACTGCCCGACTTATAAGTCAAATATAGACTGTGTATTGCTTGATATGATGTCCTCCTTATACCATATAATTACAGCATTTGAATAGCTTTTCTTTTGACACCTCTTATATGTCTTTTCCAGATTTACAAAACTTAAAAATGCAGATCTGTATTATATCCCTTGATTTCTCAACTATTTCTTAAACGGAAAATCAGATATGACAACCCCATATTTGGTTTGAACCAACTTGTTTGAACTCTTTTAAATTTACAAGTTCTGATCCAGTTTTTCTTAGTCTCTTCTGAAATTATGCCTTGATAAGTTTACCTGGTTCACGCTCAATAGTGAATTCCTCAGTAATTCTCATATTCAGTTTTATTTCCCATTTTATAGACAAGTACTGTGAGAACTATACTCCAGTCATCTGGAATTCAACCATCTGACCACACTTTTTGAATTATTCAGCCACTGCAATCAGGATTATATATCAACTATTGATATATAATCCTGATTGCATTGTTTCTGAATATTTTTCAGAAGCAGTGCAATCATTGCAGTCTAATATCAACATTTAAGTTAAAATTATGGTCGCATTGATTGGAGTGAGGAGAGGACACATGGGAGGAAGGAACTGGATTTTATGCGGTTATTAAGGGATAACTATCTGCGACAGCATGTAATGGAAAATACTAGGGGTCAGAGAGTGCTTGACCTAGTAATTACATCTGAGGATTTGGCTGTAACAAATATGACCACATTGCCACCAATCGGTGAGAGTGATCATAGGGTCTTAACTTGGGAGGTGGCTAAAGGTGTAGAATTTTCAATTAAGACAGGGTACATGTGGAATTATCGGGCGGGAAAGTATGACAAGCTTAGGAGTTTGATTGGTTCAGTGCCATGGCATGTACAACTGCAAGGACTAGAAGTTGATAGTGCATGGGAGGTAGTTAAGAAGTGCTTGCATGAAGCAATGGCTGACTGTATACCTAGAGTCCGAATAATAAATCAAGTAGGGGTTAAATGGATGAATAACACCATTAAGCTTGAGTTGCAAAAAAAGAAACAACTATGGAGGGAATTTAAGGAGAAGGGTGACCGGCAGGCACATGAACGGTATAAAGCGCAGGCCAGAAGGGTGACGAGTGTGGTAAGAAAAGCAAAAAAGGATTACGAAAGAACATTAGCCATGCAGGCTAAAGAGAATCCTAAACAGTTTTTTAGATATGTAGCAAGTAAAAGGAAATATGTACATGCAGAATGATTTTAAAGAATGCCGATGGTAGGGAGGTAACTGAATCAGTTGAGATAGCTGAGTTACTGAGTGAGCACTTTGCAAGAATATATCATCCAGGTGGTGAAATTGCAGAAATGAATAAACCAGTAGATTATATGGGAATTGTGGTGAATGAAGTGGAGGTGAGTAGTCTATTGCATAACCTCAATGTCAATACATCTGTGGGATTGGATGGTATACCAGCTCGTGTTGTACGAGAAGCAGCTAAAGAATTGTCAGTACCCTTGACCATTTTGTTTAATTTGAGTCTCGGGTCTGGGTTAGTCCCGAGCGGGTGGAAAGAGGGGAAAATAGTTCCACTGCATAAAGGTGGTTCCAAGACTGCTGTTGTAAATTACCGACCGATTAGCATATCAGGAATCATTGTAAAGGTCTTAGAGAAAATAGTCAAAAGGAAAATACAAGATTGGATTGAAGAAAATGGGATACTGTATCGGGGACAGCATGGTTTTGTGAAGGGTAGGTCATGCCTCAGTAACTTGCTCACGTATTATAACACAGTGACGGCTGAACTGGATAAGGGCAATGGGTTTACGGTGATTCTACTGGACCTTGCCAAGGCCTTTGACAGGATTCCACATGGAATTCTAATCAGTAAATTGCAGCATATGGGAATGGACATAGGGTTGGTGAGATGGATAGGAGGGTGGTTGACGGAGAGATATCAGAGAGTGGTTTACTCGGGAGTAGAGTCCACAAGACGGCCTGTGACTAGTGGTGTGCCACAAGGATCTGTTCTTGGACCAATGCTGTTTAATTTGTTCATAAATGATATAGGAAATGATCTGAGAGGAACAGTTCATTTGTTTGCGGATGATGCGAAGTTGGGTAGGGCAATAGTGAATGCAGATGACATCAAAATTTTGCAGGATGATTTGGATAGATTGGAGGTCTGGGCTAAGGAGAATGGATGTCAGTTTAATGTGGCAAAATGTAAGGTTATGCATTTTGGGGTGAAAAGATTGGAGGCAGTTTACTGCATTGGTGGAACCCTGCTCCAGGAAATTGATGAGGCACGAGATTTAGGAGTGTTGGTGGATAGGGAATTGAAATTTAGGGAATTGAAATTTTGCAAAACATTGCAAAAGTGACCAAAACAGCTCATCAAATCACTTGGTTGCTGAAGAATACGTTGACAAGCAGAGACAAGCAGGTTATTGTTCCTCTCTATCGAGCCTTGATAAGACCCCATCTAGACTACTGTGCTCAGATTTGGTCACCTAGGTTTCTTCTTGATGGGGAGGATGTGGAGAGGATCCAGAGGCGAGTGACCAAGATGATAGCAGGTCTGTGGAATGAACCGTATGAGAACAGGTTGAGGATTTGTGGGTTGCAAAAATTGGTTGATAGGTGGAGGAGGGGAGATATGATTGAGACATTCAAATTACTGAAGGGTTTCTATAAAATTAATTCAGAAGATATTTTTGAGAACAGGGCTGGTTGTGGGAGGACTAGGGGACATCCATGGAAACTGGGCAAAAGTGTGGTTAGTAAAGGTGTTAGAGCTGGGTTCTTTACTTTTAGAGTAGTGAATGAGTGGAATGCGCTCCCTGAGTCTGTAGTGGATGCTGTGACAGTGAATGAGTTTAAGGCGAGGTATGATAGATACTGTATGAATGTCAGATAGTTGTGATGAATATGATTTGGGGCCTCCCTCGATGAGTCTAATGACTCCCTGGAGTTGCCCGTAATAATAGTAATAATAGTAATTATTCCTTGGTTGATATTATTAAAACGAAATTCGGTGAACATTCCAATTAATTTTGAAAAAAATGGAATCTAATCCAAACATGACACTGCCTCAAGCGTGGAAAGAGTTTTCAATATTGAATTCTGTGAAAATTATTTCTCTGTCCATTAAGGAATTACAACCCTCTACACTGAATGTTTGCTGGAAAAAAATATGGCCTGAAGCCATATTTTTTCATTGAATCAAACAAACCATAAGTTTGTTTGATTCAATGAAAAAAGTTCGTACATCCACTGGAGGTATGAACAAAATTTCTTACCTCCAGTGGATGCCAAGCTACGTCGTATAATAAACGTTGCACATGTTTTTTTTGGTGGAGAGGGCTTTTGCGATATGGTTGAAAACAAAATTAAAGATTCAGATATCCTCAACTACTCTAGATATCTATAAATGCACACCTGGTTACTTTAACAAGGACATCTTATCATTTATTTTCTACAAACAGAGATTATGGTAATCAGGAATGGATCAGATTACCTATGATATTTTAAAAAATAGTATCAAATAGCTGAGTATAAAGTCGCTTGATGGTCAAAGCTGGATACTGGGTGCAGAGAAAAAACCAGGACTTCTGACCTGATGTTCAATCCTCACCTTCTCGTGGTGCATCCCATTAGTAGGAATCTGCTTATATACTGCATAAACAAGGATAGGTTGGCAATTTGAGATTTAGCCAACCAAATTGTATTGTATTGGCTTAAATCAAAATAAAATGTGACAAAATTTCATGCCAGCTTAGGCATTGCCTGGTTTTACAAGTCTCCTACTGTTTTAGTCAGGGAATCAGGGCAAACAGCAAAAAAGTTAGCTACTGAAATAAGTACAGCATCAACATAATAGGTGATACCAGAACAAAGAAGACAAAAATATGCCAGATTCTTGTAAACAACAAATACAACTTGTTATATTTAGGCAATAATGATCAGGGAAAAGAAGTATCTGTAGTATTCAACACTAAATACAAGAATAATTGTCTTGAATTCAAAATAACAATAACTATTATTGTTGATAGCAGTATCTTCATATTGGTTCAGGACACAAGTAGACAGAGGATTTGAAATAGAAGTCATCACCATTTAGTTTTGAGCAGGATAAAATTGAATATCATATTGAAAAGAAAAGTTTGTAATGAAGTTTTATAAAGAATCAAAGTTGAGCAGCTTCCAGAAGTGAACTGTAGACTCAAATACATAAATGTTATTAAAGAAAATTGAAAATGCATATACTTATATAGCCACGGAAAATAATTCAAAACTGCTTTGCTGCTTATTTCTCACCAACTATCTGCAATAAATTGTACTGCCTATAAAATGGTAACCTTTGTGCTGATTTCTTTGGCCACTGAAGATGACATCAGTAGATTTTCTTCAATTGTTTCAAGGATGTAATGTACCAACCTTCTGCGATACAATGTCTTCAAATTTTTATAATTTCCATGTCCATTGGCTGTACCAGGGACATGGTGTTAGCAGGAAAAAATTCAAGTTGAACATTTTTCAAACAATCTAATTGAGGAGGTGCCACACAGTTGTCCATAAAAATAATTTTTCTTAAATTTCATTGCAATTCTGCATCCCAACTCATTAGCCATTCCTAAAAAATAACAGAAGTTATCCATGCATTCTTGTTGACATAATACAGAACTCTCAAACTCCATTCTAAACCCTTTAAAGCATCGAGGCTTGGCGCTTTTTCCAGTAACCAACAGCTTCCGTTTGTCACTTTCTGACATGTTACAGCACACAGAAACATGATCCATTGCTTTTTTTTTGAACCTGACAGCGTTGCAAATTTATAGCTCAGGGAACCGTCTGGTGTGGCACGAAAAAACTTAGCTATTTTATCAGCATCATAGATTTCATCAGGACTAAACAACTGCAGCAATTTGGGTAGTTTTGTTGATTTCCACTGTTCAGCGCTTGTAGTATCAGCACTGCCCTTTTCTTTGTGTGCCTTCTTAAATTTTATTTCATGTCTGGTTTTCCATTATGATAGTCAACCATCTGTAGCTTTAAAGCTCACATTGCCCAACGTTCTAGCTAACTCTTCTGATTTGGTTTTTAATATTTGACCATTAACAGGCACACCTTGTCCAGTTACAATAGAGAATCATTGATTGAGAGCCTCCTCAAATTCTGGATCCTTGACCTTTGGCTTCTATTTTTGGGATTTTCTCTGTTGTCCATCATGCAATGCCCATTCTTCTCGCAGTTTGTCCTGCTGGACTAACAAATGTGCAATTGTAGATTCTGGAATAGCATTATCTCTGCCAGCTGATGATGACTGGTATTAAATGGTTGGCTTTTTATTTTGTCAAGTAAGGTGATTTTATCGCTAATGTTAGACTTTCCTTGGCATCTTGGAAGAGGCCTTATAAAAACAAACAAAAAAAAAATTAAATTGCTAAACTGTTTGTTACACTTTTTACTAAAAAATTAATACACATCTGTTTTAATCAAAGTATGCTACCTAACAGTCTCTGTAAGTAGAATCATTACACTGTCAAAATACACACGTCCTCTCTACTCTGTATCCTGGTGCTGACTGACAGCAACACTCTTTATGCAACTCACTATGCATGTGCCATCTACAGCCAGTGTCCTGATAAAATGGCAAGGTGACACAAATAAGTAAAGTAGTTTTGGATTATATTCTCAGTTTGTTTCCTTTCATCAATATTAAGTTCCAAATAAATGGCTGCCCAAATTAACCGGGATACTGTATTGTCAGAATTTTTCAACTTTCTTTTATATACATATGCAGCCCTACATATGAGGTTGCAAAATTTATAACACAAGAGTCCTATGTTGTGTGTATGGCAAGTGATTATAGAAAAAGAAGGAATCTTTTGACTGAAGTTTGTGTATATGGGGGTGGGGGGGCTCAGTTTGTATTCATTCAGAAAAAACAGCATAGCAGAATGTTGTTCAAGAGAAGTATGGCAGTGATTTAGATATTCCATATGCTTCTTTCTTAAAATTATCTAAATTACTTTCTTAAAATTATCTAAATTACTTTCTTTATGTTGCTAACATAATATATATAAGATGGTGTTTTAATAAAGAATATACAGTAGATACCATATATGTACTCATATAACATGATATTTCAAGTTAAAAATAATTATTGAAACCAGGGGATTGTCTTA
The DNA here is from genome assembly GCF_054136105.1 of Typopeltis vanoorti. NCBI lineage: Eukaryota > Metazoa > Arthropoda > Arachnida > Uropygi > Thelyphonidae > Typopeltis > Typopeltis vanoorti. The sequence goes on along the minus strand of NC_143557.1, from coordinate 72,278,904 downwards.
TACTCAGGATATAAAATCTGAACCTTTGAATTCAGCAATGGAGAACATTGTCAAGTGATCATCTGGCTCCTGCAGTAATGCATATGCTGTGTTGCAGTGTTAGACACATATAGAGTGTGCTAATAAACATGTTAATATACTGATATATTAGTACGTTAATATATTTCGTATGTAAATATTCGTATTTAATAAATGTATCCAGTAGGACAAGCATCTAATTTTTTTAAATCCTGATGAAACCTTACGGTGATCACATGAATTATAATATACAGAACTTGAAAACTGGCATAAATGTGAAAGATATCTTTCATAAATTACAGTAAAGAAAATACTTGAAGTGATTGATATGCTTAGATTATGTTAAAGTAAAAGTAACGTGTAAGAAGCTGTCAGCGGTAAGTGATATTTCAAAAAAAGATTTTGGGGGGGTGGGGGTTATCATGTATGCCCGTCACTTTATAATGCTGGCATATATGCTGTCTGTGAACATGTATGTGTGTATAAAAAATGGATTCATAATCTTTTCATTTGTCAAGAAAATATCTATGTAAAAAGAAGCATAACTGTAAATTACACTTTATTAAAATAAAATTAATAAAAATTTAATCGAAACCTTTTTTTAGATGCCAGCTCAAAACGAAACAAAAAAAATGTAAATGAAAAAATGTTCCTAATAAAATTTCTGAACTTTTTAAGGCATAGTAAATTCACTTGCATTTGAAACAGATTTACTAGCATCACTTTTTCGCTTCTTTTTGTAAATACACAGTAAAACAGTAAACAGTTTCACATTTCAAAAGCAATTCAATTATTTTGAAGCACTAAAATTTGCTTTTAATGATAAAAAGTCTTTTGTCACTTCGGTGCTACCGGCATTTATATCTTGCATAAGATGAGATGAAAACTTCTCTGATAAATGGAAACAAAAACAGTTCTAGGTAATAGGATCAAAATCTAATGGGCTGGAAAAATATGTTGAGTGCACATTTCTGTTTAATGTTTATTTTATGGCATGACATCTTATGGATTCAGTGCTTCACTCCCAAGCACACATATACTTGTTAAATATGCGGTTTCAGATACCCCTTGTATAATACATGTAAATAATTTCATTTGATTCCATTGTCTTAAGGGTCTATTATTCTTTCATGTTTTTCTGTTCTTTTTTTTTTAATCTCCACATTTTTTAAGCATTGATTCACATCTGCTAGCACAATTATTATTTTCATTAATACACTGTATTCTTTTAACAGGGTTGTCAGAAACCTAGAAAATTGCGTACCATGTTAAAAAGTCTCAAACCACAGCATTTGGGACCATATTCGAAAGGAATATTTACCAATTCTAGAGGTGAGGTGGGAAAATTAGAACCAGTTAAACTGTCTGAGCTTCAGCCAGGTATCAATATAGAAAAAGTGGTGTTAGGTAAAGTAGTTTGCAACGTTGTCTGCAGTGACCCTGTCGCCTTGTAAGTCTTGAATTTTACAGTAAGATTTTAGTAATTCATTGGTTTGTCAAATCATTAGAATAATTCTGATTTTTTGTCTTTTAAAGATATGTTATATTTATTCATCTTTTTGTTATATGGAAAATTAAGCGTATTAAAATTCAGTGCACAGCATTCCTTGTTTATTATTTTATTAGTAGGATGGGCCAAAAGTTTTAAAAATTTTTCTTTATATTTTAATTTCTTACTTGTACATCATATTAAATAATTTTGGCTGTTCTATAATTACAGAGATTGTTACTGCAAGCAAAATGATATACAGTAGAATGTCATCAATACAAATTGGTTTCTACAAATAAATACAAAATGAATAACGGAAAAACTCGTAAAAAGATTATTTAATAGTATAATTTTCGCCTGCGTGTCACAGGCATCTTCAGTACATTTTAAGCTAAAATTAAACAATAACTGACAATTCCAAAAAGCGCCACCTAAGTAGCTAATGTAAGATAACTGAAAAGGTCAATAAATTTCCTAACTAAAAAAAAAAAAAATTATATATGCAATAAAAAGTTAGGAAAGATTAGCTGATTTATAAAGTACCATCTCCCATAAAGAGGATGGACTTAAACCATCGGATCTGTTTAAGTTTGAAGTAAAGTTTCACATGTTTCTTTATAAAGCCATTCCATGAGGAACCGACTTTTGTCTTTTTCCAGTGAACTCTGTGTCTAGTGATGATGGCATGTTCTGCAAGTCCAGACTGTTCAGGTTCAAGGCATTGAATATAAGACTGGTGTTCTTCTAGCCGAATAGAGGCAGATCTTCCTGTTTGTTCAAAATAAGATAATCCACAAGAGCAAGGAATCTGGTAGACACCTGGATAATTAAGATGTGGAAGCTTGTCCTTAGAAGTGAGAAAGGTGGATATTTTTTTTTGAACAGTCTAAAGGCAACAAAAATATTCAGTGGTTTTAAAACTTTTGCTGTATGTTCACCAATGCCTTGTACATAAGGGATAGGAATGCACGTTATTTCTTTTGTATTTGAAGAGGAAGACATATTAAAACTACTCAAAGCTCTTTTGATGAAGGAACTACAATATATTATTTCTTCCTTTCTATCTAATGGATATAAGAATTCCTTCATCATATTAACAGAGGAAGACATATTAAAACTACTCAAAAGAGCTTTGAGTAGTTTTAATATGTCTTCCTCTTCAAATACAGAAGAAATAATGTGCATTCCTATCCCTTATGTACAAGGCATTAGTGAACGTATAGCAAAAGTTTTAAAATCACTGAATATTTTTGTTGCCTTTTGACTTCAGAAAAATATTCACCTTTCTCACTTCTCCTAAGGACAGGCTTCCACATCTTAATTATCCAGGTGTCTACCAGATTCCTTGCTTTTGTGGATTATCTTATTTTGAACAAACAGTAAGATCTGCCTCTATTCGGCTAGAAGAACACCAGTCTTATATTCAATACCTTGAACCTGAACAGTCTGGACTTGCAGAACATGCCATTATCACTAGACACAGAGTTCGTTGGAAAAAGACAAGAGTCCTTCACAAAAGTCGGTTCCTCATGGAATGGCTTTATAAAGAAACAGGTGAACCTTTACTTCAAACCTAAACAGATCTGATGGTTTACGTCCATCCCCTTTATGGGAGATAGTACTTTATAAATCAGCTAATCTTTCCTAACTTTTTATTGCATATATAATTTTTAAATTTATTGACCTTTTTAGTTATCTTACATTAGCTACTTAAGTGGCGCTTTTTGGAATCGTCAGTTATTGTTTAATTTTAGCTTAAAATTTACTGAAGATGCCTGTGACATGCAGGCGAAAATTATACTATTAAATAATCTTTTTATGTGAGTTTTCCTGTTATTAATTTTGTATTTATATGTCTGCTCATGGTATTCCCTTATTAAAACTGGTTTCTACAAACTTGGCTTAAAATAAACAGTGCTGTCCTTCAGGGAAACAATATATCTCCTGAAGGATAGTATTTATTTTATTTTTTAAATATTACAAAATGTCATAATCAAATTCCTGATATGTATCCTCAGAGTTTGTACAGAATATTATGATAGTACTACATGAAGAGTTTACATTACTAACTTCCTGTTGACAGTTTTTCTCTAAATTATTATGTTATCCTGTCAGGCTTCAGTATTGTCAGAGCTTACATTTTGGTCTTCCAAGATGTTCTTACTGTATCAGTTTACCTAGATCTTGGTCTTCCTTTGGGTCTTTTTCCTACCATCCTAACAAAAAAAGAAAGAAAAAAATTGTTTTGTTAACCTTTCCTCTCCCATTCTGTTTAAGTGACCAATACCACCTGAGGTTGCTCTGCTCTCACATTCCTGAATGCTAAAACATCTAGTTCATTCCTAATCTTCTCATTTTTAATATGGTTCTGCTATTGATGCCATCTGCTTACTCTCCAAATTTTTCACATTTATTCAAATGTTTTACTTCTAACCCAGCTTCTAAGATCTATAAGTTAAAATTAGTTTGAATACTGTTTTGACTAATTTCTCTCTTATTTCATATAAATTTATTCATTTACCTTCCTACCATGCTAGCTTTGCTTATTCTATTGTCTATTTCATATTTAATTTGCCATTGTCACTAAAAATTGTGCCTAAATAGCTGAAACGTTTTACTTGTTCATTGGAGTTTTCAGTGTTCCTGCCTGTTTTCATAGTGTTTGTCTTTTGATTGCTGATTTTACTAAATCAATTTAATTAAAGAATATCCTGCAGACTTGTGCCAGATTTATTTAGAAGTATAATATTATCTGCATAAAGTAAAGAGCTGAAATTAACTTCAGCAATTTTTATATCTGACTTGTTTTGTTTTCACTTTCATTCATAATGTAATCAATACAGATGATGAATAACAATGGAGATAGTATGCATTCTTGTTTTGTACTATTTTTTTACATGAAACTATCATGTATCTCCTTCAAATTCTAACTGCCGACTATGTATTGCTCAATATAATGTCCCATTTACACCATATAATTGTAGTGTTTGAATGGCTTTTCTCTTGTCATGTGCCTTTTCCAGACCTACAAAAGTTAAGTATAGATCCTTATTATATTTTCTCAACTATTTGTCTTAAAGTGAAAATCTGATCATGATAATGTCTGATCTCAGCCCAGCTTGTTCTTCTCCAGGTTACCCTTCCATAATTTTTCTTCCTCTGTTCATGTTCACTTGTATAAATTTTACCTGGAATGCTCAGTAGAGAAATTCCTCTGTAATTCTTACACTGTTTTATTTTCCATTTTTATACATGGGTACTATGAGAGCTACTCCAATCATCTGGAATTTGATCCTTTGACCAGGCCTTCTGAATTATGCAGTGTAGCCACTGTTGAACTGCATAATTCATTTTAAAAAGTTAAAATACCTCCATTTCTGGTCTAATATCATCTCCTCAAGCTGCCTTTCTGTATTTCAGGTTTATTTTGTGTCTTTTTTCTTCCTCAGATAGTATTGATATGTGTACTTCTGATTGCATTCCTCTTGAATGTTTTCTACTACCATGCTGTAGCCTTTCAAAGTAATTACCCTATACATGTAGAATATTTTTATCTCCAATTTTTATGTTACCTTTATCGTCTCTGATTTCTTCCTTTTATTTCTACATTTCAAAGCTCTTTTTCTACAAAATGTTGTTAATATGTATATACAAGTCCATTTTTATTTCTTGAGAAAATAAATTACATTGTTTTGTATTGTTTATACTAAATCTGGTAAAGTCTTTTTAATGTCAGACCATACCATTTTTGTGTTTTCCTGAAAGATTGATGAGTCTTTTCCTAAAATCTGTTTTTGCACAATTTTTAAAAGATCTCAGTTGGTGTCTTTTTAGTCATTAATTAGGAATTTGTTTATATATGTATGTTATATATATATATATATATATATATATATATATCAACCCCATATGCAAGAGGTCTTAAGACTTATACCATAACATTGTGTGTGTGTGAGGGCAAAAGAAGAAAGGGATTTCTTAATGTGTTTCTTGTAGAGCTAGGGAAAACGATATTGGGAAAGACCATTGTATAGAATAGAAATATATTGAATGAAGGAAAAGAATGAAAAGTAAGCTCAGTGAGTTTGGAGCTAAATGGATATTGACGAGCAATTGCCTGTTCATAAGTGATTAGAGAAAAGTGAAGTAAAGGTGACCAGGTCAGTGGAGTAACATTCATAGAAATATCTTTAGAAACGACATAATGTAAAAACATGGTTTCTGTGGGAAAGCAATTGGAGATAGTTACTGTGAGGAGAGAGATAGGGTCATCTGTTAAGTAAATAGTTCTGCATACAATCAAGAATTCTGATGTGTGTTGGGGGGGGGGGGGGGGAAAGCATGTTCTTGTAAATGTGAGAACAGTATTCTAAGGTCGAGCAGATTCGAGATTTATAAAAGTTTAGGAGTTGAGTGGAACAGAAGAATTGTTTAAAAAGAAAAAGAATACCATGCTTTTTTTTTGAATGATGTGTTTATGCCAGATTAGGCTAGATGTTAAAGTCAACCCAAGAAGAGAAAAAGAAAATTGATCTTGGTTTTCAAACAAAATGTTATGAAAAGTGAGGGGGGGGGGCAGAGAAATGATCTTTCTTCTGGAAAATAAGATAGGATTATGTTTTGGTAGTATTACAGATTCACTAAATTAACTTCACTCCAATTGTGAGAATAACAAGAAAATCAGTGTTGAAGGCACTGGTGCCATGCCATAAATACTTGAGCTTGAGTCATCTGAGCACTACAGGATTTTATAAATGAAGAAGAGCAGTAGAGTGTACTGTTAGCAAAACTATGAATAGGATTGGATGTTAGAAAAGATCATTGATGTATGGGAGGAAGATATTGAATTAGAGACAGTATAGAGCCTTGGGGTACTCCAGCACTGAAGGAAAAATCAGATGAGAGGGAATCATCCACTATAGCATGCAATAAACAACTAGAGGTGAGCTGAAGTCCACTCACAAAGAGTAAGGAGACCAGAAGATGGCAACTTGGTAAGTACACTGTGATGCTAGACTCAGTCAGATGCATCTGAAAAATCAAGAGAAACCACAAGTTTCTTGAAATCTTTCCATGGCCTGTATACAGATTTTGCAAAGTTAGCAAGGTCTGCTGTTGAACAAAATTCAGGGGAAATCCATATTGGTGATCACTGATTAACTGATGAGTCTTTAGGTAGGAAGCTGGTTGTTGATGACCTCTCCATAATTTTTGTGAGTATTGATTTCAGGGCACTTGGCTATATCTCCTTTTTTAGGAACAGGCTGGATAGAAAAAGTGAAAGCTTGCTTCCGTGGTGTTGGATATATGCCAGATAAGTAGAACATCTTGTAAAGGCTCTACAGTATGAGTGTTAGTTTTGGAGCACAAGCACTTAGTAAAAGTGGAATAACACCATCTGGGCCAGGGAACTTATGAGTAGCAAGGCTAGTTGAGTGTTTTTCTAATATTCTTCTGATGAAAGATCAGAGGAGGCATATTGTTAGTGGTTTGTGGAATAGTAAGAGGAGATTTGCCTTAGTCATTGAAACAAGAGTTGGAGCAGAAGGCTAAGCCAAAAGGTTTGCCTTATCTTTAAGAGATGGCAACAGCCTTGGCATGAAACCAGAAGAAGACTGCAGTTTAAGCAGAAGGCAGGCATAGTGCATTTGGTCCTTAATAGAGTCTGCTTCTTTTTTTTTTTTTAAGTTGTTATGAATTGTAGTGCAAGGTGCATGAGAAGCTGGAGCTTTTAACTTGAATTGCACATATGCTGCATTTTTAGCTTAGGCTGCTTTGACACATTATTTGGAAAACCAAGGCTTTGATAAGGTCAGAGATTTTGAGTGGAGTGAGGAACAAAGGTGCTCATTCCAAAACAAGGATAATTTTCAGTCAGAGTAAGTCTTGGGTCAGAAGAACAGAAGCAATAATCAACCATAGAAATCCCAAAAGTCTTTGGTGCCATAGGATATAAGACTGGGAGAAACAATCTGTAGAAAAAGAAACATGGATAAGGTTACAAAGTTGCCAAGAGGAGAGCTAAGTCAGCAGTCCATTATGAGGGAAAGCTAGTTAAGAAAAGGTCCAGGGTGATAAGAGAATGATGATGATGATTATCTGGTATTCTTGCAGGGATGGGTGAACTATTATTAAACCTGTATTGTCAGTTATAGCAGTGAAAGAGCAGTGATTCTGGAAATTAAACTGAAAATAATACTAGAACCCTTATAACATGGAGTAAAAAACAAATTACTGTAATATCCCTTTACTTATTTGTCTACAGTATTTAAAAAGCAAAACAGATTTACGTGTGTGCTGCACTAGAGGGGGGGGGAGGGGGAAGGAAATTAATTATTCCAGGCATTAATAATTAATTAATGTCTGGAGTAATTACTTTGAAAGACTGTTAAACGAACCAAACAGTGGCAGAACAATCATAGAAAATTTTCAAGAGGAATACAAAGTGGAGTACATATCAATACTTGAGGTAGAAAAAGCTGTCAAAAACTTGAAATGTTGAAAGGCAGCTGGAGTAGATGATATTCAACCAGAAATGCTTAAGTATGGAGGTATAAAAGTTTTGCAGTGGCTACACTGCATAATTCAGAGGTCCTGGTCAGAAGGTCGAATACCCAATGATTGTAGTAGAGCTCTCATAGTACCCATGTATAAAAAAGGGAATAAAACTGAATTTGAGAATTAGAGAGGAATTTTTTTACTAAGTGTTCCAGGTAAGATTTATGCAAGCATACTTGAAAAGAAGCTATAAAAAACCATTGAGGAGAAACTATGATCAAATTTTCACTTTAAGACACATAGTTAAGAAATCAAAGGAATATGATAAGGATCTGTACATAAGGTTTGTAGATCTGGAAAAGGTATATGACAAGCTTTTCAAAACACTACAATTATATGGAGTGGATGGAACATTATACAGGGCACTACATAGTCTATATTTAAGTTGTCATTCAGCAGTTAGAATAGAATGAAATACAGTTGAAGATGGTTTTATGTAAAATCAGGGGATAAGCCAAGGATGCACATTATCTATATGGATCACATTATGAAAGAAAGTGGCATCAGGCCTGATATTAGAATTGATGTCAAACTTAGTACTTGGCTTTATGCAGATGCAAGTCTAGTGAAAATCTCCAGGATTCACTAACTAAATTGAATAACAGCTGTCACAAAATTGGCCTGAAAATCAGCAATAAATAGACCAAAACTAAGAAAAAGTAAAATTTCAACTATTTAGGTACAGTTTTTAGTGAAGATGGCAGGTTAAATTTAGAAATAGACAACAGAATAAACAAAGCTGGTATGGTGGGCAGCCAGATGAATACATTTATATGGAACAATAGAGAAATTAGTCAAAACACCAAACCAGTTTTAAGTTATGATATGAGAGTTGAGTTAGAAATAAAGCACACGTGTGTAGAGGCTTAAGTGCTGTGAGGACATCATGTTGGAGGCTTAATGGATTTTTTTATGAGAGTTTGTGAGTGTTGTAAAAAAATCCATTAAGCCTCCAACATGATGTAGAAATAAAGCACTCACTTGATCAGAGATTAGAGACCATAGATATGAAGGTTCTAAGAAAAATTAGGAAAGTGAACTGATGGCATCAATGCCATAATCATATTAAAAATGAAGATATTAGAAAGGGACTTGACATTGTTAGCATTCAAGAATGTGTTGTCAGCAGAGCTAATCCAAGGTTGTATGGCCACTTAAATAGAATGGGTGAAGAATGGTTGGCAAAGGTGGATTGATTCAGTCAGAAATACCTTAGAAGTACGGAATGTTAAATATGAGTACTCACAAGTAATAGATTGATTTGGAGGAAAATTGTTGATGGGATATTAATAACAATGTAAACATAATCATGTAGTGCTGTCATTGTAACCTGAACCCTTGAGGGTGTATATATATGATACTATGTATCATTTAGAATCAAATGAGATAAATGCCTGTATTAAAGGCATTTCAGCTGACAATTTTAGTGGTTGATTAATTTTGGGATTTAACTTGATAAAAACATTATCAGCTGTTGAATTTTTTTTAACAATTAGTAATCCTACTCTAACAGATTAACAGATTAATCATGCAGTTTTTTTTTTTTTTTAAAGCAACATCAGATTTCCATTAACTGGAGTGGTGATTGCACACCAGGCAATGAAAAATCATTTGCCACTGCAATGTCTGAAAAGTGTAAACATCTGTTGCAGTGAGTGTAATTTTGAGCCAAATTTATTTGCTAAAATACCAGTCACTAAATCACCTATTGCCAACGTTTAAAAATTAAAATACTGCTTATCTGCATGAAGTTATCTGAACACATTTACAAATAATAGATTAAAAATCATAATTTTTAATTCATGAAGTTAATGTACTTATTCTCTTGAAAAAAAAATTACATATCCAAAGGCGTATATTTAAATATGCATACCATGGCTCATAGTACTAGTAATCAGAAAAATAATACATATCCTGTAGCCTGAAAGGCATACATTTGAATCCTGTCTGAAAACAGTCAATAAGGACATTTCTGAAGGGAAGTTAATAATAGCTAATTTTATATAACATGCTACTGGTGTTTATGCTAGTGCCTGCTTTTTCACAAACCAGTCAGAGAAAACATACAATTTGTGGACTGCAGAAATTAACTGCCTTCTCCTGGCAAAAGTTGATGAATTTCAGTAAATTACTCTGAGGGCTGGTAAGTGAAATACATATTTCCAACTTTGTAAATTCCTTCATTAAAGGAATGTCTTAAAAAATTTTAAGGTATCCCTTTAATGAAGTATTCTTTTACTGTATCTGCAGAATGCAGTTCATTGTTTTTTCAGAGCTGAAAAACTTTAAAAAGAGAGAAGATACATATATAATTTCTTGATATGCTGCTAAAAAAGTATTTTTATGCATATTTGTGAACTGTAACGTCACAATTGCTCTTGATGGTTCAGCATATTGTAACATACTTACATCAACTCTTTTTTTTTTTCCCACCCAATGAATGGTTCTGTTGACACAGTAGATAAGATAAAAGCTGAACCTAATGGCATCTCACTTAGTTTCTAACTAGTACAGTAATTCTCAGAATGTTGTGGAACTCTGCAAATAAATCATTCCTTATATTGCATCTGCTATCTCCATTTGATTTTTTTTGGCAAAAAAAAACGAACAAAAATATTACTGATCAGTCATGATATCAAGAAAATCTTGGTCACCTGCATTCATTTGCTCTTAAATTTTTACTGTATTTGGTGGTACTTTTTTTTATATGACTATTGTACTTTCATCCCATATCTAGCCTGTTCCTAAAAAAAAAGGAAAATAAATTTTTGTTCTGTTCATTGTTAATTCTCAATATAACAAACTTATAGAACCATATGATTGTTGTGGTTGGTACAAATGATTTGAGAGGCAAGAAGTATTCTATGAGGGAGGATGTAAAGGAGTTGTTAGAAGAGGCAAAACTGAAGAGCAAGAAGATGAAGATTGTCTCTTACCATGCTATGATAGAGGCAAACTGAGGAGGAGGGCATTGTTTATACATAGATTGTGCAGAAGGAATGACATAGGATTTGTGGATCTGTGTTTGACAGAAAGAAGAATTTGTACAATGCTTATGGACTTCATCTAAATGGTTTTGGTGTTAGGTGTCTAGAGAGCTTTGTTCTCTGAGCATGCTGAAGCTCAAATTTAAGGAATTAGGGTGGAAGCAAGTGAGTTTGTGTGAAAGCACTCATGAAGCGACTGACTGTGAGAATGACCAAGTGAGGATTCTAGTCTCTCAAGCAAAAATATTGAATAGGATAATCAGTTCAGAAAGTAAAGGTCAGGGGGGGGGGGCTAAAGGAATGCTGCAGTTTTTATATACTAATGCCAGAAGTATCAAGAACAAGAGGGAGGAGTTTTTGGCATTGGTTAGGGCAACCTCGCCAAAAGTTATAGGCATTAGTGAGACTTTGCTACAGCAGATGATGTAGTTACAGGGATAGAATGTGAAGGGTTTAGTATTTTCAGGGAAGATAGGATGGGGGTGGGATTGCTGCTAGCAGATGAATTGCCGCCAAAAGGTGCAATTCATCTGCTGATGAATTGTACCTTTGATGCAATTGCACCTGATGAAAATGAACAGCCACCCTCGAGCAGGAGGGTGGCTGTTCATTTGAAGCAGCCTGATGTGAGATTAAAGCCAATAAAACAAAATATATAGTTGGTTGTTGCAATAAGCCAGGGAGTTCCACACATGATCTGGAAGACATGCATCGCCAAATTAGTACAATAAGTACAGGTCCAGTGATTATTATGGAGGGGCTTCAACTATGGAGATATAGACTGGAAGAAGAAAGATCACATGATAGGAAGGAAATAGAATTTATACACCTATTAAGAGATAATTAGAGCCTTCGTAGCTCAGTCGGTATAGACGAAGCCCTTTGGTCTTGAAAGACCTGGGTTCGATTCCAATTCATGACATGAGGAACCTTTATCTGGTCTCTTTCAACTAAAGGTGAGTTAGCCAGTCTCATATGGAGGTAGAGGGGTTTTTTATCCCGGAAACTTGGGTTTTTCGTCCCTCAGAACAGATAAATCAGCCAGTAGAACACATGCAATTTACAGACAAGAATACTTGGAAGCATAGGAAAAAAAAAAAACTAAGAGATAATTACTTAAGGCAGTATGTGATGGAGGGTACTAGGGGTGGGAAGTATTGGACCTGAGTTACTAAGTGACCACTTTGCAAGGGTATATCATCCTAGTGAGGTTACTGCCTTAACATATATGACAGACACTGATGTGGAAACAGAGGTGGATAAATTGGACTTTCTTAGGATATTACATAGTCTCGATGTAAATACAGCTGCGGGATTAGATGGGATATCAGCTTGGGTTTTGCAAAAATATAACAATGCTTCTGACTAGATTCTTTAATTTAAGTCTCAGCTCTAGTAGAGTTCCAAGGGAGTGGAAAGAGGGCAAAATAATTCCCTTGCATAAGGAGATTCTAAGACTGCAGTAGCAAATTATAGACCAATCTGTATCTCAGGCATGGTGGTAAAAATAGTAAAAAAATTGGTAAAAAAGAGAATTCAAGAATGGATAGATAAAAATATGATATTGTATGAGGGTCATCGTTGCTTTGTGAAGTGTTGGTCATGCCTTAGTGATTTACTAACTTTTTATAATAGAATAACAGCTGAGTTGGAATAAAGGAAATGGCTGCATGATGATTTTGCTGGATTTTACAAAGGCATTTGACAGAATACCGCATAGAACTGTTACGCAAATTAAAAAACAAATGGGAATGGACATGACACTGATTATCTGTCTAGCAGCCATTCTCTTATAAGAGAATGGCTGCTAGACAGATATCAAACAGTGGTATATGGAGGGGAAGAATCAAGGTGAAAACAGGTAACTAGTGATGTGCCACAAGGTTCAATGCTGGGACCATTGCTGTTTAATTTGAACATAAATCATATAGGAAATAACCTGAAAGGAAATATTCAGTTGTTTGCTGATTATGCAAAATTAGGTAGAGTAATAGTTAATCAAAGAGATGTGGAGAGTTTTGCAGGATGATTTAAATAAGCTGTCAGTATGGGCAAAAGGTAATGGGTGTCAGTTTAATCTGGAGAAAGGTAAATTTTCGCATTTTGGGAAAAACAGATTACAAGCCTTGCATCATATTGATGACACTGTATTCCAGGAAATAGATGAAGCTAGAGATTTAGGGGTTGGTGGTAGACAGAGAGTTCAAGTTTAAAGGACATATTGCTAAGGTTGCTAAAGTAGCCCATAAGATTACTTGGCTATTGAAGAACACATTAACATGTAGAGATACGGAAGTTGCTCTTTATAAAGCCTTGACACACCCATATCTGGATTATTGTACTCAAGTCTGGTTCCTGGGGATGAGGATTGGAGAGGATTCAGAGGAAAGTGATCAAGATCATCGGTTCCCAACTGGAGGTACATGCTGGACTGTTCAGGGGTACACAAAAAATAATCAGTAATAGTGGAAAAACAAGTAAAGTAAACAAAATGCAAAACATTAGTTATGGAACAATAAATAAATTGTTCTTTTTTATAAATTGTAAATTTACAATTTATAAAAACCCATTTCTATAAATTGTCCCCCTTGTTTGAATCACTGCTATTTTAAAAACAAGGGGTACAATTTATAGAAATGGGTTTAAAAGGGGTACACAAGTGGGAAAAGGTTGGGAACCACTGATCAAGATGATGAGTGGCTTGTGGAATGTGGAATGTCACTATGAGGATAGATTGAGGGTGTGTGGATTGTCAAAGTTGGTTGAGAGGAGAAAAAGAGGGGATATGATAAAAACATTTAAGTTGCTTAAAGGGTTTTATAGGATCGATACAGGGGAAATGTTTCAGCACTTTGCTAGAGAGACCAGAACAAGGTGGGTCATCCTTGGAAGTTGAATAAAGGGGTGTGTGAGGACTAGATTTTTTGCTTGGAGAGTTGCCAGAGTCAGTTGTGAGTGCTTTGTCTGTTAATGGGTTCAAGGAGAATGATAAATGATGTGTATAGATTGTGTGTCCTGCAATGAGTCTTCGGACTCCATGGAGGTGCCTGTATAATAATAATAATATACTGGGTTCTGTAGGTAAATAATTTTATTCTGTTAATAGTTGATTCTCCCTATAATAGACTTAAGAACCACATACTGGGTTCTGTAGGTGAATATATATATATATATATATATATATATATATATATTTCCTTTATAATAGCATGATGTATGTGCAACTTTGACAGGATTGTTTGGTAGTTTCTTAATAGCTCTGTTTACTATGATGAGTGTTAATTCTTTTATTTGCTATTACTTCCATCTTTTCTAAAGTATCAGTATTCACTAGTGATATTTGACACAAGTTTTGCAGCAAGACCTTTTCTATAAATTTAAAACCAACATTCATTAGTATCAGTTATACACTGAAATTAATTATAATCACCTGCCTAATATTGTGTGCGGCTGCTTTTTGCAGGAATAATAGACTATACCTATAATTTCCGTATGAACAGCTGTTCAGTTTGGTTGAGGTTCTGTGAATTTGCCAGCCTTTAAAAGTAAATAAATATCCTCTACATGTTCCTCAAACTCCGTTCCTTACAGTATAGAGTTCAGATAAGAATGATGATGAACTTCATTCTGATCTGCTATGAGCTGTCAATATCTAACAAGATCCTAAGTCTGATCAACAAAACACCTCATATGGATTTCTATGCCAAACTGAACAGCTGTTATAGAAACAGAACATGAGAGAACCATTCATTTCTGTTTGTACCATTTGTTGTCTAGCATAATGCATACCAATTTTCTACTCCTTTAGTATCCACAGCAACAACTTTCAATGATGCTCGTTGATGATAAGTGGGTCTTTAGCTCAGAAAGCAAATACATGTAGAAGTGTAGCATTACCATCTATGATATTGCTTCTGCAATCCCCACCTGTCCATATCCTGTTATACTTATCAGTCACAATGAGTATCTGCTTTGTGTGCTCCTTAAGTTGTATTGGAGCACAGAAAGCAGGATGTATTATGATGTATTACCATTTTAGGCACATTCAACCACTGTAAGCCATGTGAGCAACTAACAAGGCATGGCATATCTGAGCCACGCAAAACTCAAACCCCAATAATCATTCCCTTTTTGCCAGGACTGTAACTTCACTGGTTTGCACATCATATATTCACCTGTTAACATATGGTACCACATACATCTTTATAGTAACTTGGGTATGTGTTAAACATTTTAGATAAGTATACATTTTTGAAACTTTAGTTACGCATCCAAAATTTGGTGCTTTCTCACCACATTCTTTAAGCTGTATCTTATATTAATTAATCTGATACTCGCAACCCCCCCCCCCCCAATGTCTTTTGCAAAATTTATAAAGTTTGTCCTCTGAAATATAATCATATCTCATTTTCATAAATGAAATTGATACTTTGATATGTTATATTATAGGGTTTAGTTATTTATTGTATTTACATGTTGGCACATAAGATGATATTTGAAGATAAAAAATAAATTGCTGAGGGATGGGGTCATGTATATATATAGATTTTTTTTTTAAGTAATCCTTAAGAAAACCTTACAGGCATGATAACCACATGAATTACAGTATGTGAAATTGAAAATTGATATATAAACAAATATGAAAGCACACCCCAACTCAACATCACCAGAGTTAAAGATTGGTACTATCAACATAAGAAGCCTCAATGGCAAAGAAATGGAGCTAGCTGAGGAAATAGATGAGTACCAGACAAAAACTGGTGAGATCTTTCTGAGCAATAAATACAAAATGTTATATTCAGGAAATGACAATCAAGGAAAAGAAGGAGTAACCATAGTATTCAACACAAAATACGAGACTAATCTTCTTGAATGGCAGGCAGTCTCAAGTAGAGTGATGTGGGCTAATATCAGAATGGGGAATTGGACAATGAGACTTATTTGTGCCTATGGTCCCACAGAAGGTTCTACTAATGTAGAAGTGGAGGAATTTTTTGATGCTTTAGAAAAAGCAACTGACACAATGAATAAGGAAAAGTTGGTCCTTGTTGGAGATCTAAATAGTAGAGTAGGAAATGATTGTCAGGCATACAAAAATATTTTGGGAAAATTTGGAGAAAAGAGCAAAGCAATAATAATGGCAAATACTGTTGGATTTCTGCTCAGGACATGGACTGGTTATTACTAACACCATGTTCAAACATAAAAATGTGCACAAATTCACATGGAGAGAAGAGGCAAGGAATAAGAAAAGTCTCATTGACTATGTTATTGTTGATAGTGATGTTTTCTCCCTGGTGCAGGACACCAGAGTGTACAGAGGATTTGAAATTGAAAGTGATCACTATTTAGTCTTGAGCAGGATAAAATTGAATTTCATATTGAAAAGAATAACATGTGAGAAAGTTTTAAAGCAAATAAAAGTTGAGCAGCTCTCAGATGTGAACTGTAGACTAAAATACAGAAAGATTATTGAAAAGAAAATGAAAGAGTTTGAGAACAAGAATCAAGCCTTGGAGATTCAGTGGCAAACTCTGAAGAAAACATTGATTGATTCTGCCAGAGAGGCATGTGGTGAGGTTGTGTGCAAGGATAAAAAAATCAGAATTCCCTGGTGGACACAGGAAGTTAAAGAAACAGTGAAGGAAAAGAAGAAAGCATATCAAAAGTTCCTGGCAAATAAGTCAGCTTTTACTCTTACAGAATACAGAGACAAATGTAAGAAAGCTAAACAGTGTGTAAAACTAGCTAAACAAAAGTCATGGAAGGATTTTGGCAAGAATATAGAAAATAAATATTAAGAAGGTGGCAAAATATTCTGGAGGTTGTTGAAGAAGCTTAGGAATGGAGGAAAGAGTGCTGTAAAAGGAGTTAGAGATGATAAAGGTGACATGAAAACAGGAGAAAAAGATATCCTTGAAGTATGGAGTAATTACTTTGAAAAACTGCTAAATGAAACAAGCAGTGATGACAGCACAGCAAAAAAAAACACTGACCAGGCATGCAGTCAGGAATACATATCCATACTTGAAATAGAAAAAGCCATCAAAGGCTTGAAATGTGGAAAGGCAGCAGGAGTAGATGATATTCGACCAGAAATGCTGAAGTATGGTGGTATAAAAGTCTTACAGTGGCTGCACTGCATAGTTCAGAAAGCCTGGACAGAGGGACGAATTCCCAATGATTGGAGTAGAGCTCTCATAGTACCCATATATAAAAAGGGAAATAAAACTGAATGTGAGAATTACAGAGGTATTTCCCTACTGAGTGTTCCTGGCAAGATCTATGCAAGTATACTTGAGAAACGGTTGACAAGAATTGTGGAAGAAAAGCTTAGTGAAGAACAAGCTGGATTCAGGCCAAATAGAGGCTGTCAGGATCAGATCTTCACTTTACGACAAATAGTTGAGAGAAAGCATGGGAATATAACAAAGATCTGTATTTAAGTTTTGTCGATCTGGAAAAAGCATATGATAAGGTGCCAAGAGAGAAGCTATTCGATACGCTACAGTTATATGGTGTCAATGGGGCATTATATCAAACAATACTTAGTCTTTATTTGAGTTGTAAGTCAGCAGTTAGAATCGAAGGAAGTACAGGAAGATGGTTTAATGTTAAACTCCTCTGTTATTCATTATCTCTATGGATCACATTATGAAGGAAAGTGGTATTAAACATGATATCAGAATTGGAGATATTAATGTCAGCTCTTTGCTTTATGCGGATGATGTTATACTTCTAAATAAATCCGCTACAAGTCTGCGAGATTCTCTGACTAAATTGAATAACTGTTGTAATAGATATGGTATGAAGGTCAGCAATAAAAAGACAAAGAAAATGAAAATAGGCAGAATCATTGAAAATGTCAACTGTGTTGTTGTGAATGGAGAACTTGTGGAACAAGTAAAACATTTCAGCTACTTAGGCACGATTTTTAGTGAAGATGGTAAATTAACTATGGAAATAGACAACAGAATCAGCAAACCTGGTATGCTGGGAAGTCAATTGAATAAATTCATATGGAATAAGAGAGAAATTAGTCGGAACACTAAATTAGCTGTATACAAGACAGTGTTCAAACCAGTTTTAACTTATGGATCTGAGAGCTGGGTCAGAAGTAAAACCACTTGACCAAAGACTAGAGACGCAGATATGAGAGTCCTGAGAAAGATTAGAGGCGTGAACACATGGCATCAATGGCAATATCATATTAAAAATGAGGATATTAGGAAAGAACTTGACATTGTCAGCATCCATGAATGCATTAACAGAGCTAATCTCAGGTGGTATGATCACTTACACAGAATGGGCGAGGAAAGATGAGCAAAACAAGTGTTCTCTGCCAGGTTAATAGGAAAACGACCAAGAGGAAGACCAAGATATAGGTGGATTGATACAGTACAAAG
Source organism: Typopeltis vanoorti (assembly GCF_054136105.1). Classification (NCBI taxonomy): domain Eukaryota; kingdom Metazoa; phylum Arthropoda; class Arachnida; order Uropygi; family Thelyphonidae; genus Typopeltis; species Typopeltis vanoorti. Next base: position 72,260,446 of record NC_143557.1, on the reverse strand, counting down.
TGCCTTAGAAGATAGAAATATAAGATCTGATAATGTTGGAGTCTTGATAAGTAATTGACTAATTTGGAGGAAAATTCTAGATAGGAAGTTAGTAATGATGTAAATTTTTCATGTAGTACTATCATATCCTGTACACCCCTTGAGGGTACATGTCAGGAAATTGATGATGATGAACAATTTTACTGATCATCTTACTCTGGATCTTATGTGTTCATAAAAAATATCTGCTGTGATTTCTATATCTACAGTTATATTAAAAGTAATGCATAAGAAGCTATTAGCTGTAAAATTTATGGCCATCTTATATGGCAAGTATAGCACAAAATAAACTTTTTTTGGTGGAGCATCTTATATGCCCCGTTGCCTTATATATTGGCATATATTTATGCTATAAAATGGCTGCACTCTGCTACATTCAGGCATGATCTGGACATTTATTATCTACCTTTCAAAACACTTCATACTCATACTTCAGAAAATATGTGTAGACTGGTAAATATTTTTATTTCTCCTCTTAGCCATTTAGATTATGTTTTGCAAAATGCTTTACATGTATTAATTACTTTTTAAAATCTTTATTCATGTAATAACACTATGCTATTTGGATGAATTTTATTCTGATTTGTTATTTGGAATCTGTACTAAAATTTATTAAGCCATAGCAATTCCTTGTTTCAAATTAACCATTTTAGTAGAAAAATCATACACAGTGACATTATAAAATGACAACAATAATGAAAGTGTTTATAGAACAAAATCAAAAAAGTTATGTTACTATTATATCACCATACAAAAATACTATTTTGATACTGCATCTTGTTATGATGGTTGTAGACTTGTTTAATTAAATTGTGCAGCCATACTCCAGTGATTCCATTAAATCTTTTGAGCATAGATACCTCACAGAAATATTTATAACTGAAGTAATGTTGTGTGGATGATGTCCATTCTTTCAAGTGATTGCCAATAGTAACTTGTGAAACTTAAAACATTAAAATTAGTAAAAATGAAACATGACTATATCTCCTGGTGGTTTTTTTTTTTTTTAACAAGCAAGTACACAGAATCATATTATATTATTGCATTTCAAAAATTCCAGTTTACTCCTATTATTTCATTACTAATTTTAATATATGTTACCGCTAAAGCTCGAAAGCCGTTAATGTGCCCATTACCTAGCTAATCTGCAGATTAACTGATTTGCTCCGTTAACGTGCGGAATCAAGAGTTTTCCGCATTGTACCTAGGTAATGTGCACATCAACGGCTTCCGTATCGTTAAAGTTCAAAAGTTTGTTTCTCTCATTTCCTTTCCCTACTCCTTCCCCCCTCTCCCTCCACTTTTAGTTTGGTTTCGCCAGTGTCATATGTTTTGCAAATTCATTTCCTTAATTGTAATAATATTTTAAACCGTTTGGTTCTTTGTATTATAGTTTTTTAATTGTTTGATTGTTTGATTGCTGATTGATTCTATCAACTAATTTGTTGATTGTTTGATTGTATTAACTTGATTCTTTAGATATCGAAAAATAAATAAATAACATTATGTTAATTTAAGTGTACAGAAACGTTGCTGTTGTTCCAGCAAAGATCTTATTTTCACTTTAACTAGTGCCTAGTAGGTAATGTGCAGATTATCTAGGTAATTTGCAGATTACCTACGTAATTTGAGAAAAGAAACAATTTTCTGCACGTTAACGGATCACCCTAGTTAATCTGCACAATACCTAGTTAATCTGCAGAATAACTGATTTCTACACTTTAGCGGTAACATATATATAGTAGCAGCTATTTTGTATAATTTATGCATTTTAACTGTCTTCTCTTCTCTTTCTTACAGCACGTTTTGTATGGTAGATGAAGAAGAAACCTGTTTTTCTGTTACTATTTATAATTTGGCCCAGGGTAAAGGAGTCATTATTGGAGATTCAGTAGCAATAGCTGAACCATATGTGGAAATTATTAATGTTAACTATCAAGAAAAGGTAATTTTCAATAATTTTGCCACAGATTAATAAACTTAAGTTTGTGAACATATAGCAAAGTGATAAGCATGTTATATATTTCTAGAAAATATCTCCAAAATATGCCTTTAATTTAGATATAATTATCTTTATATTATCTTATGCAAGAAAATTCATTCATAGTCAGTCTGCTTATTTAATTATAATCACATATAAATTCCTGATATGTACCCTTTAGGGGTGTGTGCAGGATACTATGATAGAACTACATGAAAGTTTTACATTATTACTTTCTTATTGACAGTTTTCCTCAAGTTATATATCAGGATTTATCTTCTAAGGTACTTCTTATTACATCAGTCTACCTAGACCTTGGTCTTCCCCAGGATCGTTTTCCTGTCATCCAACATCTGTTTTGCTAACCTTTCCTCTTCCATTCTGTGTAAGTAACCATACCACTTGAGATTAGCTCTGCCCACACATTACTGAATGCAAACATCAGATTCCTTCCTGACATAATTTTTTAATATTATTCTGCCATTGATGCTGTTCACTCCCCTAATTTTTTCTCAGAACTCTCATATCTACAGTCTCGAGTCTTTGATCAACTAACCCAGCTTCAGATCTGTAACTTCAAAGTCTTTTGAATACTGCAAATGCATGTAGTTTATAAACAAATTATGTCAAGTTTTATACCTAAACCCTACAGAAAAATTCTAGTGTTTAATGTTGCTTCCCTCCCCCCTCCCCATTTAGCTATAACCTGTAAAATTGTGAGCACTTAAATCCACATAGCTACAAAAACCATCGCCATTTGCATGAGTTCAACTGACTATGCTGTCTAGACAGTAGACACTTGAAACAAATAATATGCCTCTGCAACTTGCTAATGTCAGCATCAGTTCACTCACATGGCACAGGCTAAAAGTAACTAAAAGGTGGAATGGGTTGGAGGAATATTGGAAAAATGACTAAATAAAATATGTGACAAATATGAAAACTTTTGTTCATGGATTTATTAGTTTGTGTATGCTCCCTTTTTTGATTGGTGTACATCTCACAGCTTAGAGGCACAATTGAATGCTCTTGTATACAGCTTAGTTTAGTGTTTTGATTCATTTCTCCCTTATTCCACATATATTTATTCAGTTGACTCCCTGTCATACTAACTTAGCTTATTTCTGTATTTAATTTGCCATGTTAACTAAAAATTGTGCCTAAATTGCTGAAATGTTTAACTTGTTCTATAGGCTTTCCATTCAGGATGAAGCTGATAGTTTCAGTGTTCCTGCCTATTTTCAGCGTCCTTTTATTGTTGATTTCCATACTAAATTTGTTGCTGCAGATATTCAGTTTAGTTAAGAAGTATAACATTATCTATACATAGTGAAGAGCTGAGATTAACATCTTCAACTTTGTTGGTTTAATGCCATATTCCTTCATACTGTGATCCAAACAGATAATGAATAAAGTGGAAATAGTGCATACCTTTGTCTAACATTTCATTTTACATCCAACCATCTTCCTGTATCTCAATTTCTAACTGCTGACTTACAACTCAAATATAGGCTATGTATTGCTTGATGCAATGTTGAATTTTTTACAACATAGAATTGTAGCAATTCAAAAAGCTTTTCCACTTAAATACAGATCCTTGTTATATTTCTCAAGTGAAAATCTGACCACTTCTCTTTGGTCTGAACCTGGCTTGTTCTTCTTTAGGTTTCCCTTCTAAAGTTTGCTTGCATAACTTTTCCACAGGATCCTATGTTTAATAGAGATGGCCTATTTCATGGGATCGGATTGCTCATATCATGCTTAATATATGTTTTCTATTCCCCCATGACCAATCAAACAAAAGCAGCCTTCCAGATTGTTCAAAATAAGATAGGCATTTCTTTACTTTAAGCAAAGAAATATATTTAGATAAAGATTTTCCAAATAGAACAAAATGCTACATAGATGTTGAACGAGACTTATAGCAGAGTGTTTTGGTATTCCTTTAATATATGAAAGTAGAATAGAAGGAATTATTATTATTATTATTATTCGTGACACTTCCAAGGAGTCCGAAGACTCATCGCAGGAGGACACCTACTATACAACTGTCTCAACCACTACACCGAACCTCTACTACCAATCATCCCCATCAACCGCCTAAATGCATTGTTGATACAGGTATAACTGAAATCATTAGCCAGGAATGTTGATTTAGCATACTGTAATCCTTGGTGTAAAATGTATTAACAGTCCCATTTTTTGACTAGGATGATGGTGAGACAATTCATGGATGTTAGTGCCCTGCGAATTTCCTTCCAGAACACAGAGAAATGAAAACTTTAACCTGGTTGACTAAGAATCAGCAGATGTAAAAATCTTTTTTCTAAAATTAACTGTATTCATCTTGGACAAAAATTTTCCCATTTGAAGAACTATTCCAAATCACAAAGATGTCATCATCATATCACCATAACATAAGGTTAGAAGATATATCACTCAGGAGACACTTGATAGCATTCTATAAAACAGTAGGCAGTCATGGATGAGAGAGAGCTCCCCCCATTTGTAGTACCTTCAATTTATAATTTATTCTGAAGTAAAATAACCAAAATGAATTAAAAATCATGAAATTTAACAATATTAGTATTATTAGACACCTCTAGGGATTCCAAGACTCATCGAGGGAGGGCACCTACTCTACAACTCTCTGTTGGGATCAGCCACCAACGCCATCTACTGACTACCACTAGTATTTTCACAGATAATTACAAGCATCCATGCCCACGGCGGGATTCGAACCTACAGCCTTTTGGCTGGAGAGTGGATATGCTAACCACTCAGCCAACCAGGCCAGCAGAAGGAAAATCTTGCTAAGTAATTCAGTGATATCTTTCAAAGATAATGTTAGTGAAGAGCAAGACTACATATCATAACTGTTCATTATATCAGATGAGTCCAGGTTAGGATTGCAAATTTTTTTCTTAAAGTCCAGAAAGTTCTTGGTGTGAGAGGTCGACTTTCCTGTGAAAGTCGAGAGCAAAATTACAGATAGTTTATACATGGCACCAATACAGTCAACAACGGGAATATGGATCTTGGGAAGATCCTGGAGGGGAGAGGCCTAAATTCCCGATTTTTTTTTTTTTTTTTTTTTCCCCCCATCTAGAAACATCATTAACAATAAGATTACTGCATTTATTAATCTAACTAACAGTAGGAGCAGATAAGAGGAGCCAGTAATTACAATATTTTAAGAACTTGAGAGCTTTCAGTTTCAGGAAACGAGCAGTTTCAAAGCAAATTCTGTTAGAAGTCTCAGAAGGAACAGTATGAAAGCCTGTGTCTTTCAAATGAAAAAAAAAAAAGTCCATTTGCAGGATGTTTGGAAAAAAACAGCATAGTAATGACCCTTAGATAATAATAAAATTTTTTTTGAGTGGTGTGCAGTTGGTGAGATATATTAATTATTAATGTATCTAATATGTTAGTGATAAAATAAGCATTCCTGGAAGGGTTGACATGTCTGTTATTGCAGACAATATCAAACAACTATTTATTGATTGAATTTAATCAGTATCTTTCAGTGTTAGATAACTCCATAGTCAAGACAGTCGTTAGCATCAAAACTCACACAGGATGTTACATCCGTGCATTGTCCCACCATCATCCTGGGATTATTACACTCTTAATACATTATGTTCATGTTCTACAGGTGACTTACATCAAGAATTAGAATACATTAAATCACATTCTTGGCTAATGGTTTCATTAGCCAAGAATGTAAATGTATTGTTGATAACTTTATCAACAACACATTTAACAGTTATGGGAATTCTTCTTCTTCTGCTCAAGAAGAAATTACTCGTGTTTCAGTTCCATATGTTAAAGGAATATTAGAATATATTGCTAAAACTCTCAAGCCACTCAATGTCTATGTAGCATTCCATCCTGTTTGAAAAATCTACTTTTCTTTCTGAAGATAAGCTTCCTTCAATAAAATTTCTAGGCATCTACTAGATTCCTTGCTCTTGTGGCCTGTCTTATTTAGACGGTCTGGAAGATTTGCCTTGGTTAATTGTGATGAATATAAAATACACATCAAGCATCATGAACATTCTGCCTTGCATAACATGCGATGGGCTAAGCATAGAATCCTGTATAAAAAACAGCAAATTCCTTATGGAACATGTTTATAAAGAAAACTGAAGCATTATTATATCATCCCAACTTGTACAAATCTGATGGGATACATGTATTTATTCCCTTTATGAGAGGTAGTTCTTGAATCTCTCAATCATTCCTAGGGATTTTATATATATATATATAGGAATTTAATGACCATCTGTTGCCTTTCTGTAGCTGTCATTAGCACTTTTTTATATACTGATAATGCCTGGAAGCTTACATAGTTAAGGAAATTTTAATGAAGCCATTTGCTGAAAAGACCTGTGTTTGAATCGCATCTATGATGCGAGGAACCTTTATCAGGGTTTATTGATTAAAGGTGAGTGCTGGTCTCATATGGAGATGGAGGAGGATGTTTTTTTTTTATCCTTTGAAACAAGCAAACTGGTCCTGTGAACACATACCTACAGGCATAAAATACTATTCCTCAAGGGGGATGCAGCAGAGAAAAAGGCAAGCCAACTGCATTAAATTGCCTAAAATTCTATGCGTAATAATTAATTTTAACCTAAGTCTTCCATTATTTGTTTTGTATGATTATCTACTTATGTTGAAACAGATAATTTAACCATTTGTTTTTGATCTGATATTGACTGTATGCAATTTCTCCCCCTACTGCCAGTTTAGAAATTAATACAACCTATAAATAGCTTTTTTTTAATCCAAGAAAAAAACAATCTGCTAATGCCTTTTATTTCTCTAGTGAGTATGCAAAACCATTTGGACACTGAGTGTCCAATCAGAGATAGCTGGGAAAAGCCCAAGACTATCACTAATTATAAAGAGCATTCGGTGAAAAGGGGAGGCAGACAAATGCTGCCATCTTGTAATTTCTAACACAGTATATTATTGTCTGAAAAGTGTAGATCCTGCATTCAATTTTCTTGAGTTTACAGGATGAAAAATGCAAGTTTCCTAGAAAAAAAAAACACCCACTTATCTGTGCCCAAGATTGACCAGTTCCAGAAAGGGTTAGAAAAAGTTCTTTTAATCACTAACTAGATTCAATCTTTGGGAAGTCTAGCATTATGGATGCAAATATCACTTCCACGTGCCTTGATGGCATTTTCTTAAATAACGAATAATTGTGGAGAGGGGAATTTTTATGCAAAATAAAAATCTTTCCAATCAAAATATCAGATCAACATGTATAATCAAGGATCCTAGCACTTTTGAGTACTATATCATAACATTCTTCCAGAAAAATTAACAGGAGTTTTATTTAAATTCACAAAGATTTCTATTTTTGAATATTATACTGGGGGGGATTTTCAAAACTTTTTTAATGAATTAAGGCTTGAGTAGCTTTCAGAGGGGAATTGTAGACTCAAATATGCAATATTAAAAAATAATAATAAGCATTTGAAGAGAACCAAGCTTTGGAGACACATGGTGAAATTCTTTGCAAGGATAGAAAAATCTACACTTTATGGTGGAATCTTGGAAACAGTAGAAAGCTGAGTTGTATGTTAGGGGACAAAATGTTGGGAAAGAGTAGAAAGGAATCAGAGAACACTGTAACATAAAACTGATAATAAATATATTCTGAATATCAGCAGTAATTAATTTGAAAGACTGTTAAATGAAACAAGCAATAATAGAACAGTGATAGTGCTATTGTAACCTTTCATGTGGATCTGATTTTCAAAAAAATCAGCAGTATATATCAACATTCAAGATAGTTTTCTCTATCAGAAACCTGAAATGTGAAAAGGCAACTGGAATATCTGACATTTGACCAGACATGCTCAATTGTAAAAGTTTTGAATTCACTATGCTTCATAATTCATGTCAAATTCTGAATGATTGGAGCAGAGCTGTTATAGTAACCATCTGCTATTTTTAAAAAAAAAAAAAAGAGAGAATCAGAGGAATTTCAGTCAACATTTATGCAAATTATCTGAGAACAGACTAAAAAAACTGTACAAGAGTAACTTGGAGAAGAACAAGCTGGATTCAGGCCAAATAATTTGTCAGGATCAAATTTTCATTTTGAGAAATCATGCAACTAACAAGGATGTTTATGTCTTGTAAATTTGGAAAAGCTGTTCAAAACAGTGCAACTATATAGATAAACAGAGCAGTATATAATCTATATTTAAGTTGACAGGCAGCAGTTAGAAATGAAAAAGGATAAAAGGAAAGTGAGTTGATGCATTAAACTGGATGTAAGAATTGGAGATATTCAAACTCAAGTCCTTATTTTATGCTAAATAGTGAGTGCTCTTAAATAAATCCAGGTATAAAGTCTTCTGGATTATTTAAGTTTAATCGAAGAGCTGCTGTAGCAAGTTTGGTGAAAATTAGCAATAAAAATATAAAAACTGAAACAACAGGCAGGAATCTGGAAAACATCAACTGTATTCCCAATGGAAAACCTATGTAACAAGTAAAATTAAATATGGAAAATAGACAACAGAATAAGCATAGCTGGTATGGTAGAGAGCCAATTGAATAAATTTATATGGAAGAAGAGAAAAATTTGCCACACCACTAGCAGTTTATGAAACATTATTCAAACCAAGTTTTAACTTGGGGTTAGATAAGATAGTTGATCAAAAAAACAAAACAAAACTAGAGACCACAGATATGAGATATAAATTCTAAAAAAAATTAGGGGATAAAAAAAAATGAGTATCACTGGCAGAATCACATGAAAATAAAGTATTAGGAAAGAATTTGCTATTGTTAGCATTCGATGTGGTCACTTAAACAGAATGATAGAGAGAGAGAGAGGGAAAACGTTAGTAAAACAGGTTTTGTGCCAGGAAAAGGACTCAGATGAAGAACAATAGGTACATAGTGGCCAAAATTGTGGAAACCTTTTGGAAAAAGTGTATTTTTGAGGTTTTATGGCTCATAACACCACTTTTTTTTTTTTTTTGTGTAATACCATAAAATTATATATCAATGGAAAGATAATTTAATCAAGAATGTAATGCAACAAAGTTTTTCAATTATCTGTATTCTATGAAGAGTTATAGCCAAATAACCAAAAAAAAGAAGCACAACTTGCTTAGGTTGATATGAAGTAGCTTTCCTTCATTTGAATGTAGCCAATGAGCATCAGTGTTTAGAGAGCCAATTAGGTGTCATCTGTTGATCAATTTTATTAACTGAACTAGTTTAATTTATTAACTAGTTTCGCCACACTTATCTGTTGGCATCATCTGTGGCGAAACTAGTTGGTTCAGTTAATAAAATTGATCAACACTTGATCAGTAAACCAAATATTATTATTTACTAAGGTGTCATCTTGTTTTGGCAGTAAGCCAATAAGGTCACAGTAGGATTCAGCTATTGATGTCATGTATTGAAGAACAAGGCTAAAGTTATGAAGAAATTAGAAGAAAAATTGGTGGAAACTTAACCAAAGGTGGAATTTCTAAATTTTTGAAGAGGTATACGGAGACTCAGTCACTACAAAACCAGACTGGTAAAGGCAGGAAAAGGTGCACAACATCAAGTGATGATAGAAGAATTGAGAAACTGTGCCTACGTGACAGAAGAAAATCATCTGGGTGTATGCAAGATGAAATGGCGCAATACAATGTGAAGTTGAGTGCAAGGACTGTTCAGCATAGACTGCAGTGTCTGCGCCGAAGTTCTTCTGCACACAGTTTCTGCTGTGTGCAAAAAGTGCTTTCAAGATAATCATATTCCACTGCTGGAATGGCCTGGGAATAGCCCAAACCTTAACCCAATCGAAAATCTATGGAGCTGACTAAAGAAACTTGTTAGTCAGAAGCAACCCGGCAATAAAACCCAATTAATAGAAGCAATAATTCAATCTTGATTTCACATTATAACAGCTTCAGAACTAAAAAACTTGGTTCACTCCATGGGAAGGTGTTGTAAGGGCTAAAACCCATGTTAACTGGATAGCGGAACAATGGGACAGTGTTATTTGGAGTAATGAGACCAAAATCTCCCTGTTTGGTAGTGATGGCATAAAATACATAAGAAGAAGAATCGGAGAAGATTTGCATCCTGATTGCATTACACCTACCGTGAAACACCAACTTAGTGTTATGATATGGGGTTGTATGACATCAAAAGGTGTGGGCAGAATTTGCGTGATTAATGGGAATATAAATGCCCAAAAATACATAAATGAAATACTTGAGCCCAAACTGAAGCCTTCTGCACGTGATCTTTTCCAAGATAATATAAATGCTTCATTATCCCAGGATTCAGTCATGTTGTTGCTGTGTGCAAAAAGTGCTTTCAAGATAATCATATTCCACTGCTGGAATGGCCTGGGAATAGCCCAAACCTTAACCCATTCGAAAATCTATGCAGCCGACTAAAGAAACTTGTTAGTCAGAAGCAACCCGGCAATAAAACCCAATTAATAGAAGCAATAATTCAATCTTGGTTTCACATTATAACAGCTTCAGAACTAAAAAACTTGGTTCACTCCATGGGAAGGCATTGTAAGGCCGTAATTAACGCTAAAGGTTACCCAACTAAGTATTAACTCACATTGTGAGAATTTTTGTATATCTCATTTTTTCTGTGTTTCGCTTTTCTTCTTTATAACTGCTTTTCTAATAAAAAAATCCTTCATAAAAGTTATTGCATTACATTCTTAATTAAATTATCTTTCCATTGATATATAATTTTATGGTATTACTCAAAAAAAAAAAAAAAAAAAGTGGTGTTATGAGCCATCAAACCTCAGAAATATACTTTTTCCAAAAGATTTCCACAATTTTGGTCACTAGTGTAGATGCATTTATAAGTGCCTTTTGTGTGTGTGTGTGTTATCAACCTTATAGTTGGTAGGGTAGTAGTATGCTACTTAATCAGAGAAGTGATTATGCAACAAGTTGTTTTCCCATTGCCTTCCTTACCCAATAAGTATATTATGACTGTATATTCACAGGGCCAGTTTGCCTGTTTTGAGGGATGAAAAACCTGAGTTTGCAGGCAAAAAAAAAAAAACTCTCCACCCATATGAGAGACCTTTAGTCAAAAAAAGACCTGATAAAAAAAAAAAAAAGAAAGGTTCCTCGCATCATGGAACGGAACTGAATCCAGGTGTTTCCAACCAAAGAGCTTCGTCTGTACTGACTGAACTACAGAAGCTCCATAAGTGCCTTAGGAGACCAAAATCTGACAATATTGGAGTTTTGAATTTGGAGGAAAATTGTTGATAAGAAGTTAATAAACATTAAAAATAATGCAAACTTAATCATGTACTATTCTGCTAGTACTCCTTGAGGGTACAAATCAGTAATTTCATGATGATGGATGAATGCCATCCATTGGAGTGTTTAGTAACAGTAGCATAAGTAAACTTTATGGAATCATATAATTTTTGATGTGTTAATTAAAAGTGCTGATAATTTCAATCTCTTGAATTAACTGGGATCTGCTATATACTTAAAATTGCATTTTCAGATTTTAAGTATATGTTTAATATATTTATCCATTTTATATCTGTACATATTATTTTTTAAGCACGTTTTTATCTTTCATGTCAAGTGGTGTATACTGATTTTAATGTTAGTATATGAGCAGGTTCCTCACAGAAAGACTGTATAAAGGAAATTGGAAAAGCATTTTGCCCCAACTCTTCTATTATCTTAAAATCCCTAGGTTCATCAATTTCATGTTGTGCAGTTTCATATGTCTGATACACAGCCTGAAGTTTTTTTCATCCCAAAGTATAACTATACTTTGATATACTGAATGTTTGCCTCAACTCCCACTTCATTTAGATCATTCCACAAGAACTCACATCACTGTTATGTTCTTTCCAGTATTGCATCATTGGCAAAAATTCCATATTATGACCAGGGGCCATAAGGGGCTGGGCCCCACCTATATTTGTATAAATAGCCCAATAATTGTAGTTTTAAAAAATATGTTTCCTGTAATTATTATATTTTTTTTATCTATTTCCAACATGTTTTATTGTTGAATAAAAAAAATTACTGTAGTATTTTTTGGCAATATTGTATAATGCGACTTAGTACAGTCTCTGGGGCCAGCCACGGCTGGCCCTATTTTATATGTGTAGAACACAGGGCATGTATGAGGCATGTTCGCTAGCGATTGTGTTTGTTTACCGGGCGCAACGTTTATCTTGGGACCAGTTTAGTCTGGCCCAGTCACTGCGTTGCCACGTACGTATATAGCGTGCGATTCTTTGATTGTGAAGCACATGCACTAGCAATTGTGTTTGTTTACCGGATACAACGCTTATCTTGGGGCCAGTTTAGTCTGGCCCAGTCACTGTGTTGGCACGTGTACTAGCAAGCATGTTTGTTTACCGGGCACAAAGCTTATTTTGGGGCCCCGTTTAGTCTGGCCCAATCACTGCGTTTGTACGTAAATAGCATGCGATTCTTTCTTATTATTTATTCTCGTTGTTGATCTGTTTTATTGTTTTTAGTGTATTTAATTATTGTCGTTTTTGTTATAATTTATTTTAAAGTTTAAATTTTTATTATGTCCATAAACAATACTTAACTATGAACAAAATTGATAGTTTATTGATAATCGATATTATCTTTCCGAGCGAATACAAAAACACGAATCCAGTAAAATTCATATAAACAATGCGGTGCAATTTCAAAAATGTTCGGTAAAATGAACATCTTCCATTGATACTGGATATCGTCTTAATATTAAGAAACATAATGAATTAATTGACAAAAATAGACATACTTTATTGAGGATCATAGACTGCATAAAATTTTGTAGTGTATACACGAACCGCCATTAAGAGGACATGACGAAACTATCGATTCGAACAATCAAGGACTGTTTTTAGATATGGTTTCACACAGCTACATTAGATAGTGTTTTAAACGATCATCTTGAAAATTCAAAAGGAGCAAAAAATACTTCAAAAACCAACCAAAATGACATTTTAGACTGCATGTATAAAGTGTATACAGAAGAAATTAAAAGTGAAATTGATAAGGAGAGCTTTGTTTCCTTGCAAGCAGACGAGACAACCGATGTATCTTGACATTCGCAGTTCGTAATTATTTTGCATTACCTAAAAGATTCTCAACCAATTGAAAGGTTTCTAGCATTTATTGATGTTCTTGATAGGACTGCTACAGGGCTTACAAATGTGTTAAGAGAAGAACTGAAATCTTTTAGTTGTTTTTGGCCCCTGGCCCCACCTGTTTCTTTGTCACCAGCTGCCACTGATTATGACTATCACTAATGTACAAATTGAACACATCAGTCCTCTGAGTACAACTCTCTGGGGCACACTACCTGCTTTCTCTTTGATGTCTGTCCATTAGCCACCCGCTTATCCATATCACTAGGTTTGCATTAATTCCCATTTGTTCCAACTTATTATGTAAGTTTTATGTGGCATTGCAAAATTCAGCAATATCATAATACAGCGATTTCCCTCCACCTAAACTGTCACTTTATTGTATAAAGTAAGTAAGTTATTAAGGCAAAACCTCCTTCACAAAACCATACTATCCTCATTCTCCCCCCCCCCTTGAAGTATCATAATCCTGTCCAGCTTTACCAGAATCCTTAACCAACACTCCTGAGATCTTAACTGGGCTGTAATTTGCTACTTCGATCTCGGAGCCTCCTTTATGTAATGGAAATGTTTTGCCATCTTCTCACTCTCAGTTTGGCTAGGGGCACTGTCTTTTCTCTTACTTTCTTGTAAAACACAGCCTGATATCTCAACTAATCCTGTGGCTGCATTCACATTGAATTTTATAAATATCACCACTTTGTCCACCTCTGTTCTCACCTTGATTAATGTTGAATCAGTCACAGAACTATTTCTTCTGCTTCTGTCTACAATCAGCATTCATTAAAATTATCCTCCCATAATTATTCGTTTTTCTCTTCATCATCTAATTCCTGCCATGTACCCTCAAAGGGTGTACAGGATATGATAGTACTACATGAAAAAAATTACATCGTTACTAACTTCCTATCTACAATTTTCCTCCAAATCAGTCTGTTACTTGTCAAGACGCCAACATTATCAGATCTTATATTTCTATCGTCTAAGGCACTCTGTACCATATCAATCCACCTATATCTTGGTCTTCCTCTGGGTCATTTTGCTAATCTTTATTCGCCCATTCTGTTTAAGTGACCATACCACCTGAGATTAGCTCTGCTAACGCATTCCTGGATGCTGACAATGTCAAGTTCTTTCCTAATATTCTCATTTTTAATATGATATTGCCATTGATGCCATCTGTTCACGCCTATAATCTTTCTCAGGACTCTCATATCTGCGGTCTCTAGTCTTTGGTCAAGTGTTTTACTTCTGACCCAGCTCTCAGATCCATAAGTTAAAACTGGTTTGAACATTATCTTGTATATAGCTAATTTAGTGTTCCGACTAATTTCTCTCTTATTCCATATGAATTTATTCAATTGACTTCCCACCATACCAGCTTTGCTGATTCTGTTGTCTATTTCCATATTTAATTTACCATCTTCACTAAAAATCGTGCCTAAGTAGCTGAAATGTTTTACTTGTTCCACAAGTTCTCCATTCACAACAACACAGTTGACATTTTCAATGATTCTGCCTATTTTCATTGTCTTTGTCTTTTTATTGCTGACCTTCATACCATATCTATTATAACAGTTATTCAGTTTAGTCAGGGACTCTTGCAAACTTGTAGCAGATTTATTTAAAAGTATAACATCGTCTGCATAAAGCAAAGAGCTGACATTAACATCTCCAATTCTGATATCATGTTTAATACCACTTTCCTTCATAATGTGATCCATATAGATAATGAATAACAGAGGGGATAATGTACATCCTTGTCTCACACCAGATTTAACATTAAACCATCTTCCTGTACTTTCTTCAATTCTAACTGCTGACTTACAACTCAAATACAGACTAAGTATTACACAATATCATGCCCCATTGACACCATATAACTGTAGTGTATTGAATAGCTTCTCTCTTGGCACCTTGTCATATGCCTTTTCCAAATCGACAAAACTTAAATACAGATCTTTGTTATATTCCCGTGCTTTCTCGACTATTTGTCGTAAAGTGAAGATCTGATCCTGACAGCCTATATTTGGCCTGAATCTAGCTTGTTCTTCACCAAGCTTTTTTTCCACAATTCTTCTCAACTGTTTCTCAAGTATACTTGCATAGATCTTGCCAGGAACACTCAGTAGGGAAATACCTCTGTAATTCTCATTCAGTTTTATTTCCCTTTTTATATATGGGTACCATGAGAGCTCTACTCCAATCATCGGGAATTCATCCCTCTGCCCAGGCTTTCTGAACTATGCAGTGCAGCCACTGTAAGACTCTTATACCACCATACTACAGCATTTATGGTCAAATATCATCTACTCCTGCTGCCTTTCCACATTTCAAGCCTTTGATGGATTTTTCTACTTCAAGTTATGGATATGTATTCCTGACTGCATGCCTGGTCAGTGTTTTTTACCACTGTGCTGTCATCACTGCTTGTTTCATTTAGCAGTTTTTCAAAGTATTAATTACTTTGAAATTACTCTTTGAAATAATTACTCCATACTTCAAGGATATCTTTTTCTTCCATTTTCTTATCACCTTTATCATCTCTAACTCCTTTTACAGCACTCTTTCCTCCAGTCCTAAGCTTCTTCAACAACCTCCAGAATATTTTGCCACCTTCTTGATATTTATTTTCTATATTCTTGCCAAAGTCTTCCCATAACTTTTGTTTAGCTAGTTTTGCACAGTGTTTAGCATTCTTGCATTTGTCTCTGTATTCTCTAAGAGCACAAGCTGACTTATTTGCCAGGAACTTTTGATGTGCTTTCTTCTTTTCCTTCACTGCCTCTTTAACTTCCTGTGTCCACCAGGGAGTTCTGATTTTTTTATCCATGCATACAACCTCATCACATGCCTCTCTGGCAGAATCAATCAATGTTTTCTTCAGAGTTTGCCACTGAATCTCCAAGATTTGATTCCTGTTCTCAAGCTCTTTCATTTTTTCTTCAATAATCTTTGTGTATTTTAGTCTACAGTTCACAACTGAGAGCTGCTCAACTTTTATTCGCTTTAAAACTTTCTTACATGTTATTCTTTTGAATATGAAATTCAATTTTATCCTGCTCAAGACTAAATAGTGATCACTTCCAATTTCAAATCCTCTGTACACTCTGGTGTTCTGCACCAGGGACAAAACATCACTATCAGAAATAACATAGTCAATGAGACTTTTCTTATTCCTAGCCTCTTCTCTCCATGTGAATTTGTGCACATTTTTATGTTTGAACATGGTGTTAGTAATAACCAGTCCATGTCCTGAGCAGAAATCCAACAGTATTTGCCATTATTATTAGCTTTGCTCTTTTCTCCAAATTTTCCCAAAATATTTTTGTATGCCTGACAATCATTTCCTACTCTGCTATTTAGATCTCCAACAAGGACCAACTTTTCCTTATTCATTGTGTCAGTTGCTTTTTCTAAAGCCTCAAAAAATTCCTTCACTTCTACCTTAGTAAAACCTTCTGTGGGACCATAGGCACAAATAAGTCTCATTGTTCGGTTCCCCATTCTCATATTTGCCCACATTACTCTACTTGAGACTGACTGCCATTGAAGAAGATTAGCCTCATATTTTGTGTTGAATACTATGGCTACTCCTTCTTTTCCTTGATTGTCATTGCCTGAATATAACATTTTGTATTTATTGCTCAGAAAGATCTCACCAGTTTTTGTCTTTTTTGTTTCAGTTACCCCTATTATGTCGATCTGGTACTTATCTAATTCCTCAGCTAGCTCCATTTCTTTGCTGTTCAGGCTTCTTATGTTGATAGTACCGATCTTTAACTCTGGTGACGTTGAGTTGGGGTTTGTTTTCAGATTTGTTCCAGTAGCTGACTTTCTGCTGTTCGCCCTGGTTCCCTGGCGAAAACAACGTGGGCCTTGTTTAACCGAGTGACGCCCCAGCCGGCATGAAATTTTGTCATTTTGTACCATCCTTTTTTATTTTGGTTTAACCAATATCTCACCATGCTGATCACCTTTCATACTGTGCATTTTGTTAGTTGTGAGCCTTTTGATAACTTTTCTCCTTATCTATCTTCCGTAAAATTTTCTGCATTTGAAGCTTCTCTATCATGTTTCTAATCCATTTAATTCCTATCTGATTTTAATCTAAGGTAATATCTAGTAAGGTAAGGTAAGGAATCCTGTCTAATTCCTTACCCTAGAAGACATGCAGTCTGATATTTAAATATTACTTGATCATTTTCCATGCATTACTAATATCCTTCCTTTGTAGCTTCTTAAGCTAATAGCACAGCTCCAAGCTGCCTGTTATCACCAGTATAATAAAGTCCATTTTCCCCTTCTTTAAGTGAAGATTATTTGTACTATAAGATCACCACCAAATCCAACATTCTAAAACTCCAGATAACATATCTCAATAGCTATATAAAGTTCATTTCTCCCCCACTCCAAAATGTACCCTTCTGATATAGGCCTCATAGTTAAGGCCTCCCCATGAAGGCCACTCGACCTACACTCATTGAGCTAATTTGCCAATGTATGTCATAACATATTCTTTTGCTGCTTCTGGTCTAACATCATCATGAACCATGGGCTCACTGCCCATTGATGTCTGATGCCTATTTCACTATCTTCTTCCACCTTTCTTTGTCCAGTGCACAGTGTCGCAGTTTTTGTACACCCATTCCACACCAGTCTTTTATGTCGTCTGTCCATTCTCTGTATGGTCTACCTCTTCTGTTTAAACCATCCAAAATACCAAACATAAATGTCTTTAGTTTTCCAGTCCTCACTCATTCTACAGATGTATCCAAATAATTGCAGCTTCTGTTTTATAATCTTCTGCATTAGATTCTGTTTTGGTTGTATCTTCTGATAGAGCTCTTCATTGGTGATTTTCTGTACCCATCCTATTCTTAGAATCTTCCTGTAACAAGTTCTTTCAAATGCCAAAATTCTTTTTCTTGATTCTTTATTTATTACCCACGTTTCAGATCCGTACAGTACACCGTTGAAGATGCATGTCTCCAGTACTCTTAGTTTTGTTTGCAGGCTGATCACTTTACTTTTCCAGATGTTATCCATGGCCTTCAGATTTGTTGTTCCCTTTGCAATCCTGATCTTTATTTCTTTTTTACAGTCCAAGTCATATGTCAGTTTACTTCCCAAATATGTGAATTGTTCTACATTTTCTATATCAGTTCCATCCACTTGTATCTTTTGTTTCATGTTCTTCTCACCAAATACCATTGTCTTTGTTTTTTTCCAAGTTCATAACAAGTCCAAATCTCAGATTGTTAATTCTCATTCCGTGTACAGATATTCCTTTGGCATCTTCCTTCAATTTGTCCATTGCTCTTTTTAAATGTGTGATGAAAATGCTTGGTGATATTGGGTCTCCCTGTCTAGTACCTCTGCTTGTTTTAAACCATTTCCCCAAATCATCACCTATTCTAACTGCTGCAACTGCATTCTGATAAACATCTTTTAATATAGCTATTAGTTTTTTATCAATTCCATAGGATTCCAGAACTGCTAATGTCACTTTCTGGTCAATACTGTCAAATGCTTTCTGAAAATCAACAAAACAAGTATATATGTTTTTGTTTTTTCTCCTAGCTTTCTCTGCTATTAACCTCATTGTCAAAATCTGTTGAATTGTAGTTCTATCCTTCCTAAATCTTGCTTGCTCGTCTGCAAGATATGCTTCCAATTGTGTTCTCAATCTTTCTGTCAGTATGATGATCATCACTTTATCAAAGTGACTTATCAAGGCAATTGTTCTATAATTTTTATTCTAGCCATATCTCCATTTCTCCAGTAATGTTATCGTTACCAGGACTCTTGTTGTGTTTTAGCCGTCCTATTATTTTTTCTACCTCTCCTCTTAAAATGTCCATATCATGCTCATTACCTGGTGGTGATATCTGCTTCAATTCTTCAGTCAGTTTCCCAATGCTATCTGAATCTAGTTTTTCTTCATATAACTCACTACAGTATCTTGTCCACCACTGTACAATTTTTTCTTTATTCATCAATACTTTGCCTTTTTCATCTTTAATTGTGGTCTGTTTTGGTTGCCACTTTCTATTAATGGTTCTGATCATTTTGTATACCTCCCTTGTTTTATGCTCTCCATAGTACTGTTCTATATTGTTGCATTGGGCTTCTACCCATTTCATCTTATCCATTCTGACTGCTTTTTTCACCTCATTACACTTTCTTCTGATGTATCCCTTTTTATCTTCAACATTCTTTTCTCCTGTACTAACTTCAGTGTTTCTTGTGTAATCCATTTCTTCTGGTACTGTTTCTTCAACTGCATCTTCTATCGCCTTCATTACTCTTTTCACTCTTAAATTCGAGTTTTTTTCTTTCTCCACACTTTTAAGTTTCTCTTCTAACACTGTTCTGTACCTGCTTCCTATTTCTGCTTTACTTATTCATGCTGTATCTCTTCTATTTTGATGTTGGGGTTTATATTTCTTTTTTAATTTCAACTTGATGTTTGCAATCACTAAACTATGGTCCGAGTCTATATCCACTCCTTGAAAAGTTCGACATTGCTGTACTGATGTTATCCATCTTCTTTTAATCATATCAGTCATGTTTTTGGTTTTGGTTTTCCCATCATTTGATCGCCACGTCCATTTTCTACACTCCTTTTGTTGGAATCTTGTGTTACAGATCATCATCTCGTGGTCCACAGCAAATTCTAACAATTTTTCACCTCGTTCATTTCTTTCTCCGAAACCATATTTTCCCATGACTCTTTCCCAACCATCATTATCTATTCCAACTTTGGCATTCCAATCTCCTTCAATAATTAGCACATCTTGCTTTGGTATTGTTTCTATTGTCTCTGTCAGATCTTTGTAGAATAAGTCAATATCCTCATCTGTGCTGTCAGATGTGGATGCATATATCTGAACTATTGATATGTTGTGAATGGCTTTGCCTGAAATCTTGCTACTATGATTCGTTCATTAACTGGTTTGTAGCCCAACAGTGCCTCTCAAGCTCTTTTGCTAAGAAGGAAGCCAACTCCTGCTTTGTGCATGGTGTCATGTCCTGACCATATTACTTTGCATCCATTGATCTCTCCAGATGATGTCCATCTCATCTCTGCCAATCCTAGTATATCCCACCGATATCTCTTCATTTCCTCATGAAGTAGTTCTAATTTTCCTGACATCCAAAGTGTCCACACATTCCACGTTCCTACTGATAACAGTTCTGTTAGTTTCTGTTTCCTTCCAGTATCCCACTTTTCGATCCAACCCCGATCGCTTGATTGGTATCGCCAGCCTTGTTTATCCGGGTGATGCCGGAGCCGGCATGTTGTAGCTGTTGATTGTATAGGCATCAGATTACAATTTTGTTTTTTCTTTACGGTCAGAGCATCGACACTCATCTGACCGATCCTCCTCCTTTATCCAGGCTTGGGACTGGCATGAGACCCTTAAGGATCCCATGGTGGAGTTTTGGTCTATAGCAGCAATTAATTATATACTTTGTCTTATTTGCTTTTATCTCAAACCAAATAGTTTCAAATGTACTGTTTTCTCAAATTTAGAGTAGATACAGTGATGATAATATTTTTCCCTCTCCCCAACCTATTAGTTTGTACTGTATAACAAAAGTTTAAATGATTTTAACTTTGTGAAACAGGTACTTTTAACCTGTTTCACAAAGAATAATGTAAATGAATAAATAGAGAAATGTATTATAAGAACATGCTTTACAGCACTTTTTTATTTTAAAGTGCTTCTTACAATGTTGCAGTAGTTGTTTGCCATTGATGCAAACTGGAGAGTGAAACAGCAGTAGTTTATAAGGATGATGTAAATGGGTATCAAAGTGTAAAGCTATGGACTACAGGCTGTGTATTAGATGTAGCTAGATGGAACTGCACTACTAGAAATTGATGAAGCTAGAGATTTGGGAATAATGGTGGATAAAGAATTAAAGTTCAGATATATTGCAAACATGGGCAAAATGAATTACTTGGGGCACAATGCAGGCATAAAGAAGTTCTCTCTCTCTTTATAAAACTTTGATTTGAATTTGCACTGTTGTGCAACTTTTGTTGCCTGGGTTTCTTAGAAGTGGCAGACATAATTCAGAGGTGAATAACCAAAATGGTGACTGCTTTGTGGGATAGTATCTATGATGACGGGGCGAAGGTTGGTAGGTTATAAGTTTAGCTGATAAGAGAGGATAGAATAGAACCATAAGTACTAAAGGGGGGTTATATGCTAAAGAAATATTAATACATGAGTGGATGGGAGAGAATAAAAGGATTGTCGGTGGAAGTTACATAAGAGTGTGGTTGGCAAGAGCATAAAGCTGATTTTTTTTTTTTTCTTGAAGAATGATAAATGAGTAAGAAGTATGATAAGCATTGTGTGAATAATGGATGTGGATTTCCTCATAATGAATCTTTGGACTCCATGGGGATGCTGCTGCTAATAATAATACAGCTGACTCCTGTGACAAACTCCTAGGGACCACAGAAATAGTTTTCATAATGGATAGTTTGCTATAGTGAATTTCTTTTAGCATAGTATCTACAGAGCTTTAGTCTAGATTTTGAGTTTTTCATTGTAGTGTTATGGTGAGCTAGTTTATAACTGTACGTTTATTTTATAGGAGAGGGGGGGGGGAATCTACTGTATATAGTTGTGGATATCGCAGGAAGGGAAATCCCCACTTGTATTTGCTAACCATATCAATTTATTTACTTATACTGATTTGTGTATTTAGTTGCTAGGATTTAGAAATTAAATTAATGGGACACTTTAGCTTGTCACAAATTAAAATAAAAAAAGACTTCATGTTCTAAAAGCACTAAAAGTTATTGCAGTGAAAGCAAGCACAACACATTCCTGTCATGGGCTAATCAACTAGAGAGCACATAGCAAAAACAGTATGTAAAAGGGGGGAAAAAGAAATTTGTGGCCTCATAAAATGATTCCTTAGACTCTTAAGAATGCATCTTGTAATAACATGCTCTGTTTATACCTGTCTCATGAATTCTGGGAGGATAGTTTTTTTTTGATATTGACAATATTAAAGAAGTGAAACAAAAATTTTATGTGCTGATTGTAAAGGAGATAAAGAAGAAAATTGCCTGCTTGTTGAGTGCACTATAAATGTGATGTATCACAAACTGTTGATAACAAAAATACATTCACCTCATTACAGCAAATTATTATCAACAACTCGCTCATAACAATATGGTCAAAAGTTCTGTCTCAGTGTCACCTTAGAGCAAACTGACCCCTATAACAAACCATACTTGTCATCCTTATGAATTTTCTACAGATAAATTTTAACATGAAATAATGTACTATATCACTCTGAGAACTACAGTTAGTGTACACATATAATATAAGCAACAAAACACAGTATCATTTTTCATTCAGCAATTCCAAATTGACATTAGTCATTCAAGGGATATGATATTAATTAAAAAAAAAAACTTAATTAGAATAAATGCTTGAGATAAATTTCAACAGGCAGTTTTATTCTTTAACTTTAAGAGCATATGTATATATTATAAAAACTAGCAATTTACACTGCTGAATTTCTTTATCTTATAGAAATTTCACTTTAGCAATATCCGAGTTGATTCACCAGTTGTGCTTGTTATAAATGGACGTAAAATAAAAGTAGACCAACATGCAGCACCTTCAGTGAATGTGACGATGAAACCAGAGTAATTTATAAACCTTGCAGTTTCTTTCATGGCTGTTTACCTGTGGTGCTAGTTCATTACTTTTTTCCCCCAGGACATGTTTCTATATCTTGAGACTTAACGACCCTAAACAGCTCATGGTGCTGTATAATTATAATGCATTTATTTGTTACTAAATATCATTTTTTGACAGAAGTGTGTATGTTTGTATTAAAATATACCTTTAGTTAATATATGTATTTGTAAATAATTTTAAATACTTGTAATATCATACTTAAGAAAATTCTTGAATTTATACCTCTTAATCCGTGCCTGTTTAAATATGTATATTATTTCTGGGAAAACTTCCATGTTATTTAAATATATTTCAGTACACTTGCTATATATATATATATGATCTGACAAAGTGACTGGGCTACTTTTTTTGTAATATGACAACATTTATCCACTCCACGTTTAAGTTTTGATAATGCATTTGTGGTTTTGCTTTGAGAGAATTATAAATATATATCTCTACAATCTTAGTGATGTAATTATATATGTTTCATTTGTATTTATAATATATTTATTGGTCCAGATACAAAGTGAGAAGAGAGGTGTGGTAAAGGTGGATTTAAAATATTAAGGAATGGAGTGAGATTGGTTTGGTTTATTTGGATTTATTGCTGAAGCAACTCAGGCTGTGAGGACCTTGAATTATTATGTCTGGTGATTGAATGTGTTCTTATGGCCAATTTTCAGGAGAAATAACCCTGCCACCTCACCTTCAGTTGAAAAGCCCTAGAAGGGATTCAAACCCAGGTCTTTCCAACTAAAAGGCATCAGTGAAGTGAGACTATCATTATTGTGATGATACTACCATAAGGTTTTAGATCATATGTGAAGCTGTATGATTGCTTATAATATCTTTTCCCATGCAGTCTGGCTAAAGTCTTTATTAAAATACTTTTTATGGGTTGGATTGTACATTAAGTAGGCTAAGGGGGTTAGATAATCCAGATATCCTGCTCAAGGGACCAAACATGGTACTTTTGCAAGCTCCTGCAGGCTTCTAGTAAGAAGGAGATAGAGATCGGCTATGTACTTGGACAATGAGGCCAACAAAATAAAAAAAGAAATGTCCTTTAGCCTTACAAGAAATATCAGTTATGCAAAAAAAAGAAAAGAATACACTTCAGTGCTTAAAGATTTCTATTCTTTACCATGCATCAAATTCAAACACAGCAGAAAGATAAAGCAGCTGGGAGGGAGAAACAACAGCAAAATGTAGATTTCATACAAGTATCATCTTCTTTGCTAACAATTGTATGTGATGTCAAGCAGAGATTTGACAAAAGTATACTAGTGAAAAATAATTTACTGCTTACACATCTAATTGATCCTAAGAAGCACTGCTGAATGTTAAGTAGTCAATGTATAAGCTCCAATACTATTCCCAAAAACTGTTGGTTTGTTAGACTTATGTATGGTTTATAAAGAATTGCCACAGCTGCTGCTTTACCTTTAGTCCAGTGCTTGTACACTGTAACAGTACAGTTTTGTCATTTGAAAATGGCAACTGAAACACTAACCACTGCATATAGTCAACATACATATAGTTTGCTACTATAGCTAACTATAGTAGTATATGCCTTTTTAGGGCTTTGGTCAGAACTTTTAGTTTGTTATAGTGAGAATAAACTATATGCATCGTAGTGCATTAAATTGTGATTGATGGGATGTCATAGTTTAATGATCATGATAAACTTTGAGAGAAAAAATAAGAATAATTAAGTTTGGGAAAACAGTAGCAACACTATTTTTGCAAAGCAAGCAAGTACAAGTAAATGTTGCTAAAACAGGCTAAACTTTGTAGAACAAGAGTTATGGTTTTTAAACCTGATATAGCAGATCTCATGTATTTTTTAAAATCATGCTCTCATTAAGCATAATTAATCGGTAACCTAAATGTTTTCTGATGCCACACAACTGTTCTGCTATGTCCAAATTTGGTGAACTTACTGATTATGCAGCTCTGTCTGTTGCTTAGATCCACAAGTCTAACAGTGTCATCCATCTCAGAGCTCAGGAAAGAGAAAGTTCTTGTCAGTAGATTTTCTGCAAAAAAAATGTGAAGCCTAGTCCAAATCTCCATTAGAATAACTGCTTTTACTATCTCACAGTTAAAAAAAAACATTGTCTGCCTCAGTGGCAAATGCAGCATGGGTTCAAGGACACACTTATGTTTTAAAATATATCACCATTCTATTATCTATACTGCTTTTCAGTTAAGTGTTTGTTATGCAAGCAAATTTGTGTTAATTATGACTGTTCTTAACTTTGGTAAAACATATTTACATAATTAAATTACCAATCTTGCTTAGTTATGAGTAATTTAAATGGTAATCCAGTTTTGTGGAATGAAGTGCAGTAAAATTCCTGTAAACAAAAAATAATAAGACAGTAAAACTATCTGAATTTCCATACAACGAAAAAAAGGAAACACTTTCATTTTTTTTTTTTTATATAATTCAATTCACATGTATAAAACTATGTACAACAGATACAATTTCAGAAATAATTGTAAATGAATAATATTAGACTAATCCTCCTTTAATGTTCCATCAGCATTCACTAACCTTGCAAATTCTTCATGCCAGTACTGTTCTGAAAATTAAAAATATACTAAATTTGTATATAACTTATGTTTTCTCTTTACATGAAATATGCTTTAAAAAAAAATGAAAAGGCAGTTTTTTTGTCAGTTTAAAAAAAAGTATGATATATATACTAAGGGGACTCCTGACGCCTACGGCGCCCAACATCCCCGAGTTCTGGACTAGTAGGCCAGTTCTCCTTGAAAAGGGGGTTCCAACCCCCCGAGTTCCGGATTCCCCTTGAGTTTTGAAACTTCAAAACTTTCAAATAACTTGACACAAAAAAAGCCTTATCATTTTATATATTCATTTACAATACTTCATGCCAGATTTCTTAAATTTAAATAACTCAAAACTTGAAGCATTTTCCTTACGAATACAGATCTATATATTTGTTAACAGACAGAAGTCAGTCTGTTAAAGTTTTACTTAGTTTAAGAAATAGTCCTTTTGCTATACTAGACTCCATCCCCACTGCAAATTAAATGAATGTGTCACAAAGGTGCATGCACACTACTAGAGGCATGTATTCAAACATCTTCCAAGCGGAAAACAGAACTATAATGGTTTTAAACTCAAATTTCTAGTTGCTTAGCCAATATAAATAATTTCCATTTGTTTAAGAAATGCATTTTTTTTTCTTATAGACTTATATTTTTGTACCTTTTAATATGCAGTTAAAGTAGATTTTAAATTGTAAAAAAAATAAAATGAGCTTCAGCTAATGTGCTTCCTGAACAAATACAAAACAATTATGCTTAAGTACATGTTAAAAATTAGCAAAATAACTTTAAAATATCAAAAATACTTACCAATTTTCTGGCTCTTTCTGCTAGAATGCCAAATGCAAAAGGATTCAACTGAAAAGGAATTTATGGACTTATTTTCTTTGCAACTCAAAAAAAAAAGCATATATTTATAATGAAAATCTGTTATAATTTCTATAATATGTAATGTGAAATAAAATTTTTTATGACTAGTTAAGCCAAGGGGGTACATAATCATTATTTACAATAATGATTTTGTCCTACTCTTGAGGATTTCATCTTGTGTACAAAAAACAGAAACATTAGAAATATAGTAAATTATAATGAATCTTTTGGTATTGTTGAACATTATTTCCTTGGATCCTTTCTTTCAATCTCATTATAGCAGTGTTTCTCAAAGTGTGGTACACGTATCCCACTAGGTGCATGTGACAATTTTCAGCTATGCACCATTATTAAAAAAATAATAATTCTTTTAATTCTAAATACATACATTTCCCAATAAATTATATATTATGTACGAATTTTCCTACTCAAATTGTGATAAGTGCTTCATTTGAATAGTTTGCAAATTCGTGGGGGATCACTCATGAATCTTCGTTCAGCTTTGTATATGAATGTACATTGCGAGCCTGCAACAACGTGAAGAGCATAGGTTAGAGACTGATAAAAAAAAAAGTAATTATATGAATCATTAGTAGGTGTAATTAAGACAGTTAAGCAAATATCAATAAATGTACTTCATTATTTGATCATGTTACAGTGATATAATTTTTTTAGCTTTCAAATTCTTAAGTATGGATCATTGGGTTAAAGACTGAATTTATAAAATGCA
Organism: Typopeltis vanoorti; assembly: GCF_054136105.1. Classification (NCBI taxonomy): domain Eukaryota; kingdom Metazoa; phylum Arthropoda; class Arachnida; order Uropygi; family Thelyphonidae; genus Typopeltis; species Typopeltis vanoorti. The sequence goes on along the minus strand of NC_143557.1, from coordinate 72,233,369 downwards.
CAAAAGAGAGACCAATATAGCAGATACAAGTAACTGAAGGCAACAAGAAAACGTTCATATTGTATCTGGATCAAATGAAATTGATAAGGGTGTGTCGTCTGACATCTCTAAAGAACCAACTAGGAAGAAGATAAAAAAGCTTCGTTAAGTACAATATGAATTACTTGAAATGTGGATTTTCATGGACAGGAAATGAAGAACCGAACTTTTTGAAAATAGAAGAAACTAGTGGCGCCACCTGTTGTATCTTTTTGTTGTCGAAAGCAGCAACCTTCATTAGTGTTGTGTCAACTGTTTATGACATTTGTTTCACTAGAAGCCAAGCTATAGTGGCAAGAGTGACTGTGTTTTGACGAATGGTCGGAAAATGAGTTTCAAACAGAGAGTTGTGATTGACTTTTGTGTTAAACTTGGTAAAAGTTTTATCAAAATGCATCAAAAAGCATATGGTGATGAATACTTATTCCGTACTCAAGTTTATGAGTGGTTTAAGCGATTTCAAAGTGGTTGTGAGACACTTGAGGACGACGAAAAGCTGGACAATCCAAAAAACTGGACTGAGCGAAGTTAACATCAAAAAGTGTGTGATTTGATTGAAGATGAATTGGAGATTCCAAAATCAACTGTGCACAACATTTTGACCGAGAGTTTGGGGCCTTCGTAAATTGAATTCACGATTTGTTGACCAACTACCAAAAAATGTATCGAATTGAACACTGCAAGGACCTCGTTAAAACCACTTGTAAGATCTCAAACTTCCTTGAAACGATCATTACTGGTGAGTATGAGCCTGAAACAAAGCACCAGAGTGCTGAGTGGAGACCACTAGAAGAGGGGTATCCGAAAAAAAGTCGCTTGGAGAAGTCTAAAGTAAAGACAATGCTGATTTTTTTCTATGATTCCAAGGGAATTTCAAAAAAGAATTCATTCCGCCTGGCCAAAAAGTCAATGGTGAGTTTTAACTCGATTGATAGCGAGAATTTGTCGCATACGGCATGAATATCGTGATGCAGGCAGCTGGTCACTTTTGCACGATAATGCACCATCTCGTCGTTCGAACAATGCGAGACAGTTTTTGAGCAAAAACCAAGTTTATGTGTTGGATCACTTGCTGTATTCACCTGATTTAGCACCCTGTGACTTCTTTCTCTTTCCCCAACGAAAGGAAAGTGATACGACACCATTGAAAACGTTCAAGCGGCAGTAACCATGATCCTCAACAGTATCCCAAAAACCAATATAAAAAACTCATTTAACAAATTAATTGACCATGCCAAACGCTGTATAGAAGCTTAGGGAGAGTATATTGATTGAAATAAATGATTTGAATAATTATAATTGGCCTATGTTTTATTTTCTATCAAATGTTCAGTTTCTTTTTGGACAGAGGATGTATTCTATTTGTTATTTTAATATAACATAAATTATATTAAAAAATGAAAGCATGAAACCATCTAATTTAAATCGCCATTTTGAATCAAAACATTATGAATGCAAAAACAAACCAACCTAAAAAATAATGCAAAAAGGTCTTTTGAGCTGATTTGCCTTTCAAATAGTACCGTTCATCGAAGAATCACTGAAATGGCTGAAAATATAAAACAAACACTGTTATCCAATATACCTTACTCATTATGCATTGCAGGTCGATGAATCCACCGACATTACAAATCTTATAGTGTTCATTAGGTACGAACACAAAACTTCATGCCAACCCTTGCCAGAACATACAACAGGATAAGAAATATTCAACAGTATAAATACCTTTATGCATCAAAACAAGCTTGATTGGAAAAGTTGTGTTGGAATAAACATGGATGGAGTGAAATCCAGGGTCGGATCTAAAAAGGGCTTGTTTCGAGGATTCAAGCTGTTGTACCAGATGCAAAGTCGACACTCCTACATACACAGAGAGGCTTTGGCTACACATATGATGTCTACATACCTAAGAAAAGTTCTAGGTGAGGCTGTAAAAATCATAAATTATATTAAAGGCCATCCTCTAAATGCCAGACTTTTCTCTCATCTTTGCAAAATGGGAAGTAATCATACACAACTTCTTTTGTATACTGATGTTCGTTGGCTTTCTTGTGGAAAAGTCCTTACTTGTTTATTTGAACTTTGGAATGAACTACAAGTTTTTCTTGATGAAAATTTTGAATTAAAAAATATTTACATAATTGGAAATGGCTCAGTCAATTAGCATACCAGATAAATTAAGATTATTTAATACAGTAAATACATCTTTACAAGGCAAGGAAATTTCTATATTTCATGTAAAAGATAAAGTGAACGCCACATTGGCAAAGATGAAGTTATGGCAAAAGCAGGTTGGTAATGTAGAATTTGATGCATTTCCATCTCTTCATGAATTGCTTGCAAGTTCAAATGAACAAATTGATGATGATGTGAAAATTACTATCATGCAGCATTTACAAAACTTACAAATGAATCTAGAAAAGTATTTCCATGAATTGGACATTAATATTGAGTGGATAAGATACCCTTTCAATATTAAAGGGTCTGTCACCAATAAGAACAACAACAACTTTTAGAACCAGCTTCTGATGGTTTTCTAAAAAATAAATACAAGAATATGTTTATCATCATTTTGGCTACAAATACATAATGAATTTCCTGAATTAACATATAAAGCTTCACTTTTCCATTTCCAAGTTCATATCTGTGCAAAGTTGGATTTTCTGCCCTTAGAGATATTAAATGAAGAAGAGGAACTGCATCTGAGATTGAAATTAACAACCATAGAGCCACATTTTGCTGAAATTTTATCCCACCATAAGCAATTTCACAACTCTCATTGAAGATAAATTGTTTAAATTAAGTAAAAATTTATAGTAACGTTATAGATTTTGTTCTATTAAAAATAAATCTTTTTTTTTTGTTTACATGTACATCTAAATTCAAATAAAACAGACATTTACAATGTATTATACTTTATTTATTATTTTGATAAGGGGGTACTTGGTAATAATGAAAATTTAAAAGGGGGTAAACAGATATCTGAAGTTTGAGAAACACTGCATTTATAGCATCAAGCAGGATATCTGACATGGCCCATTTTAGTAAGTGTCTAGTAGATTGGTTGCTATTTGGAAATGTAGAATTAACACATGCACACACACACAGGGCTCCAGAGAAGGGATCATTTATAAATACCCAAATGAAACCAATGGATTCCTGTCTCTTTCTGTTTACTATGAAGCAATATTTACAAGACACTATGTGCATCATTCTTCTGCAGACCAATGACCCAAAAATATAGAATAATTAAATCTTGATATAAAAAAAAAGAACCCATACAATTTGCTCATAAAAAAAGCTCTCTTACCAGAGAATAGAAACTATCAAGTAGCCCTTCTGAATAGTTACAATTCAAAAATTACTGACAATTTTTCCAACATCCTCCATGTGAAGAAATCCACAGAATTCAATTTCTATTCTGAATATGTAGAGAGGATTCTAAGGAATTTCACTTCACTGCTACCTTTAAACAAAAATCAACTCCATCAGTTATTGCTTTTCTCCTAAAGATAAATTCTCTCCACTATTGCTACCTAATGCATACCAAGATCCAGGTTCCTCTAACTCAGCATATTTTTGTCGAGCAGATAGATGGAAACAATATCAAATTACTATATAACAGTATATATAAGAATGCATATTAACAACTTAAATCATAATATATCTTTAATAGTTTCCAATCGTAGCATTTTTGTGAACTGCATATGCCAAAAAAAGTTCAATTGCTATTACACACATTTCACTACCTAGTCATTCAAATTTTTATTATTGTTGTTCTATCCACAGTGAAGATGTTTTTTACAAGGCATAAAATGAAAAATATGTAAATATATTAATTAATACGGTCATTTATTGTGGTGTGATATCTTTCAAAATTAAATTAAATCGAAGATTTGCAGTTTTCACTCTGCAGATTTATGATTTGCTGGAGGAATGAATGCAAACTATAAAGTAAAAATCTGGGATTTGACAGTGCAAATTTGAACAGTAGTTAAAAGATTTGCATTTTGTACACAGTATAGCAGGAAAAAAAAAAAAAAAAACAGTACTGAATAACTATAATGATGTATGTTATGGAATAAATGGGTTTATGAACGAAGAAATATATATTTACACGTGATAATATGTACATCTGCAACTATCATTGGAATCTTGTTCAAATAAAGCATTAACGATAGTAGATTATTTGCTCAAAATGGGCACCTTTGCTGAGGTTCTCTGTCATCTTGGAGAACTAGGGTTGGGACATCTGCTGGACATATCGTGTAATTTTATCCCTTAGTTCAAGGTTTGAAGCCAGGTCATGGTGGAATACCTATTCCTCCAACATACCTCCAAATGAAGGCATCGGGTGATGTGAGATCAGGAGAACATGAAGGGTACAGAAATTCTGTGAATCTCGAAATGAGCCTCCTGGAAACTGATAAATAGGCTCTAGAACCAAGTGATGTGTGAGAGGTTGCTCCGTCCCGTTGGAACACCTGTACACAAAATGGAATGTTTTTTTGCACGACATATCCCATGCAAATCCTGGGTGAATGGAACCAACACATTCTCAATGTAGCATTTGCTAACAAGGTCATGGTTACACCACCCTCTTCAATGAAGTAGGGCTCAATTATCCCATGGATGGAAACCGCACACTATGCAGTGTTAAATATTGTCGTCTGCGCCATTGTTATGTCGTTACTTTTTTTTTTTCTTTATGAATTTACCTCTCTACAATATTTAAAAATTTCCCTGACTCTAATATCTGTATCACTTCTTACGTGTTCATTCTATAAGGAAAGCAAATTCTATATCTCTAGCCGATTCCTAATTTTACTCACGTGCTTACCCTGACTGTTAAAGGTTATTCCTTGCTAAAAGAAACGAATCCTCTAATTTCTTTCTGGGGCCGTCTCCTCTTCAGATATTGACAAATTTTAGTTTTTAAAGCTGCGTCAGCCAATATCTTAGAATAGAGGGGCCTCTTATTCAGGGAGACTTTTCCAGACTTTTGGTGCACATAGGTGAATAAATGTAGTGCTTAAACTCATAAATTAAACGCTTTACTGTGGCCAAGTAAATTCTGGTTTGCAGTCGTAACCTCTATAACAACATGTTATACCTTTCTTTCAATCCCCCCCATCCCCCCCCTGCTATGGTTCAGATTAATGAGTGGTAGTTTTGATTCATATCACAGGCAAAACTCAGGTATAGAAGAAAAATATTTATTGGAATCTAAAGACATATACACTTAGACCAATCTCACTTTCAATTAGTTCAATGACATGCTAAATCAAAGACTGTTAAATTAAAAGGAGGCTACTAAGTGTTAAATGAGTTTATGCATGTTAAATTAAGGTGCTTACTGGAAGAAATAAATTTGAATTCTATTCCTAGATAATGAATACGATATAAGAAGGAATTATTAAGAACTTTAACATTAAGCTGATTAATACTGTACTATATGTAGTACTACTGTACTATATAAATCGGTACTACTGTACTGATTAATACTCTAATGCATGAACAATAAATCCTTTTAAGTTAGAGATTAAACACACATTATACACTTCTAATCAATTTTCTACCTACTATGTTAGTCTTGCACATTAAACCAGTCACAATCATCTAGAATCATTCCAGACAATTTGTCTTATGGACATTAGCCACTGCTAAATAATCACTTAAAGTTCTTAAATACTGTCCATACTCGATTATTACACTACAATGATATTTCCCTTTTACTGACTGGGTAATTATACAACAAAATCTGTACTTGACCATTTCTTGGGGCAGGATCTCCAGGTCCGTCTGAACTGTCCTTCTTTGTTTGAATCATCTCTCGATACTTCCATAAGCCTGCGTCCACATGGTGGGTCACTATGGTCATCAGATTAAGCTATGCTCTGCGCCTGGCGTTTTTCCCTCGTCTATTCTCGGTCTGTTTCAGGCCATCTACAGGATACGTCCGCGATATTATTCCGTCGGAACTTTCAGCGAAGGAGTGAAGACAGCATATGCCGACATCTCACGCTTTAGTACCGGCAGAAATTCAGACATCAAAGGGAAAAGTGCACCGTCCGATATCGTACTATCACCAAGAAACACCATCAGGAACTTCCGATCCACGGGAGAGGTCGAATCATCATCCAGCAAAATAGCCCTGAGAAAGGGGTGCAAACCCTTTTTATTCTCCCTTCACTCCCCCCTTTTTAGCACCCTGTTACTAGCTGCGATAGCGCCCTCTTACTTTCTGCAATCTTTTCCCGCCCGCTACTTTCTTCGTCAGCGGGGATTTCAGCACATCGCGAGATCTCTAGCAGCATCTTCCGGGAAACGAATGTGCATCGCTTTCAGAGATTGCCAATGCCTCAGGCCCGCCCGTGACCTTTGGACTATCGTTTACATCTAATTTACCCATTCATTGAATACATGATGCATTCATATAATACTAATTTATACACAAAGTTCTTTACATGGTATTACAATTCTACTAAAAGGAGGTAATTCTATTTCTATTTACAGTTAGTACTTTATTTCTTCTGCTCGAGTACAAGTTTTTTCTGACTTGTTAAAACATGAATGAATTGTTTCCTTTTAAAAGTTCTTCATTCAGGATGTAACAGCGGTGACCTTTTCGCCACAAACACGTTTTTGTGGGACAAATTCAGGTCTCAAGAAATCAAGAAACCTGTAGATTTGTCTGTTTACGTGACCGCTTACATAGAAATGCATTTTGTCCGAGAAACAGACATTATGGAGGAAGGAATGGATCTTCATAGACATTGGCCAGCACGTATGCACAGTATACTCCTGTCATGCAGCATAATCTATTGCTGTTAAACAGTGACCCACTTGAATGATGTATGAAAAGGCTCCTTAAGGATTCTCTGTAGTGACTGCATTGATATCCCAAGTTTTACCACTGTTCGGCATTGACTGGAATATTTGCTGCAGCACACCTGTGATTCTCATTTGTGTTAACAGTTCATGGTCTCCCCAAATGTCCTCTGCACTGCAACAGAACATTCCCAGTATCTTGGAACCTCTCAGTTAAGGTAATAATGACACTATTGCTTGGGGGCATGCTTATGGAAATGACGAACAAATTGCTTACAAACATGTTGTAGCTTGGACCATCTTTTCTTCCAACATTAACATCATTGCTACAGCTAAATGTAATGGTGTAGACGTACACGTGCTCTTCTATTAATGTGCATGCAGTCAAACAGCATATCTCATAGACGTGTACTGAAGCGAGGATGTTGAAGTTCAGTACTATTTCTTTTATGCAATACTGTGTGTATATAATATAATATATATATATATAGAGAGAGAGAGAGAGAGAGACTCCATAACTCGGTTTCGATGGAGCCTTATGGTTGATCCATACACCATATATATGGATCAAAAGGCGGGTCAAAAAACATCAACGTTGGATGTAAATATCTATAAGTTGTAATTTTTAGGAAATACATATAAACTAGGAAGATATGAAAGAAAGAAAGCAGCCAAAATATAAATAATGGGAAAGAAAATTAATTTGATATTGATTATAAATATTAAAGACCTAGGTTCGAATCCTATCTATGATGTGAAGAACCTTTATCAGGGCTTTTCAATTATAGGTGAGTTATCCAGTCTCATACAGAGGTGAAGAATTTTCTCTTAAAACAGGCAAATAAGCCTCCATAAACATATAATTATAGGCATAAATACTTGCCCTTAAGGGATGAGGCAGAGGAGTAGTATGACAGTTGCACTGATTTACCGTGATCCCTAATAAGGGGATTCTACCCATCCTAAGGGACAAATGGGTTGAAGAAGAACCCATATGGAAAACCCTGTAACAGAAAGGGCCCAAGAACTGACTAAGTTCAAAAGGAATATGAAGAGAAACCTGTAGTGCGATCAATATCCTGTGGAACTAGTTCATCAAACAAATCCTAAAATATCTTATATTTACATAGTACACCATGATAGGATGGATGATCATTTCCTCCACAGTTTGCTGATTATTTTTGTTTAAGTCTTCTGCTCTATTTTGCAAAATAGAGCAGAAGACTTTGGGACAAAATAGAGCTCTATTTTGTCCCAATGTTTCTGTGTGAGGAAGGGGCCTTCCATTTTGATCTACCGACAGCATTAATTTAGCTTTGCTGGATAAAGTGCCCTCTGCCATGCCTATGTTTTTTGCTACCTCTCTCTCTCTCTCTCTCTTTCTTCCCCCCCCCCCCCAAGAAACTGACATATGAACCAAGAAGATGTGAAAGAAAAGAAGCAGCTGATATGAATAATGGGAAAGAAAATTAGTTTAGTATTGAATCATGAATGAAAGACAGCTAGCATTTCAACTGTTTAAAAAATATATGATTATTTAAGTCATAACGTGAACATATGTCCTTCAACCGTGCAGCTAATGAATGCACAGTTGAAAGACATATGGTATGGCACACAATAAAAAGAAAGAAAAGTACCGAACTTCGACACCCATTTACTCCATAACATATATCTTCATAGTTACACAGTACTTTTTTTTTTTTTTTTTTTTGCACCATACTGTATGTTCACCTCATTTTTTATTATTAATGATAAAAGGATTGGTACATTGGTATCATGGCTGAACATACAATTTCACAGTGATATTCTAATGATTATGACTCACTTGGACACCCTGGCTTGCTTACCTGAATATGAGAACAATATTCTTTGGTAGAAAACATTGCTATCAGCTATTGTGCACATTTTTATGTTGGAACATGGTATTAGTAATAACTAATCAATGTTCTGAACAGAAATCCAGCAGGTATTTACCATTATTATTAGCTTTGCACTTTTCTCCAAATTTTCCCAAAACATTTCTATATGTCTGGTAATCATTTCCTACTCTGCTGTGTTTAGATCTCCAAACAAGGACCAACTTTTCTGTTTTTCATTGAGCCATCTGCCTTCTCTAATGCCTCAAAAAATTCCTCCATTTCTTCTTTGGGATCATAAGCAACAATAAGTCTCATTGTCCTCAATATTATTGTCATATTTAGTGTTGAATACTATGGCTACTCCCTCTTTTCCCTGACTGTTATTGCTAGAATATATAACATTTTGTATTTGTCACTTAAAAAGATCTCATATTACTGAAATAAACAGCCAAAAAGCTTCACTCAAAAGGCAAATCTCGTATGTTTTTGTCTCACCTGGCATCGCTTTTCTCTTCCAATTCTTGCATTGATGACCTGCTCAAAGCAATTCCCTCCACTCCACCAAGAACTATTCTCTGCAGGTCACTCATAGTCTTCTACCAGAAAGAAATCCAAAGAATCATTAATAACCTGAACACAAACAAGGCATCTGGTCCTAATGGTATCCCACCTATTGTGTTAAAAACTTGTGCTCCAGAACTAACATCTATCCTAGAGCATGGTCATCAACAATCGACTCCTGAACCACCTGAACAGACTTCAATTCCACCAAAACTCAGTCCTCTCTGATCTCTCACAAGAAAGAGCTCATATCCCTTACTTTCAACAATATCCAGATATTAAAACCCATTCATTTCCTTTTTTGGACTAACCTATACCTGTGTAAAATCTCACAGGAAGGTTTCATATATCATGCTTGCTTTTACAAGTTTTTTTTGTGAAGAAAAATCAGTATCTGCAAAAAATACATTTCAGATATGTAAATTGTATTCATAATGCAAATTGGGTTATTCAAATTTGTGATATCAGCATAATACGTGTATAATGCGAGTGTGTGTGCTTTGAATCTCGGGAAACAAGCATGCACACAAAGTATAAAAGCTCTCGCTTTTATACTTTGTGTGCATGCTTGTCACAATATATGGGCAGTTTCATTAGGAGTCAACATGACTCAACACGAAGTTGTCAAAGAAGGTTGATGACAAACATTTGTCATCAACCTAAGTCCTCATTGCCAGAAAAATGAAGTTCATTGATAGAAGAACTTGACAGCTAAGAAAAAAGAATAGGCAGGAAGGAAGAAACAGAAGTCAAAAAGTTGAACATTATCGTTTGAGTTATTCAAATTTGTGAATAATAATTCTCGTGAATACAAAAGGAAGTTTGAGATGCACAATTCGAGTAATATGTTCTCATTCTTTATTCTGTAGTATTTAATTAGTATTGTTTATGACACCTTCATTAAGTATCTATGACAAAAAGACAAAAGACTGTTAAATTAAAAGGAGGCTACTAAGTGTTAAATGAGTTTATGCATGTTAAATTAAGGTGCTTACTGGTAGAAATAAATTTGAATTCTATTCCTAGATAATGAATACGATATGAGAAGGAATTATTAAGAACTTTAACATTAAATCATTGATTGATTATATAAGGTTTCTATGAATAATTACTTCTTGTACATATGTTTTTAGTTTAATTAAATAATGAAAATTTAAAAAGTTTCATTAATTTTGTATAATATCATAAAGATATTGAACATCAATGCACTATCCCAAAAAATATGAACCTGAAAGTATCTAACCAACAAAGGGTGGATAATGAAATTAAATTTATGTTAATTTATAAGTTTAAGCCATGACTGGCACAAGAATATTGGTTAGGTGTAAAGGGGAATAACATTTACTTTATTACAGTTTAAGTCTCACGTAATCACACTTATATAACAAATGGTGAATAGGTAAATTAATAAATAACATAAATTAAAGGGTGTGAAGGAGATTAATTAAATATAATAAAATAAAAAGTTATGACACCCGCAATCTTTCCTGGCACAAACACATTTCAACTGCAACTTCTGCAGATGCTAAAAAAACTTGTACTTTTTTGCATGAGATACTACTTCACACCTGCTAACTCTATACAAATACAAATCTGCCTAAACATGAAATATTGCTTCAATATTTGGGGTGGTGCACCAAAATCCTCTCTTCATTAAGTGGTATCTTAATGATACCACTCTCACAGATGTTTAGTTTATGCCTTATGCCTCTGCTATAGATACTTTCATGGATAGTGCTCTGCTGAAACGGCCACTATTATTCCTCCAAAATCATTAGAACAAGAGCTACTGCTAACCAATGCCCTTTTATGGTCCATCTTGAAACTCAATGAACTAAATTCACTGCCTCCTCTTTCATTCCATTTACTTCTGCTCTTTGGAATAGCCTCCCTATTGAATACAACAGTCAGTTGTTTAAAAAAAAAATTAAAAAAACCCTAAACAGATTTCCCCTTTCTTTCTATCCTCTTCCATACACACAGCACTGATTTGTTATAAGCCTTGTGACCTTTCATGTAAGGTTCAAGTGTGTGTGTGTGTGAGAGAGATTAAATATAAAGCTAGATATTCGGGGGGGGGGGGGGGTTGCAGTATTATCAGTCCAGCAAAAAATTATTGTTCATGAAAACTTTAAATTGCAAATAATTGCATTAAAAAACTGGATCCTAATAGAGAAGGTATTGTCAATATATCACACTTAAATCATATAATGGGAGCAAATAGCTAAGCAGCATCTCTAAATTATCACCATGAGAAAGTGCTTATTACTTACTGAAAGTTGAGAAGGTATTGCCACTCCTTGAAATCTATAAAGCTGACCATAACGAGTTTGTAGAGGGTGAACCTAAAAAAAATATGCAGAAATATTTAGAATTTACAATTCAATGTAAATTTTATCATCTAAACATGTAATCTCCAGAAAAAAAAAAAAAAAAGTTTCATATTATTATTAATTTAATAATATGAATACATCATTCCTTAAATTAATAATTTAAGAAATGATGTATAGCAATTTTAATGAAATTGCATGTGTAGTGTCAACAGAAAAATGAAATTCATTGGTTTGCATTACTGTTGCTGTAAATGTAAATTGCACTTACCATTTACATTTATCATTTACATATATTACATTCACATAAATCATCATTATTGTTAAAATATTATTATAATGACAGCCTAATAGAATTAAGACTGCATAATATAATTATAGCTGTGAGATCAGTTCTGATCCAGTGCTTTGGTTTCCCTCTCACAAGCATGAAGCCAACCTCGAACACATTTGGTAGTAGACATATCATTCAGTTATAAATTTGTGAAGGTCACATGTTATTCTCACCAGATGAATTAAGTCTTCATGGTATGCTGTTAATAATAAAAATATTAAAGACTTCTTTCCAAAGCACACTTTCTTAAAAATTATACTCCTAGCTTAATTTTCCTCTTTTTTATTCTGCCACTGCTTCAAACACTTGTTTTGCTAATCTTTTATTCTATTTAAGTAGGAAAATTACCTTAGACAGCTCTGATTACATATTCTTGAACATTAATAACATGAAGTTCTTTCATATTGTCATTTGTAATATGATTTTGCCACTAATGCCATCTATTTACTCCTAATTTTCCTCAGAACTCAAATATCTGTTACCTTAGTTTTTCGACTAATGTCTCTCTCTCTCTCTCTTCATTCACTTACCAGATTAGTTATTTATTTCCATATTTACTTTGTTATCTTCACTAAAAACACTGCCCAAATGTGTAACCTGTTTTACAAGTTTATTACAGAGTAAATTTGTGTTTTCTATTGTCCTGTCTATTTTTTTTTTTTTTAAATTATAGTTCATGCTCAGAGAAAGAAACTTCCATGCAACTGCAATTATTATTATTATTAGCCCTGCCTTCCCCCCATGAATTTTTTCCACATAGCATTGCCCAGAATGTAACTATATTATGTGTAAAAGTAGATAAATTAAAGCCAAAGGAAGATTTTGGAAAGAATATAGAAGAGAAATATAATGAATGCAGCAAAATATTCTGTAAACTTCTAAATAAATAGCATAAAAATGGAGAAAGTGTCATGAAAGAAACAAAAAGCCGAGGTGATAAAAGACTGAAGATAAGGATATTATAGATATCTCAGTAATTACTTTGAATAAAATTAAATGAAATAAGCAAAGATAACTCTGGGAGAAAATATCTCAGAAGAATGCAGATATCAAATATTCAATATGCTATTTGAAAGTGACATCGATATTCCAGGAAGATGCAGATATATCCAATTTCAAATATTCCTTTTTCTGTATAATAAATACATTTTCAGTGTACTAGAGAGATAAAGAGAAGGAAAGATATTTGAAATCTGAAATGTAGAAAGGCAGCTGGGATAGATGACATTTGACTATGTTGAAAGTTTATTTTTCACTTGGTTAGAGTATAATAAAATTAGTTTAATCCTTTATCCAAGTGTGAGCAAACAAAGTTTGCGCCTGAAGTATCTTCAGGACTAGGGTAAGGTGATACAACACCAGGGCAACTCGTTGCAAAGGTGGAGAAAGCTACCAACACTCCTATCTCAGTATCTCCTATAATGCAAAACACATCTCCATGCGGATATGTCTAATGTTATGCATTATGTATGCATGTTATGCATGGGTAGTGGCCCTTCCCTTAATGCATAACATTAGACATATCCGCATGGAGATGTGTTTTGCATTATAGGAGATACTGAGATAGGAGTGTTGGTAGCTTTCTCCACCTTTGCAACGAGTTGTCCTGGTGTTGTATCACCTTACCCTAGTCCTGAAGATACTTCAGGCGCAAACTTTGTTTGCTCACACTTGGATAAAGGATTAAACTAATTTTATTATAGACATTTGACTAGAATAATCAAATATCGAAATATAAGAATTTTACCAAGGTTGCATTGCAAAATTCAGAAGGCAAGAATGTCAAATCTCAAATGACTGGAATAGATCAGAAACTCTCTCTCTTCTAATGGAAATAAAACATTGTGAGGATTATGTTGCAAGTTATTCCACTTGGTTATATTATAAATTAAAGATGCCAAGAAATTATATTCTTGGTTTCATCCTATATCCAAGTGTAAGCAAACAAAGTTTGTGTGTGAAGTCACTTCATGACTGGGCTACTTGTATATAGAGGCTAATAACTTCACATCAGTTGCCTTAATATCCCTTAATGCAATGCACATATCCTTATGGACATCATCATCATCATCATCATCAAATTCCTGCCATGTACCCTCAAGAGGTGTACAGGATATGACAGTACTACATGAAAAAATTACATCATCACTAACTTCCTATCTACAATTTTCCTCCAAATCAGTCTGTTACTTGTCAAGACTCCAACATTATCAGATCTTATATTTCTATCGTCTAAGGCACTTTGTACCGTATCAATCCACCTATATCTTGGTCTTCCTCTGGGTCGTTTTCCTGCCAACCTGGCAGAGAACACTTGTTTTGCTAATCTTTCCTCTCCCATTCTATTTAAGTGACCATACCATCTGAGATTAGCTCTGCTAATGCATTCCTGGATGCTGACAATGTCAAGTTCTTTCCTAATATCCTCATTTTTAATATGATATTGCCATTGATGCCATCTGTTCACGCCTCGAATCTTTCTCAGGACTCTCATATCTGCGGTCTCTAGTCTTTGGTCAAGTGTTTTACTTCTGACCCAGCTCTCAGATCCATAAGTTAAAATTGGTTTGAACACAGTCTTGTATACAGCTAATTTAGTGTTCCGACTAATTTCTTTCTTATTCCATATGAATTTATTCAATTGACTTCCCACGATACCAGCTTTGCTGATTCTGTTGTCTATTTCTATATTTAGTTTACCATCTTCAGTAAAAATTGTGCCTAAGTAGCTGAAATGTTTTACTTGTTCCACCGGTTCTCCATTCACAACACAGTTGACATTTTCAATGATTCTGCCTATTTTCATTGTCTTTGTCTTTTTATTGCTGACCTTCATACCATATCTATTACAACAGCTATTCAATTTAGTCAGAGAATCTTGCAGACTTGTAGCGGATTTATTTAGAAGTATAACATCATCCGCATAAAGCAAAGAGCTGACATTAACATCTCCAATTTTGATATCAGGTTTAATACCACATTCCTTCATAATGTGATCCATATAGATAATGAATAACAGAGGGGATAATGTACATCCTTGTCTCACACCAGATTTAACATTAAACCATCTTCCTGTACTTCCTTCAATTCTAACTGCTGACTCACAACTCAAATAAAGACTAAGTATTGCTTGATATAATGCCCCATTGACACCATATAACTGCAGCGTGTTGAATAGCTTCTCTCTTGGCACCTTGTCATATGCCTTTTCCAAATCGACAAAACTTAAATACAGATCTTTGTTATATTCCCATGCTTTCTCGACTATTTGTCGTAAAGTGAAGATCTGATCCTGACAGCCTCTATTTGGCCTGAATCCAGATTGTTCTTCACCAAGCTTTTCTTCCACAATTCTTCTCAACCGTTTCTCAAGTATACTTGCATAGATCTTGCCAGGAACACTCAGTAGGGAAATACCTCTGTAATTCTCACATTCAGTTTTATTTCCCTTTTTATATATGGGTACTATGAGAGCTCTACTCCAATCATCGGGAATTCGTCCCTCTGTCCAGGCTTTCTGAACTATGCAGTGCAGCCACTGTAAGACTCTTATACCACCATACTTCAGCATTTCTGGTCGAATATCATCTACTCCTGCTGCCTTTCCACATTTCAAGCCTTTGATGGCTTTTTCTACTTCAAGTATGGATATGTATTCCTGACTGCATGCCTGGTCAGTGTTTTTTATCACTGTGCTGTCATCACTACTTGTTTCATTTAGCAGTTTTTCAAAGTAATTACTCCATACTTCAAGGATATCTTTTTCTCCTGTTTTCATTTCACCTTTATCATCTCTAATTCCTTTTACAGCACTCTTTCCTCCATTCCTAAGCTTCTTCAACAACCTCCAGAATATTTTGCCACCTTCTTGATATTTATTTTCTATATTCTTGCCAAAGTCCTCCCATGACTTTTGTTTAGCTAGTTTTACACACTGTTTAGCTTTCTTACATTTGTCTCTGTATTCTGTAAGAGTAAAAGCTGACTTATTTGCCAGGAACTTTTGATGTGCTTTCTTCTTTTCCTTCACTGCCTCTTTAACTTCCTGTGTCCACCAGGGAGTTCTGATTTTTTTATCCTTGCACACAACCTCACCACATGCCTCTCTGGCAGAATCAATCAATGTTTCCTTCAGAGTTTGCCACTGAATCTCCAAGGCTTGATTCCTGTTCTCAAACTCTTTCATTTTCTTTTCAATAATATTTCTGTATTTTAGTCTACAGTTCACATCTGAGAGCTGCTCAACTTTTATTCGCTTTAAAACTTTCTTACATGTTATTCTTTTCAATATGAAATTCAATTTTATCCTGCTCAAGACTAAATAGTGATCACTTTCAATTTCAAATCCTCTGTACACTCTGGTGTCCTGCACCAGGGAGAAAACATCACTATCAACAATAACATAGTCAATGAGACTTTTCTTATTCCTAGCCTCTTCTCTCCATGTGAATTTGTGCACATTTTTATGTTGGAACATGGTGTTAGTAATAACCAGTCCATGTCCTGAGCAGAAATCCAACAGATATTTGCCATTATTATTAGCTTTGCTCTTTTCTCCAAATTTTCCCAAAATATTTTTGTATGTCTCACAATCATTTCCTACTCTACTATTTAGATCCCCAACAAGGACCAACTTTTCCTTTTTCATTGTGTCAGTTGCTTTTTCTAAAGACTCAAAAAATTCCTCCACTTCTACCTTAGTAGAACCTTCTGTGGGACCATAGGCACAAATAAGTCTCATTGTCCAGTTCCCCATTCTCATATTTGCCCACATTACTCTACTTGAGACTGACTGCCATTCAAGAAGATTAGCCTCGTATTTTGTGTTGAATACTATGGCTACTCCTTCTTTTCCTTGATTGTCATTGCCTGAATATAACATTTTGTATTTATTGCTCAGAAAGATCTCACCAGTTCTGGTCTTTTTTGTTTCAGTCACCCCTATTATGTCGATCTGGTACTTATCTAATTCCTCAGCTAGCTCCATTTCTTTGCCATTCAGGCTTCTTACATTGATAGTACCGATCTTTAACTCTGGTGATGTTGAGTTGGGGTTTGTTTTCAGATTTGTTCCAGTAGCTGACTTTTCGCTGTTCGCCCTGGTTCCCTGGCGAAAACAACGGGGGCCTTGTTTAACCGGGCAACGCCCCAGCCGGCATGAAATTTTGTCATGTTGTACCATCATTTTTTATTTTGGTTTAACCAATAAGAATACAATTTGGTCGGCTAAATCCCAAATTGCCAGCCCATCCTCGTTCGTTCAGTATCAAAGTAGATACCCAACAGGGTGCACCACGAGAAGGTGAGGATTGGACATTAGGTCAGAAGCCCTGGTCGGTTCTCCGCATTCCTTTAAAGGTTATGTGGAGGTCTCCTCTCAGTTATACAGCTTTGACCCTTAAGCACCCCCCTTATGGACATGTATATGTATATTACCTCAATATGACAAAAATGAATTAAGAAGAAGGGCTACAATGGAAACGATTCCATGAATAGTCTGTGTAGAAAGAATGAATTCAAGTTTTCGGATGTATGGAGTGAGTTTGAGGGAGGATCGAATTTGTATAAGAGGGACGGCCTACACTTGAATGATTTGATATCAGGAGTCTTGAAAAACTAATAACCAGTAAGAGACCTAACACAGAGAGTCAGGGAAACTAAATTATAATGGGAGGAATGGTGAGAATATGAGTAAGAGTGAAAATTATGTAACTGTGTTAATGATGGGAATGGGATACATTATGAAAATTATGTAACTGTGTTAATGATGGGAATGGGATACATTATGAAAATTATGGAGCCACCTACCATGTTAGAGTAAAATTTCAGTTTAATATAAACCAAAATATACACTCACCGTTTCGATATTCACATTAAGGTCATCATCTGGAGTATACACATATATACAAAGAAACAAGCTGCACAATTATCTACATGGTATGCTAAAGTTACTGATCAACTGTTAAAACTATTGGCCTGACCTCTGGTGTAAAAAAAAAACCTTACTACATCCAAATAGAATCCTGTTGTTATTATTATTATTAGGTTAAAATTAAATTAAGCTGGAGAGCAACATGTCCACACCAAAATAAAAAATAAAAAATTATTTATATAAGTATACATATAAATTACAACAAACCAGTATGGAAAGTGGCCAATGAAAGCTGAAAATTGCTTAGAGTCATAAAGTTAGTGGACTGAATGTGTGCCATCCAAATTTTTGGGATTTTTATGCCATCATTATTGTTAAGATGGGGGTGGTTAATCGAAATTTCACATGCTTCTTTAAATTTCCGTTCATACTAGGTTTTTGTATGATGAAAAGAACAATACAACAGTACTTTTTCAACCAATTTGGTGTCGAGTGTTAAGAGCATGATCTGAGAGACCTGCTTCTCCAGAATGGGAATTATCATGGAAATGATTATGAGGAGAGAACGATTTCAAATTTGTGTTCATCCAGTTTGGACCTATTAAATGTATGCAAAGATGACTACATGTATAAGACACTAGAAAAGAACAGAAATCTCTCAGTTGTTCAATTGTCATGCAGACAAGAGTATACAAAATAACATACAGATATGTTATTATGTCTATACATTAATGCTAACAGTATCAGAAACAAAGAGGTAGAGTTTGTTGCCTTGGTCAATATGTTGGTACCTCAGATTGTAGGCATTAGTGACACCTGGCTATCAAAATCAAACATACTAACTGGTATTCAGTTTAAAGGGTACAGTATTTTTAGAAAGGATAGACAGGAGAGGAGGGGCATGTTACTAATGATATCAGATAACTCAAATCCAGTTAGTGTTGAGACCTATGATTGTAATACTAGTAACAGTTTTTCATGTGGAAGTGAGTTTGAAGATATCTGGTGTGAGGTGGAATCTAGCAAGATCAAATAAATAGTGGAGTGTTGTTACAGACCTGGCGAATTGATTGGTCGTGATGAAGAAATATGTCAATTTAAAAAAACCTATGCACACAAAAAGAATAACCATAACAGGGACTTTAATTATCCAAACATTGATTGGGTAGCAGTAAAATCTCATGAGAAGAATGAAAGTGAATTTATTGAGCTATTGCAAGACAACTTCCTCAAGCAGCATGTTACAGAAGGAACTTGAGGTCAAAGAGCGTTTCAGTTAGACGCAACTATTTTGACTTCAGTTGGTGACAGTGATCACGTGGTACTCACTTGGGAAGTGACTAAGTTTATGAATGTTCCATTTAGAAAAGGTTACATGCTGAACTACAAAATAGGAAATTATGTCCAACTGAGAAGAATACTGATTTTAGTGCAATAATATCATTTGCTGGATGGAAAGAATATCGACAGAGCATGGGAAGCATTTAAAATATACTTAAATGATGCAATATAATAGTGTGTTCCGAGAGTTTGAAGAATAAATAGGGGGAGTCAAATGGATGTGTAATCTTATTAAGCAAGAGATTTATAAGAAAAGGATGATGTGGAAGGAATGCCGTGTGCATAAGGATGATGTCCATTATGAAAATTATAAGCAGCAATCTAGAAGAGTTGGAACTGTTGCACGGAAAGCTGTGTGAGTATGAAAAGAAAACTGGCTCTGAAATCTAAAGATAACCCCAAAGAATTCTATTGATATGCTGCAAGTAAAAAGAAAGAATAACCCTTCTAAATGCAGATGGTTTTAGGGTGATAGATGCAGAAGAAGATGTTCAAATAATTAATGCCCATTTTGCCAAAAGCTATCAACCTGGTATATGATTATTTCACCATGGTATACATATTTTGTATAAACATCAAAGATTGATTCTAAACTTTATCACCATTCCATTCAAACTTCAGGTACTATCAAAACTTAATCCACCATGCTCACCACCTTTGTTCTACAAAAATGCTTTTGCAACAAGGGATGAACTTCATTAAATTCACATTCCATCCAAATGGAATGTGAATATCTTAAACCATTCTCTACTTCCCCAAGAAGATATCTATACAGTTTCTATTCATTATATCCAGGGTACTTCTACACCAAGAGAAGACAGTAAAATTTCTACTCTCTGAAGGCCTATAAATCCTCCTGTGTAAGTTATCTCCCTTTCAGTACTCTATGGATAAACTGCAACTATGATCTTAAACGACAGCTTACCTGGCACCTTGTTCTTATTGCCTCTCTTATTTCAATCAATTTCAAACAGGTAGGTTGGAGTCTGTTTGCATAAAGAAATTGGAGAACTTGAAACACAAGTCATGTGGACTGAATGTGTGCCACCTGTATTTTCTTGGAATTTTTAGGTCACCATTATTATTTAGATTAGGATGGCTGATCAAAATTTTTACAAGCTTCCTTAAACTTGCATTCATACCAGATTTTTGTATGATGTAAGGAACAGGTACCTTTCCAATCAATTTGGTGTAGGGTATCAAAATTTTGTGTCTTTTTTTTTTTTAATAGATTGGAATTATGCATCCAATTTCACCAACATGTAAAAGTAAGTTACAAATGCACTAGGGCTTGTGATAAATAGAGAAAGACAGACTGCCTGAGGGAAGACATATGGCAAGTGCATCCAGGAAAGGAAATGAGTTTTGATTTTAAATTTCCATGGTAAATTGTATGCATTCAGGTGGCTGAGGAAGGTATTTAAAGTTTGATGGTGATGTGGCTATATAACAAAAACATGGCAGTTTTTTTTTTGGGCAGGGGGGGAATCTTTGAAGAGTTGAATATGTTTTTCAATTTTAATAGATGGTTAAAAGTAGCATTAAGGTTGTAATGGCATAGGATTCTATTCATTTTATCTGACAACCTTTTAATGTATGGAATAGCTATGGTTTTACTGTAATTTATATTTCCATTTTTATGTGTAGTTTTATGAAGAATTTTACTAATGGTATTTTTTGCTACAGACATTCTAATAATTTGAAATTCTTGCTTAAGGACTTGCTCATTACAGCAAATTACACTGGCCAACAAAAAATTTTTTTTTTCCCTGCTGATTATGATCTGACACTTGTTTTTTACTAATTTGGATGCACTGATTTCAAATATCAAGCCCATTTTTCTCTATCACGTCAGGTTTTTCCTCTATGGCATTTTCTTTTTGCTAATTTGTAAGTTTTTGATAGTTTTAAAGAGGCAGTACTATTTAGAGGATAAAAAAAATCGATTTTTTAATATTATTTTCTGAAAGTATGTACTTTTAAAAATCTGTTCCTAACTTTTTATCAAGAAATTTGAAAAATTCCCGAAGATATAGCCTATTATTCAAAGCGGTGCGCAGATCAGAATCGGAGTGCTCACCGCTCTCGCTTGTTAGTAAACGAATAAATGCCTAAGAACCTGCAACAGCACGTAGTGGCGCTTTGAATGCGAGAGAGGCCGATAACCGACCTAATACATTTAGGTGATGAAAAGTAGGCAATGACAGCTGGCTAAAACAAATGAATGCTATATGCGTCATAGCGGACAAAGAACGATCGAAATCAGTCAATCGTTAATCGATCGTGAAAGTATGATGAGCGCTTATAACGTTTCAATAAAGTCTCTGGTTTTTTTGTCTTGTTAATTGCATGTTAGTCAGCAGTGAAGAAAATACATCATGTCTACTACTCGAAATTGTGTCAATAGTGTAGATTCCTTCTGCTACATTGGTGGCAACTTTACTGTTCCCAGTCAAAGGACAAATATCACCGATTTCGTTAAGAAAGTGTACTTTGCATACTTTGATGTAAAAATTGCAGATCAGGACAAGTCATGGGCTCCAAATAAAGTGTGTAAGTCATGTGTAGAAAATTTACGACAGTGGAGCAAGGGAAAACGCCAAAAATTAGCTTTTGGCATTCCAATGATTTGGCGTGAACCGAAAAATCACGTAGATGATTGCTATTTTTGTTTAGTTCAGACTTCTGGTTATAATAAGAAGAATAAGAAAAAAATTGTGTATCCAAATCTCGACTCAGCAATTCAGCCAGTTGCTCATTCCAATGAAATAGCCATGCCAATATATAAAGGACTTCCTTTACTTGAGAACGAGCATGATTGGGATATGACAGATGTTCTTGAGGAGCAAGACCCAGATGCTGATTTAGACAATAAAAATTTAATTTCTAGTTCTGGATTGCAACGTTTTACTCAAGCGAAATTGAATGACTTAGTAAGAGATTTGGGCCTATCAAAGGAATCATCGGAATTGTTAGCTTCAAGATTAAATGAAAAAAACTTACTGGAGCAAGATACGAAGATAACTTTTTATCATAGCAGGGAAAATAATCTTGTACAATATTTTAAACACGAGTGTGGGTTTGTTTACTGTAACAATGTGTCAGGTTTACTAACTGAAATGAGTGTTGTACAATATCATCCAAATGAGTGGCGTTTATTTATCGATAGTTCAAGCAGAAGTCTCAAGTGTGTCTTACTACACAATGGGAATGTATATGGCTCAATTTCTATTGGCTATTCAGTCCACTTAAAGGAAACATATGAGGACATTAAAAAGGTTCTGAAGTTATTAAAATATACAGACCATAACTGGATCATCTGTGTGGATCTTAAAATGGTGAACTTTTTACTTGGCTTTCAAAGAGGATATACAAAGTTTCCGTGTTTTCTATGCTTCTGGGATAGTCGATCTAGAAACCAACACTGGAGTCAGAAACATTGGCCTCTTAGAATATCCTTCAATGTTGGAGAACAGAATGTTATAAATCAACCTTTAATCGACAGAGAAAAAAATCATTTTTTCACCTCTACACATCAAACTAGGTCTTATGAAGCAGTATGTTAACGCTTTAGATTTACAAGGTGACTGTTTCCAATACATATGTGAAAAATTTCCATGACTTAGTTATGAAAAAATTAAAGCCCATGTATTTGATGGACCGCAAATTAGAACTTTAATGAGAGACCCAAATTTCATCAACTTTATGAACGAAATTGAGAAAGAGGCCTGGATTTCATTTACGATGGTTGTGAATAATTTTCTTGGAAACAAAAAAGCGTGCAATTACAAAGATCTAGTGGAAACAATGCTTGAAAATTTCCAGCGCCTAGGTTGCAACATGAGCATAAAGCTTCATTTCCTATACAGTCATCTTGATAGATTTCACGAGAATTTAGGTGCTGTAAGCGATGAACAAGGCGAAAGATTTCATCAAGACTTAAAAACTATGGAAGATCGGTACCAAGGAAGATGGGATTCTCACATGATGGCCAACTATTGTTGGAGTATTCAAAGGGATTGCCAAAACAGAACACACAGTAGAAATTGCTACAAACAAAAATTTATTCCCTGAAACTCATGTGTAAGTAAAATTGTTATTTTTTTATAAATATTCGTGTAATTTTTAATGAATATTGTTAAGTAATTATGTATCTAATTATCGGCCTCTCTCTCGCATTCAAAGCGCCAGTACGTGCCATTGCAGGTTCTTACGCATTTATCCTTTTACTAACAAGCGAGAGCGGTGAGCGCTCTGATTCTGATCTGCGCACCACTTTGAATAATAAGCTATATCTTTGGGAATTTTTCGAATTTCTTGATAAAAAGTTAGGAACAGATTTTTAAAAGTACATACTTTCAGAAAATAATATTAAAAAATCGATTTTTTTGATCCTCTAAATAGTACTGCCTCCTTAAAACTATCGAAAACTTACAAATTAGCAAAAAGAAAATGCCATAGAGGAAAAACCTGACGTGATAGAGAAAAATGGGTTTGATATTTGAAATCAGCGCACCCAAATTAGTAAAAAACAAGTCTCATATAAAAGTCAGCAAAAACTGTGTTGGACTGTGTTATCATTGCTCTGTTTTTCAGTATGTTAATGATTCTTTTTGTTAAGAATTAGCATGTATTTATTAGCTGGTATGCATGGGCTTGTGATAGACAGTGAAGGACAGACTGCATGAAGGAAGATGTATGGCAAGTGTATCCAGGAAAGGAGGCGAGTTTTGATTTTAAATTTCAATGGTAAATTGTATGCATTCGTGTTGTCTGTTCAGGTGGCTGAGGAAGGTATTTAAAGTTTGGTGGTGAAGTGGTTATATAACAAAAACATCACCAATATATCTAAGCCAAACTGCAGATTTACTTTAAAGTAAGGAAATCAAGAGCACATTGCTCAGAAGCTTCCATATCAAAGTTAGCAATTGGGGGGGGGGGGATAGTGGTGAGCCCATGGATGTACCTTCTTTTTGTAGGTAAAAATTATTTTGCCACATGAAATAACCAAAAACATATTACATCAGCAAAGATAGCTGTAATATCAAATTGGAATTTGATAATTCTGTTCTGTAACAGAATTATTAGCAAATAATTATTTAAACCATCTAGAAGTTATCTTGTTCTCTACCATTCATCTTCAACCCTCTTTAATGAAATACTCTGAACTGAACAAAATAGAAACAGCAAAATTGACTGATTTGGGTAATATATATTCTGAAATGAAGTTTTTCTTATTGTTCCAAGTGCCAGTGGCATGTTGCAATGAGATTTTTTTCCCATCCAAACAGAATACTGAGATGTGAAAATTTGGAAAGGACAAAAAGAATGGATGGTATAAATTCTTCAGATGCTGATGATGACAGTAATTTCACTGTCAGTGAATTAATACTCTGGATCATTTCTGTCTGTTTTATTCTTCCCTTGGATAGCCCTCTCCACCCAAGTTACATAATATTTGTAACTATATTACAATCACTGATATGATTTTTTTTATATCTCTGAATCATACCAACCAAACCTACAAAAGGTAAAAACTAAGAGACTGAGTTTCTTTATCATGCAAGAAGCAAAAAGGAATATCTTGTTTCTTATTATTATTACCTGATACCTCCAGGGAGTCCCAGACTTGAGGAAGGGCACTTGCTCTACAACTCTCTCTCTCCACCACTCAATCCTCTAACTACAGCGGACAGCATTATCTATACCAATGCCATCTACTGTCCACCATTACCACTAGTATATTATCACAAACATCCATGCCCACGGCGGGATTCGAACCTGCAGCCTTTTTGTCTGGAGAGTGGATATGCTAACCACTTGGCCAATCAGAACAGAGAGGAATTATGTACATATTGTTTTCCTTATGATGGTTGCAGAGGAGTATTAGCCACTAAAATGCTGAATTCGTAATTAACATTTATAAATTCAACTGTGCATTTGTAAATTAAAAATTTTCCAGCCTATTTTAAGTCTTTTCAGCCGGTATTATATAAATATGAATTTCATTTATAAATATTTTTTTGTTTTTTCTCCTTAGAAATTCAAGAATAATCCAAAAAAATTAAATCTCATTCCCATAGACATACTCCACAAAACATATCCATGATAGAATATGTCACCTGTAACTATTTAATTATACCATGAAATGTTTTTTGTAAATGTAAATACTGGATCAAAATCAATATATACACATATAAGAAACTCACTGCTGTAATTTGTGTCCTTCCTAACTGCTTTGAACTTCCAATCAAAGGGCCAGAACTAATATCAACATGATCCCCCAGACGGTACAAGACTACAGTATTTTTATCAAGACTTTGGGATGCTATCTGAGAAATCTGTTCAACTTTGAATCTGAAATAAAACTTCTGATAAATTACAATAATACAGAAATTTTTGGAAAAATATATAAATGAATGATAGTATATCAATATTTCCAAATGGTTGTCACTTTAAAATTTTGATACACTGCTCAACAACATTAACAGAACAAATGTTTTCTATGAATATTTTGTTTTTAACAGTGTCTCTAAAGGTGGATATTTCATGTAATGGGCATTACTGATTCCAAGTATCCAACAGAAATTGATTTACCATTCAATAGATCGTCACACAATACAGATTATTCATGTCTATAAAAATATGATCCTTGGGACTACATCATTCCTGTTTTTGGACTTGCTCATTGAGTTAGCCACATTTTCAGTACCTTCACAGTATAACAAGTCATCATCATTTAAATGATTTGAGATGGCAGGCCACTGAATGACCTGAAGCTAGGCATCACAAACAAAAGTGTCATGTTGGTTTAATGTGTCACTAAGGTTGTCTCATCATTATGGATGCAGTTTCAGGAGACAAAAACTATTACAAGAATGGCTAACCAAGGATGCCCAAGGGTATACATCAACCAGCACAGACCATTATATGGTTCTAACAGCAAGATGGAACCCTACAATGTCCAATCACCAACTGTCTCATTTTCCTGGTTGCCCAGCAAGGGGCCTTGTTTAACCAGGAGATGCCTCAGCTAGCATGAAATCTTATCATGTTGTGCCATTAGGTATATTTCTGGTTTAAACCTATACATTATTATTATTATTATTATTAAGAAAGACCTCCAGGGAGTCAGGAACTCATCGAGGGAGGCCACATACTATATGCACCAGCTATCATACTTATTCTTGAATTCATTCACACTACTTGCACTCACAACATCCAATGGCAATCCATTCTAATCATGCACCACCCTATAAGAGAAAAATCTAGCCCTCACCCTCTTCTTAGCTGCATTTATTCTCAGCTTCCAAGGATGCCCTCATTTCTTTTCCCTACCCTCCATAAATTGAAAAATTCCATCAATTGAAATCCTGTATGACCCTTTCAGAAGTTTGTAAGTCTAAATCATATCATCCCTCTTTCTCCTGTATGCTAGTGTCTGCAGTCTACAAATTCTCAATCTGTCATCATAATCAGTATTCCATAATCCTGATATCATTTTAAACACTCTCCCTTGCACTCTCTCCAATATATCAAAATCACAATGGAAACCAGGAGACCACACACCTAAACACAACAGTCCAAGTGAGGTCTTATCAAGGCCTTGTAAAGAGGCAAAATGACATCCTTATCTTTACATGTGAATGTTCATTTCAGCATTGCAATTATCTTTTGAGTTGTATTTGCAATCTTTGCTACATGGTCGCTGAACCTCGCTCCAAGATCTCTAACCTCATCAGTTTCTTTTAGCGTAAACCCACCAATATAATACGACACTGGATATCTAATCACTCCGAAGTGAATGACTTGACATTTACTGACACTGAACTGAAATCCATTTTCCCATGCCCACAGTTCCAGTCTATTCAAGTCATTCTGCAAGTACTGCATATCAGCAGCATTCCTGATTACCATTTCTATCTTTGCATCATCAGCAAACAGCTGTATGTCGCTTGCCAATATCATTAATGTACAGATTGAATAACAGTGGACCAAGCACTTATCCTTGTGGAAGACCATTGCTTACCTTTAATCTTGCAAACTCACATCCCCCCATATACCACTTTTTGATATCCTTCAGTCAGTCATCCTCTTATCCACGCTAATATTCTATAACCCAAACTCATATTCTCCAATTTATGCAACAGTCTACCATGCTGTATTCTGTCAAAAGCCTTAGCAAAATCCAAAAGTATCATGGTATATCCATTCCCCTTGTCAAGTTCAATGGTAACATTGTTACCATTGAGCTAATTGCTAAAACATGACCTTCCCTTAGTAAACCCATGTTGCTCATTGCAAAGTAGAGATTCACTGTCAACTCATTTCTGAATGCAAGCACTAACAAATATTTCCGAAATCTTCACCACCACTCCTGACATACTAATTGGTCAATAGTTGGATACATCAGTCTTTGCACCACCTTGTGCAATGGAATTACCATACATTCTTTTCGTTCCTGCAGAATCTTCCTTGTTCTGAGCTTATTAAACAGCCTGGTCAAAAGAATAGCCAGTTCAGCTAAACACTCTTTTAGCACACGTACTGATATCCCATCAGTCCCTATTGCTGAATTTTTATTCAGTTTATGCAGCAGTTTTAATAACTCGTCCTCATACACCTGAGTTTCTTCATCCAATGAAGAGGTAGCAGTAACTCAGTGTCATGTAAACCAGGTTGATAGCTTTTAACAAAATGTAGCACTCATTAGTTGAACAACCTCTTCTGCATCTGTAACCCTCATGCCATCTGGATTTATTAAGAGTTATCATTTCATATTCATTCTTTCTTTTACTTGCAACATATCGATAGAATTCTTGTGGGTTGTCTTTACCACGCAGAGCCAGTTTCTTTTTATACTCAGACTTTGCTTTCCATACAATAGTTGTGACTATTCTAGCCTGCTGCTTATAATTTTCATAACGGACATCATCCTTTTCATATGAATCTCTTGTCTAATAAGATTACATATCCATTTGACTCCTACTCTATTTATTCTTCAAGCTTTCAGGACACATTCTGATATTGCATCATTTAAGTATTGTTTAAATGCTTTCCAAGCACTGTCAATATTCTTCCCATCCAGCAACTGATCCCATTCTACTGAACTCAGTATACTCCTCAGTTGGTCATAATTTCCTGCTTTATAGTTCAGCATGCAATCTTTTCTGAATGGAACATTCATAAAGTTAGTAGCTTCCTAAGTGAGTACCACATGATCACTGTCACCAACTGGAGGCAGAATAGTTACATCTCTAACTGAACCGCCTTCTGACACTATAATCAAATCTAACACTCTTTGATCCTGAGGTCCTTCTTTCACAATGCTGTTTGAGGAAGTTGTCCTGCAACAGCTCAATAAATACATTTTCATTCTTCTCATGAGATTCTACTGCTACCAATCAATATTTGGATAATTAAAGTCTCCCATTATGATTACTCTTTTCGTGCTCATCTTGTCTATTTTGTGATGCATTTCTTCATCACAAAATAGATTCTTCTGCCACTGTCTCAACCGATCTGCCAGGTCTTTAACACTACGTAATTAATCTTGTTAGATTCCAACTCACACCAGATGGCTTCAAACTCACTGCTATGAAATACTGTTAGTAGTACTACAATCACAGGTCTCAACTCTAACTGGATTCAAGTCATCTGATATCATTAGCAGTACACCTCCTCCTCTCTCTCTCTCTCTCTCCTATCCTCTCTACTTAAAATAGTGTACCCTTTACACTCGATACCAGTTAGTATGTCTGATTCTGATAAGCATGTATAGCTCACTAAGGCCTATAATCTGAGGTCACAACAGATTATAGGCCTTAGAACTAGTTTGTTGACTAAGAACAACAAACTTAATGCAGACATAATAATATGTACCAGTGGATAAACATATTTGTATATCTTTGTATTTTTTATGCATATTTGTATATATTTTGTATATCTAAAAATATATATCTACTAGTAAACGTATATGTGCAAGTTGGAATTGTAAATTAATAATAATTTCACTTTCACACTTGCAATTTAAAATGTGTTAAAAAGGAAGGCATGTTCAGCTGAACTAATAAATAATAAACAAACTTGAGAGAGAAAAAAAAGTGAAGGATGGCATACCGATCCATCAGGACTGCATTTTCCAGAAAAAATTCAACCAATTACAACACTGTTAAGTGCGTACTACACAGATTAAATAAAATCTGATACAAACTAATTCTTAAAGAAATAATTTAAATGAAAAAAACAAAACAGTTTTACCTTCCAGCAGTAGAGAAAAACATTCACTAACAGAAGCACTTATAGTTGAAACATACTATTGGATATTTTTAAGACCATAGATTTAATAAAACATTTATACATAATTGTCTACTAGTTTCGCTAGCTGTAACTGTCTAGCTTTGTCAAGGCGAGAAAGGTTATGCTGGTATTAAATGCAAAAAACAAGAGAATGTAGTAACGGTTTAAAACAGTTAAGCAAATTGGAGAGAACGCGTAACATCACACGCATAAAGCGTGAAGACTTAGTTATTGTTATTAAGTCAGGTTGTATAATTTTTCACGTAATTTAGTTCTGCTAAACTTAATGAATTTAACAGATTTTTCCACATGTCTTTTAATATTATTCCCTGGTTTCTGTTGATGTTATTTCCTGTTCGTAGGACTACTGCAGCTTCTTTGAAGTTTCTACATCTATAATCCTCTTTGATATATGCATGGAACTGTTATCCCAATCTACTGCATGGTTAGAAGTTGAGAAATGATGAGCTAACCCTGGGGTGTCTGTTCTATTATGATTGACTCTCAGACATTTTCCTTCTTTCTAATTTCTAGGCTTCTTGAAGTTTGGCCTATGTAGGTAAGTCCACACGTACATGGTATGCTATAAATGCCTGCATATTTCTAGAAAGCGATGCTATTCTTAGGGGATCGTAATGACTGTCTTATAGTCGTGGTAGGTTTAAAAACAACTCTGATGTTAAAAGGCTTCATGATTCTTGTTATTTTGTTGGAGATTGAGCCAGCATAGGGTATGACGATGGATGATATGTACTGAGTTGTTAGAGGTTGTTTCTATAGAGAATTTTGTTGATAATATTTTGAGGATAACCATTTTGTGATAGAGTTTTTGATATAAGGGAAAACTCAGCAAGTACGTCTTTTTCCTCTGTGATGATATTTTTGGCTCTGTTTTTTAACATATGTATAATGCTCAGTTTCTGTACATAGTGACGATTGCATGTATAATGGAGATAACGTCCAGTATCTGTAGGTTTACGATATATTGTAAGTTTGATATTTCTGTTATCTTGTTTTTTAACTAGTACATCTAGAAAGGATAATTGGTGATTGTTTTCCAATTCTAATGTGAATTTGATTTTATGATGGAAGGAGTTAATTTTTTGGAGGAACTCATGTAAGGTATCTACTTTGTCTTTCCAGATAATAAACACATCATCATCATATCTCCACCAGACTGATGGTTTTGGATTCATTTTCTAATTTTTCCATGAACAGGTCTGCACACGGTGGTGACAGGGCACTGCCCATGGCTAAGCCTTCTAGTTGTTGGTATACTAAGTTATTCACTTTAAAGTAGTTGGACTTGAGACAGTGGCAGAATAGTTGGGCAATATCATATGGAAAGAGATCTTTTATAATCTTAATGACTTCTTCAACTGGTACATTTGTGAACAAAGAGATCACATCTAGACTTGCCAATATGTCTGTGTTGGATATATTAATGTTTTAAAGTTTTTCAACGAAGTGTTGAGAATTCCTTATATATGAAGCTGATTTCCTTATCTTCCCTTTAAGTAGGTTAACGAGGTGTTTGGCTAGTAGGTATGTGGGAGAGTATCTGCCATCCATGATCGGGCTGAGTTGCACCCTCATCTTTATGTACTTTAGGTACACCATAAAGGCGTGGAGTTATTGGATGTAAAGATTTTAGTTTTCTTTATAAGTCCTGAGGCCATCCATTCATATTGTGAATCAGAAGATTGGTTTCGTTGTGGTATTTTAAAAACTTAAAAACACTAATATATCCAACACAGACATATTGGCAAGTCTAGATGTGATCTCTTTGTTCACAAATGTACCAGTTGAAGAAGTCATTAAGATTATAAAAGATCTCTTTCCATATGATATTTCCCAACTATTCTGCCACTGTCTCAAGTCCAACTACTTTAAAGTGAATAACTTAGTATACCAACAACTAGAAGGCTTAGCCATGGGCAGTGCCCTGTCACCACCGTGTGCAGACCTGTTCATGGAAAAATTAGAAAATGAATCCAAAACCATCAGTCTGGTGGAGATATGATGATGATGTGTTTATTATCTGGAAAGACAAAGTAGATACCTTACATGAGTTCCTCCAAAAAATTAACTCCTTCCATCATAAAATCAAATTCACATTAGAATTGGAAAACAATCACCAATTATCCTTTCTAGATGTACTAGTTAAAAAACAAGATAACAGAAATATCAAACTTACAATATATCGTAAACCTACAGATACTGGACGTTATCTCCATTATACATGCAATCATCACTATGCACAGAAACTGAGCATTATACATATGTTAAAAAACAGAGCCAAAAATATCACAGAGGAAAAAGACATACTTGCTGAGTTTTCCCTTATATCAAAAACTCTATCACAAAATGGTTATCCTCAAAATATTATCAACAAAATTCTCTATAGAAACAACCTCTAACAACTCAGTACATATCATCCATCGTCATACCCTATGCTGGCTCAATCTCCAACAAAATAACAAGAATCATGAAGCCTTTTAACATCAGAGTTGTTTTTAAACCTACCACGACTATAAGACAGTCATTACGATCCCCTAAGAATAGCATCGCTTTCTAGAAATATGCAGGCATTTATAGCATACCATGTACGTGTGGACTTACATAGGCCAAACTTCAAGAAGCCTAGAAATTAGAAAGAAGGAAAATGTCTGAGAGTCAATCATAATAGAACAGACACCCCAGGGTTAGCTCATCATTTCTCAACTTCTAACCATGCAAGATTGGGATAACAGTTCCATGCCATATATCGAAGAGGATCATAGATGTAGAAACTTCAAAGAAGCTGCAGTAGTCCTACGAACAGGAAATAACCTCAACAGAAACCAGGGAATAATATTAAAAGACGTGAAAAATCTGTTAAATTCATTAAGTTTAGCAGAACTAAATTACGCAAAAAATTATACAACGCGACTTAATAACAATAACTAAATCTTCACGCTTTGTGTGTGTTATGTCATGCGTTCTCTCCAATTTGTCTAACTGTTTTAAACAGTTTTTTGCATTTAATACCAGCATAACCTTTCTCGTCTTGACAAAGCTAGACAGTTACAGCTAGCGAAACTAGTAGATGATTATGTATAAATGTTTTATTAAATCTATGGTCTTATAAATATCCAATAGTATGTTTCAATCTTAATAAGAAGGACCAAATAATAATTTTCAGAAGCACTTATAGTATTATTTTAATATAAAGAATAACAGTTCTTATATAGCATAATTCAGGTGCATATATTAAA
The DNA here is from genome assembly GCF_054136105.1 of Typopeltis vanoorti. Lineage (NCBI taxonomy): Eukaryota > Metazoa > Arthropoda > Arachnida > Uropygi > Thelyphonidae > Typopeltis > Typopeltis vanoorti. Next base: position 72,200,646 of record NC_143557.1, on the reverse strand, counting down.
ATACCAATTACTAAGTATAGGAAATATCAACAGTTGCTGTGATTTCCTTAATTAGACAAAAATCTGTGGGATTTTTTGTATCTTGAAAATAGCAGCATATCAATCATTTTTATTTGACTGCATGTCCATTACTGAATTACTTTTTAATAAATTATCCATTTTATTCCTTGAATAGTTTTTATAGAAAGGTACACCATAATAGCATTCTGTATCATTCAAACTTCACTGGCAATTTTTACTCAATATTCTTAATGCCAATCAATATATGAATATGTCATATGAATTTTGTTGGTCACATATGGGACTCTTTCCGCCCATGCTTGTCAATATTGCTATCAACATGTACCTTTTCTAGAGGTAAACAATGTCTTATAACTTAACTTAAAACATTATTTCTTTTGGTACCAGAATCGCTCTACCACAATGTAAGCAATGGTAAGCACTAAGTAATAATTCAAATATGGTGACATTCATGAGTCTTAAAAGTAACAAAAAGTGCTTTTTTTCATCATACGCAAGAGAATTTTTAAGAATAAATAAAAAACAACTGAAGATCTTTCAGATGTAAACTGATGGGTTCCCAGAAAAAATCACCTAAAACAATTCACTTGAAGAAAATTTATACTGAACAAATCATTGGAAACAATTCAGTGAAATGCAATTTATAGTGAGATTATGACCAAAGTATTTACGGCTATAAGGTAATTAATGTATTTTAATTGAGTGCTCTTCTGGCCAGTTTTCACCTGTTTTGCAGGAAAAAATACCCAAGTTTCTGGAAAAACAAAACAAAGACTTTGTTATCTCTGTATTAGACCAGTTAATTGAAAAACCTTGATAAAGGTTCTAGACAGAGTAGTAGAACCCAAGCTTTTTCCAGCTAAAGGATATTGTCAATACTGACTGAGCTACATTGGTTCCTGCAGAACAGGTAATTTATTATTATTATTATTATTATTGTTCCGGGAAACTCCAAGGAGTCGACAGACTCATCGAGGGAGGCCCTAACATCATGTCTGGAACAACTATTCAACATTTACACAGTATCTATCATATCTTGCCTTGAACTCATTCACGGTCGTAGCACCCACAACAGACTCTGGAAGCTTATTCCACTCACTCACCACTCTCCAAGTAAAAAACCTAGCTCTAACACCCTTGTCAACCACGCTCTTGCCCAGCTTCCATGCATGGCCCCTAGTCCTCCCACCACCAGTCATATTTTCAAAAATATCTTCTGGATCAATCTTATAAAAACCCTTCAGTAATTTGAATGTCTCAATCATATCACCCCCTCCTTTGCCTATCGTCCAATTTCTGCAACCCACAAATCCTCAACCTATTCTCATAAGGTTCATTCCACAGACCTGCTATCATCTTGGTCACTCGTCTCTGGACCCTCTCCACTTCCTCCCCATCACGAAGAAACCCTGGTGCCCATAACTGGGCACAGTAGTCCAGATGGGGTCTTATCAAGGCTCGATACAGAGGAACAAAAACTTGCTTCTCTCTACATGTTAAAGTATTTTTCATAAGCCAAGTGATTTGGTGAGCTGTTTTAGTTACTTTTGCAATGTGCCCCCTAAACTTCAACTCCCTATCCACCAGTACTCCCAAATCCCTGGCCTCATCAATCTCCTGGAGTACGGTTCCACCTATGCGATATACTGCTGCTATTCTTTTCACCCCAAAGTGCATAACCTTACACTTTGCCACATTAAACTGACATCCATTTTTCCTAGCCCAGTCCTCCAAACTATCCAAATCATCCTGTAAAATTTTGACATCCTGTGCACTCACAATTGCTCTACCCAACTTTGCATCATCAGCAAACAAGTGAACACTTCCTCTCAAATCCTTTCCAATATCATTGATGAACAAATTGTAAAGCAGTGGTCCAAGAACAGAGCCCTGCGGCACTCCACGAGTCACAAGACATCTTTTTGACTCCACTCCTGAATAAACCACTCTCTGGTATCTCTCCTTCAACCACCCTCCTATCCATCTTACCAACCCTATATCTATCCCCATCTGCTCCAGTTTACTGATTAGGGTTCCATGTGGTATCCTGTCAAAGGCCTTGGCAAGGTCCAGTAGTATCACTGTAAACCCATTACCATTATCCAGTTCAGCCGTCACTGTGTTATAAAATGTGAGCAAGTTACTGAGGCATGATCTACCCTTCACAAAACCATGTTGTCCCCCATACAATATCCCATTTTCATCTATCCAATCCTGTATTCTTTTCTTGACTAATTTCTCTAAGATCTTGACAATGATTCCTGATATGCTAATTGGTCGGTAATTTACAACAGCAGTCTTGGAACCACCTTTATGCAGTGGAACTATTTTCCCTTCCTTCCACCCGCTCGGGACTAACCCAGACCTGAGACTCAAATTAAACAAAATGGTCAAGGGTACTGACAATTCTTTAGCTGCTTCTCGTACTACACAAGCTGGTATACCATCCAATCCCACAGATGTATTGACATTGAGGTTATGCAATAGACTACTCACCTCCACTTCATTCACCACAATTCCCATATAATCTACTGGTTTATTCGTTTCTGCAATGTCACCACCTGGATGATATATTCTTGCAAAGTGCTCACTCAGTAACTCAGCTATCTCAACTGATTCAGTTACCTCCCTACCATCGGCATTCTTTAAAATCATTCTGCCATGTACATATTTCCTTTTACTTGCTACATATCTAAAAAACTGTTTAGGATTCTCTTTAGCCTGCATGGCTAATGTTCTTTCGTAATCCTTTTTTGCTTTTCTTACCACACTCGTCACCCTTCTGGCCTGCGCTTTATACCGTTCATGTGCCTGCCGGTCACCTTTCTCCTTAAATTCCCTCCATAGTTGTTTCTTTTTTTGCAGCTCAAGCTTAATGGTGTTATTCATCCATTTAACCCCTACTTGATTTATTATTCGGACTCTAGGTATACAGTCAGCCATTGCTTCATGCAAGCATTTCTTAACTACCTCCCATGCACTATCAACTTCTAGTCCTTGCAGTTGTACATGCCATGGCACTGAGCCAATCAAACTCCTAAGCTTGTCATACTTTCCAGCCCGATAATTCCACATGTACCCTGTCTTAATTGAAAATTCTACACCTTTAGCCACCTCCCAAGTCAAGACCCTATGATCACACTCACCGATTGGTGGCAATGTGGTCATATTTGTTACAGCCAAACCCTCAGATGTAATTACTAGGTCAAGCACTCTCTGACCCCTAGTATTTTCCATTACATGCTGTCGCAGATAGTTATCCCTTAATAACCACATAAAATCCAATTCCTTCCTCCCGTGTGTCCTCTCCTCACTCCAATCAATGCAACCATAGTTCAAATCTCCCATAATAATCACCCTCCTTCCACTCATTTCTTCTATTTGCTTGTGCATATTGTCACCACCATCTTTTCCATCACCTGGTCTATAGCAGCACCCAATTGTATATTTAGTTCTGCTAGCCACAATCTCACACCAAATGGCCTCAAATGTGCTCTTTTCTCTATCCTGCAATTCAACTTCTATTCTCCTTGGCTGTAGCTCATCAGCTATCATCAACAATACTCCTCCCCCCATTTTATTCTCTCTGTCATTCCTGAACACACTATACCCATCACATTCAATCCCACTAGCTATATCATCTACAGTCAGCCATGTTTCACTAATACCAATAACCTGTGGCCTGGAAGTGCCAACCATGGCCAAAATCTCTTTCTTCTTGTTCCTAATACTCCTAGTATTAGTGTACATGAATTTAAGACCCCCATTAGCCCCAACCCTACCTTGATGCCTTATATTAACTATCCCACTCTGGTTTGTCGTCCTTATTTGCTCTAGCATATTATATTCATTCTTACATTCAACTGCCTCCCTAAGGACTGTATATCTACTCCCCCCCCCCCCCACTTAACAAATCTAGTTTCCCTGAATTTGCACATCCACTACATTCAGCAACACTTTCTCAAGTCTTCTTAAACCATAACCATTCAAATGCAAGCCATCCATCTTATATAGATCCTTTCGCCCATCAAACTCACTCCACACGTCCACAAATTCCACACCACTCGTCATACATAACCCACGCATAAAGTCATTCGCAATTATGGCCCTCCTTTTAAACATTTCACTGTCATACCGTGGCAAAAGACTAATCATTCTAACTCTCTCACTCTTTTCTTTTGCTACCTCAAACAATTCATTCAGGTCTTCTATCATTTCCATTTTATCTCCTTTCAAATCATTCGTACCTGCCACAACAATCATTTCTTTCACCCTTTCCTTTTGCTCTCTAATAGACTCAGTTACATCCTTTATGGTCGCACCAGGTTGGTACGATTTTGTCAAATCCTCTACTAACACACCTCGTACTAACGAGTCTCCATACAGCACTCTATCCTTCATTTTGTTCATGTTCACATTCATATGCCTATTTTTCCTGTCATACCTTTTATTATTGGTTGGTTCATTCAGTCGACTTTTGTTCATGCACTCTAGCTGCTGTTTTGCCCTTTCTATCGCACCATTCAACAACGCGATCTCATTCAATGCATCTATCTCATCTTTTTTATTCTCTGAGAAACCATTTATACTATCATTCACACTCTCATAATTCTCATGTACAACCTTGCCGTTTCTTGTCATATCGCTATTTTCTTCATTCTGAAGTTTGACAAAAATATCACACTCACGATCCGAAACACTTCAATTCCTCATTCTCCCTACATTTTCTACACACATTCAATCCTTTATTATCGTCTATCCACACTCCGACCGCACTTCGTAAAGCATACATTTCACAGCTAGTACACTGACTCATTTCTTTTATACTATTGTTCTTTGATAACGATGGCGAACCATCATTACTGGCCGCCATTTTCCTTCGTACAGGTGCCATAATTATTGCAACGTGTTTTATCAAATAATAAGTTATACACACCAAAAACACACAAACAGACGCACTAAAATACGCAAGGCAAACAAAACTACGCAATATTAACTAATTTTATCAACGATAACTGAAAATAATACTTATCTTATCAGGAGCTTGCACGAACACTACACACTACGATATAACCTCGAACTCAACTCAACCTTAATGTAATGTAACTAAAGACAGTTAATCAAAAAAATAATTCAATTATAATTTTCAATGAATTATAAAAACAAATTCAGCAAGAGATTTATTTTCTTGTGAAATAAGATTTTTTCATCATAAGATTCCTAGCATAACTTAAGAAACAGAAAACACCAACTACTGGGCAAGTTTCGACTTAAAACTAGTTTGCAGAATTTCTATTAAGTAAACTAAAGCTATCTACAGTAAATCCTTGATTTAACAGACTAACAGGGGCTAAGGGGTGTCCGTTAAATCGTGAATTTTTTAAAATAAAAATATCTGTAACATTATACTGCAATTTTATCAATATTAGCACTATAATAATAAAAAAAATTGTTTTACACACAATTTTTAACACAATTTTCACATTTTTAAATAAGTTAATGTGAAGTTAATGTTCGATGTTGAGGCGCTTGGTTTAGGTAATCCTGCTTTGAAAAAACTATTAAGTTTTTTTTGAATTTTTGAATTCTGCTCTTTTTTTATAATTAACTCCCTAAAATTACAAAAATGTGTATAATAAAACTGCCACAGAAAGTCACGCCATGTGACAAAGAATTACAGTGCAATTGGTGTGATCATGTCCTAATCATTCGCTGAACATGTTTTATGAGCGGTGACTCATTTATGTCGGCTATATTACTACAGTATTTTCCCAACGTATGATGGCCTATTCACCAAAATTTGTTAAAAATAACAGGAAATTAATAACAAAAAATAACCTGTTAATTTAATTATAAGCAAATCTTGGTTAAAAGCATTTTAAAATTAACAGCGTGTTAATTTTCACGTGACATATGGACCAGAAATTTTGTCCATTAAATCGAGGGTTTACTATATATGTAAGGTGAAATACAATGACATGTAAGATTCGTACATCAAGTATATTAGCAAAGTAGATTTTAATGCATTTGTCTGTTGAAAATATGAAAGTTTTTGTGTATAAGCAGAAGCTCTTAAACTACAGATACCTGCAAAGTTGGCAAGGTTTGCATTTATTATTATTAATGCAGAAACTGAAAAATTTTAAATGTTAAGAAACCTGTAAAATAACAGGTTTCTTAACATTTAAAAGCTTATCACATTATGCTGTGTATATATATATATATATCCAGGTTTTAAGAATAAATTATTTTATTTTTCACTATAGTAGTAGTCATCATATTTCATTCCTTAAAAATCCTTGCATCATTTGTCAGAGCAAGTTTACATCAGCTCACGTTGCAAGGATTTTTAAGGAATGAAATATGATGACTACTACTACAGTGAAAAATAAAATAATTTATTCTTAAAATCTGGATATATATATACAGCATAATATGATAAGATTTTAAATGAGGATTTTTTTTCTAACATACAATAACAATGCAATATATTCTTGGTATACCCTGGTATTTAAAAAAAAAAATGTATATGATGAAAAATTGTAAACCTGTAATACATTAGCACCATGGATTTCAGTTTTTATTAATTTTATATTTTTTCTTACATAATCAAGAAACCATGCTCTATAAACACCAAACATGGTATTTTTTAAAGCTACTCAAGGCCTCTAATATATTAGTGGGGCAGTGATCTTACACTAGACAATGAAATTTAACTTCCATCTAAAGGCAATCATGAACATCCATACCTGTGGTGGGATTCAAACCCATAGTCTTTTAGGGTTTGGATCCCACCCTAAAACACAGAGAACAAATATGCTAATTACTCAGCCAACCAGGCCAGTAAACCTTTATTAAAAATAAATAAAATCTGAAAAGACTGCACATCTCTCTCTCTCTCTCACTGCTTCCAATTCAATGACAAAATGCTATACATTATAATCTTTACAACAAAAAGCAACAACAGTGTAACTTCAGTGTAACTTTTTCAAGTTATTATTAAAAGTGAACCACACAAAACTTTTTAAAGTATGCTTCATACTGGGAATAAAACTTAGATATTAAAGCGAAACCTATGTGAGAGAGTAACATAGTGAGATAATAATAGTTTTTCAAAGGTACTATAGAATATTTACACCTTTCTTGTTCCCCATAGTTTGAGGTGATGGGTCATTTATAAATACTGAAAACTGAAATAAATTAAAAAAACTAATAATACAAAGTGAATGAAAATTTACCTGTTGTCCTCAAATATCTTCCGAGCAACTGATGCATCAACTTCTAATCTCTCAAATCGGTTATCAATTTCAGCCAGCTTCCACATCATTACAGTAAAAACTCTGAGTTCTTCCTAAGTATGTGGAAATAAATGTAAATATATCTGGGGAATTCAGCATACCAATAATACAAATAATGATTATCCAGTATGTAAGCATGCTTCTGTGCATACATAAGTAAGCAAGGAATCTTTAAATTGAACAATGTTTATAGAAATATTTGATTTCTCTGCAATTATGACATTGAAATAATTTCAGAATTCTAAGCATATTTAGAATTCTGAAATTATTTCAATACTATTAAAATAATCTGCAAATTGACATGATTATAAATAAATAAAAAACTCAATGTCCAAACCGATTTTCGATTTGCCACATTTGATTTTTTCAAAATCAACAACCAAAAGAAAAGTTACACTTTAAAAAGAAGCAGATACCATAAATGAAAACTGAATCATTTTTCAATTCCATAATAACTCTTTCCTAAATAAAAGTTGCAGCTTAAAAGATATTGGGAAATTTTGCACATGAAATTAAACAGTGCTGTCGGCATCTCCTTACGGCTACAAATATATCACTGCAGTAGTAAAATTTATAGCTGTAAATAGAATGAACATATGTGCCAGCTTAGGTGGCTTAAAAGATAAATCCTTCACTTTCCAACTGAAGGTTACGAGTTCAAATCTCAATGAGATATGGATTTGTAAAAAAACTCTTTAGGTGGTATGTGATTTTCAATGTCCAGTGTGGGTGTATTTAGACACAATGCTGACCTTACTTGTTGGAAACTTGAAATAACATGAAAAAAGACCATATCAGTGATCCTGGATTATCTAATGTTTGGTCCATCTTTAAATGTACTGCAAGAAATTTTTGTAAGTAATGTTGCCACAAAACACACACACACACACACACACACACACACACACACACACACACACACACACACACACAAACACACACACACACACACAGAGAGAGAGAGAGAGAGACAGACAGATCCTCTTATCTAACTTTCAATGCCTAATTAGTCTTTGAATGGGTTAGCATGTTGAATGACTGACTCTTGAAACAGCATTTATTCATTTAATCATGACCAGCCAGTCAATTTCCAAAATTAAGTGGCTAACTTGTGATATTGTACATGTATATAGAGAGTTACACAATATTGAATTTTCCTGTCTTCTGATTTTCTAACAGAGGCTTAGTTCCACCCATCAGAAAATATTGGCTTGATGTGGCAGTTACAATAATTACAATAAATCACAATTGACTTTCCAATTAACATAGCATTGTCACATTGTCCTTGTAAAGCTGAATTTGTGTTTGTTTTTCATTTCCTTTGCAAAATAGCTATTTTTTTATGCTTAAGAGTTTTCCAAGCAAACTAAATCACTTATAGTTGGTTTCATGTGTACTAGCTTCCATTTTTAAGAGGAAATAGCAATAAAAATGATAATATATATATAATAAATTAATAATATATATATATATATATATAAATATAATAAATTTTGACAGAATACAACATGACAGACTGCTGCATAAATTGCAGAAAATGGGTTTGGGTTATACATTAGCATGGATAAGAAGATGGCTGACTGACAGGTATCAAAAAGTGGTATATGGGGGATCTGAGTTTGCAAGGTTTAAGGTAACAAGTGGTGTACCACAAAGATCAGTGCTTGGTCCACTGTTATTTATTCAATCTGTACATTAATGATATTGGGAAGGATTTGACAAGCGACATACAGTTATTTGCTGATGATGCAAAGATAGGCAGAGCAATCATGAATACTGCTGATATGCAGTCCTTGCAGAATGATTTGAATAAGCTGGAATTGTGGGCATGGGAAAATGGATGTCAGTTCAATGTCAGTAAATTTAAAGTCATTCACTTCGGCATGATTACCTATCCAATGTCATATTATATTGGTGGGATTAGGCTAGAAGAAAGTGATGAGGCTAGGGATCTTGGAGTGTTAATAGATAGCAAGTTGAAGTTCAGGGGCCATGTGGCAAAGATTGTAAATACAACTCAAAAGATAATTGCAATGCTCAAACAAATGTTCACATGTAAAGATAAGGATGTTATTTTGCCTCTTTACAAGGCCTTGATAAGACCTCGCCTGGACTATTGTGCGCAGGTCTGGTCTCCGATGTGATTCTGATATATTGGAGAGGCGACTGTACAAAGGCGAGTGTTAAAAATTATATCAGAATTGTGGAATACTGATTATGAAGACAGGTTGAGAATTTGTAGATTGCACACACTAGCAAACAGGAGAAAGAGGGGTGATATGATTAAGACTTAGAAACTGCTGAAAGGGTCATACAGGATTTCAATTTATGGAGGGTGGGGAAAGGACGAGAGGGCATCCTTGGAAGCTGAGAATGAAGGCTGCCAAGAAGGGTGTAAGGGCTAGATTTTTCTCTCAGAGGGTGGTGCGTGATTGGAATGGATTGCCATTGGATGTTGTGAGTGCAAGCAGTGTGAATGAATTCAAGAATAAGTATGATAGCTGGTGTATGTAGTATGTGGCCTCCCTCGATGAGTCTCTGACTCCCTGGAGGTCTCTCTTAATAATAATAATAATAAAAGGTTAAGGAATAACAAAAAGTATGCTAATACATGGGTGGCTTTGATTACTGATGTGATTCATGATTAGATGCATAAGTTGTATAAATTAAAAGTATGTCACTTAAGGGGCAAAGCTAGATAACAGAGAAAAGACTTTCATATAGCCTTTCAAGGAATGTGAAGAACTGAGCAGGGCTTCTTCTGATCTTAAGTCCAATCCTCAATTTCCCATGCTGCACCTCATCAGCAGGTATCTACCTGAATATTGACTAAATGAATGAGGATGGGATGACAATTGAGCTGACCAAACTGTACTATTGGCTTAAACCAATACAAAAAGATGAAATTTCAAGCTGGATGGGGCATCAAGGTTCCCCTCCCACTGTCTACATGGAAACTAGGGTGAACAGTGGAAAATCAACTAATGGAACAAACTACAAATTATCATCAATGTAAGAGGCATTAAAGGATAATAAGTGGAACTGGCAGAAGAAAAGGAGAAGTACTAGGTTGAAATAATTGGTGTTACTGAAACAAAGAACATAAAAACAGGTGAGATCATTCTAAATAACAAACACAAGATTTTATTCTACAAAAGTTACATATACACAGTTAAAAAAATTATTTAATTAAAGATCCATAATACATAAATCGAAATATCTGCCATTAATCTATCTTAATCGTGTATATCAGGCAATAATGATCAGGAAAAGGGAAATGTATTTATCTTCTTGAATGACAGACAATACTGAGTAGAGTGATATAGATAAACATCAAAATAGGGAACTGAACAATAAGACTTATTTGTGCCAATGATCACACACAGAAGGATCATCACCCACTCTGTGGTGTGGTAAATAAATAAGTTAAATCAGTTAAATAAATTCATATGGAATAAACAAGAAATCAGCAAAACACTAAACCAGAAGTATACAAGACAGTGTTCAAACCAATTTTAACTTATGAATCCAAGAGTTACATTATAAATGAAATATTTGATCAAGGACTAGTCACAGATATGAGAATTCTGAGAGAAATTAGAAGAATGAACAAATGGTATTAATGGCATAATTATATTAAAAATGACAATAACAGAAAGAATTCAAGAAGGTGCAGAAAGAGGGTTTGATGTTAAATCAAGTATGAGACAAGGGTGCTCATACCTGATTTAACCTGATAATGAGAGAGGAAAGGTTAGCAAAAAAGGTGTTTGATGGCAGGAAAGAGATCCAGAGGAGAGACAAAGATGATAATAATCAATTATGCTGCTTATAAGCTTGAACCAGCCAAATTAGCAATCTCATAAATTGCAATGATATGTTCATATTATATTTTTGACAGATCTTGTGGTAATACTCGTCTTTGTAAATTATCTTTTATTTCCTAATATTACTACATCATGTGTAACATAACACATGATCAGATTTACTAGATTATTGATTCTTTATTTCTCTTGAGACCAAATCAATTGCTTATTTATTTTTTATCTGTAAAGACTTCCACTGTCCATAGTTCATTTTTAATTCTCATGTATAGCCAGCCATGACTGATCTATATAGAATTAAGAATGGAAGCTGTTGCAACAGAAAGTATTTCACAACAGCCAGCACTAAAAGTGATTATTTAAAGTGGAAAATGCAGAACACCGTTAGAAATACAGAAGATTAGGTGAGAGATGAATTCCAGTGTGGGACTAACGCTCCAGTTATTGGAGACCTGAAAAAGTTCCATGTTTGTCCTTTGGAATTTTCAGATTATGTAAAAAATAAATAAAAATACAGAAAACTGTATTAAAAAATAATAAAAAATAGAGAAAAAAAATCCCAATCCCAACCACACAACAACAACAACCTTTCATAGGTGGGAGTTGCAAAAAAAGACATGGTAATAGGATTTTCACAAAAGAAACTATGCAAGTTTATATAACAACAGTTCAGCTTCATCAACTGTACAAGTGTGCCAGATTGATTTCAAAAATTATAAAGAATTGCAATCTTCTCCAAGAGCCTCTAGCTCAAGTCAGTACAGACGAAGCCCTGGGTCCGATTCCCATCAGTGATGTGAGGAACCTTTATTTGTTCTCTTTTGATGAAAGGTGAGTTAGCCAGTCTCATATAGCAGTAGGAGAGTTTTCTTCACCCAGAAACTCAGGTTTTTTGCCCCCGAGAACACGCAAACCGGCCCCATGAACACACGCATCTACAGACATAGGACAGACCAGGAGGCATAGGACTAAACCACCTTATCCTCATAAAGCACGGTTGCAGGTACAAGAATACATAACTTGACACCGTAAAAGATAGAAGAGGGGAGGAATAAGAAAGAAAGAAAAGCAATCCTCCAAATATATCTCTGATTACAAGGCACCTGTTAAGCTACATGGCCTCATAAGTTAGATAGGCAGTACTCCAATATTGTCATATCTAATATTTTGTGCTTCTAAGGCACTTCTGACTGAATCAAACCACCTAGATCTTGGTCTTCCTCTGGATCTCTTTCCTGTCATCTTGGCATCAAACATCTGTTTTGCTAATTATTCTTCACCCATTCTATTTAAGTGGCCATACCACCGTAGATTAGCTCTGCTGACACATCATTATTTAATGCTAATTGTCAAGTTCCTTTCTAATATGATTCTGACATTGATGGCATCAGTTCACTCTCCTAGTTTTTCTTAGAACCTTCATATCTGTGGTCTCCAGTCTTTGATCAAGTACTTTATTTCTAACCCGACTCTCAGATCCATAACTTAAAACTGGTTTAAACACTGTCTTCTATACTGGTAGTTTGGTGTTTTGGCTAATTTCTCTATCATTCCATATAAATTTATTCAGCTACCCACCATACCAGCTTTGCTTATTCTGTTTTCTATTTCCAGATTTAACATGCCATCTTCACTATGAACTGTACCTAAATAGCTGAAATATTTTACTTGTTCTATAGGATCTCCAGAATGCAGCTGAAGTTTTATATGCTTCTACTGCCTATTTTCACAGTTTTAATTTTATATTACCAATTTTCATGTCAAAGTTGTTACAGCTGTTATTCAATTTAGTTAGTGAATCCTGTAGACTTACACTAGATAAGTTTAGGAGTACAACATCATCTGCATAAAGCAAAGAACTAAGTTTGACATCTCCAATTGTAATATCAGGCTTGATGCCACTTTCTTTCATCATGTGATCTATATAGATGATGAATAAGATTGAAAATAATGTGCATCCTTGTTTTATCCGATTTTACATCAAACCATCTTCCTGTGTTTCCTTTAATTCTAACTGCTGATTGACAACTTAAACATTGACTATGAGGGGTGTTTGAAAAGTTTGGTAAAAAAATAAGTTAAACACGTTTTTTTGGAAAAAAAACTTTATTTCTCAACATAGTCTCCATCAAGGTCTACGCATTTGGTCCAGCAAGTTTCGAATTTTTTCATCCCATCTAAAAAGTAGGAGTTGTCAAATTGTGCAAAATGGTCATTGACAGCCTTGTTGACATCTTCATTTGAAGAAAATTTTTTCCCACTGAGCCAAATTTTTAAGTTTGGGAACAAGAAGTCACACAGGGCCAAGTTCGGAGAATACGGTGGATGTGGAACCAATTTGAACCTCAATTTGTGCAATTTTGCCATTGTGATGGTCGAAGTGTAGGATGGTGCATTGTCTTAATGAAAGAGCACTTTTTTGTCTGCCAATCTTACTTGTTTTTTCTTCAGTTCTTCTTTTAAACGGTCCAACAATGATGCATAACAGACCCCTATTATTGTCTTACCCTTTTCCAAATAGTCTATCATGATAATTCCTTGGGAATCCCAAAAAAAAAGTAGCCATCACCTTCCCAGCTGACAAAACAGTCTTCGCTTTTTTCAGTGCACTTGCACAGGGCTTTGTCTACTGTTTTGACTGCTGCTTGGACTCAGGTGTGTAGTGGTGGATCCAAGTTTCGTCTACAGTCACGAATCGACATAAAAAATCCTACGAATTGCGATTAAACATTGCCAAACACTGCGTTGAAATCTCTTTTCGCATATATTTGTGATCGACAGTCAACAATTACAGCACCCATCGAGCACACGGCTTTTTCATGTGCAATTTTCCATGCAGGATATTATACACCTGTTCAGTTGAGATGCCTACAATCTCGGCAATCTCACGCACTTTCACTCAACGGTCTTCCATAACGATATCATGGATTTTGTCAATCATTTCCTTTGTAGTGACCTCAGTCGGGCGTCCGGAGCACGCTTCATCTTCGATGAACTTACAACCACGTTTAAACTCGTTTATCCAAAAATAAATAGTCTTCAATGCTGGTGCAGTTCCCATGAACTGCATCTAACTTGGCTTTGATCTGCATGGCCATCCACTTCTTCGAATAAAAGTGTTTCAACACTGCACGAAACTCATTTTTCTCCATTTTTATGAAAAATGCGAACACAGTCATTTTAAATGTTTGCCAAATGAAAACTATGCATTGCACGTGGTTAAAATTTTGCCAGGGGTCATGAAAAAGATGATACATGGCGACACTGGTATGAATAAATGAATTGTGTCGCTATCTATTGGATATTTACCAAACTTTTCAAATGATCCTTGGAATGTCTGTATAATGTTCTATTCGCCCTGTATAACTGTAGTGTTTTGAGAAGCTTTTCTCTGGGCACCTTGCTGTATGCTTGTTCCAGATCTACAAAATTTAACTATAGATCCTTGTTGCAATTCCCACGATTCTCAAACATCTGTCTTAAAGTGAAAATCTGATCTTGAAACCTGTGTGTGGCATGAACCCAGCTTGTTCTTCTCCAAGTTTCTCTTCCACAATCTTTCTGAACCTCTTTTTAAGTATGCTTGCATAAATCTTACCTGGAACACTTAGTAGAGAAAAATTCCTCTGTAATTCTCACATTCAGTTTTATTCCCCTTTTTATATAGATAGGTACTATGAGAGCTCTACTTGAATCATGGGGAATTTGACCTTCTGCCCAATCTTTCTGAATTATGCACTGTCGTCATCATCTGGTAGCATCCTCTAGTAAGAGGGTTGCAGCAGATGAGCAGCTCTTCTCCGTTTCTCTCTGTCTATTGCCTCCGTCATTCTTAAACCAGTCCATTCCACGATGTCATTGAACCACTCTCTAGTTGGTCTTCCACGTCTTCTCTTCCCTCAACTTTTCCTTGTAATATAGTTCTTGTCAGGTGTCCTGAAGAACCTCTCAGAAGATGTCCTGCAAATCTGGTCTTTCTTTGCACTTTTCATAATGCACTGTAGCCACTGCAAAACTTTTATACCTCCATACTTAAGCATTTCTGGTTGAATATCATCTACTCCAGCTGCTTTCCACGTTTCAAGTGTTTGGCAGATTTTTCTACCTCAAGTATTGATATGTACTTCTCTTTGCATTCCTCTTGAAAATTTTCTGGTATGGTTCTGTCACTGCTTGGTTCCTTTAACATTCTTTTCTACTCAAGAAGATATTTTATACATCCACCAGAAGTTTATTCCATGCTCCTAAGTATTATACAAGGGACAAGTGTTCCAGTCTGCTGATAACTGGTGCATTTCCAATACCAATATTCAAATTCTAACTTCATTTCCAGTATCCTAGAAATGAAGTGAAATGAAATAATCTGACTTCTACCCTGTTTTTAGCTAAAGCAAACATATCATATCTATGAAGTTACCAGTTCAGTCATGTCTGGCTAATTACATTCATTAATCTACCTAATTATGTTTACAACTTTTCTGTGGTTCAGACAAGGTAAAAAAAAAAAAAAAATTCAAGGAATTTTTTTTATTTTACTTTTTTTAAGTGTAATACAACTAAACAGGCACAAGTAGGTTATAAAGTGTATGAACTTCTGATCAAATTCTTGTCAGAAATTACTAAGGAATGTTCTCTTGCCTGAAAGATGGCAATTACCATTAAAAAATTAAATAGAGATATCGCATTTTAACAAATTCATCTGGTGAGTACAATTAACATGTACTATTTATACTAGCAAGAGTAAATGAATTGGTTCCCAAAAGCTTAAATGAGTTTATATTTGTTTATAGGTTTCTCATAAAATGGGGGGAGGGGGGATTTCACTTATTATCTGTAAGTTAACAATTCTTAGGGACAGTGATTGTGTAAAATTATGTATTATATAAATTTATTTTGAAGGGAGAGAGAATTATACCTACTTACCACTTTTGGAACCCAATTTTTTATTCCTAAAAAGACATCATATACAAAACTTCCTGTCCTTACTGAAAGAAGTAAATACTTTTTTTAGTGATCATTTAATTCCAATTGCACTGTTCATCATGTAATCTTATATTAAAAATTCCTTTTTTTCCTAAACAACATTTTCAAACATAATGACAATACCGTGTATATTCTGATCTGCTGTTTTTATGAGTGAATGTATAAAATCAAGAATAGTATGTCTACCTTCCAACTCTTTCAATTTAGATCATGGATTTCTGTTTTTGTGTTGTTGTTGTTTTGTCCTATTTTTGTTATACAATGTACAGCTGAAATTCATTGGCAAATTATTGAGGTTTATGGAGAACACACCTGCCCACACACGGCCAGGGTAACACAGCTTCTTGCCACCTTTGGCTGGGAACAATTCCATCATCCCTCATATAGGCCTGACCTCGTGCCAAGCAACTTTCACCTGTTCAAACATCTGAAATCTTTCCTTGATGGCTGGCGGTTTCAAAACGATGACGAGATCAAAGAAGCAGTCAATGCATGGTTTGTGTCACAGGTGGCAACCTTCTCGACTAAGGTATACAACTCTTGATGCCCCGTTGTGATAAGTGCCTGAACAATGGCAGAGAAGAGTAGAGATCCTTCTGTCTTTTTGAGCTTTGCTGTTAAACTTTCATTGAAGCTTCTGTATCCACCGATCTGTAGCACACCAAGTCCCCAAACAAGTTCATGGCAACCCTTGGTCATACATTTATAACCAAGGGTTATACTTTCATGTATGCAACTACACAATTGTTTTTATATTTTTATTATCTGAATATAAAACACAAATTAATTAAAACACATGAGGATAATTTTAATAGAATACTATTTCTGCTCTTTTTTGTGTGAACTAAATTAATTTAATTAATAGAAAACAGCATGTGAAACTTACCACAATATACTATAGAAGTCGTATGCTACAACCAACAACAGAAAACTCAGGTCACAAGAAAAGAAATATAAAATTACTATGAAATGTGTAACAACAGAATATTCTGTGAGACTGCAAAGCCCTTTTTTCTTTATTTAGAACTTTTTCTATTCTATTCTCATACCCAAAAGGTCAACATGACAGAGACAGTCATTTGTTATTATCATTATACTAGAAAACCCAACAATCACAATATTAACAATTAATTCTTTTGTCTTTTTTTTTTGTAAGTGATGTGTATCTTTATTTATAGTTCCATAAAGTCCACTGAAAAGACATTTTATAATTCAGTTATTCTGTAGAATAGCTGGGTATTGTACAGAATAATGGATCTGATTTAGATCTCCATAGAATAATTAAGTAGTATGAGTTAGTTAAAGTATATAAAATATATATACTGGCTACCAAAATGCTGCAATGGTCTGTTATATTTCTAAAATAAAGAACACGATTGACTTTCACTATCATAAATGTATTTATAAGTCTGATGAATACAAATGAAGAATGTAGTAGTAAAAATTATGTTAACATAATTAGTGTGAAAAGAGACATTTGTTTGCCCATTATGAATTTAAAAAAAAAACATTTGTTTTCACACAAGCATTTTGCAATCTGATATCTTTGCTTATATACACATTTCACTTAAAAGAGAATTGTAGATATATATATGGAAAATTGAAGAAAACTAAAACAAATGATGTTGATATGAAAGAAGTAACGAAAGACCTTTGTATGGTGTTGTATGATGGGAATTCAGTTATTAGAGGTGTGGTAAATGAGAAGATGCACAAAGCTTGTTTTCTGGGAGGTAAAATAAATAGAGTGATTGAGGCAATGGATATGAGAACTAAGTAAGCAAGCAAAAGAGGTGGCAGTGGTAGTAGAGACAAATGACTTCACTGGGAACAAGAAGAATGTAAGATTGGATATCAGGAGGTTGTTGAGAATGATAAAATATAATAATGTGATAGAAAGGTAGTCAGTGTGTTGCCCAGATATAACAGTGATGAGATGAGGCAGAGAGCAAGGATTATGAATGATATATTAGCAGAAATGTGTGAAGAGAAAGGAGTGCTGGAAGGGAGAGTGCAGAGTGATATGAAAGGACAGGAGGGTTAGGAAGGAGAAACTGAAGTGGAGCTTAGGAATAAAAAAGTGGACAGCATGAGTGTAGAGAATGAGAAAACAAGCACACAAGACAAACACAGAAATAGGAAAAGACTTGGGGGGGGGGGGACAGGGAAACCCAACATCAGAAAGGTTAATGCTCCAAGAGGTTACAAATGTGACGTAGACAAAAAGAGATGGGGATGTAGGGAGAACATTTGGATTTGAAGGCTCTGGGATGAGTAAGGAGAAAAAAAAATGGCTCAAGGAAGGTATGGAATGAGCTAGTATGTTTGTATACGAATGCTAGAAGTGTCAGAAAGAAACAAGGGAAATGAAATAGTTGCATTGATTGAGTTCATTCACCCAAATCTTATTGGAATAAGTGAGACATGGTTGGATGAGGATGACATCCTAACAGGAATAAAGATGGAAGTGCATGATGTATTTCATGAAGATAGAAAGGGTTAAAGGGGAGGTTTAATGCTGTTGATGGTAGAAAAAGATTTATGTCCATACAAGGTAGAGATGCAACCTCTTTTTCACACACACACACACAGTACGGTGTGAGAAAGAGGTGAACAGAATGAAATACTTAGTTGGATGTTGCTATAGACCTAAAAATGTATAAACAAATTAGCTAATCAAATAGGAAAAAGGGTATGCATATGAGTGATTTTAATTACAGCAATATAGATTGAAATGATGAGATAGCAACCAGAATTAAAGAAAATGAATTTCTGGAGTTTTTGAGGGCCAACCACCTCAGGCAGTATATAAAACAGAGGGCACCTGTGGATTGAGTGTCTTGGATTTGATCATTTCATTACAGGATGTTATTATAAATGAGGCTATGTTAATGATATTGGGGAAGATTTGAATGGGAATATACAGCTGTTTGAGATGATGCAAAGCTGGGATGAACTATGAGTAGAGCAGATGTTGTGATCTTACAAAAAGACTCGAAGAGATTGAATGAATGGGCATGGGGATGCCAGTTCAAAATTGCAAAATGTAAGGTTTTAAAATTTGGAAAACAAAGATGGGATGTAGAATTTACTCTTGGTGGGGATATATTGTTGGAAGTGGAGGAAATAAGAGAACTTGGGTTTTTGGTGGATAAGGATCTAAAATTTAGAGGACATGTTGCCAAAATTGTGATGACAACACAACGAATTCTGGCAATGAGGAGGACACTAACTTGTAGAAGTAAGGAGCCTAATTAGGCCTTATACAAGTACTACGGAGTGCTATGCACAGATTTGGTCACCTGGTTTTCAAACGGATGAAGAGATGTTGGAGAGGGTCCAGAGGCAATTGACTAAAATAGTTTCTGATCTCTGGAATGTTGAATATGAAGAAAGGTTGGGACAATGCAATTTACAGAGTCTAGTGAATAGGAAGAGGGGTGATATGATAGAGATGTACAAGTTGGTAAGGGGTTGTTATAGGATTAACACTGATGGGAGAACAAGAGCCCTGGAAGCTGTATAAGGAGGATGTGAACAAGGGAGTGAGAAGCAGGTTTTTTGCATGGACAGTTATGAATGATTTCAATGCACTGCCTGAGAGCATTGTATCTGCAGAGAAATTGAACGTGTTTAAGGCACAGTATGATGAGCTGTATGTATGATAAAAGGGACCTCCTAGATGAGGCTTTGACTCCATGAGGTCTTGGGATAATAATAATAATAATATTACCAGTTGACTGGGCTGTAGATACCGTTTAAAGAGATATTTTTTCTAGTGGCACTTCTTTAGGAGAAATAAGTTTTCCTCACAAACCAAATTGTGACCTTGTATACAAGTGTTTTATCATTCCATTCCTGGTACCCAATTTATAAAAATATCCTAAAATTTTCCAAGTATAATAGCTAATACAGAGTAAGCATCACCTTTTCCGCCTTTCTTTTGATTTTATACTGTAATCAGCATTCATTTTAATAAATCATGGAAACTACTACTGTGTTAAGAGTAATAACTTTTAATTTTCTGATGTTTTGACCTTCGCATTAAGATTATCATCTGGAGTAAACACACACACACACACACACACACACACACACACACACACACACACACACACACACACACACACACACACACACACACAGGAACACAAGCTACATTGCAATTCAAACAGCATTAGGTCAACCATTAGTATACTGATCTGACTGCTTGTCTTGTCTGGTGTCATTTCCTTCCAGGAAGTTGACTACCATGAACTTCTACCATGTATGGTTTTGTGCTTCTCTCTTGCATTCTTCATAAGACAAAAAGGGTCCAGTCCTTGATATTTCCCATCTGTTCTTTATCTTCCTCTTCTTCTTTTTCCTTGTATTATTCCTTCTAAAAGTATTTTTTGTAGGGATTCATGTCTTAGTATGTGACCAAGGTAGGTGGTTTTCCCTTTCTTAATGGTTTTTCAACAGCAGCCTTTCTTCTCCAATCGTTTCTTGTATCTCTAAATTAGTTTTTTTGGCAGTCCATGGGACTCTAAGGATTGTTCTAAGGATCCACATTTCGAAGGCTTTCGGTTTATTTCACAATATGTTGATGATGTCTTGTTACTCCATATAGCAGCGCTGACCACACATAGCATTTGGACAGTCTAATTCTTGTTTTTATGTGATTTTCACTTGAGGTCAGATTGTTTTTCAAGCTAATGAAGGTTCATCCAGCAATTTCTATCTTTCTTAATATTTTATTATCACACTTTCCATTCTCTGTAATTAGTTGACCCAAATATATAACTCTCTAGTTGATCTAAAGTATTTCCTCTGATCTGAATATTTATATTAAGATCAGAGGAAATACTCTGGGTATTGGGTATTTTCCCTTTTTCTCTTGTTACCAGCATGGTTTTAATTTTTGTTTTTTTTTTGAAGTTGAATTAAGTCCATATTTTTCACTTAGTTTCACTGTCTCTTCTAGTAAGTTCTGAAGATCTTTTTTTGTTTTCCGTCAGCAGTTTATATTTCTTAAGTTTATATCTCTGCCTCCTCCTGTGTTGACTCCTTTAAATTCTGCTAATTCTTAGGAGATATTTTCAGTATCTCTGACACCCTTCTTTACTGGGAATTCCTCCAAGGTTTCTCCTGTAAATTTTATTGAGGCAGTTTGCTCCCAATATAGATTTACCAGTAATCTGGTATCTTTGCTATCTACTCCTAATTTTTTGATGCATTCTATCAGTTGTTCATGTTCTACATTGTCAAACATAAATAGACTTCTGTTTCTCCAGATATCTTTCTATAATAGTTCTAAGGTTAAAGAGTCCTTCTCTAGTCCCTTTATTTTCCTGAAACCAGTCTGTGTCTCATTAATTTCCAGTTTCATTTTATGTTTATTTCTTTCTAGGAAGATAATACAGCATAACTTTTGCTATCTGACTGCTTTGTTTGTACACTTCACATTTGATTGCCTTTGATTTTTTTTTTAGGTATTGATAGGAATGGTGAGTGCTTAACATCATATGGCAGTTTCATATATTTTGTTACATAGATCAGAAAGTGATCTTATGGCCTTATCATTTAAACCCTTTAGGCATTCTGCCATAATTCCATCCATTCCTGGAGCTTTACCTGGTTTCAGTTTTCTAATGGCATTTGTTACTTCCTAGGTAAGAATAGTAGCCCCCCCCCCCCTCCAGATTTTCTTGCAATGACTTATCTATTCTATCATGATTGTAGAGTTATTGCGAATACTCTACCCATCTATCCCTTATTTTGTCTTTGTCCATTAGGATGCTTCCATGACATCTTCAATGCAATAATAAACTATATCAAGGATATAGTCCTGTTTTTGCCAGAGAACAACTTCTTATTAACTTTTATGATACGGAATTAGTGGTGGTTAAATTAGTAAATAAAATATGGGCTGAGGTTTGTTATTAATCAATTAAGACTAAGGTTCCAGAGTGCTGTAGTTTTAATAATAATTATAACCTGTTATAACAAAAAATTATGCAGGTTGAATATGTGCCATCTATATTTTTGAAATTTTGAGGCAGCCATTATTGTTGAGATTAGGGCAGATGATTAGGCTTCTTTAAATACCAGGTTTGGGAGTTGAAATTTTTTTCCACTTGATTATACTAGAAATTAGAGACATCAAGAAATTATATTCTTGGTTTCATCCTTTGTCCAAGTGTAAGCAAACAAAGTTTGCATGTGAAGTCACTTCACAACTGGACTACTTGTAAATAGAGGCTGATGACTTCACATCAATTGCCTTAGTATCCCATAATATAACCAAGTGAAAAAAACTTTTAACATGTGTAACATCTTTTGACTACTTGTATATGGAAATATGACTTCTGCATTACTTCAACCTCATTATGACTTCTGGGTCTGGCTCCTACTGATGAGACCTCAATAAAGGTCTCTAAACCAATCTGGGTAGTGGCTCTTCCGATAATGCATAGAATTATATATGTCCGTAAGGATATGTGCATTACATTATGGGATACCAAAGCAATTGATGTGAAGTCATCAGCCTCTATATACAAGTAGCCCAGTTATAAAGTGACTTCACATGCAAAGTTACATTACACTTAGACAAAGGATGAAATCAAGAATATAATTTCTTGTCATCTTTAATTTACAGGTTTTAGAGTAATGTAAGGAACAGGCTCTTTCTAGTCAGTTCTGTATAATGTATCCAGGGCATGATTATAAAGTTCAGATATATATACCAGAGACACTTTGGCATACAGTGAATTGTAATATAACTTGTTTCTCTGTATATACATGTGTGTATGTCCAGATGACCTTAATATGAAGGTCAAACCTTCAGGAAATTAAAGTTAGTACTCTTAACATGGTGGTAGTCTCCATAATTTACCAAAATGGATCAGCACTGTCTACTTCTGAAACTTTAATATGTGCAGAAGAACCAATACAAGCTTTAGGATGTCTAACATTGGAAGTCTTTTGCATGTAAACTTAAGTCCTCTTTGGTCTGTTCTCATTCTTGTAAAATAGTTTTCTTTTTATTACACAAAATATACAGTTCTGTTTGAGCCAAACCCATCAGACATATCATCTACATCTAATCCACATATTATATGAACTGGCAATTTGCACTCAATGCAGGTGTGTTCTGGTGTGCATTCCTTAAAACATACTACATTCATTTTGTTAGAACTTTCATCAGTCTCCATTTCCATTTGTATTTGCTGTAGAAATTTCAAACATTTTTTCTTGGGGTTTCCTTTATCAGAAAATTTTTCATTTTGAATTATTTCCAGAGCTTTGTTTAAATCTTCTTAATGTATTCAAGATACCAAGTAATTTTATTTAAACTTGATTTTTAATCCTATTTCCCAAGTAAGCAAACAGACAAGTAAGTCAAGTTTGCACCTGCACGTAGTGCAAGTCTGAGGCAACTCATGGCACTACCATGAGTAGGCACTACATCTATCTCTCATCTTGAGATTTTATTTAATAAGGTCCAAGCACCTTGTGGCAACTTGTTTAGGTAAAATTCTTAAGCTCTGCATTACTTCAACCTTAGCATTGTCAGGTCTGGCACCCACTGACGAGACCTCAATAAAGGTCAAAACCGGTATGGGTAGTGACCATTGCCTTTAATGCATAGCATCATACATCTCCGCAAGGGGATGTGCTTTACATTAAGGGAAAAATACTAAGCAAAGTGATCAGAGCTTAATTCACCTTTACCATGAGCTGCCTCAGACTTGCACTATGTGCAGGCGCAAACTTGACTTACTTGTCTGTATGCTTACTTGAGAAATAGGATTAAAAACCACGTTTATATAAAATTACTTGGTATCTTGAATACATAATATACCCAAGTTAAAAAACTTTCTAAATCTTCTTAATCTTTTATACTCCCAAATATATCTTTATTTATTGAAGTAGCAAAATTTACCTTTGGTGCGATGCCAAACATTGCACCAAAGGTGCATAGAGTGCAAGACTTCACAGGGAGTCTTTTTAATACTTGAGTGTTATAATCTATTTCTCATCAATTGGAAGCATGTCAGTGCATTACTCTATTTATCTGTGATATTATCCTGCATGCATGTTGAAAATATGCCTTCAATATCCTGATTTGCTCTTTCCACACTACCTTGCTTTGCCATGTATACAATTTTCAAATCTGGCCACATCTCTTAAATTTTCTAATTTCACATTTTCTATCATTCTTCTATTATTACTCTGCATTCCAGACACTTCTTAAATAATCAATAAGACTTAATTACAGTATTAGTGATGACAGTGTAAATGTAGTAAGAAACTATTTACACTTTTCAAGCTTGACACATCCACTAATGTTAATGCATGCCCAGGAGTAAATTTTTGTTACAAAATATGTTTTATGCACCTCTACTTAGTTAAAAGATATAATAAAAAGTATTCATTAAATGCTCATAGTTATTCTATACCTAGTTAATGTTTAAAATAACCTATAATTTCATGCTTAACTTATTCTATAGAATACCTGAATTTCACACTTTAACAGTAATAATATATTTTATGATTTTCTGCAATTATTAGTAATTTAAAACAAATGGTATATTATACAGTTTCAAAACAAGACAGGTGAGAAAAACTTAAGAATAATTCAGTTTTAAATAAATTTTATTTATGAAGTTTCAAAAAAAAATCATGTTTTCGGAATTTGAAATGGGACATTCTCCTAATCTTGGAAATTAGTAGGTATGACTGCACATAATCATTATGAATTCCTCTATTAACTATTATAGTATATAGAATACTATGATATGTACATTACTTACTTGCTTCATATCAACAATTTTCTTTCAAATTATTCTGTTATTAGGTCTCCACATGTAGACTCACCAATCCATCTAAAATTTTTGTCTCCTATGGGGATATTCTGATGCCAAGACATCAAAAGAACTACCACTACTTCATCAAATACCTATGTTGTTAATGATTTATTCCCATTTTAAGTGACCATGCTATCCATATATAATGCTCACATATTCTTGAACATTAACAATCTCAAGTTAGAGATGGAAAGGTATGATGTGTTTCGTGAGGATAGAAGGGGTAAAAAGGGAGGGGGAGTGCTATTGATGATAGAGAAAGAGTTATGTCCATACAAGGTAGAGATGCAAGGGGGAAATGGGGCCAGTGGTTTTGAGGCAGTATGGTGTGAGATAGAGGTGAATAGAATCAAATACTTGGTGGGATGTTGTTATAGACCTGGTAATGTGGATGGTGGTGATAGTGAAATGTATAGTCAAATAAGCCAAGCAAATAAGAAAAGGGTGATCATTATGGGTGATTTTAATTATGGCAATATAGACTGGAATGAAGAGATAGCAACTGGAAGTAAAGAAAATGAGTTTCTTGAGTTTTTGAGGGATAACTACCTCAGACAGTATGTAACAGAGGGCACAAGAGGATTAAGGGTCTTGGATTTGGTCATCTCATCGGAGGATGTAATTATCAATGAGGTATCAAATCATCCACCAATTGGTGAAAGTGACCATGAGGTGATTACTTGGGTGGTTGCCAGCAGTGCAAGGACCCCTGTGAAAAAAGGGTATATGTGGAACTACAAGGGGGGTGATTATGAAGAGCTCAGGAGACAGCTTGCAGGTGTAGCATGGAATGAGGAGTTAGCTGGAAAAGAGATCAATGCAGCTTGGGGGATTTTCAAAAAATATTTAGTGGATGCAATGTCTAAATGTATACCACGGGTGAGAAGGTTAAATAAGTTAGGTGTGAGATGGATGAATAAAGAGATTAAGCATGCAATACAGAGAAAAAGGGCATTGTGGAGGCAGCATAAGAGAAGTGGAAGTAACCAATTTCATGAGTTCTACAAAGACCAGGCAAGGAGAGTGACTTGGTTGGTGAGAGTAGCTAAAGAGAGGTATGAACAGCAGTTAGCTAATGAAGCTAAAAAGAATCCTAGGGAGTTCTTTCGATATGTAGCCAGCAAAAGAAAGAATGATTATGGAAGGATGACATTGATTGGAGGAAATGGTATAAAGACAGCTGTTGCAGAATGTGTGGTGGAGATACTTAATGAGCAGTTCATAAAGATCTTTCAATCTTGTGAATGTGACTTCATGGAGAGATTAAGAGCAGTTGATGATGGGGAGGAGAGACTGACTGTAAGTGAGCAAGAGGTGTTTGGGGAGTTGAGTAAACTAGATGTAAATAAGGCTGTGGGACTTGATAATATATCACCACGTATTCTGAAGGAATGTGCCAGAGAGTTGACACCTGCCTTGACATATTTTTTTAATACGAGTCTTGCACTTGGTCAAGTCCCTAAAGAGTGGAAGGAGGGCAAGATTGTGCCACTTCATAAAGGAGGTGATCGAACTCAAGCATCAAACTATAGGCCTATCTGTGTGTCGGGTGTTGTGGTTAAGTTGTTGGAGAAGCTTGTGAGAGCTAGAATCCAGAGTTGGGTTGACAACAATGGTATAATCTTTGATGGACAGCATGGATTTGCTAAAGGGAGGTCGTGTTTTAGTAATCTACTTACTTATTACAATAAAGTGACTGCTTCCTTGGACAGAGGAGAAGGATACACAGTAATATACTTGGATTTCGCAAAAGCTTTTGATAGAGTGCCTCATGATAAGTTGACAGTCAAACTAGAGCAGATGGGGTTGGATATTAGATTAGTGCATTGGATTGGAGACTGGCTATCTGATAGGTATCAACAAGTTGTGTATGGGGGTGCAATATCCAGGAAAAGGAAAGTCACTAGTGGAGTGCCTCAGGGATCTGTTTTAGGGCCATTACTATTTAACTTGTATATTAATGATATTGGCGAAGATTTGGATGGAGATATTCAGTTGTTTGCAGATGATGCAAAGTTGGGAAGAACCATAAAGAGTAGTGAAGATGTTGTGGCCTTGCAAGAAGACTTGAATAAATTGAGTGATTGGGCAAGCAAATGGGGGTGTGAGTTCAATGTTGCAAAATGTAAGGTTTTAAAATTTGGAAAACAAAGATGGGATGCAGAATTTATGCTTGGTAAGAATATATTGTTGGAAGTAGAGGAAATAAGAGATCTGGGAGTGATAGTGGATAAAGATCTAAAATTTAGGGGTCACATCGCCAAAATTGTGAAGACAACACAAAGACTTCTGGGAATGATGAGGAGGACACTGACGTGTAGAAGTAGGGAGATTCTTGTTCCATTGTATAAGGCTTTGATTAGGCCACACATGGACTATTGTGCCCAGATTTGGTCACCTGGTTTTCAGAAGGATGAGGAGATGTTGGAAAGGGTCCAAAGGCGACTGACTAAGGTAGTTTCTGACCTCTGGAATGTCGAGTATGAGGAAAGATTGAAAAGATGTAATTTGCAGAGACTAGTGGAGAGAAGGAAGAGGGGAGATATGATAGAGACCTACAAGTTGGTAAGGGGTTGCTATAGGATCAATGGTGGAGAAGTTCTACAGCGAATAGTGGGAGATCAGGGGAGAACCAGAGGTCATCCCTGGAAACTGTATAAAGAGGGTGTGAGTAGGGGAGTGAGAGGCAGGTTTTTTTCGTGCAGAGTTGTGAATGATTGGAATGCCTTGCCTGAGAGTGTGGTGTCTGCAAGGAGTTTGAATGTGTTTAAGACCCGGTATGATGAGATGTGTGTGAGATAAAAGGACCTCCTAGATGAGTCTTTGACTCCATGAGGTCTTGTTTAATAATAATAATAATAATAATAATAATAAGTTCCTTTCTAATATCCTCATTTTTAATATGATTCTACCATTGATGCTATCTGTTTACTCTCCTAATTTTTTTCAGGAAGTGGTTTGAACACTCTTATACATTTCTGCTTTACTATTCTGTTCACTCTTAATCTAAATAAATTTATTAAATTGGCTTCCAATAATACCAGCCTTGCTTATTTTATTTATTTCCATATAAAATTTGTCATATTCAGCGATGCTTTCCATGTTCCTGTCTATTTTCATAGTTTTGTCTATAGTTGATATTCATGCCAAATTTTTACAGCAGTTATCAATTTAGTTAAAGAGCCTTGAAAACCTTTATTAGATTTGTTTAGGATTACAACATCATCTGCAATAAATAAAAGAGCTGAGTTGAATATATCTTATATCAGCTTTAATGCCACTTTCTTCATAATGTAGACTACACAGAATGAATAACAGTGGAGAATGAATTGCAGTAGAGACAGCAATAAGTACAATTTATGAATAAACTACATGTAGCTCTGTATTATGTCACATTTATACCCATATAACTGTCACATTTCAAACAGCCTTTCTCTTGGCACATTATCATATGCTTTTCTGCTTTATCTAACTTAATACAGATCCTTGTTATATTTCAATGATTTCCGGAGTATTTGTTGTAAAGGTAAGAAAATGATCCTAACAACCACTATTTTACCTGAACTTAGCTATTATTCCCCAAGTTTTCCTTCTGCAATTTTTCTTAGCCTCTTCTCAAATGTGCATGCATAACTTTTACCTGGAATACTAACAGGAAAATTCTTCTGTAATTCTCACTCCCATCTTTTTATTTTATTTATTATAGATAGGTACTACTGACATAGCTACTTCAATATCTGGAATTTGACATCCTCATATCAGGATATCACTGTGAAACTTTTATATGTTCATATCCAAAGATTTTGGTTGAATATCATCTACTCTAGTTATCTTTTCATATTCTGATGTATCAATACTTGAGGTAGCTTTTTTTACCTCAAGTATTAACATGTATTCCTGAATGCATTAATCTTGTATATTTTTTCTACTGTTATGTTATTGCTTTTGTTACTCTCATTGAATGATCTTTCAAAGTAATTTTTTTATGTGACTCTCACCCACAAAAGGTGGTAAACCTATAGTATTTAGTACCATAGATAGGCTAAGACTTATTTATTTTACATAATCCTGAAACCCTGCTGTAGAGGCCAAACAGAGAACTTGTTCAACCCACCTCAAGCCTCTAGTAAGCATGGCAGTCTCACACCAAGTGAACTTCACCTTCCACCAAAACACATTCACTAATTTCTACATCCACCATGGGATTCAAACCCACAACCTATTAGTTAGAGAGTAGTTATACTATCCACTTGACCAACCTGGCTGGCAATTACTGCAAACATCTAGAATATCTTCAGTTTTAATGTCATTATCATTTCTTTTACAGTAATCTTTCAACCATTGCTAGGTTTTCAAGCTTCCAGAACATTTAGCTGCTTTTTCATATAGCTTTCTTACATTTTTCTCTGTATTCTCTCATGGTTCTTATTGACAGTTATCAGAACTTTTCAATACATTTTCTCTTTTCCAGGAATGTCTTTTTAACTTCTTGAATCCACCGTGAAGTTCTGATTTATCTATGCTTGCTAATAACTATATCAATCAATTCAGATTTTGCCACTTGGTTTCCAAGATCTAGTTCCTGTTTTCAAACTTTCATTTTTTACCTTCAATAACACTCATATATTCAAGTTTATAATTCACCTCTAAGAGCTGCTTGACTGATTATTTTTAAGTTTAATATTTAAAAAATTATTATTTTCTTTCATATTTTTCTTTTTCAATCTGATATTCATTTTTACCCTGCTCACTTCCAATTTCATTCAGAGAAATTAAACAGTGAACAGCATTCATTATATTCGATTTATAGAGTCAACTACCATTTGAGACAAAAACTTTAATAATAAAATTCTGCATTTCAACCCTTACATTAAGACCATCTTCAGGAATACATACATCTACATGCACAACTACATTGCAGCAATTAGTAACATACTACAGTAAGTTACATTGCATTTAAAACTGCTTAACCCATCTAGCTTGACCTCTTGTGGTAAAAATAAATACTGTAATAATTGATAACATACTGAACAAAAAGATAACACAGCAAAACAAAAACTATTTCAGCAAAGTGATACCTATATATTAAAAGTCTTATCAGAAAAAATAAGTAAAAACTAGGTTTTTAAGCTTCCAGAACATTTAGCTTCTTTTTATAGTTATGTAAAATGGAAATACAACATAAACTACTTTAAACCTCCTGCTAAACTTTTACATTTATTCAGCACATCTAAAGATCTCTACCTTGCCTCCCCCCACTCACTCTGGAAGTATACCAAATTAAATGTACATGAAGCCTGCCATATATAAGTGAAACTGGAAACAGTTGACATCAGAAAAAAAAGAAAGAAAAATCATATCCACAGCTAATCTGCCATGAAAAAACAGGCATTTTTAACCACGTGCATGTGAAACATTCATAAAACAACCAATTTAAACAAAAATGATGGCTGAAAATCTCCAAGTTTTGGACAACATATTGAACTCTCTAGAAGAATACTGTCACAACTCAAAAATATCATCTTTCTGAGTGGTCTTAGATTCTTTAAGTGATGCTTCTTGACAGAGTCACTGAAGGTCTCTTCAGTGACTAGAAGAAAAATTAACATCAGATGAATGGCAATTTTAAAGTAAAAATAACTTCAAAAAGCCAACATCAGATCCTAGAGCCTTTTTGTTTAATCTGATCTGACCTGTGGCTTCCTCTCTTTGACAGGGTTGCAGCTGATTACTAGGGAAAAGAGTGATGCAAGGCGGTTTCCCGTTGCCTTCTTTGCCATATTTTTTTTTTATGACTGTAGCCTGTGTGTTCACGGATCTGGTTTGCCTGCTTGCGGGATGAAAAAACCCTGCTGTCCATGCCCAAGACCGGCTAACTTGGCTATGGCTGAGGAATAATATAAACACACACATGACTATATTACAGCAATTAGCAACATACTATTGTAAGCTATGTCACATCTAAAACTATTTAACTTGTCTATCCTTGCCTCTTATGATAAAAAATAAAATAAATAAAAAATATAAATTAATTAAAATTTTTACAAAAAAATCCAAGTAAGATTAATAATTAATTACATCAGCCAATCAGAATTTCCTTATTTATGATATCTGGTTCTCACACCTTACTTTTAGTCTTAAATCTTTGTATTAGTGTAATAATTTTCATTGGTTTCATGTATGGTATTTTGTCTAGAGTCCTTTTTATATAGATATTAAATAAAAAGTCCGCTCGGTTAGCCTAGTGGCTTTGCTCTTCGCAACCATATGCATGGTGAAGGAGTGTCCTGGGTTTGATTCCCGTCGACAGGAAGATCCTTGGGTTCCCCACATCGTCAATGGGAATCGAACCCAAGACACTCACTCCTTCCCCAGGCATATGGTTGCAAAGAGCAAAGCCACTAGGCTAACCGAGCAGACTTTTTTGGTTAATATCTATATAAAAAGGACTCTAGACAAAATACCATACATGAAACCAATGAAAATTATTGGTTAGATGAAATATCACATCTAAATTGAAAATTTAGATGTGACATAGCTTACAATAGTATGTTGCTAATTGCTATAATATAGTCATGTGTGTGTATATAATCCTGAAAATGACCTTAATGTAAAGATGGAAATGCAGAATTTTATTATGAAAGTTTTTATCTCAAACAGCAGTTGATTCCATAAATCAAATATGACTTCCAATTTCAAATCTCCTGTATACTAATATCTTGAAGCAGTGAAAATATCACTATCAACAACTGAATCAATAAGATTTCTTTCTTTTCTGCTTCTTTTCCACTGATACTTCTCACACTGGTGGTGGTGGTGCTGCTCTTTAATTCTGAGGCTGGCTTTAACTAAATAACCTGAGCTGGTATGACATTTCATCACAATTACTTGTGGTTTAAGCCAATACAGAATACATTTTTGTTAGTTAAATCCCAAACTGCCAGTGCATCCTCATTAATTGTCTTGCTGGATACCTAATTATTGTATCATGATTAAGTGAGTATTGGGCATTTATTAAGAAGCAGTTGGCAGTTCTTCACTTTCCTTACAGGTTACATGGTGATTTCCTCTTAAGCAAACCAACTATGCATTAAAAAAAAACAAAAAAAAAAAACACTAACATGAAAACAACTCCAGGATAATAATAAAAACTAGTCTAGAGTTCATGACCATCAATAAATTTCCACCACCAGCACTACAAACCATTAAGACACAGCATGAAAGTATATAAGACAAATGGCTGCTATAGACAGACAGACAGCCATAAACGTCATCATATAAACCTGGATCAATTTTATATTAAAACATGATTACGTAATCACTGCCGATGAAAAGAATCTCACCAACTGCTTTGGTCTATAAAGTAGGATTTCTGGATTATGTAAAAATAAATAAAAATATCCAAAATAAATAAATAAATAAATAAATATATATATATATATATATATATGACTATTACTATTAACTCAGAGATTGGATATGTTCATTTTAATATAAACTGACTAAAAATCCGAGAATTATAACAAATTGAGATTTATTTGAATATGTTTAATTTATTAAATTTTGAACTTATTTATTTGAATATATGCATTTTCAAATAAATCTCAATTTGTTATAATTCTCGGATTTTTAGTCAGTTTATATTAAAATGAATATATATATATATATGTAGAAAGTATTTTACCTTGGGTATAATAAATGTTAAAGATACCAACCTATTTTAAACCAGGTTTTGTTTGTCTGTTTGCTTACTTGGGAAATGGAGTAAAACCTGGTTTAAAATAGCTTGGTATCTTTAACATATATATATTATTACATGACACCTCCAGGGAGTCCAAGGGACTCATCGAGGGAGGGCACCTACTCTACAACTCTGTCTCTGCCACTCAAATCCACCAGCTACAACCAAAACTACCATCATTATCTACACCACCACCACTGGTATTTCCACAGTCACAAACATCCATGCCCATGGCAGGATTCCAACCTGCAGCCTTTTGGCTGGAGAGCGGATATGCTAACCACTTGGCCAACCAGGCTGGCAGCATAACAGGTATCCATTGCAATCTCATGTCACCCAGCCTAGCATGCATATAATATAGCATGGTGTATAATACACCTGTATTATACACCATGCTATATTATATGCCTGCTTTATTAGAAAAATAAAGCAGGCATAATTTTTCAAATGACTTTTTTAAAGCACCTGAAAGCAAACTTGATCATTCAAGCTATAACAATTATGACAAACTAATTTTATTATTTCTGGTGACCCCTACTTGAAAATCAATGTAACAGGTTTTTCTGTTAGAGCTAAAACTGGTAAAGCATTTCATACTATAACAGCTGTGAAATGGATATATGTAATTACCATTTGTCTATCAAGCACTGATGGTAACTTGTAGAAAGTGGTGGGCACTTTATATATATATACAAACATTATGAAATATCATTTTTCCACAGATGAATAAAGAAATATAGACAAAACAGGATACATAGCAGATTGTTTTAAGATTCAAATGTTGTACTAGTATCAAATTATCTGGTATTTTCATGCAGAACACTTTATGAGGCTATGTAACTCAGTCAATAATGATGTTCTCTTTCTTTGGAAAGACAATGGTTTAAATCCCTAAGAGAACCTTTTAAAGGCTTTTCTATTTAAATTAGTTAGATGGTCTCATGTAAAGGTTTTTTTTTTTTTTTCATCCCAAGAAAATGAGGCAGAGAATACAAGCATTGACAGATATAACAGACTATGTGGAAAGGATTAAGCCTGACATTTGAATAGAAGAGATGACACATTTTTAATAAACCAACAAGAAACTGCTATGTTATGCTACTTTTTTCTGACGATATTGTAACTTAAATTTATAAACCAATAAGCATTATGTGAGTGGAATGTTTATAATTAATTTTTTTTTAGATTACAACCTAATATTTACTTGATCATTAGAACATTTGACTAACACGTGTGAACCATAGTAGTAGGTTTTTTATTGCGCATTAGAATATTTATATATGAGAAACAGATTAGAGCAAAAATATAAGACAAACTAAAGTAAGTAATGGGAATTTTGGAATACTGAATTTTTTTATTTTCAGAAATGGCAGAAGTTGCTATTTGGGAAAAAATAATGAAATTTTATTATTTGATCTGAGCATGCTATTTAAATTGTAGTCTGTTACATCACACTTATCTTAACTCAAATTACTATGAATGTGAATTATTACAAATGACATGACATTTTCAATAACTAACGAGTGATCGTTACTGAGAATTATGTATTCAACCAAATGACCAGCTCTAATTCTAAACAGGATACTGAAAAAAATATTTATTTAAAATGGCCTATTTTAATTACAATATTATTAAAAAATTGCTCAAAGCAACTACTTGTACTCATTTAAAATTTTATTATGAACAAGATTTAAATTTTTTAATATGCTTTTAAAAATAATTCTGCAACAATAGCACAGGGATAAGCCAAGGAATTTGAACCAACCTTATGCCTTATCACCTATCAAGAAAGGCAAATATCTATATGTATTTATGTATACTCCCCCCTTCTCTCCTAAAAGATCAGTATGTCAAAATAATAACCAATTATTATCCACTGTGTAAGAAAAATCTGTCTGTACACGCTTCTCAGGAAAATCCTAGATATATCACTGTTCTACAAACATTGTAGAATAACAGACATTTAAACTAAACATCTAATATAGCCACTTTAGTATATATATTTTTAAAGCCATGGTCTGACTATTAGTTGCTATTTTACAATTGCTGACTACTAATCAATAAAATGATTAGCATTAAGAATAGGCAAGAAAGTTTTTTGGGTTTTTTTTAATCATACTAGGTTACTGTATCATAAAGAAAGGAAACTGCAGGAATTGATAGCTTATACCAAAAAAGATGGAATATTCCAGTAAAACTTGATTGTATAAGCAACATTAAATTTTACTATGGATCCTTCTCATATAAATGATCACGAGAGCACTATAATGTCTAATCCTACAAGCCTATCATCAATTTAAAATGATTCCAAAATACTGAAATTATTGTCAATGTGTTACAGTAGAAAGCATATCTAATGTCTGGATAGTACATGTTTATAATTCTAAAGACCCTTTTAAGTGGATAATAAATTATGTAGGAAACACCAGATATGATATGGAGCCTTAAATACGAAAAAGACATTTAAAAAAATAAGGCAAAATGCAACCACATGAAAACTATTATTTATGGGAAAGTATTTGAATAAATAAAGGGCCTACAACTATGAGATGGCATTAAATAGCTGCACCACCAGTCGTAAGATGACTGGAAGCATGGTCATAAATAGTTAGTCAAACATAGCATAATTTAGTTTCTGGATGTTAAAAGTACCAGAAGAAATATGATTCATCAAAGCA
Source organism: Typopeltis vanoorti (assembly GCF_054136105.1). Taxonomy (NCBI): domain Eukaryota; kingdom Metazoa; phylum Arthropoda; class Arachnida; order Uropygi; family Thelyphonidae; genus Typopeltis; species Typopeltis vanoorti. Next base: position 72,165,249 of record NC_143557.1, on the reverse strand, counting down.
TTCATTATCTACCAGCTGCTCCTGCAAAAAAAATCAGGAGCAATGCTATCATCAAAGAAATTCATGACAATAGCTGCATCATCAGCTTATTAAGTTTCTTAACAAGGGGAGAGGGTAATGCTGAATTCTACTAACATGCTGGATCCATTACAGCTGGCAATTTGTAACAAACATGATTTACTGGATGAAGGCATCAGCATCATGCCATAGCATATGCTATCAACTGCTGTGCCACACACACACACACACTACTAACTACACAAGCAATTGGAAGCATATGGTGTTGTTACAGAGAGGTTACACTGACACAACTAAGATATTCTGAGATCACCTACTGCATAAATCTGATCTTGTGCCCAGCGATTTCCATCTCTTTGGAATACCTAAATAACAAGTGATTTGCAACCAACAGTTAATGTGCAGCTATCTGTCAATCCATGAGAGAACATGGGCATGAGCTTCTTTACTGACTGTGGAAAAGTGATGCATACCAAAGTCAACTTAAATGTCATATTTGCATTATATCAGAACAGTCTTTCCTTTAAGAATGCTTATTACCTTATTTTGGAAACGTCTATAGTTTTATAATTTTGAAAAAATGTCCATTAAATTCAGCAAATGAATTTTAAATTAAAACTCATTAGAAGATGGCTAGCTCAATTCCTCATCAGTGACTTCTAGCAACACCATTCTTTTACTGATATTATTGTTGATGTACTTATAATAAAAACTACTGATTTCTAAATTCACTTTCTTTTTTCAACCCTTCAGCTGTTCATTTTTCAAATCCAATGAAAACAGTCTGTCCAATTAGATTATATTTTAAAAAAATGTTATTCAATAACTCGAAGTGTTATTTCCTTTTGAGGAGGTTTTTTTTTTCTCGTGTAATTTTCACTTATTGGATCATTTTGGGAATAAAATATGACATTACTATTAAACTTGTTTAATGTCTACATTTGATATTGTTTTTCTTTTTACAGCTTAAACTTGTGACATTAAAAACTATTAGTATTATTTTTGTCCTGTTTGCATTGAGATTCTAGAAATTAAATACATTTAATTTTAGATTTTTAGTTCTATAAAAGCATCTTATTTTGAGAGATTCAGGATGACGGCCATTTAAATGTTTCAAGAATGCGATAATAGCTGTAAAATTCATATAAAGAAAGCAAATCATTCTCAAATTAGAAAAAAGAATATGTCAAAACAGTAGACATAAATACTTTGTAATAACTTATCAAAATATATTTGATGTTTCAGTACTATGAACTTCAACTCACATGCTATATTGTTCAGATGTATATACACACTCTCTCTCTCTCTCTCTCTCTCTCTATATATATATATATATATATATATATATACACTTGATGTACATACACACTAAACACTCACATATATAAATACAAAACAAAAATTGCCATGTTTTCGATGTTTTTTTAGTAGATGAAAGTGTAATTCACATTATTATTTTATTTTATTTATTTATAATTTTTTTGGTAGTAAAGACTATATGCAACCCTATTAAATATTAATCCAAATCTGAATTTGTTGCTAACATATTCCATGAAAGTGAATAATAGTTTCTTCACCAAGTTCTTGATTTGAAGACAATTTATGAACTAATTGCAGTTTATATAATAAATAATCTGTTATTAGTCCAGCCCTGCTAATTTTCTATGCTGCAAACAACAATAACAAAATAAAACCCAAAGTCTGTAAAACGACGTGATGTTACTGTAAAAATAATCATAATTTAAAATTCTGAATATTTTTACGTATTGTTAATGTTAGTATGTTTATTAGTTTTAGTTTCATAACATGCATCGTCAGCACTTGCAATGTGCCTGTTATTGAAATTATTTTGTCAAAATGAAATGTAAAGAAGTTAAAAATTTGATGTACTTACCGGATTTGAATAGTTGTGTTACTTTAAACAATTTTATTGTAGTTTAAAATATTAATTTGTGTTTTATGAAGACATTCTCTTGTCGCTAACGTAATCTGCGTGTCAGCCATTATACCTAGCTTCTTGCTTGCCAGTTTCAAGGAGTGCGCATGCTCGCTGAGAAGTTTGATGTGTGATTGACAGCTGACAAGAACAACGTTCGGTATCTTGTTTCGGGTGTAAACAAGAGAGCGTTCGGGAGAAAATTAGAATACAAGCCGGCAGATATTTAGATTCGGAGGAACTTAAGTTTTTTTTTATGTGACAGTCAGAGGAAAATTAATAGTATGTTCCGAAAAAGGAATCATGGAACTATGAAGTTTCAAAGTGGAATAAGTATTGATAAATAAAAGAAAATATTACTATAGATGTTTTAAAAAGAATATTCGAGAAAAAGCTAATTGGAAGATTAGTAGTAGATAGATTCCAAAAAGAGAATCATAGAACTGTGAGTTTTTAAAGTGGAAGAGTTAAGATTATCAATAAGCATTAGTGAATAAAAGAAGAAATTGCTATTTACGTTCTAAAGGAATGTTCGAGAAAACGCTGATTAGGAAGTTTCATCTGTCTTAAGGACGCCGGATCTAACTATTATTTCTACTGAAAAGAAGACAGAATTGAGTCAGGAAGAATTAATGTGTGCTACATGAGTGATAAGAAAGGATCCTATGAAAATGAAGAATAAAGTCATCTATCTTCGGAAAAGGGCCTTGACAGAGAGAGAAACTGACTATGAACATTTTGTCATTATGCAAACAAAGTGTTTACTCTAGTCTTAAGTGTAAGTTTATTTTAAAAAGGCCTTGGATCCAATTAAATTTGTAGCTAGTTAAGTAATATTGTTTGAAGTGTATATAGGGGTGCGCCGGCCATATGTGCAATGTGTGCGACGCACACAGGCGCCAGGATAGTAAAGGCACCAAAGATTTGGTATATTTTAAATAAAGTGAATTTTGTCAGCAAAATACTGCAGTCTTCATCTATGAATCTCCAACTTACTTTAGATCATTGAATGATCTAAATCAATTTTTAAATGATTATAGATCTGATGAAGGTTTCAAAGAAATCGTAGAAAGCTAAAATTGCAGCAAAATTTGACGCAGAATCTGTATTTTGTAGTAGTAGACCACTAAGGCGACGTAAAAAGACAACACAATTTGATTACGAACATGAAAATTAAAATATAGTAGATCCTGAAATTTCATTTAAAGTAATTTTTTTTCTCTGCATAATAGATCGAATATTACAATCTTTGAAGGAAAGGTTTACTTTATTAAAAATGCATTCATTTCAGTTTTTGTATTTGTTAAGTATTTCACGAAATAAAGAATATTTATTATCTTGTTGTAAAAAGTTACAACAAAAATTAACACATGAGAATCATTCAGACATTGACACACGATTTATGTGAAGAAATTTTACACTATCAACCATTTATTTCTAATTTTAAAAACGATATATATCAGATAATTCAGTATATTTATTCAAACGACTTAATCACAGTTTATCCAAACTTTACAATTGCGCTTCGGATTCTTTTGTCATTATCGGTATTTGTAGCATCTACGGAATAGTCCTTTTCTAAACTTAAAATTATTAAAAAATACTTGCGCTCCACAATGGTACAAGACAGACTTTCAAATCTTGCCATTATATCAATAGAGTCAGATATTTTGGATCAACTTGATGTACATGATTTTATTCGAGAATTTCCATTAATGAAAACTAGAAAAGTTCAATTCACTAAGTGATTATTCTTTCTGTTTAAATATTTATTTAACTATTTCTTTACCCAATAATGTTTAATATGTTCCTATTTTATAATAGGAACATATAATAGTAACTTGTAAGTTACTATTATTTGTTTATCTTATTATTTATTTACTTTTTTTTTTTTTTCAAATTATTTTTCTTGTTTTTGCACCCTTCTTATATGCTTGTTTTTTATACATTTTTTTTGTAATTTCTGCTTTTTGTTCAATAAACTTATAATTAATATATTTCGTATTTCATTTTAACTCACTGATACGTTTTTATAAAGTGATTTTTTATTGGGGGGGAGGGGTATAGGGGTGCCAACTAAAGTTTTGCACACAGGCCCCTGAGTGTATATATATATATTGTTTTTGTTTTATTAAATGTGTTTATTTTGTATTTTGGTCGTCAGTCTGTGATTTTTTTGGATTCTGAAAGAAATAGTAAAAAAAAGAGGTTATTGCACCAATCGGAGTGAACCCTTTATAGAGTCACTAGAACTTTTATCTTATTACTATTTTTTTATTCTCCAAGTTTTTATCTAGACCATTACTATGACTATTATTATATATATATAAAATAGAGAATAAATCCTTAGACCACCCATGGTACTAATGCACTATAAGTTTGCAACCATTTGTAGATGGGAGTCACAAAAAATAACATCTAGACCCTAATCTAGCATGCAAAAATCATTTGTTTCATCATCCTTTATTTGCAATTTTACCAATTATTGACCACTGAACATCTACTTGAATTCCGAAAAGTTATTTAAGGAACTGATGAAAAGCTGATTGCTCTGCTGTCTATTATTTGCAAATTTTAACTGTCAATTATCAAAACATTAACTCCCAACATAACACCTAGTTATTTGAAACAATTAAAACTTTCTAGGGATTTGGGGGGGGGGGGATCAAATGTTATAAACATATTTTATCTGTGCTTCTCATGAATTAAGGCATATCTACATCTCAAGACTAAATCGTATATGCAGATTACATGAAATCAGCAGACTTACAAATAGTCATGTCTTAAGGCCAAGGGATGTATTAGTTTGGAAGATGATACAAGTTCCTATATACACATAGAAAAAAAGAGATTTTCTATTATAAATTTAAAAAATTATACCTAATGTTAGAATACTCTTATCAATGAACCAAACATTAACAATAAGAAGTAGATTGGTTTTTTTTAATATATGAATTTAATAGCAAGGCTAAATAAATATAGTAAAATCACTGACTAAATAAATGTAGTCAGTGAGTTTACAAAAAAAAAAAAAAAAAAAAAACCTCAATAAAAAAATAATTAAAAATAAAAAATCAGATAGGAAATCAAGAGATTCTCAGTTCTCCTGTCTAAATTTAGAAGGTATGTTTCCTACACTAGAAAATCATTGTTCTATATTCAATCATTACACTTCCCAAAAACACACACTGAAGACAGAAAAAAAAAAAATTATAATATAAAAACAAACAGATTTCTTACCATCTACTTTTGGCCAACTATGCAATTCTGCATGAAATTCCTCTCTGAAAGCCGTTTCGACTACCATTCCTAACATGAAACTACAACTTTTCCAAAATGCCTACAAAACACACATGCAAAAAAAAAAAAAAAAAATATATATATATATATATAAATGCCCATCAAACAAACAACACTAAAATGTATAATACTTTCCTTTAATCTATTTCTCTCTCTCTCTCTCTCACATGTGTTTGTGTGTATATGCAATTTTGGATATTCGGTAACAGTTCATGTCGAAAGTTTTTTCTCTTGGTTATAAATGTATTGGCATCTTTAATTTATACTATAAATTAAATATGCCAAGAAATTATATTCTTGGTTTCATCCTTTAAAAGATATAACATCCTTCAATTATGTAACAGTTCATGATTCTAGTAGTAAGACTTATACGTTGGTTAGACATAACTGGTAATTAATTTACGGAATTGACAACGCATATAAAGTAAATTAATTAAAGATAACTTTAATGAATCACTTCTATATTTCGGCAATGTCACATTGCCATCTTCGGGAACATAAAATATGGTATGTGCACTAAGGAACTAACAAAGCAAATGAGGAAGAAAATAAGAACTAATTTTGTTCCTAAAGTCCTAATGGTGCCCTCTTGCGGGCTAATTTGGTAGTCTTGGCAGTTGGGCTGAAGTTCTCAAAATGAAAGTCTCCCAAATTTGGGGCAGTTTCATGCACCCAAATTTGTTGAGGTTAGGAACGTTTTTTAGAGCTGCTGAAGATTCTTTGAATAGTCTTTCGTATTTAAACTTGCTGCGATGGATTATTTTTGTCTTCTTCCAACGAATTTTATGGTGGGTATCTAAGGCATGGTCTGCCAGCCCAGAGCGGCTGTACTGGTGAAATCGGATGTAGTCTTGGTGTTCTGAAATCCTGATATTTGTTGTTCTGCCTGTTTGGCCAAAGTAGGACAATTTGCAGCTGCAAGGGACCTGGTATACACCAGGTAGGTCTAGGGGAAGTGGTTGGTCTTTGGTAGAGCGGATAAGGGATGCCAACTTTTTATATGGTCTGTAACAGGAAGTAAGGTCATATTTTTTGAGGATATTAGTTATTTTTTCAGAGGTGCCCTGGATGTAGGGGATAGTGATAGACTTGGTGTAGTCTTTATTGTGGAGGGGGGGAGGGGGGGGTTGTGGTTTATAGGTTTTAGTATTTTTTGTATTTTTTTGGGGTTGTAGCCATTGGCTAAGAAAGTGTTGAGGATGTGGTTTAGTTCCATAGTCAGGGCCTTGTCATCTGAGCAGATTAATTTTGCCCTGTTATATAGTGTTTTTATCACCTCATATTGTTGTGAGGGGGGTGGTGGGATTGCTGGTGAATGTATCTGCCAGTGTGGGTGGGTTTTCTGTAAACAGAGAAAACCAAAGTTCCATCAAGCTGGCGGGTGATTAAAGTGTCTAGGAAGGGGAGGGTGTTGTTTTCTTCTTTTTCTAAGGTGAACTGGACTCTGGGATGTTGGTTGTTTAAGTGTGTTAGGAAGGAGTGGAGTGTATCTGAGCCATGTGGCCAATTAGCAAACACATCATCCACATAACGAAGCCAAATAGTGGGTTTTTGTGGGGCGGAGTTTAAGGCTTTCTCTTCAAAGACTTTCATTTTGAGAACTTCAGCCCAACTGCCAAGACTACCAAATTAGCCCGCAAGAGGGCACCATTAGGACTTTAGGAACAAAATTAGTTCTTATTTTCTTCCTCATTTGCTTTGTTAGTTCCTTAGTGCACATAGCATATTTTATGTTCCCGAAGATGGCAATGTGACATTGCCGAAATATAGAAGTGATTCATTAAAGTTATCTTTAATTAGTTTACTTTATATGCGTTGTGAATTCCGTAAATTAATTACCAGTAACAGTTCATGTTTGTTACAATCAGATAAATGAGAGCAGCAACAGCAGGAACTATCAAACTGTTCAGTATTACAGGTGTGGTAGACCACTGCGGTAACATTACTTCAGACTGGGTTACCATCACAGGTTAAAAAAAATATCAAATTGGTGACTCGTCAGTATTAAGGTAGTTATTGGCCACCTAGTTAAAATATTCTGAATTTGAACTTTACCAAAATCTGAGCTTAGAATAGTTTTGCAAAAAAAGATAATGGTTACTCTCATAAGCAAAAGACAAGCCAGCTAAACTGCATTATACCAACAGGAGTATCTTACATATAAGTATACTTGCAGTATACTTACATGCTGTTGTATACAGACTTGCTAATTTCCCTATCCCTCTATACTAGTCCACTAGGAGAATTAATATTAGGCTAAGACTGTAACTTATCACTTGAGGCAACTGAGCCTGCAAGAAATGGGAAAAGAGGAGACGTGAATGTACTGTGCTGTACTGTGTAGTAATAGTATTCATTTTATGCCAGTAATATAAACACCAGTATCTAAAGTAACTTTAATGCAGTAAAATAATTATGCCTTCTCATCCTCTCTTTAATTAATATATTAGACTTGATATCCTGTAGCTTAAATTATATAAGCCTAATTGTTGTTATTGTTTTTTTAATAGCAAGGAAGTTATTCCTACCTACACAATCTCGTGCATTCTTTGAATGGTTCATCTAGTTTGTGTGTGTGATAAGAGTAAGCTTTGGTAAAACTCTTAAATGTCCTTATTATTATAAAGTTATCTTCATGGAGTCAGAAGACTCACAGCAGGAGACCCACACTAACCTAAATACACACAATATCTATCATATCTCTCCTTAAACTCATTCGCTCTCGGGGTACCCAAATAGGTAATCCACTCTAATCATTTATCACACTCTATCTCAATCCGAAATCAGAAAACTCAAAATTTAGGATCAGTGATGCAATATACTTGGTTTTATCAATCAAAATTAAATCATTAACTAGTCAAACACTTCCTATTTGACAAGAATGTTCTCAAATAATAATATTAAATGAACAAATAAATTGTCAACTGATAACTTTAATGCACAAATGTTTCATCAAAAACATATTAAGATGTATCATAACTGATATTAAGCTTTCATTGTATAAGACAACCTAGTTAACATTCTGCATTAGTGCAGAGTTAAGTTAGTCTTACACACAGTCAATGTGAATACTTAATTCAATCTATGATACAGCCAGCCCTTTACATTTGTTTAGTGATCTCAATGAAAGCCCTAACGGCAGTCTCAGAGGTAATTGTAACTCATTATGAAAGGGTAGGGTCTCAAAGTTTTTTTAGCTTCTTTCGAAAATAATCTTTTCAGATATTTTCGATGGTTGACAGTTTCTTGCAATAAAAACTCATCTATACTGAAAATTATTTTCATGAAACACAACTGAACTTCATATATGCATCATCTCTATTCATCCTTTTTCAAATGAAAAGTACAAATATTTATAACCAACAATGTGGCCTAGATGAACTACTCACTGTAGTTCATCTAAGCCAAACTGTAGTTCATTTGATTACTATTGTTTATGGAAAAAACCTAAGAAGCATAATTATCTCAAGCCAATTTTATACCTTATGCTTGCTAGTGATACACTGATATTTTCATCAACTGGAAATATGGTCAGCAAGACCTACATAATTTTTCTCCTATTCCTCAACATCTCACCAAAATATTAAATTTACCATTATTCAGGATCTCCAATGAATCACAAAACTCAGGTTTATCATGGGAAATCTAGACAACACAGTCTATTACGAAGGTGGTCTGAAAAGTTCTTGGCCTAACAATGAAAAAACAAATTTATAATTTCAAAATTATTTTTATTTTTCAACATAATCTTCCTTAAGACTAATATATTTCAGTGATGCTCCTGCACATTATCCCATCCCTGTAGTGGTTCTTAGTAAGATCTGCCAAATACCCCTCTACAGCAGCAATCACCTCTTGATTCTAAAAAAAAACACTGACCAGTAAGGAAGAGTTTTAGTTTTGGAAAGAGATAGAAGTCAGAGAGAGCCAAATCTGGGAAATAGATGGATGTTCCAACAATTCATAGTGCAAATCTCTTAATTTTCCTATTGCCAAAACACTTTTGTGGGCAGGTGCATTGTCCTGATGGAAAATGATTTTTTTTCTTCTGCAAACTGGGTCTTTTCTCATGAATTTTTTCGAATTTTACTCTTTTCAAGATAATTTATAAATAAAATGCCTTTAGCATCCCAAAACATTGATGCCATGATCTTTCTTGCTGATGGAACCAACTTTGTCTTCTTTGGCACTGAACAACCAACTTCTGTCCACTGTTTTGACTACTATTTGGATTCTGGTGTGTAATGGTGAATCCAAGTCTCATCCATAGTAATAAATCGACCACAAAATCAATTTTATTCTTGTTAAAATGCTCCAAGCACTGTTCAGAGATTTTCAAGTGAGTGCATTTTTGATCTGCTGTGAGTAAGTGCAACACCCATCTTGCGTAAAGCTTTTTCATATGCAATTCTTCATGCAAAATATATCCTACACGTTCTTTTTGAAATGCCTATAGTCTCAGCAATTTCACACACTTCGACTTGCCAGTCATCCAATACCATATCGTGCACTTGATCAATGATTTTTGGTTACACTTTTTGGACGTCCTTCACGTGGATCATCTTCAAGGCTGGTATGGCCACGTTTAAACTCGGCAGCCCATTTCTTATTTGTTGAAAACAAAGGAGAAGAGTGCCCATAAACTTTTATGAACTTCGAATGAATTTCTTTTAGTGTTAAACATTCTTTTACAAAGAATTTTATAATCGCACGATACTCAATTTTATCCATTTCAAGGGATACAGACAACACTTTTGCTTCAGGCAGCTGTATAAAACAAACTACTTGATAGAATGACTTATAAATTAATAGATTGCAATTTCACATGGATGCTTATGACAGATGTACCACTTAGAAAACAAAAATCTTGCCGATAGTGTTGCCATCTATGGTCGAGAACCTTTCAGCCCACCCTCGTATACCATTCCTTAAACTCAATTGCTGACTGCATTCTCAGATAATACATTCCATGGTCTAACTATTCTCCATGTAAAAAAGTCACTTCTCATCCTCTTTCTCAGGCACTTAAAGGGATGGCTCCTTGTTCCTTTCAATTGTTTTACTATGTAAAAAATCTTCCCAATGACAATCTGGTAAATACTTCTCAACAGATTGAATGCCTCAATCATATCACTCTTCTACCTACCTACTGAACTCTGCAATTTGCATGCCTTAGTCAATCCTCATAACCTGCATTCCACAGTTCCTGATATATTTTTTGTTATCCACCTTTGTACCTTCTGCAAGGTTACTTCATCCCCTTCAAAATCCAGTGACCAGGTATGAACAGAATAATCCAGATGTGGTCTGATGAGGACACATATAATGGAACCCTATTGTATTACTAGCATCCATTTCAATAATCGCAGCAAATCCTCTGGGTTGCCGTCACAAATGTTAATCCACGGACTTTCAAATTTCTATTCTCCATTTAACCCTCCCAACCGGCCATAACATCTATAGACGTCAAGATAAATCTGGATACGAAGCTCTAAAACCCATTGAATAACATGGATAAGAAGTGCAATCTGGTGTCACTATTTCATCCACATTGGCCGGTAGGGAGGTTAACCATGCTACTGACCAAGACGTCTACAGACGTCAAGGTTATCATGGATGCGAAGTGCATATTAAAATTGTAATACCATTGATATTAATGGAACCTACCTACTGAACTCTGCAATTTGCATGCCTATAGTAGCAAATCCCCTATATTTTTGCATTGAAATATATGATGGATATGAAGCGTATGAGGATGCGTATTTGATCCATAATGGGCGGTAAGGAGGTTAATCAGTAAGCTCTTACATGAAATGCTACAAAAGGCTTTGCTAAAATCAAAATAAATCACATCGTAGCCATAACCTTGGTCTATTTCCCCTGTGATGTCTTCAAAAAAGCAAGCAGATTTTCCTTTGATGAAACCATGCTATGTTCAACGAGCGATTCCTGTCAAGAATCTTCTAAAATATGATTCCTAATTAATATTTCTGTTACTGTCTTTAACACTATGAAGACTCAATAATTCTCCACTATATATGATGAATTGCCTTTATGAACCGGAAAAATTTGTTCTTTTAATCAATTAAACAATATATAAAAAACAGGTTCAGTTTATTTAAATAAAATTTAATTTTTTAACAGAATATCTTTGTATAAATAAGCTTATCTCAAAATAATATCATAACACTTTATAAATTTCACAAAACTAATATTAATTAGTTAAATCAGATTTAAAATTTTTCACAAAAACATTTAAAGAATAATTCTAGAAATGCACCTTGTTTACTTGAACTGGATCTTCCATTTTGAAATGGTGAAAATTCAATTCACAGTCTTCTTCTAATGGCCGATGTATATCCCATAATTTGCCATTAACTTCTGCTAACACCGATTGTTGTGTCAACATTTCACTAATATCTAATAATAAATTCAAATAGTAAGAAAATAACTACACGTAAGCAAACATCATTTAAAAAAAAAAAAAGTGCATGCATATATGCCACACAGATTTCCTTTTTTTTTTTTTTTTTTTTTTTTTTCATATAATAGATGACTTTCATGACAGTATGAAAAATAATTAAAGATGAACTCCCTAAATATTTTAATCAATTCAATTTTGGAAAAAAAAAAAAAAAAAAAGTCAGAGCTTAGTATTTTTAAAAAAGGCTTAAGAAGTGATGATTATTAAATTTATAAATCTTTTTCAATACAGTTACTGGCCTACTAAAGGAAAAATTCTATATGCTGTAACATTTGTTTGGTTAATACCATATTAATGAAAGCAAAAGAACCATAACCTAGAAACTCTTATCTAGTCTCTATGATGTATATATATATGTATGTATATATATATTTTTTTTTTTAACTCATCGAAATACTTTTTTGATCTTAATAATACAGTCAACAATATAATCTGGAAAAAAAAAAAAAAAAAAAAAAAAAAAAACATGTCAATATTATTGTAGCTAAATAAATTTATCTACCATGAAATCTAAGGTATTATAAATAATTCTACTAACAGGAATATATAACTATTAAGCATATAAAAGTAGCAAATCCCCTAAGAAAATGAACAAAACATTCATTCAGGTCATATTTCAGCTCACCAAATGCATATTTCATATATATGACTGACTAAAGGTCTACAATGGTTCCAGGTGTACCAGTCAATTTCAACAGTATTTCCAGTGGATAGCAACACTCACAAATCCTACTCATAATAATCGTGATTATATAAGAAAGTTAAGTAATATTTTCCTGGTAACAAAATAATCTATGCAGTCAAAGAAAAGCTTTGATTGCATAAAATATTGTGTTAGTAAGCTAAACAATGAGTGGGCTCAGTACATCGCTACTCTTTTTATATACACAAAAACAAAAATAACTTATCAGGCTTTTCTTTCATAGTACACCATATTCATAAAGAAAAAGGCATATTTTAATTCTTCTTAGGCAATTTAATAAAGCTTTGAAACAATGGACATTAATAAAGAAATAGGGTGCTTGAATTTTAGCCTTCACAGGACAAAGTGTGAAACTAAAAAACTGAAGAAGTGGCAAGAGATTATTAGCATGGCTGAGAAAAGAAAGAAGCAGGCAGTCTGAAGTAGTAATAAAGACCGAATGAGATGAGCGAGTGTGAGAATGACAAAGTGTGGAATCTAGTCTCGCAAGTAAAAATATAAGATAGAAGAATGACTATAAAAGATTAACCTTAATGAGTGATTATGGTCACGAGGTGACCATAATCACTCATATAACAGATAAAATAGTTGAGTTATTGAGTGACCATTTGTAAGGGTATATCATCCTAGTGAGGTTACTACTTTAGCAAATGTGACAGATACTAATGTGGGAACAGAGGTGGACAGTGGTACACCCAGAGGGGGGAAATAGGGCCCTTCCCCCCCCCCAAAGAAAAAAGGAAAAAACATTAGAAAATTTTCCAAAAATCTTTTTCTAATTGAAATTAATTTTTTTAAAATTTATGTTGTGTAGTGTCTTCTATTTCTATACTACTTATGAATTAGTGATCATTGCAGATGCTCAGTCATAGATCGTATGCAATGCATAGTGTGTATTCTCAAATTGTCTAATCCAGTGCTTCCCAAACTTACGGATGTAAAGGCACCCCCCCTTGGAAAAATTAAAATATTTCATGGCCCCCATTGAAACAAAAAAAAATCATAATACAGACATATATTATTATAATATTTATTGTATTTATATCAATACAAAACATACACAGCAAATATTGCAAAAATCAAATGCAAATATTATATTTTTAGCATCTTACATACACATTTGACATGGCACACACTTAGTCTTAAAACATTTAAAATTTGTTTTCATTATTTCATGGCCCCCCCCTCAACAAAACTAATGGCTCCCAAGGGGGCCACAGCCCACAGTTTGGGAAGCACTGGGACTCTACTCAACTCGTAGCCCCCATCCCTCAAGATTAAATCCTGAGTGCACTACTGGAGGTAGATGAATTGGAGATGCTTTATTGCAGAATCTCAATGTAAACACAGCTGTGGGATTAGATAGGATATCAGCTCAGGTTTTGCGAGAATGTGCAAGGAAACTAGCAATGCCACTGACTAGGCTCTAAGTCTCAGCTCTAGTAAAGTTCCAAGGGAGTGGAGAGAGAGAGAGAGAGAGAGGGTAAAATAATTCTCTCACATAAGAGAGGTTCTAAGACTGCAGCAGCAAATTATAGACCAATCAGTATTTCAGGCATGGTGGTAAAAATACTGGAAAAAGTGATCAAAAAGAGAATTCATGAATGGGTGGATAAAAATATGGTACTGTATAAGGAGCAACATGGCTTTGTGAAGAGTTTGTCATGCATTTTATCTTTTTATAATAGAGTAACAGCAGAGTTGGATAAAGGAAATGGCTACACAATGATTCTACTGGATTTTGCAAAAGTATTTGAAAGAATATCACATGAAACTCTGTTATGAATCAGAACAAATGAAGATGGATATGACATTTGCTTAAGTGGACCAGAGGGTGGCTGCTGGACAGATATCAAAAAGTGGTATATAAAGGTGACTAGTGGTGTGCTGCAAGGTTCAATGCTGGGAGGACCATTGCTGTTTAATTTGTACAAAAATGATATAGGAAATAGCCCAAAAGGAAATGTTCAGATGTTTGCTGATGATGCAAAATTAGGTAGAGTAATAATTAATCAAGGCGAATGTGGAGAGCTTGCAGGACGATTTAAATAGGCTATCAGTATGGGCAAAAAATAATGGATGTCAGTTTAATATGGAGAAATGTAAAGTTATGAATTTTGGGATATACAGATTACAAGCTGTACTCAAGGATATAGATGTAGCTAAAGATTTAGGAGTGGTGGTAGACAGAGTTTAAAGCTTAGAGGACATATTGCTAAGGTAGCAAATAAGATTACTTGGCTATTGAAGAACACATTAACAATTAGAGATAAGGAAGTTATTCCTCTTTATAAAGCCTTAGTACATCCACATATGAATTACTGTGCTCAAGTCTGGTCTCCTGGGTTTATAGGGGATGAGGAAGCAGTGAAGAAGTTTCAGAGGTAAGTGACCAAGATGATGAGTGGTCTGTGGAATATTGCCTATGAAGGCAGGCTGAGGATGTGTGGATTGCAGAAGTTGGTTGATAGGAGAAAAAGAGGGGATATGATAAAAACATTTAAGTTGCTTAAAGGGTTTTATAGGATTGATGCAGTTGAAATGTTTCAGCAATTGGCTAGAGGGGCCAGAACAAGGGGTCATTCCTGGAAGTTGAATAAAGATGTGGTTAGTAGGAGTGTGATGATATATTGTTTGCTTGGAGAGCTGTGAATTGAGTGGAATGGGTTGCCAGAGTCAGTTGTGAGTGCTTTGTCTGCTAATGGGTTCAATGAAAGGTATGATAGATTATGTGGATAGCAGGGGCAAATTCTCCATACTTACTATGCAAGCTCATTAATTGAGAAAGAAGTTATATTTGTTTGTTAATAAATGCATGCATTTATAAGCATTCCTTTTATTTTTGTAGACAGAAGACGTCTTAAGCTTGCGCAGCAATAACTGAGCTTTGCGTTGTGTATCAAAGGCCGATGCTTGCTCGTCTAGTCAAAGCTACCTTGGCTTGCTCAGTTGTAGGAGCTTCCAGGTCCTCACAGCAGCACTGTGATTTCATGCGCACGCATAGCCATTTCACGTCATCTCACTCTGTTGCTTAACACAGGCATACGCAGTCAATGTAGCTCTAGCCAGTGAGCTTCAGCCAGCCATTACAAGTGTGTGTGTTGCTTAACATGAAAATTAAGTTACAACCAACTTTTTATGACAATGTTATTGACCAGTTCATAAAGAAGAACCATAGGATAGAATTTGTATTCAAGTAGCTAAATTGAAAAAGATAGAGTATCATTTGTAAAATTCATTAACGTTCATTAACGATATAGGGAAGGAAGTGGAACAGTTCATTTGTTCGCTGATGATGCAAAGTTGGGTAGGGCGATAGTGAATGCAGAACATGTCAAAGTCTTGCAGGATGACTTAGATAGATTGGAGTTCTGGGCTAAGGAGAATGGATGTCAATTTAATGTGACAAAATGTAAGGTTATGCATTTTGGGGTGAAAAGATTGGCAGCAGTATACCACATTGGTGGAACTATACTCCAAGAGATTGATGAGGCCAGGGACTTGGGAGTGTTGGTGGATAGGGAGATGAAGTTTAGGGGGCACATTGCAAAAGTAGCTAAATCAGCTCATCAACTCACTTGGTTGTTGAAAAATACCTTGACGAGCAGAGACAAGCAAGTTATTGTACCTCTGTACCAAGCCCTGATAAGACCTCATCTCGACTACTGTGCCCAGATTTGGTCACCTCGGTTCCTTCTTGATGGGGAGGAGGTGGAGAGGATCCAGAGGCGAGTGACTAAGATGATAGCAGGTCTATGGAATGAACCATATGAGAACAGGTTGAAGATTTGTGGGTTGCAGAAACTAGTCGATAGGCAGAAAAGGGGAGATATGATTGAGACATTCAAATTGCTAAAAGGATTCTATAGGATTGATTCAGAGGATATTTTTGAGATCAGGACTGGTGGTGGGAGAACTAGGGGACACCTATGAAAGCTGGGCAAGAGTGTGGTTAGCAGGGGTGTTAGAGCTGGGTTCTTTACTTTTAGAGTGGTAAATGAGTGGAATAAGCTGCCAGAGTCTGTTGTGGGTGCTATGACAGTGAGCGAGTTCAAGGCAAGGTATGATAGATACTGTGAGAATGTCGAATAGTTGTGTGGACATGATGTTTAGGGCCTCCTTCGATGAGTCTAAGGACTCCCTGGAGTAGCCTGAAATAATAATAATAATAAAATAAATGTTGTATTTGTATGATTAAATGTACATAAATTTATAAATATATAGTTTTAAATGGTCAGTAATTCATTATTCCATTAATCAGACTTCAATCACATCTCTCACTCCCTGAATGATAACAAGAGCGAGCGTGAATTTCAAGACCGGCATTCGCTCCTGGTGGATAGTTTGGGTCACCTGCAATGAGGCCTTGGACTCCATGGAGGTGCCCATATAATAATAATATATAACTCTAACTGGCCTGGTAGGTCAAGTGAAAAGCATCTCTGCTCTCTCCACCCAATAAGTCATGGGTTTGAATACCGCTGCAATATGGATATTTATGAAAGTCGGTAAGACTGCAGTTTCACTTATTATTATACAGTGAGCTTTCTACTATGGAGTAGAAAGACTCATCATAGAATACCAATGCTAACCATTATTCACACAATACTTATTATTGTTTCCTTAAATTCCTTCACTGTCAGCAATCAACTACCTCTGGCAACCCACTTCATTCATTTACCACACTCCAAGCAAAAAATCAAGCCAGCACACCCTTATTAACCACACTTTTACACAAATTCCTGGGGTGTTCTCTTGTTCTCTCTCTATTTGCCATGCATTGAAAAATTTCTTTTGTGTTAATCTTACAGAATCATTTTAGTAACCTCTAAGTTTCTATCATGTCCCCTCTCCTCTGCCATGCAAATGAACTCTGCAAATCACTTTTCGATCTCTCTTCATGGGGAGATTTCCACAGCCCTGTCACCAGCTTGGTCACTCATGTCTAAATCCTTTCATCACCTTCCTGATCACCAAGAAATCCAGGTGACCAAATCTGTGCATACTAGTCATAATGTGGACAAACTATACCTTATAAATAGGAATAATAACTCTCCCTAGCTTTAATTGTCAATGTGCTCTTCAACATCTAAGTAATCCTTTAAGCTATTTCGCCAACTTTTTGCAATATGTTCTCTAAACTTCAAATCTCTGTCCGTCATCATTCCCAAATCCTTAATCTTATCATGTTTCTACAATCCAGTACCATAAATATGATACGAAGTATGTAATCTTTTCATCCCAGTATATTACCTTATATTTTACAACATTGAAATAACAGCCACTGTCCTTTGACCACAATGCCAATGTATTTAAATCATCATCATCATCAAATTCCTGCCATGTACCCTCAAGAGGTGTACAGGATATGATAGTACTACATGAAAAAAAATTTACATCATCACTAACTTCCTATCTACAATTTTCCTCCAAATCAGTCTGTTACTTGTCAAGACTCCAACATTATCAGATCTTATATTTCTATCGTCTAAGGCACTTTGTACCATATCAATCCACCTATATCTTGGTCTTCCTCTGGGTCGTTTTGTTGCCAACCTGGCAGAGAACACTTGCTTCGCTAATCTTTCCTCGCCCATTCTGTTTAAGTGACCATACCACCTGAGATTAGCTCTGCTAACGCATTCCTGGATGCTGACAATGTCAAGTTCTTTCCTAATATCCTCGTTTTTAATATGATATTGCCATTGATGCCATCTGTTCACACCTATAATCTTTCTCAGGACTCTCATATCTGCTGTCTCTAGTCTTTGGTCAAGTGTTTTACTTCTGACCCAGCTCTCAGATCCATAAGTTAAAACTGGTTTGAACACTGTCTTGTATACAGCTAATTTAGTGTTCCGACTAATTTCTCTCTTATTCCATATGAATTTATTCAATTGATTTCCCACCATACCAGCTTTGCTGATTCTGTTGTCTATTTCTATATTTAATTTACCATCTTTAGTAAAAATTGTGCCTAAGTAGCTGAAATGTTTTACTTGTTCCACAGGTTCTCCATTCACAACACAGTTGACATTTTCAATGATTCTGCCTATTTTCATTGTCTTTGTCTATTTATTGCTGACCTTCATACCATTTCTATTACAACAGTTATTCAATTTAGTCAGAAAATCTTGCAGACTTGTAGCGAATTTATTTAGAAGTATAACATCATCCGCATAAAGAAAAGAGCTGACATTAACATCGCCAATTTTGATATCATGTTTAATACCACTTTCCTTCATAATGTGATCCATATAGATAATGAATAACAGAGGGGATAATGTACATCCTTGTCTCACACCAGATTTAACATTAAACCATCTTCCTGTACTTCCTTCAATTCTAACTGCTGACTTACAACTCAAATAAAGACTAAGTATTGCTTGATATAATGCCCCATTGACACCATATAACTGCAGTGTATTGAATAGCTTCTCTCTTGGCACTTTGTCATATGCCTTTTCCAAATCGACAAAACTTAAATACAGATCTTTGTTATATTCCCATGCTTTCTCGACTATTTGTCGTAAAGTGAAGATCTGATCCTGATAGCCTCTATTTTGCCTGAATCCAGCTTGTTCTTCACCAAGCTTTTCTTCCACAATTCTTCTCAACCGTTTCTCAAGTATACTTGCATAGATCTTGCCAGGAACACTCAGTAGGGAAATACCTCTGTAATTCTCACTTTCAGTTTTATTTCCATTTTTATATATGGGTACTATGAGAGTTCTACTCCAATCATCGGGAACGTCCCTCTGTCCAGTCTTTCTGAACTATGCAGTGCAGCCACTGTAAGACTCTTTTTTGTCACTTTAGGCATCTAATAATATTTGCAGGATACTTGAAGTAGAAAAAGCCATCAAAGGCTTGAAATGTGGAAAGGCAGCAGGAGTAGATGATATTCGACCAGAAATGCTGAAGTATGGTCGAATATCATCTACTCCTGCTGCCTTTCCACATTTCAAGCCTTTGATGGCTTTTTCTACTTCAAGTATCCTGCAAATATTATTAGATGCCTAAAGTGACAAAAAAAATGTCTGTTCATAATACTATACAAAAAAAATAAATTTTATATGTGATGTGTAATTCTAATATACAGCATAACTTGTTCTTTATCTCTTTTGTTGTTACTTTGCTGTATAGTTACATATAATATTGATATCTGCCTCTTATTGAAGAGGTGACAGGATAGTTCTACCAGTTAAAATATAGCATTCTGTTTTCTTATATGTAAATCATTAATTTCGCAGTGGATAAGACTAAGGCAATGTTTTGAAGTAAAATTAACATTCTGAGCAAAATCATTTTAAAGAAATGCGATTTAATAATGTCAAGTGCAAAAGACCATTTTTATAAGCAGTAAGCCTGCAAGTCAAGTAAAGGCACAAAGCTATGAATACTAGAGAACGGGGAAACCCCCCACCTCCATAGTACTCATTTATTTTACATATACAGGGTGTTCGGGATAAATTTGACAGTTTCGTAAGGAAAACGAAAATCTTCTTTGTATCTATTAAATTTAATGAATTGACAAAAAACATTACAGGCAGAGTTAATTACAATACTATCAACAAGATTTACTCAAAATAACCACCATTAGCATCGATCACAGCTTCAATTCTGCTTCGGAACCTCGAACAAGCTGATGCTACAGTCTCCCTGGGAAGGGCCGCAAAAACTGTTTTAATTTTATCCATTAACTGGGCTTTTGTATTACTGGAAGTGCGATTGGTGTCTTTTTCAACTGCGCCCCATACAAAATAATCCATGGGGTTAAGGTCTGTGGAGTTTGGAGGCCAAACATTTGGACTGGTGAAGTCGTAGAAATTTTCAGACAACCATTTTTGACTTTTCCCAGAGGTGTGGCAAGGGGCCGAATCCTGCTGCCATACATACGGCCTACCATTGGCTACCCTTGTTATCCAGGGCTTGACTACAGTTAGCAACTCCACGAACAAAGCCCGAATTCCAATGCCAGGGTTCTTCAACACCTGTTCCTGCAGATTTGCGAGGAATTCTGCTGTACGAACACAATCAGATCGTCTGCTAGGGATCTTTCTTCTTGCTACATCCTCGTAGTCACCATTGCAAGTCTCTAGTTCATGCCCGATTGTTTTTACTGTATTCAGGGAGCATTGGGCAGCAGTCGTAATATCCTTATTTTGATGGCGGGCACGAATCATCATGATACAAGTTATTCTCTTCCATGATTCAGGTGGGTTCCAGCTATCCATCCTTTCTGACATCTTGTATATGAATGAAGAAGGGTCCAAACTTTTAAATGAAGAGAAGTGTGTGTTAATACATGTAACTTACGGAAAAATATAATTAATTATAAATATGTCAAATTTATCCCGAACACCCTGTATATTATTATTATTATTATTGTTATTAACATCTGACTGCCATGGAGTCAGAGACTCATTGTGGGAGGTACACACAAAGCTCATCCAACTGTACCTTAAACTGATTCAACGTGTCTACATTCACAACACGTTCACATAATGCATTACACTCACCAACCACTCTTCATGTAAAGAACCTTCTCCTCACTCCTCTGCTCACACCATCCTTATACAGTTTCCAGGGATGGCCTCTTGTTCTACCCACCTCTCATTCTAAGAAAAATTGCTTCCATGTCAACCTGATAATAACACCTGACTAGCTTAAATGTCTCAATCATATCCCCACTCCTCCTATTCATGAAGCTTTGCAATTTACATGCTCTCAATTGGTCCTTGTACTTCCCATTCCAAAGACCACTGACCACCTTTGTGAATCTTCTCTTGACCCTTTCTAACATATCATGAAAACTGAGTGACCAAATCTGTGCACAATAATCCATATGAGGCCTGATCAAGGCCTCATATGGATTATTTTGCACAGATTTCTCTTTATTTCTGCATGTTAGAGCTCTCTGCATCACTGCCATTATCCGATGTGACGTATTCACAATTTGTGCAATGTGGCCCCTGAATTTCGGTCTTTGTCCTCCACCACCACTCCCAAATCTTTCATTTCTTCTACCCCCTTTAAAGTTCCCCCCCCCCCCCACCAAGGCATAATTTTGCATCCTATTGTTGCTTATCAAATTTCAAAAACTTAGACTTTGCAACATTGAACTGACAGTTCCACTTTCCTGCCCGTAAGGCCATAACATCTGCTTGACTCTGCATTGCTCTACATAATTTTGCATCATCTGCAAATCACAAGTTAAACCCATCCCAATACCATTAATATACAAACTGAACAACAATGGTCCCAAAACTGAACCCTGCAGCACACCACTAGTGACCTTTCCTCTTTCAGGATACTGCATCCTCGTATACAACTTTCATATACCTATCAGACAGCCAATCACTGATCCAACTCAGAAGTCTGGTATCCAATTCCATCCATTTCAACTTATTTAACAGCTTGTTGTGTGGTAGTCTATCAGAAGCTTTTACAAAATCTTAGTATACACTGTAAATGCATCTCCCTTGTTCAAGACATCTGTCAGCTTATTAGAGTACATAAGTAAGTTAGTAAAACATGATCATCCTTTAACAAATCCATGCTAATGATCACAGAGAATACTGCTGTTATCAACCCAGGCAGTAAGATGAAACGGTAAGGTAATGCACTTTTGTATGAACATATTACATACTTGGTATCATATTTATGGTACACTGTAGGAACTTGA
The DNA here is from genome assembly GCF_054136105.1 of Typopeltis vanoorti. NCBI lineage: Eukaryota > Metazoa > Arthropoda > Arachnida > Uropygi > Thelyphonidae > Typopeltis > Typopeltis vanoorti. Next base: position 72,143,120 of record NC_143557.1, on the reverse strand, counting down.
TGAGGCTAAGGATTTGGGAATGATGATAAACAGAGATATACATAAATATATTATGTGAAATATATTTATTATATCACATGAAATCAAATTGAATTCAGTATGTACTAGTTGCAATCTTGTGTGTGATAATACTGAATCAGCATTCTATGTCGTCATCAATTTTAGCATTTTTTTTCCATTCAGAAAAATATTTCATGACAGATGCAAATTATACAAATTTCATAAAAATTAGAACTATAATAATATGAATCAAAGAAATCTTGTGTTGCAATTAGTATATAATGTGCACAACATGATAAAATACGGTTTTTCTCCCAACGCAATTCAAACAAATGTATGTGGTGTAATTGAACTAATAGAAAATGTCTGGGAGTAGCAGTAAGCATCTTGCCACTGAGCTACTAAATGTAAAGCCTACTGTTGTCATGAAAACATTCCATTGTGTTTTGTCTGTTTCCCTTTATTACATAGAGAGAAGTCCAGATGTGGTCACTGACTGGAATTTGAAGAAGATAAATTAACCTTGGAGAGGGGTACAGAAGCAGATAACCAAAATGATATGAGGACTATCAGAATATCATATCCAGGAGTATATGAGGTACCCTGGCTTACTATGGACAGACAGGAAGAACTTGACATCTGCCTATGAGAACATAAAAATATATTTGGCACTATCATTATGGCCAGTCAGGACTAGCAGATCATGCATTGAATACCCTTTTCACATAGAATCAAATGGAAGAAAACAAAAGTGTTACATGAAGTCATTATAAATCAGAGCAGCAACTTTAAAATATTCTCCAAATCTCAACAAGTAAGGCTGTATTAATTTATCAAAAATCTGAGGGAGACAATCATTTTAAGATCAAATTAATATACCCCCCCCCTTTATCCAACAATAGATGGTGCCAATTAGGACTTCAATTCTTTGTGTTGTCTGTTACAATTTTTTTAAACTAGTCCCCCTGTTATACTAAATTGTTGCTGTTCGTGTACTGCAACAAACTGTTTTTGTGCTCTGAAGATGCTGGATATAATACCAGTGAAATATCAGCAAATAAGTTAAATATATATTAATTATTTTCTTATTAACATGTGTTGTGAATTAATACCATTAAAATTGATATGCAAACTACAAAGTTTGGTGGATAGAAGAAGAAGGGGTGACATGAATGAGATATTTAATCTGTTCAGAGGTATTTACAGGATTGACACAGGGGGAGATTTTTCATATAGTAGAACAAGGGGAAGAAACAAGGACAGGACACCATCTCTTGAAGTTGCAAAAGGAGGTAGTGAGTTGGAGAGCGAGGTGTTTCATTTTCTCTCTCTCTCTCTCTTTTTTTTTTTTTTTTTTGCATGTAGGGACCTTGGAATTCACTACCTGATTGAGTGATAAATATGCAGACAATCAATGGATTGTCTGCATAAGGAGTGGTATAATGCATTTTGTGTTGTCTAAGATGAGCCTCTCACAATGTTGGTCTGAATGATGATAATATCAAATTAAGAGGAAAAAAGCTCCAAATCACTTATTTGATTTGAATATTTTATAATATTTCTGGTTAAATCAATTTAAATTGGAGAAAAAAAAAAAGGTATAGCTGCTGTAACAAACACAGTTACACACAGTGTGGGTTGAGCTTGTCCATTTATGATTTTTTAAATTAAGGCTTTTTATTTTTCAGATTTCAAAATATTACAAATAAAAGTAGCAAAGTGTTCTTGGGAGTATATAACTTAGCTGTTATCTCTTAAAATAGCATAATATGGCATTAATTAATTAATTAATAAATAACTAACAAGCATACATAATACATGCATAAACATACATATATAAATACGTAAGAAAATGAAAATATACTTACGCATTGCACAATTAAAAGGGGTAGATATATTCTTGTTCATCATCAAGGTGCACTGCTCTGGAACTCCTGTATATTTTACTTCTATCTTTTCGACTCTTACTATTAATGATTGCTGTCTTTGTTTTTCATGTTCAAAGAGTTCATTACGTCTGTTCCTGATAATTTCAGTTTTTGAAGAAGCAAATTTCATCATATTCAGATTACCTGCAAATACACAACACATGTATATATAGGAAATCAACATTTATTCTGTTAATAAGTAAACTGAGAGCACCTTTTAAATGATATAATAATAAATTACTGATGCTCTAATTTAAGATTGGCTAATAGAATTTATGTTGTATGCAATAAAATGTGACATGCCACCAAATAAAGAAACTTTTTTTTTCAGTAGTTCTCATGTTAGTCATTTGGCACAAGTAAATAAGGTTCCTTCTCCCTTTCAGAAGCCACTCATTTTTAGCTATCCACTTCTTTCACCATGTTAAGGTGGAGGCCCATATTTTTATGAGCCTCCCCCTTAACTTTCCAGTTCTTTCTGTCTTTAGCTAACATCCACCATCTCATATAAAACCTCTGTAGATCATGCCTCCATCTTGTGTGGTACCTTTCCTTCTCTTGGTATTCACTCAGTGCTTTATTTTTGTCCAGCTTTCATCTATTAATCAACTAATGCCAGCCCATCTCCATTTAAATGCTTTGCAATAATGCACTCCTCTACTCCAGTCATCTCCATAATTCTATTATTTTTTTGTTATATGAAGCATTCTTATCTCTGAGGATCTTTGGATAACACAAAACCTGTCTTTCTGTTTTTTAGCTGTTGCATCAATCTCCTGAATGTTTAAAGTCACACAGGATTTTAATTCTTTATAATCTTTATACTGCTAAAACACCTTTCTTATGCAATTCTTCTGTTTATTCATCAGGTTTTTTCCCTTAAAACTAACTAATTGTCCAAGATAAACATAACCATCCACAAAAGTAATAGGATTATCTGCTAATTTTAGTTCAATCTGATCTGAATTTGTCATTCAATTTGTTTATGTTCATTTTTAAGCCTTTTTTTTCCACTGTTTTCTCTGTCAAAGTCATTTAACATTTCCAGGACTTCTTTAACTTTTTTTCTGACAGAACAATCTCATCTGCAAAACAATGAGATTGTTTCCACTGATATTCCCCATGAGACACTGATAGACTTAGTGTCTCATGGGGAATATCAGTGGAAACAATCTCAATGCATTAACATAGCAGAAAACAATTTAGGTGATCTCCTTACATCACTCCTATCTCAATGCTGAATTCACAGGGAATTCACAAGTAAATTCACTTGTGACAATGCACAGGGCATCATCCCAAAATTGATTTTTTTATCTAAAATTCAATAAATTCTTTACTTCATAAATAAAAACTTAGTATAGTGCTGATGCATTTTTTTTTTTTTTAGTTTTCACAGAACAAAGTAATACATTAACACTATAAATACAAAAAGAGCATTACAATTCATAGCAGGAATACCACAGAGGAAGTGAAATATCAATTATAACACTAAATGTTCATAGTATTTCATACAAAGAGAAATGAAAGTAGTACTTAGGTTAAAGAGGATGGTAGTCACAAGAATATATCTTCAGCACTCAGTTATTGTCAGTTAAGGAGCAGTGCATATTGAAACTATAGCCAGTTTCAATATGCACTGCTCCTTCTTTATACCCAAAGGAAATCTATGTATTGAAATCAGCTGCAGATCAATGACAGCATGCAATGAAAAAACAAGGGTTTTGAAATAACTTAAAGCTAAATTAGCTTTAAAGAACACTAAATTAGCTGTATACAAGACAGTGTTCAAACCAGTTTTAACCTATGGATCTGAGAGCTGGGTCAGAAGTAAAACACTTGACTAAAGACTAGAGACCGCAGATATGAAAGTCCCGAGAAAGATTAGAGGCGTGAACGGATGGCATCAATGGCAATATCATATTAAAAACAAGGATATTAGGAAAGAACTTGACATTGTCAGTATCCAGGAATGCGTTAGCAGAGCTAATCTCAGGTGGTATGGTCACTTAAACAGAATTGGCGAGGAAAGATTAGCAAAACAAGTGTTCTCTGCCAGGTTGGCAGGAAAACGACCCAGAGGAAGACCAAGATATAGGTGGATTGATATGGTACAACGTGCCTTAGACGATAGAAATATAAGATCTGATAATGATAATATTGGAGTCTTGACAAGTGACAGACTGATTTAGAGGAAAATTGTAGATAGGAAGTTAGTAATGATGTAAATTTTTCATGTAGTACTATCATATCCTGTATATCCCCTTGAGGGTACATGTCAGGAATTTGATGATGATGAGGAGGACGAGGTATTAGAGCTGTTGCACAAACTGAATAAGAATTCAGTAATTGGGACTGATGGGATATCAGCATGGCTGCTAAATGAGTGTTCAGCTGAAATGGCTATTTCTTTAACTAGGATATATATTTTGAGTCTCAGAACAGGGAAGATTCTGCAGGAGTGGAAAGATTATATGGTAATCCCATTGCACAAAGGTGGTACAAAGACCATATCCAACTATCCACCAATCAATATCTCAGGAGTGGTGGTAAGAGAAGATCACGTTTTAGCAACTTGCTCACATTCTATAATAATGTTACCACTGTACTTGACAAGGGGAATGGATACACCGTGATACTTCTGGATTTTACTAAGGCTTTTGACAGAATAAAGAATACACGTGGATTGTTGCATAAATTGGAGAATATGGATTTGGATTATAAAATAATCCAATGTAGCATGGATAAGAGGATGGCTGACTGATAGATATCAAAAAGTGGTATATAGGCGATATGAATCTGTAAATTTTAAGGTTACCAGTGGTGTACCACAAGGATCAGTCCTTGGTCCACTGTTATTCAATCTGTACATGAATGACATTGGGAAGGATTTGACAGGAGACATACAGCTATTTGCTGATGATGCAAAGAGAGGTAGGGTAATCAGGAATGCAGCCCATATGCAGTACTTGCAGTATGATTTGAATAGGCTGGAATTTTTGTCATGGGAAAATGGATGTCAGTTCAGTGTCAGTAAATGTAAAGTCATGCACTTTACTGTGATTAGATATCCAATGTTGTATTATATTGGTGAGATTATGCTAGAAGAAACTGATAAGGCTAGAGATCTTTTGAGTGTTAGTAGATAGGAAGTTGAAGTTCAGGGGACATGTAGCAAGGATTGCTTATCAAGGCCTCTTTACAAAACCTCGATAAGACCTCATTTGACTATACTGTGCACAGATCTAGTCTCCTGGTTTCTGCTGTGATTCCGATACAGTGGAGAGAGAGAGAATGCAAAGGAGAGTGTTAAAAATGATATCAATATTGTGGAATAATGATTATGAAGAGAGATTGAGAATTTGTGGACTGCAGACACTAGACAAGAGAAAGAGGGGTGATATGATTGAGACTTACAAGCTTTTGAAAGGGTTATACAGAGTTTCAGTTGATGGAGAGGTGGGGAAATGACAACAGGGCATCCTCAGAAGCTGAGAATGAATGCCACTAAAAAAAAAAAGGGGGTGGCGAAATCTAGATTTTTCTCTCATAGAGTGGTGCATAATTGGAATGGATTAATGTTGTGTGTGCAAGCAGTTTGAATGAATTCAAGAACAAGTATGATAGCTGCTGTGTGTAGTATGTGGCCTCTCTCGATGAGTCCCTAATTCCCTGGAGGTCTCTCTTGATAATAATAATAAAGTCAGTGTGGATCTTCTGCAACGAGTCTTAAGATTCTATGAAATTGCCAGTGTAATAATAAGAATAACAATTTGCTTAATTTTCCAATGAAGCACTGTAACACAATAAACATTTGCAAATTAAGCCAGCACTTTCTGACTTACTTTCCTAACCTTTAGCATAGCCAATCCTTCAGCCGAGTAGTAAAATTTGCATTGTGTGAAACCACGCAATCCAAAAAGGCTAAGGCAAAATTATTATTATTATTATTATTATTATTACAAAAATCTTCAAAGAGTTATTTTTTTTTAATTATGTGTGTGAGGTGAGAGAGGTCAGTTAGTGAACAATAATAATAAAAGAATACTATGGGAGCAGAACAAAACCATACATGGTCCATCTAAAGCACTCAAGTGGACATAACAAAAATGTTCACTTATGAAAAATCATAGTTATGGTACAGCACTCGTATTCTTCACTGTTGTTTAAGTCAAGAAGGTACTATTTTCATGAACTATCATAATCTATTACCACAGTGCAAACTGCAATGCCAATTTATGAAGTATCATTCCTGTTAACATCACAACAGCTGTAATCAAAGCTTGCAGTAGCACATCATCTGATGTGTATTAATCTGTTAATTCATGTAATTTCACAAAAAATAGTGCTATGAAGAAACATTTATGTTGATACCTTGTGATGACTTTGTGAGAAATGAAGGAAATTTTTACTATGAATACAAAACTTCATTTCCTTTCTTTTCTGCAAAGACATCAGCACCTCAAATTGCAGGGTTGTTGAAGAACACATTAACAAACAGGGATAGAGAGATTATTGTTCCTCTTCATAAGGCTGTAATAAAGAAACATCTGAACTGTTACTGTGCACAGATCTGATCAACTTGATTCCATGGAGATGAAGAAGTGGTGAAGAGGATCCAGAGGTGAGTGATGAGGATTGTGGCAGGTCAATGGAATGTTCCCTATGAAAACAGACAAAGTCTGTGGGCTTCAAAAACTAGCTGAGAGGCAAAACAAGAGAAGACATGATAGAAGCATATAAATTATTAAAGAGGTTTCATAGACTGCAACTGAAGACATTTTTCAGTACATCACAAAAAAGGAGAGAATGCATGTGTGTGTGGTATGTGGGGGGGGGGATCATCCCTCCAAATTACGTAAGAGCATGGTTAGCAATGGTGTTAGGACTAGTTGTTTTTTTTCTTGGAGAGTGGTGCATAGTTTGCCAGGGGGTGATTGTTAGTGCTTCATCAGTGCATGAGTTTACAACAAAGTATGATAGGTACTGTGTGAGTAATGGGTCTCCCATGATGAATCTTCCAACAACATGAAGATACTACCTATAACAGCATTAACAATCAGCACTGTATTATGTTCTCAATGAGGAAAAGCACCAGATGATAATGTAAGCACGAGAATACCAGAAATAAACAAATTGAACAACGTTAAGTTGGAGAGTTTTTTGGATTAGTGACAAAGGGGAACTAAGATGTCAACATTACAGAGCTATTTTCCATGGTCACTTTTCATAACATACATCCTTGTAATAGTTTCGATAATGAGGTGATTTTTTTCTAAACTAATAAACATAGGTTAATTGAACTACTAGTCCAATTAACTACTACTACTGGACTACTAGTCCAGTAGTAGTAGTTAACTGGACCTTAATTAATTATATATTAACTTAAGAATTAATAAATTGCTATCTAAATATGCATTAGCAAAGAGATAACCTCCAAGTTTACTTTGTAGTGTGAATCACTTAGGTATAGACTGTTTTATGTCCGATTCCTGCTCTGAAGATGAGGTTGATCTTTTCATCTTAATCTTGGATATCCACGGTCCCTTCTTCCTGTAGGTTTATATTCTAGTGCTAATTTAGGAATCCTACTGTTATTCATTCTTTCTATGTCATTTTCCTGGTATTCTTCTATTTCTTGTATGATGTTTTTTGTATCTAATCGTTCTCTTATTTCTGTGTTTTTCTTTTTATCTAATCTAGTGAGTTCCAGGAGTGGTCTTAGAAACTTCATCTGTGCTGTTCTAATCGTTGTCTGTTTCTTTGTTTAGAATCCAAGTTTCACTTCCAAATTTGAGAGATGGTATACAGTCAAATTATGTAATCTTAATTCAGTTTCTTTGGTCATTTGTTTTCCAAAATTTCGTTTAAGTATGCCATTCTTTTTATTGTAAATTTGTAGTCTTGCTTCCAATTGTGAATCAGTATTGTATTGTGAGATTATATTTCCTAAGTATTTGAATTCTGTAACTTGTTCTATTATTTTATTGTTAAGCATAATTTTGACTCTGTGAAAGGTGTTTCCACACATTGCCATAGCTTTTGTTTCGGAGATTTTCATTTTAAATCTTTTTGCTATTTCGTTTAGATAGTTAGTTGCAATTTGGAGTTTATCTTCTGACAGTTTACTTACCTGAGACATTTCTGGTCAGTAAACGAAGAGAAGATGAAATATTGTTCAGAGAAGACATAATTGATTTTTTTTTTCCCCGAGTCAGACTACTAAGTACGAAATTTCAAGTATGACACACACCTATACTTCATAGATTTACCTACTCATGATAAAAGAATACGTTATACTTAAATACCTCACCACGAAAATCCAAATGTTATTTACCAAAATCACGAAAACCCATACACACTACAAGTGTTTGTAGACACATCACGCCATCTAATGGCAGTTAGCAAGAATCAAAATTATTGATTCAATTTTGGTATCCTCTTGGATCTGATTCACTGAAGAGAACTCAAAAAAGGTCGGAAAACAGCCTAGGCAGTGATCGTTCCCATGATCCATAACAATATACACTTGGAAATAAAGCAGTGCTTTGCATTATCTTGAATCTGTATGGAGTGAAGTTGAAATTAACAGCTAGCATATCTGATAAGATGATGTTATAGGCCAATGAATGTAGAGAATACTACTAATTGTGAAATGTTTAGGCAAATTGGTTGAGTATGTAAAAAGAAGGTGATCCTGATGGGAGATTTTAATTACAGGAATGTAGAATGGAAGAAGGAGAAAATGTACAGGAACAAGGAGAGTGAGTTTATTGGACTTCATGGATAATTATCTTAAACAGCATGTGACTGAAGCAACTAGACAGAGCCGTACTTATGTAGAGGCGCACTGGGTTCTAGTGTGGGCCCACAGAATTAAGGCCAATTTAAAGGTCCCAAAAAATGAGGAGGACTCAGAGCACTCTAGTGCCTTGGAAAAATTGTGAGCACGGCCCTCTAACTACAGACTTTAATGTTTTGGTTTGGTGATATCTTATATAACCAGCCCGCAGTGAATAGACAGCTCAACAAGTGATACCATCTCGTGGTCCCTGACCCTAACACGACATTTTTAATGTCTGAAATAATGAGGTTCTATGGTCGATTTTCTTCAGTTTACTGGACGAAAAACTCCGCTTGCCCCTGCCAGAGATCGACTAACTCGGAACCTGTCGAAAAAAGCTTAGAAAAGTTCCCCTAGTCGGCAACTAGATTTGAACGTAAGTCTTTCTCCATTTGGTGATCTCCAGGTCCACTTGCACTTTGTTTTTAAGGAAAGTATTACCTATGTAGAGTCTCTGGCTCCCAGCATATTCAATGAGTTTGTCTTCTCTCATATCTTTAGCCCATATCTTGCAAACCCAAAGTGCTTTCTTCCTGATGTTTCTTACCTACTTTAGTTTCCTATTATAATTTTCTAATTACGTAGGTGCAAATATTTGTATTGCACTAAAATCAAACTGATTAATGATTTTCAATCTAAGCGTCGCAATTCAATGGATGATTGGTTTAAATTCATGAATGTTCTTTTTCACCTCTTTTTATGGACCATAATTCCAATTCCTAAAATAATTAAAGCAATAAAAAGTCTATACATAGAAACAAAAATTTGCATCAAATTTGCAGATTGAACATTATCAGAACCTATAACTATAAATAAAAGAGTATAATCAAGGTTGTGACTTATCCCCAATCCTATTCAACATTTATATAAACAGAATCCTAAAAGAATAGAAAACGACTCTCAAAGATGGAATTAAATTAATAAATAATGAACAGCTAAATATAATACTTTATGCAGATGATCAAGTAATAATTTCAAATAAAATAATCTCCAAATTGCAACTAACCATCTAAATAAAATAACAAAAAAAATTTTAATGAAAATCTCTGAAACACCATTCAGAATGTCAAAATTATGCTTAACAATAAAATAATTGAACATGTTACAGAATTCATTATAAAAATGGCTTAATATAAAAATGATACTAAATGCAGCAGCAAATGAAAGCTTAGGAAAGACCAAAACATTCAATAAAAGGAAAAAAACTGAAGATCTGGGATGATACAATCAAAGAAATAATCAAAAAGAAAAAAGAAGCCTATCACAAATGGTTAAGCAGTAAAAAATTAGAAGATGAAATAGAATATAAAAGAATAAGAGCCATAGCTAAAAGAGAAGTCAGAATAAGACATATAGACTCATGGAACAAATTTGTTTCTAATTTAGAACATGATTTATATAAAACAAGACCCAATGTATATAAAATTTTGAAACACTTAAATGTAGATACCAAAGAAAACATAAAATTAAACATTGAATTGAAATTAGAAGAATTCCTAAATTACTACATAGAATTGTGGATAGACAAATATTTTAAAAAAGACCACTGGCAAACAATTAACGAAAATGAAAAGGAAATAACTGAAGAAGAATTAGAAATCAGCCTGAAAGAAACAAAAAATGGAAAATCACATGGAGAAGATAAACTAGGTTCAGAACAATATAAATATGCAGGAACAAGATTCAAAGAAACACTCTTATTATTTTTAAATAAAATTTATTCAACTGGTATCCGTACAATAGAATGGAAAAAAGCAATTGTGATTCCTATCTTTAATAAAGGTAATAGAGATGACCCTAAAAACTATAGAGGTATCAATATACTAAATTCCTGTTACAAAATATATAGCAGAATCTTAAATAGCAAACTAATGAAATATTCCGAAAACTTTATTCTAGAAGTACAGAATGGATTTAGAAAAGGACGATCATGTATAGACCCGGCCTCTTGCCTAAAATTAATAATAGAGAAAAGAAGAGAATACAATTTAGAAACAAATATTGCATTTATTGACTTTGAAAAAGCATTTGACAAAGTTAAAAGAAACATATTAAGAGAAAGACAAATACCAAATAATATCCTAAACGCTATCAAAAGTATATATGAAAATAATCAAATAAAATAATATTAAATCACGAGCTATCATATACGAGAGAGATAAACCAAGGGGTCGGATAGGGATGTCCCCTCTCAGCAACTCTTTTTAATATCTACTTAAATGAAATAATAATAAAATGGAATAAAAATTTACATCAAGGAATTAAACTTTCTCCTAAACACTCTCCTCTTTGCCGATGACCAAATAATAATTACAAATTCTGAAAATAAACTACAGAAAGTTATTTTAGATCTAAATGAGATAACCAAAGATTATGGTATGATAATATCAACAGAAAAATAAAAAAAAAAACTATGGCCTTTAAAGGACAAGATCCAGCAAGAACTAAAATAGTAATAGATAACAAGATCTTAGAACAGGTGAATTCATTTAACTACCTAGGATGTACGATCACTTATGAAAATGAAAAAGATATAAACATAAAAATTGCAAAATATTTAAAAATAACAGGAGTAATTAACTCTATATTTAAACCAAACCTAGTTCAAAAACAAACCAGGCTAAAAGTATACAATACATTAGTCCTACCAGTCTTAATGTATGGAAGTGAAATCTGGACAATAAAACAAAAAGACAAACAAAGATTAACAACAGCAGAAATGAAGTTTATGAGAAAAAATGCAAAGTATACCCTATTTGATCACAAAAGAAACGAAGATATTATGAAAGAATTAAACCAAGAATCAGTAATAGAAAAAATAAAAATATATAAACATAAATGGATGGAACACGTTCAAAGAATGAAAACAGAAAGATTACCAAAACAAGCCTTAAAGTACAAGCCATTAGGAAAAAGAAAAACAGGACTTCCTCTTAAACGATTCAACGATGATTTCTAAGGCCGGAAGAGGCCATGCTAGGCCTAAATCTTTGATATGCATGATGATGATGACAGAATTCAAATACTTAGGATCTCGCAATACAATACTGATTCACAATTGGAAGCAAAACTACAAATTTACAATAGAATGAATGACATAATTAAAAGAAATTTTGAAAAATAATGACTAAAGAAATTCAATTAAGATTACATAATATGATCTCTAAATCTCTCAAATTTGGAAGTGAAACCTGGATTCTAAAACAAAGAAACAGACAAAGATTGGAAGCAGCACAGATGAAGTTTCTAATACCTCCCCTGGAACTCACTAGATTAGATAAAAAGAAAAACACAGAAATAAGAGAACAATTAGATACAAAGTCCAAGACTAAGATGGAAAGACCAACTTCATCTGCAGAGCAGGAACAGGACATAAAAAGCCTATGCCAGAATTGCTCAGACGACGACGACGAATTCCAATTCCTCCATAGCCATGATCTCCCCCCAGTGGTATGTAAAATATACTTACTCGATACAGTATTTATTTCACAGTGCTATTCACACAATAATACTAATCAAGAACATGAAATGGTACATTTATCTGTGTGTCTGTCTGTCTGTGCACATCAGCTGGAGACCTTCCAGTAGAGTATAGCTGCTTTTTTTTTCTTGTGTGTATGTCGCTCCCGTCCATGAATGGTTTTTGTGTAAAGCTATAGTATATTAGTGCTGTGAGTGAGCTAAGGATTTTCCTTCTATTTTTATATATTTTTTTTCAGTTCACTGTGTATTGCTCTCAGTAATGATGCAGTGTAAACTTAAAAATCCTTTCAAATTATGCAGTCCTTCAGATATCTTTAAGATCTTTCAGGCATAAAATATACCAAAGCAGACTGTGGCAACACAGATATCACCTCATTGATCAGCCATTTTCAGAACTGAAGAGTTTTTTCAATCGTATGATTTCTTGGTTCCATTCTACCAACTTAGATCTCATTTTCAAGAGATAGTTAGATGGGTGTAATAAACATATAGTGAGGAAGTTAATGAGATCTATTTGCAAGCTAATGTTTCTTATGATCGTGTTGTTTTATTTTGTAGCTTGTCTTCAAAGAGATAGCGGAGAGGAAATCGACAGTTAGCTTCAGATCTGTCAGGCTAATAGTCCATTCTTAAAATCGAATCTAAGGGAGCATTGCCAAATTCTTGTTCAGTTACAATGTGTGATTTTCACTCTAAAATTTTGTAAATGTGACAGTGCATCTTATCAGAATGTGAAAGGTTATCTTTTCAGAATGTAAAAGATCATCTTATTAGTGAAGGTAGTGTGAATAAACAATGCCAGTTCATCCTTTATTCATTAAAATATGTCTAGTGATATACTATACTTCTTATTGGCAATTTTCCCCAAAATTCGTCTGTTATATGTTAAGACACCAATATTATCAGCTCTTATACTTCATTCTTCTAGGTCATCTCATAATGAATCAATCCGTCTAGAAATATTTGCAAAACATCAAACCCCTGTTTTTAAGATTATCATTATCAGAGACCTTAGGGGAGTCGAAAGAATCAGGGAGACTTAATATACATAATCAGGAAGACTGTAATATACTTCACGAACAGAACCCTCTGCCTGAGCTCTGAACACGCCTCTGATTATTCTGGCCAACAACCGATGCAGCATGAGATGTATTATAACACACACACACACACACACACACACACACACACACACACACACACACACACACACACACACACACACACACACACACACACACACACACACACACACACACACACACACACACACACACACATTTTTTATCCTTTCGAAGTGAAGTCACTGCAAGTAAAAAAAGTGGTAGGGTTGCAGAGACTCTTTTCACCAGTGGCGGACCTAGAACTTTTGTCGCCCGGGGCGGTCTCCAATTTTCCGCCCTTTCTAAGTCAAACAAATGGTGGTTTTTATAAATTAATAAACATAAATAAATAATTGTAATTGAGACAAACTATAGGTGGGGGCTTTTTTACCATTGGATGCCATATTTAAATTAGGCAGTAATAAAGGAGGGCGCATAAGTTGATATACTTATAATGCAACTTTTATAAAAATGCAAGATACTTTTTTAAAGGCCAATATTGTGTACTTGCAAGTTTCACAATATCTGAACCACCATGCAGTAAAGAGTGCGTACAGGTCGACCGCTTAACTTATGAAAATATATCGGATATCGCGGAACTTCAAGATTATTCATACGCGGCCGCCAGTGTTTCGTCTAATATCGTTGCCTGCGTACATTTCAAGCACCAACATAGAACAAAATACTGTTCGCGCAGCGAGAGTTGGCCTCTGAGGGACGAAGTGGAGGCAGAGACGTAGCCTCGTGAGTGTGACTTAGCCGCGGCATCTCTATGGTAACGGTAATACTAAGCATTCGATAAACATCGAGCACGGAGTAGTACATAGAACTTCTACTCGACGTCGGCACAACTGATGTCTGTATCCGAGAAAAATTTTTAGAGATAATATTTTCTACCCTACATTGACTTGACGACGATGAAAAATATTCGAAATCATATAGTAATTCATAATTCGTGGAAATCGAATAGTAAACTTATGAAGTGAACAAGTTGTTTTTTACAACTATAACTAAATATAAAAAATGCTGCCGCCCAAATATGTGTCGCCTGGTGCGGACCGCATCCACCGCCCCTCCCTAGGTACGCCACTGCTTTTCACATATTTGGGAAGTTTAGTTCCCAATTCATCCCACTTTGGCCAAGTAGGTTGGGACTTCCACCTCTTAGGTGAGGCAGACACCCACTGCATAAAACGAATTTCAATAGCAAAATAGGAAAGATTCACTCCAGGTCCTCGAATACTCTAATAGTATTGGGAAGAAGCAAGAAGAAGATAAAGAAGAGGCGGGGCCAGTCTTATGTTTTCAAGATATCTATCCACATAATCTTCTTCTTATGAACACTTGCTTAATAAGGTTGCAGTTTAGCTACCACCCTATTTGTTCTTCGAACTCTGTGAATACATTCAGGTATTGCATCATTAAAGCATATTTTCAAACTTCCCATCGGTATACGAGAGTTTGCTAAAAAGTTGTGATAATTTCGAATTTTTTCAAAACTTCTGACAACTCTTCTTATATATCTTAAAAGAAAAAAGAACAAATTATTATAATTTGATCAAACATGGAGGTTAAATGGCTTTAAGATACGTTCTTTCTCGTGATTATATAAGTTGCTTTAATGTCATTTTTGTTCTAGGTGTTCATCCGAACTTTTCAGCTCCCCCCCCCTCGCCCCATCGTATAATACCATAGTACCAAAAATGGGCGTCTTCTGGATAATTCCCTGGAAAATTCGTAATTTTAAAATTCCCATTTACCGGAATAGAAGAAATATTACCCCAGAAATTTGAGGTGTTTTTTAATAAATCAGGAGAACATTCATTTTATTAATATGTTATTGGAAAGAGATATTTTAAATAATTTAGTATTTTAAGCTGTGCTCTGTGTTTTCTATTGTTAATCTTGTAAGCCTTGCTAGATCAACGATAGATATTCCAAAATATTTATTATTGTTATGATTTTTCTCTATTAATACTGTCATGTGCTTATTGGTAGTGAACAAAAATCCAATAATTTTATCAAATTCCCAAAATTTCTCTAATAATTGTTTAACCATATGTATCTGATCAATTGTAGATTTGCCTTTTCTGAAACAAACCTGCTGGGTAGACGCCAAGTATCTTTTCCAAAACGGATTTTAATTTGTTCTCCAAAATAGAAGTAAATATTTTGTTTGTAGCACATAAATGCTTCTGTATTTTTCACAAAACTTTTATTACTCTTTTTATACAATGAGCTGATAAAATTCCATTCTATTGGCATTTGCCCTTTTTTTTCCATATGATTAAATTAAATACGTAAATTTTGTCTTTTAGTTTCTTTCTTCCTGTTTCGATCAGCTTCGCAGGGATTCTATCTATTCATGGGGATGTGTTGTCTCTGAATAAATGTAATGTATCGCTATACTTTAGCCTTGATGGTAGCTGTGCAGATTCTGGTTCTATAGTAGTGGTTGTTATATAATTCTGAGCTGCAGATGTTCATCAATCAGGTTTATATTCAGTTATTCGCGGAAATATTCTCTTCATCTGTTTACTAGCATCTCTGCATATCTACTCCTGGTGTGTTTTCTTGTTTAATTTACTTAATTATGTTATATGTTCTCTAAGATTACCCTTGCCTTTAATTGCTTGCTTTACTGTGCATATCATTTCACTAAGGGCTAATCTTTTCTTCTTTCAACTGATTTCATTTTTTCACTAGTATTATTGTCACCTCCAAGGAGTCAGTGGACTCATCGTGGGAGCGCACACTACTCCACCACACAACAATACACCATCTCCTCTACTTAATCCTCTAGCTACACACTATGACACTAGTATTATCAACACAAAGCCATCTACCCCCCACAACCCCATATCGTATATATATTTTTTTTCCTCTGTAAACTGTGCATCCTTTTGGCCGATTTGTTCTGATGCAGGATGAAAAATCAGATTTCTTGGGAGAAAAACCCCTTAGTACTTCCATACGAAATCGCTAACTAACCTTTTATTTGTGTCATCTCTCAGTTCTCGACATTTTCCTTCTTTAATTCTAGTTGGTTTTGCATTCAATTTCTTGTGTTCTTTATATCTTTTTATTGTTACTTCAACACATTCTTCCTATCCTATCGTATCCTATTCCCTCGGCCATACGGCTGGTTGGGGTAGCTGTATGCTAGCATACTAGAAAGATGATTATGAGGAAGGTGGTTTCCTTTTGCCTTCCTTGCCGTGGTATATTTTATGAATGTAGCCGTGTGTGTTTTCCATGGACCAGTTTGCCTATTTTGGAGGAGTGAAAAACTCTCCACCTCCGTATGAGACCGATAAACTCACCTTTGCTTGAAAGAGACCAAATACAGGTTCCTCACAATCGAACCCACGTCTTTCCAACTAAAGGGGCTTCGTCTATCCTGACTGAGCTTGGAGGCTCAACACATTCTTCATCAAACCAATTTCGTTTTTTTTTGCTTATTTTGATACTGAAGAAACCTATTTTATCTTTAGTGTCGAATATTGTTTTAACTTCATATTCTTTTAAACTTCTGCAAGTTAAACTTTAATGGTTTTTCGTTTTCTTTTTGTTTCTTCAAGAAGATTCTGTGCCTATATTGAATTTTGACCAGATAATGATGTGCATATCTTTTATCTGTAATCACAATATCAATGTGATCAAACGTTCAACAATTTGCGGATAACCATGTTCTTTTACGAATGTCTTCATGAGGAAAACTTGTAAAGTATATATAACTACCAAAATCTATAGTTTTTCCTCTATTATCATTTGACTGTAAATACAGTGTATATTTTCCAATTGTTCCTTTAGCAGTGAAATTTTCAGTAATCATTTTTATGTCATCAGATGGTGCCGAGTCGGCACTGCCGACTCATACAACCTCTCCATCTTACCTGAAAAAATCTTTTCACCCTTTCCTTCTGATGATGCGTTAATATTTGTAATACATCTTTTCTTTTTTTAATTATCTGTATTTCACATAATATTTCACTAGGTCTGAAATCTAAAACATTCTCTTTAAGGTTACTCTGTACTTTAATCGATACTCCAAATTTATGTTTCCCTGATTCTTTCCCATCTAGGAAAATTGCGAATTTTACAAAATTTTGAATTTCTTTTCTAATCAATTATTTTTTCTTTTACTGCAACTAACTTTAATTTATAACGATGAATATCTGATATGAGTGCATTAATTCTTCCTGTCCTAGATAATGATCTTCTATTCCATGTTCCAAAATCATAATCCAATAGCTATTTCTTATGTCGTACCCATTTAGTCCATCCAGTTTGAGTTGTTTTTAATTTCCAGGTTCCCTAGCAAGCACTAGTTTTCCGGGAAAGGATTGTCAACTCATTGCCAATCTCCAATCTGGAGGACCAGATTGGAGATCTGTATTTATATCCTCCAGAAATAGGGGGATCCAGCTATACCCTAGGCGTTGTGTCTATGTGGAGCACAGCCGCTTAATGCATATGTTCAGAGCAGCCCTAACAGAGAACAAGTTCCACATCAGAGTTACCTTTCTGTTCAAGCAGAGATGTACTAGTAGGTTGCGGGAACTGCTGACTTGTAACATAAAAATATATGTACTTGTATTTTGAACAACTTTTCTCTTAATACTGTCATTTTCCAAATCTACAAAACTTAAATTCAGATTGATGTTATATTCCATTATTTCTCGACTTTCCGTCTTAAAATAAAAACATGTGATGCCGACAACTTATATTTAGAATCCAGTTTGTTCTGTAATTTTCCCTTTAACAATTTTTCTTAGCAATTCACAAATATGCTTGCAAAAACTTATCTAGAACAGAGGGATATTACGCGGTAATTCTCTCATTAAGTTTTATTTCCGCTTTCACAGACGTGTAGTATGACAACTCTATCCAATCATCTGTATTTCGGCCAGGTAATTATGCCTTCTGAATTATGCGGGGGAACTACTGTAAAACTTTCATCCCTTCATATTTGAGAATTTGTAAATGAACATCATTCGTTCAACGTTACCGACTGGATTGGCGAAGCAAATATGCTTTTATATTCCCCTTTGTCTGGGTTGGTGTACAGATGAATGGGGTAGTTTTGAGCTTTATGCTCTCCCTTTATGGGCAGTATAGGTAGTTGATATCAGCTGGGAGCAGGATTGTTTTTGGTCTTTTGTGCTTGTTGTAGACTCTCATCGTATTCTGAAGCTTGACTGATCAGTGGGTTAGGATGAGTTATTGCTCTGGTGAAATACTTCACTGCTAGGTCATGTAGTGGGGGGGGGCTATGTATGGGGTTTTGGTCTCCCGATGGATCTGTGTGTTTCTGACATACCACGGTGCATCCAAGATCATCTGTAGGCATTTCTTTTGTATCCTCTGGAGTTTTAGGATATTAGACTGTGAGGTGTGGCTCCACACTGGGGAGGCATACGTGATTACAGGGCGTAATACCATTTTGTATATTAGTAATTTATTTTGTGCGTGAAGTTTACTTCTGCGGCTGATCATGGGGGTATAGTTGTGCTATGGCTCTGGATGTCTTGCTGCAGATGAGTTTAATGTGACTGTTGAATGTAAGTCTTTTGTCCAGTCTAGCTCCCAGATACGTGGCTTCTGTTTGCCATGGAATCTTTTTGTCATAGAATTGGATATCCTCATTGATAGGTACTTTTCTTCTTGTAAAAAGCATAGCTGAGCTTTTCTTAGGATTGACCTGAATCCTCTAATCTGAGAACTACTTTACAAGAGAGGAGATGCTATCCTGTAGTCTTGGTTGCCAGCTTTGGGCTGAGAGATCTGGACAATATTGCCGTATCATCGCCATATAAGTCAGTGATGGTTGTTCTTGGGTTTTGTGGGATATCAGCTAAATAGATTGAGAAGAGTAGGGGGGGGGGAAGAAGAGAGCCTTGGGGTACACCTGCCAAATTTTTTCTTCTGGATGATATAATTCTATTGATTTTTATTTGCATGTATCTGTCTGAGAGATAGGATTTGATCAGTCTTATGATGTTTATGGGTATGTTGGCTTTTATAAACTTGTAGAGTAGGCCCTGGTGCCATACTTTGTCGAATGACTTTGCTAGATCCAAGAATACGGCTGCAGCGTGCTGGTTCCATTTAAAGCCGACTGTGATGTGTTCTACCAGGCGGTGTATTTGTTGAGTGGTACTGTGCTCCTTTCGGAAACCAAATTGCTCATTAGGGATGATTTTAAATTTCTCTGTCGCATCTTGTAGTCTGGAGAGGATAACTCTCTCTGCGATTTTTCCAAGGCTGGATAGTGGACTGATGAGCCTGTAACTTTGGGAAAGTTGTGGGTTATTTTCAGACTTTTTATAGGTGTTATATCAGCAATTTTCTAGGCTATGGGAAAATGTTGTAGTCTGATTATTGCATTTGTTATGTTGACTATATGGATTATGGCCTTTCTGGGAAGAATTTTTATGATTTTATTGGTGATTCCATCTGGTCCTGAGGCTTTAAGTGCTTGATGGCGTTATATATTTCTGTTGGGGTGGTAGGAGTGATGTGGTCTGGGCAGTTCTCTGTTTGCCTTAAAGTATGCCTGACCCGCATATGAATTTTATATAATTGACTAATATTCAGATTTTCATGTGCAGGTCTGCACTGCTCCTCCAGACTGTCAGCCAATGCCTCAGCTTTATCTCTATCCTAGTGTGTTATTCAGTGCTTGGTCTGCATACGGGGTAAGGGTTAATTTTTTCTATGGAGGATCTTCAAAAATTTTCCATAGAGTATGATCAGCTGGGTTTAGGGATGTTAACTACTTTTCCCATTCCTAGTTTCTATGATTTTGTAGTGCATCTCCTACTTTTCTGTTTAGGTTGTTTAGGATAATTTTGTCTTGTGTCATGGTACCTCTTCCTGGTTTTATTTTTTGACTTGATTAAGTTTGTAATCTCCTCTGGGATTCTGCTGGCTGAATGGATATGTGTAGTTCTGGTGACTGAAGTAATTGCTTTCTTGATTTGGTCTGTTAAGCTTTTTACTGCAGTGTCTATCTCTTCTTTTTTTTATGTATGATAGACACTGGGCCGATGTGCTCTGGTAGGACTTGGGATAGTTTGTCCCATGCTAAGCATGAGTGTAGGGGTGGGGTGGGGGAGAATTGATCTAGTGTACCTAGTTTGAGTACTAGGGGATTATGATCTGATGACAATTTATTTACTGTTTCCAGCAGGTACATATTTGATATTTTTTAAAACAATGATGTCTAGCACGTCTGATCTGCGAATTGGGCTGTGATGAGTAGGCTCGACAGGTCCCACAACTGTGGCTGAGTTGGCTGCTGTGTAGAGTGTGGCCACTTGTATTAACTGTGGAGCTGTACCAGACAGTGTGCTTCGCATTCAGATTTCCTTCCATAAGAATGGAGTCTGTAGAGCCTAGGATGGAATCCAGATCCATTCTAGGATAATTAATAGGTGTTTGCTTGGTGGGTTGTAAGCTTCATATATTTTGATACTTCTTGCATTTTTGGGGTGTACTTCTACTCCTGTAATCTCCAGGTTGGTGGTTGGTGGGTTAGGTATAGTATTGTAGTTGAAGTAGGGCTTGATGTAGATGGCTATGCCTCCCCCTCTGTTACCTAGTCTGTCTGTTCGGTACATGGTGTATCCCCTTATTTTGGGGTTGTTAGCAGGTCTCAGGTGGGTCTCGCTAATCAGCATAATGTCGGGATTTCTTCTGAGTGCAGACTCTTGTAGTTCTAGTGTCTTGTTGGTGAGGCCATTGGCATTCCAGGCAGTCAGGAGTGAGTTAGGTTGTATTTTAGTTTTTCTCATTGAGGGCTGCTAGTATGGAGTGGGTTCCTTGAAGGAATCTCTTCGTTGAGGATGGCAATGGGTTGGTTTCGATAAATTCTTGCAGCATAGTGGCTAATGAGGCGGCCAGAATTGCTGTTATGTTGGAGCTTTTCTGAGTTGTATGTGCTGCATTCTTGTGGCGAGCTGCTTCTGCGTAGGTTTTGGTGGGGGATTGTGGTCTTTCCTGACTTGTTTGGTTTAGTTTTCTTTTATTCATATTTTGATCAGTTTCAATCTGTGATCTTTGGGTGGTAATGGGAGTAGGTGACGAGGGGGTCTTTCTTTCCCCACGGCTTTTCGGATGATGAATGTATCCTTTGTAGTTGGCAGGATGGGGTCCACTGCAGTTGGCACATCTGGCTTGTTGTGGTTGGAACAGGTAATAGTTGGGTGTTTTTTGCCCCATTTGAGGCATCTGTACTCAGCTTTGCAGAGTTTTGGGGCATGCCCAAACTTTTGGCAGCGATGGCATCGCCCTGCTGATGCTCTCTTTCTCAGTGGTTCTGGGGTTATTCTGAGACCGCAGACGGCGGTAATTTCATAGATTTGTTTCTGTTTGTTGGGGAACTTCTACTAAGACTAGTGGCATTGGTCGCTTGTCTGATCTGATCATCCTGCTGACCTTGATAGATGTTAGGCCCTGTTGGGTGAATAGGAGATTATGAACCTTTCTTCATAATCTCCTACAAATTCTCAACGTGAGTTTGCCGGCCAAGTAATTATATTGATTTGCCTCTATTTGAGCCATCTAGTAGTGGCCTTGGAAGTGTGGCAAAAAGCCGAATCTTTCTGAAAAAGGTACAAGCTCTCTGGACCTTCTGCAGTTATATAAGCCCATACCATAACTGAGGTTGCAAATTTCGCCTAACGTTTAATGCAATTTTTATCAAATGATGCTAGCTTAAGAAAGTAAGCAAAATGCGTACCAGTTGATGACTATGGGACACACACACACAAAACGTAATTCATTGCTAAAAGGTATCATTTTCCAGTCCTCTATACTCCACGACAGTCTTTGCTTACACCATCGCACTTTAGCTGCCTTTTGCTTGGAAGTCATAAGTGGCTTCGTCTTAGGCACATGTGATTTAAAACCCAATTTGTGAAGTCGTCTCAACGTCGTAGATTTAGACACATTCACACCTAGTTCTTTCCTTCTCCTGTGAGAATACTTCACAGTTTGGAAGGGGTTTTTCTTCACGATATTCTTCAATCTCCTCTCATTTCTTGATATCCTTTCGACTGTTATTGCGGCTATTATTTGAAAACTCCGGTTATTTGCATACTGTCTGAATACTCTACTCACACTTTGTTGAGAATATTTCAATTCCTTAACTATAAACCGCTGAGTTTGGCGTTCTTTGTGTAGAGACACCATACGAAACTTCTTAGCTTCCAATATGTTACTCGTTGGACCATGTTTAGCAAATGATTAACTGAAATCCACCCGCAAACGATTCCTCACACACGAATCAGTCCCGCAGCTACTGAAATATATGCTATTTCTATGCACTCCTCAAAACCAATCCAAAAAATGTGGAATATTCTAATATTTTGAACCACGTTAAAACGTATTCTAATTTTATGAATGTTTTCAAATACCAGTTTTCTTATAATTTATATTACATTTTTATATAATATAATCTACAAAGTACAGATTTAGATTATGCTAATTCATATTAGCATAAAATGCTAATACTGCCATTGGGTTAGATGGCATATCGGGCCGATATGCCATCTAACGAGAATGTGCAAGAGAATTAGCAGCTCCTCTAACCAGAATGTTTAATTTAAGCCTCAGTTCTGGTAAAGTGCCAATAGAGTGGAAAAAGGGGAAAATAGTTCCATTGCATAAGGGAGGCTCTAAGACTGAGGTTGCAAATTATAGACCAATCAATATATCTGGAGTGGTGGTTAAGATTTTGGAGAAATTGGTTAAAATTAGAATTCAGGATTGGGTGGACAGCAATATGATACTTTATAAGGGGCAACATGGTTTTGTGAAGGGTAGGTCTTGCCCTGTTACTTTATTATAGAACGTAATTTGCTTACGTTCTATAATAAAGTAACAGTGGAGTTGGATAAAGGAAATCTTTACTCAGTGATACTGCTTGACTTTGCAAAGGCTTTTGACAGGATTCCACATGGAACTCTGTTACATAAATTAGAGCAAATGGGTTTGGATCCGAAGATGGTGATTTGGATTAAAGGATGGCTGGTGGACAGATATCAAAGAGTGGTTTACGAAGGAGCTGAGTCCAGGAAAAGGCAAGTGACTAGTGGTGTACCTCAGTGCTCAGTTCTTGGTCCTCTATTGTTTAATTTGTACATCAATGATATTGGAAATACCTTGAATGGAAATATCCACTTGTTTGCTGATGATGCAAAATTGGGAAGAGCGATAATCAATTCAAATGATGTGGATATTTTACAGGATGACTTAAATAGGCTGACGGTATGGACTGAGGTAAATGGCTGTCAGTTCAACGTGGCTAAGTGTAAGGTGATGCACTTCGGGAGGATGACATCGCATGCAGTTCAGTTATGTTAATATAGTAAACAGCATATGTTAATATAGTAAACAGCACAGTAAACTTGGGAGTTATTGTGGACAGAGAACTTAAGTTTAAAGGGCATATTGCAAAGATTGCCAAACCATCATATCAAATTACATGGTTGTTGAGGAACACACTAACAAGCAGGGATAGGGAAGTTATTGTTTTACTCTTTATGGCATTAATAAGGCCGCATTTGGACTATTGTGCACAGATCTGGTCGCCAGGATTTCTTGGTGATGCGGAAGTGGTGGAGAGGATTCAGAGGCGGGCTACAAAGATTGTTGCAGGTCTGTGGGATGTTCCCTATGAGGATAGATTGATGATCTGTGGGCTCCAAAAACTAGCTGATAGACGTAGGAGAGGAGATATGATAGAGGTATTGAAATTGTTAAATGGATTTTACAGGATTGATACTGATGATATTCTTAAGACCAGTGCAGAATGTGAGAGAACGAGGGCCATCCCTGGAGATTGTGTAACAGTGTGGTTAACAAGGGTGTTAGGACTAGATTTTTTACTTCGAAGGTTGTGAATGGGTGGAATGCTTTGCCAGAGGTGGTTGAGAATGCTTCAACTGTGAATGAATTTAAGGAGAGGTATGACAGGTATTATGTAAATAATGGTTAGTGTGTCAATGTCGGGTCTCCCGCGATTAGTCTTTTGACTCCATGGAGACACCGTTAAAATAATAATAATAATAATAATAATAATAATATTTGGTAATAATCATTTTCTACGCAATAAATTAGAATTGCATTTAAATCAATCAGCATATTTCCTTTGATTATTCTATTTTTTTGATTCGGAGGTGTACAGCTGCCTTTCCAGATTTTAGTATTTTGATTCCTTTTTTATTTTACCTTAAGTATTGAATTGATTTGTATACCTGATCTTTTCTCTTGAGTATTTTCAATCGCCATTCTGTAACTTCTTGTTTCATTTAAGAATCTTTCAAAGTAATTACTCCAGACATCTCCCGTTTTCTTGTTATCTTTATCATCTCCGATGTAAAATTCTTTTGTAATATTCTTTTCTCCATTTCTATGCATTTTCCACAGCCTCAATTTCGCGCCTTCCTTATATTTATGTTCTATGTTATTTCGAAACGCTTCCAATGATTTCAGTTCAGCTACTTTCATAACATTATTTGGCTTTCTTGTATTAATATTATCATCAGACATCTGTGAATCAAGAGACTCATTGCAGGAAGTTCCGTTCTTATACACACACAGCTCACCATACTTTCACTTAAATGCATTCACTGTCTCTGCACTCACCACACTTTAAGGCAATGCATTCCAATCGCTTACCTCTCTCCGTGCAAAGAATATACTCCATCCTCTTTATACAGCTTCCATGGATGGCCTATTGTTCTCCCTGTCTTCAGACATTCTATGAAAAATCTCATCCACATTAATTTGGTAATAACCCCTTAACTTATATATTTCGATCATGTCCCCCCTCCCTCTTCCTCCTGACCACTAGGCTCAGCAATTTGCATTCTCTCAATCTGTTCTAAACCAATTTAGTGAATCATTTCTGAATCTCTCCAGCAACTCATCATTCTTTTGAAACCAAATCTGTGCACAGTAATCCATATGCAGGCTGATCAAACCCTTTTACAATGGAATCATAAAACCTTACTTGTACAGTATATGTTAGTGTTTTCTTAATCATTCCCATAATCAGCTGTGTTATCCTCACAACTTTAGCAAACTATTAAAAAAATTTCAAGTCCCTGTCCACCATCACTCCTAGATCTTCAATCTCCTCCACCACCTCTATATTCTGAATCCCATCTTCACTTTCCAAAATTTTCTACCATCACCCCTAGATCTTCAATCTCCTCCACCACCTCTATATTCTGAATCTCATCTTCGCTTTCCAAAATTTTATGCCTTACACTTGCTACATTAAACTGAATCCTCATACTACCCCATTTAGTTGGTCAATTCAAGTCCTTTTGCAATGCTGCATCTGCTCTACTTCTCATAACCCTCCCTAACTTTGGATCATCTGCAAACAATTGTATATTACCATTTAAGCCCTTTACAATGTCTCTTACATACAAAATAAGTGATCATGGTTCCCACACACACCCCTGGGGCACACCACTAGTGACTTTTCTCTTTTGGAATATCATTACCCCATGCACAACCTGCTGATAACTAGCAGACATCTAATCTCCAATCCAACACACTAACCAACCCCATTTGTCACAATTTATCTACTTGCTTATGATGTGGCAATATATCGAAAGCATTTGCAAAATCCAAATGCACTACTGTATATGCATCTCCTCTGTCCAATGTATTCATCAACTTGTCATAAGTTAGCTGATTGTTACACAAGATCTTCTTTTAGCAAACCCATGTTGTCCATTAAAGAGATTTCTGCTGCTGTCAGCCCAGTTCTGAATCCTTGTAAGCACTAGCTTTTCCAACACCTTCAACACAACTTTAGACAAGCAGATTGGCTTTATAATTCAAAGTTAGTCTTATCACCTCCATGAAGTGGATCAATTCAATTTGATATATCATCGTCCATGACTTTGCTGACATTGTTTACCCAATTCCCTCATATGCCTCCTGCTCACTAACCATCAGTGTTTTCTTCCCCGTTGCAACTGCTATCAAGTTCTGCATTACAATCACAAGGACTGAAAACTTTAATGAACTGCTCATTTAACACCTCCGCTATCTCTTCCTATTGTGTTTATCATCCTCCCATAACCATTCTTCCTTTTATCTTCCAGATATCAAAAAATTCCCTGCTGCTCATACTGTATGTTTGCTACCCTTACCAAGTGAGTTGCGTTCCTTGCTTGCTTTTTATACTCCTCATGTAACTGATTATTGCCACTCATCCTGTGCTACCTCCACAATGCCTTTTCCTTCAAGACTGCATGCTTCATCTCTTCAGTCATCCATTTTATGCCTATTTTATTTAATGTCCTGACCTTTCGAATACACTGTCATTGCCTCTACCAGTAACTGAACAGACCAAGCAATATTGATTTCCTTCCCATTCAATTCCTCATTCCATGATAACTTCAAGTTGACTCCTGTGTTTGGCACAATCACCCACCTTATAGTTCTACACATAACCCTTTCTCACAAAAGTACTGTTATGGCTTGTCACTATCAAGTGATTAACTCTTTCTCACAAAAGAACTGATATAGCTTGTCACTATCAAGTGATCACTTCATGGTCACTTTCACCAACTGGAGGAAGATGTGATCCTTCATTAGCTAATGCGTTTTTTTTATTCCCTTATATAGGGAGTAGCAAGGCCTTTTAACCTGGCATAAGGTTGGGTGTCACAGACCCCAAAGATTTTAAATTGAATATAACTTTTTAATAATGTGTGGCAGTGAGTCATGCCTCGGTATAGCTTCCCCTCCTGTAACCTGCTACTCGACACCATAGACGACAGGCTATTGCACACAAGCAACAGCTTAGGTAGGGTTACTCTCCACCTTACTAATGGAGGGTAACCCTACCTAGCTTTTCGAGACTCAGTGGCCACTTCAATCTTCACTGGCACCCAATCAGATACCTGACCCAAGACTGTCACTAATTATATGCGACAACCAATGAAGAGACTAGTAAACAAGTCTGGTAAACATCACTTGGTACCTAATCCTAACAGGATATGTTATTGTCTGAAATAGTGTGTGGGTTCTATGGTTGATTTTCTTGAGTTTATGGGATGAAAAAATTGAGTTTCCAGGAGGAAAAAAAAACGCTCACCCTTGCCAGAGATCAACTAACTTGGAAACTGGTTGAAGAAAGGCTTAGAAAGTTCCTCCGGTTGGTGACTAGACTTGAACTTAAGTCTATCTTCAGGCAGCCTAGTACAGAGGATGCAAATGCCACTTCCACTGAGCTACACAGAACTTTTACAATAATATCTTCTGATGAGGTAATCAAATCTAAGACCTTCAATCCACATGTAACCTGTTATTATTACCCCAAGACCTCATGGAGTCAGACTCATCTGGGAGGTCCTTTTATCACACACACACACACACACATCTCATCATACCATGTCTTAAACACACTCAAACTCCTTGCAGACACCACACTCTCAGGCAAGGCATTCCAATCATTCACAACTCTGCACAAAAAAACCTGCCTCTCACTCCCCTACTCACACCCTCTTTATAGTTTCCAGGGATGACCTCTGGTTCTCCCCTGATCTCCCACTATTCTCTGTAGAACTTCTCCACTATTGATCCTATAGCAACCCCTTACCAACTTGTAGGTCTCTATCATATCTCCCCTCTTCCTCCTATCCACCAGACTCTTGCAAATTACATCTTCTCAATCTTTCCTCATACTCAACATTCCAGAGGTCAGAAACTACCTTAGTCAGTCACCTTTGGATCCTTACCAACATCTCTTCATCCTTCTGAAAACCCAGTGACCAAATCTGGGCACAATAGTCCATGTGTGTGGCCTAATCAAAGCCTTATACAATGGAACAAGAATGTCCCTACTTCTACACGTCAGTGTCCTCTGCATCATTTCCAGAAGTCTTTGTGTTGTCTTCACAATTTTGGCGATGTGTCCCCTAAATTTTAGATCCTTGTCCACTATCAATCTCTTATTTCCTCTACCTCCAACAATATATTCTCACCAAGCATAAATTCTGCATCCCATCTTTGTTTTCCAAATTTTAAAACCTTACATTTTGCAACATTGAACTCACATCCCCATTTCTGTGCCCAATCACTCAATTTATTCAAGTCTTCTTTTAAGGCCACAACATCTTCACTACTCTTTATGGTTCATCTCAACTTTGCATCATCTGCAAACAACTGAATATCTCCATCCAAATCAAGGAGTAACCTTACACCACTAGACAGTCATCATTTTGCCAGAGGGAAGATTAACAAAATTAGGAATCAGTATTTAGAAGGTGACGCTTGCTGGAGTGACAGAGTAAATGCTTTACTTAAACAAGAAGAGACTGAACCAGTAGATACTAGGCCCCTGTTAAATTTTATAAATTGTTTATGTGCACATTTATAGGACAGATTCCCTGAGAATGAGATACAAGGATGGTCAGTGTTTGATATCTCCTCTATTTCACATTGCGATTTCTCATTTGGTAGTGAACATGTTAATGCCCTTTGTCTTAAATATCATGATTTTCTGGATGATACTACAGAAATAATTAGTCAGTTTAATGATTTCAAAATTTCTGTACAAGAAAAATTAAATGCAAAATGATATCAAATTTTACACAAATGGTTGTATTTGCTCTTCAAAATGAGCAGTTTTGTGATTTGGCAAAGTTGATGGATATTGGAGTAACCGCCCTTGCATCTAGTGCAGACTGTGAGTGAGGTTTTAGTCTAATGAATCAATTATAAAACCAACTTGGAAACCGTTTAGGAGAATGTCATTTGGATATGCTAATGAGAGTAAAAAGTTACCAATTATATGGAAATTCAATTAATTTAGATAGTGTGTATAAAGAGTGGGTGAATGCCAAAGACAGAAGAGAGAAAAAATAAAGAGATAGAAGCTAGAACTAAACAAGATGAGAATTAGTAACGGACTTATTATGAATGTTTAACAAGGTGAGAATTAGTAATGGGAATATTTTATTATGTATGTTTAGAGTTATTTGCAAAGTTAGAAAATTTAATTAAAGACAATCAGTCACTAGTGTTATCTTTTGTTTTTACTTTATTTCTTACTTCAAATCAGATCAATATTAAATACATATAAAATATTTATGTTAGCTCTGTGATTGATGTCAAACAACTTTCTTGGTGATGGTAATAATACACACGTTTAGAATCCTATCTAGTACAGTCGGTATCGTGTTGGCCTCGCATGCGCGAAGTCCCCAGATCGAGTCTTGCCCAAGGCTTGTGAATCATGATTTCAGACTGTTTACTGGGGAGGCTACTGCCATGCGTGTGGGAACACGGTGGGGAGTTGGGGTGACCTGGCTGACGTCCCATTGACACCAAAAGGTAAAGATTGAACTAAAATCTTTTAACTTTTTTGTTTAAATGATCAGTATGGTGACTCGTATGGGTGCGCACATACTTTTCAAAAGAAGGCAAATTTTGCACGCACACAAATTTCTGCGCACACTCACAGCAAAAAATTAGAGAGAACATTGCCTTCCTCCATCTCTATTCCTGTCAGGTCATCCTCATTCAACCATGTTTATCTTATTTCAACAATTTTTGGGAAAATGAACTCTATCAATGCTACAGTTTCATTCCCGTCATTTCAAATACTTGTAACATTTGCAAACATACATACATACTAGCTCATTTCTATTTCTATAACAAGTCCCATCGATCCCACTTCTCAGATGATTCTACACCCATCCATTCCTCTTTATCATCACTAATATTACATCCCTTCCAGATCTAAATGTCACCCATGCATCCTTGACTATCTTAATCCTTTCTTGCATATTCACACATCAGCTCCTGCAACCATCATCTACACTTCTCATGCAGTGTCTCTCTGTCCACCCTAGCCTCCCGTTTTCTTTCCAGCCTGTGTTCCTTCTCTCGTGTTACTCACCTCTCAGTTTGCATACCTGCCTTACTCTCCTGTTTTTCCACAACACCTCTTCCTTTCTCAGGTCTTAGATTCACTTCAGTAATTATTTCCTTTTGCCAAAACAGTTTATTCAACTGACTTGTAATACATTTAAATATAGCACACCTCTTTTACAGAGCTCTATCTTCCCCTCAAATTGATTACACATTCACAAAATGAACTCCTTTCTCCTCAACAACTCTGCTAGCATACCATTCATAATCTTTGCTTGCTTTCTCAACTCATCATCTCATACCCAGACAACATGCTGACTACCCTACCTACCAGACTGCTATCTTTCACTCTCCTTAACAGTTTCCTGACATCCATCCTTACATCTTACTTGTTACCAATCAAATCATTTGTGCCAATAATCACTATCAACACTTTTGCTTGTGTACTCCTCTTATCCAATGCTTCAATCACCCTGCTCATTCTACCACTTGGAAAACAAACCTTGTACACCTATTCACTTGCCACGCCTCTAATCACCAAATCCCAATATACTGCTACTCTTCAATCATTCATTCAATATTTCTTTAAAATCTTTCATCCGGTTCTTCCTCATATTTCCATGCAAATCCATAATTCTCCTCAGTTCATTTCCCGTATATTTAATCTCTCGCCTCATCTTTACCAACTCTGCTTTCAACTCTTCAATTATTTCTTTTTCATTTATGCCAATTGCATTTTCACTACCTTGTGTGTCTGCTGTCTTACTGTTCACTGCTGCTAACTTGCCACCAGCTACACCCACTTTCATACTGCATATCACTGCCATCTACACACACACACACTACCTCACCACTGAATGTCGTTAACTTACAGCCGCTTTCTCCCACTGTTTTACCATTACTGTTCAAGCACTCAACTGTGCCGTCAACTCTGCTTACTCCCAATCTTAATCTGTAATCTTCTGCTGGCTACTGCTCACATTCAACGATATCTTATAATCCATAAGAATGTAACACTTCTTGCACACCCAAACTCCCTCATTTCTCCCATTAATCCTCTCCACATAAATATCTTCAGTCACTCCCCAAGTCACATTCATGACACTTCAGCATCTTCAAAAAATCTATGTCATTTGCATTGTCTTTTCCACCGATCTATGTTTCACCACCATTTTAGTCAAGCTCAAAACTACACACAAGAAACATAAGGAAAGGTAATAATTATAGAACGCTATCTACACCAACCACTGCCTCTGGCCACAGCTATCATACACAATATTTAAAAAGCACATGACTATTGTAGACCTCAAAAAAGGATATTGGATGGATAATGAGACCGGAACAGACCAATATGGTCTATACCTGTATTTAGTTTTATGATGACTATTGTTACATGCAACTTTAAAATGTAAACATTTTTTCAGGATCAGTCTAGTATTTTTTATACCACATCTCCAAACTAGAGGTTGCAGAACCTACTGTATTTTTTCTATATTCTCTCAGAGCTCATTGACTTGCTTGCTAGGGACTTTCAATAACCTTTCTTTTTTTCCACAATTGCTTCTAACTTCCCTAGTCCACACAGAGTTCTTATTCTCTCCTTGCAGACAACTTCAGCACCTGCCTCTCCAGCTGAATGAATCAACGTTTTCTTCAGTCTGCTACCAAGTCTCCAATGTTTGGATCTTGTTTTCAAGCATTTTTTTTTTTTTAACAATATTTGTATACTTATGTCTATATTCACCTCTAAAAGCTCTTCTACACTGACTCTTTAAAAATTCCTGACCTATTTTTCTTTTAAATATGGTATTCAATTTGATACTGCTCAAAATTAAATTGTGATCAGCTTTTATTTCATAAATCTTGTGCAGCCATTTTGTTTTACCATATTGAGAATAACAATATTGCTATCAGCAATAACATAGTCAATGAAACTGTTCATATTTCATGTCTTCTCTTTCTATGTGAATATCTGTTTATATTTATAAATTCAAGCAGACAAGAAATTATATTCTTGGTTTATATACAGATTTATATACAGATTTATTTATCAATTTATTGATAAATAAATCTGTAGATTTATTTATTAATAAACTGGTTACTGATTAGAAAAAAAAGAATTTTTTAAAAATTATTTTGTATAGGCAGCACCCCCCACTTAAAGCTTCACAGGCCACCACTGATACAGAGGCTAATGACTTCACATCAATTGCCTTAGTGCCCTGAAAGGAGGTGTGCTTTGCATTATGGGATACCAAGACAACTGATGTCAAG
Source organism: Typopeltis vanoorti (assembly GCF_054136105.1). Classification (NCBI taxonomy): domain Eukaryota; kingdom Metazoa; phylum Arthropoda; class Arachnida; order Uropygi; family Thelyphonidae; genus Typopeltis; species Typopeltis vanoorti. Next base: position 72,110,580 of record NC_143557.1, on the reverse strand, counting down.
TCACTAGCCTTTATATACAAGTAGCCAATCGTAAAGTTGCACAAACTTTGTTTGCTTTTACTTAGATAAAGGATGAAAAGAGGAATACAATTTCTTGGGATCTTTAATTTATAGTATAACCAAGTGAAAAAATGTCAATATTTATTTTTATGTTGGAGTGTAATGTTAGTAATGACTGGTCCATATTGTGAACAAAAATTCAAAAAGTACTTATAATTTACCATTACCATCTACCATATTCCTGTAATAGCAAGAATCAAAGAAATTCTGTTATAATGGTATGACATGTATACAAAATGCCTACGACTTTCTCAAATTCTTCAAAATGGAAAAGTAAAGAAAGGATTCTGCTAAGAAGACCAAAAGTGGACAGAATTGCAATAGAAATTTACACAATTTGTCTGTGTAAATTTTCCTATATTTTCCTACTGCCTTGGCAATGAGGATGATGATAATAATAAGAGGAGTCAATTTTCCTGTTTGGAATATCAATAAATAATACATGGGTATAAATAAAAAAAAAAAACATTTTACTGTCCACTAAGATTTTACAAATGAGGAACTATTTACAATGGAAATTATTGAATTCAAAATATGTTTTATTTATTTTTTCAAGAATTTTCTTCTTCCTCAGATGCCTCTTTGCTTTGATTCTGTGGTTTCATTACTGGGAAAAGCAGTACTTCCTGAAAATAAAAACAAAGAAATATGCAGAAGTCTTTCCTAGAAATACACATGCCCAAATTAGGAAAAATAAATAAATATATAAATTTAAATCATCACTCCCCATATACACACAGTGTATCCATTAAGTAATGAGACACAGATTCAAAATCATCTCCTTCTAACTCCAAACAATGTTTATATCTATCATACAGGCATTTGAAGACATGGTGGAAATCCTGAATGGGAATCTCCTTCAGTGTCTGGGTCACACTGCATTGGATGTCCTCAATGTCACTGAAGTGCTCCCCCTTTCAAGGCACACTTCATCTCTGGGAAGAGGAAAAAATCTATGGGAACTAAATCTGGCAAATGGAGGGGGAACAGAATGGGGGATGATCACACAGATTAATTTCAAAACTAGAAATTGCTTCACAGGCAGCGCACAGTGCCTGGGCACACTGTCATGCAACAGATACCAATTGTTGTTTTGTAACAGTTTTTTTTTTCTGACACATCGCATGCAGGCATACAGACGTTGCATTATTAATAAATAATACTGACAGTTCACTGTGGTACCCTCAGGAACAAATTTTCAGTGGATAATTCCAGCAGTATCTTAAAAAAACAATGATCATCGTCTTGACCTGTGATTTTTGAAACCTGACTTCCTTCTGCCAGAGAGAAGGCATTCACACCATCCCATGTTCTGGTATTTCATTTCTGGATCAAACTGAAAACACCAACTTTCATCACCAATGACAATTCTTTGCAACAGATCACTATCTTGATCAACTGCATGGATGAAATTTTGACAACATACAGCCCAGTGCTCTCTCTCTGTTTTTGTGTCAATATGTGCAGCACAAACCTCAAACAATCGTCCTCTTGTGCAAATCTCTTTCTAAGATTAATCTGGCTGTTTCCTTACCGACACCAAGCTGTACAGTACAAGTAGCCTAGTGGTTATTCACTTGTCATGGGCCACAATTTTCCTAGCTTTCACCACATTTTCATTTGTCCATACAGAAATGGGCCATCCACAGCATGGTTCATCCTCCAGGGACCCTCCCCCCCCCTCTTTAATTGCTGAAGCCAGCAGAACACCTGCGCATAGCTCAGACAGTCATTGACATAAACTTTTTTGGGTCTTGGTACATTTCTGTAGCAGTTTTTTTTAATTTGTAAGATAGATGTAAGAGAAATTCTGCAGTACATGTCTAGATGGGGGGGGGGGAGAGAACACGTGGTCACTCAAACATTGGAGGTGGTTAGCAAAGATATGAGGAGTATATTGCTAGTTAATGAGCTTAAGAAAAGTATGGATAGGCATTTTATGACTAATTGTTAATATGTGGTCTCCCTGTGATGAATATTAGTTCCTCATGAATGGCAATATCTGGATAATAATCCTTACTAGTTCAAAAGTCTCCTTCCCCTCGACAAATATTATATGCATCCTCCTACTCACACAGTCTTACTTCACTGGTTGCCATATGAAAACTGCTTCATCACCTGACTTGAAAGTTGCACCAGTTACAACACACTCTAGCAGTCAAAACTATAAACATGTTTGTAACTTTCATTCAAAGGGTTGTCTGTAAAAAATCTATCTCATACTTAAATTATATACACACTGTATATGTATATAATTAAATTATCACCATACCCATAACTGCTTCTCTAGATATTTTTCTCTGTTTATAACTGCTTGTTTTGTATAATTACCAAGTTTGTCCTACCACTGAATACTGATCTCACATCTAAGGTAGTGGACCAAAAATCTGCTTGAAAATCTTGGATGTGTATAGAAATTTATGCTCTCTCTCACATAAACTACTCTCAATCACACAAAATGTTAATTATTGACACATGCCTTTCCTATAAATAATTTCACAGGCATCATTACCCATCCACTTTTCTCTTAATTAGAAGTAGTTCTCTAACTGTGGGAGGATGCATATAATATTTGTTGAAAGGAAGGAAGGAGACTTTTGAAGTAGTAAGGATTATTTATCCAGATATTGCCATCCATGAGGAACTAATATTCATCACAGGGAGACCACATATTTACAATCAGTCATAAAATGCCTATCCATACTTTCCTTAAGATCATTAACTAACAATATACTCCTAATATCTTTGCTAACCACCTCAACTGTTTGAGTGACCCGTGTTCTCCCCCCCCCCCCATCCAGGCATGTACTGCAAAATTTCTCTTGAATCTATCTTACAAATCCCTTTAGTAACTTATTTATTTATTTATTTATTGTATGGCTTGCACACATGGTTAAAAGACAATAAGATAAAATACACATGAATATAGATAAGATACGCATATGATAATATGAATAAAAGAAAGTAAAACATCTACATTCAGGCAAATACAAATATAAAATTTATAACAAGCATCAGACAGAAGATTAATCATATTTTAACATTTAGGTTTTTAATCCAGTTGATCGCCTCTGGGGATAGGTCAAAGATATCCTTAAAGTCACCTGGATAAGCCGTCAGCTCACATTCCTGTACTATATGGCGAATGGTTTAGGTCTCGACTCCACAGGGACAGTGAGGATTTGGTATCTTACCCCTTTAGTAACTGATATGTTTCTATCACCTCTTTCTCATCCAGCAACCAACTTTTCACTCCACAAACCAAAATGTACTTTCATTGCAACATTCCAAAGATCCATCACTATCTTGGTCACTTGCTGTGGAATTCTCTCCATTTCCTTATCCTCACAAAAATCAAGAGGCCAAACATGACCACAGCAGTTCAGATGTCCTCACATTGAGGCTTATAAAGAAAGATAACAGGTTCCATACTCATATACTTTAGTGTATTTTCAACATCTGAGTGATCCTTCTTGCTATTTTACTCACTTCTACAATACGTCTCTGAAACTGATTTCCCTGTCCACCATTCAATTCCAAATCCTTAGCCTACATAAATTTCTTGCAGTCCAAGAAATGCATAGCTTGCAATATTTTTAATTCAAAGTGCATACATAAACTTCACTTTGCTACTGAACTAGTAAACAATTATCCTTTATTATTTATTATTCAAACCATAATATCCTTTTTTACTCAAATCATATACAGGATCTCTACATTACTTCCTCAGTTCAGCATCATCAGCAAACAATTGGAAAGCCTATAAACCCAAATCACCCTCTGATATCATTACTATTCAAATTAAAATACAGCAATCTAAGCAGAGGTCCCTGTGGCACTCCCCCTAAACTCATTATCCCCCCCTCAGAACAGGCAAATCAGCCAGAAAAAAGCATCCAAAGTAATACACTGCCACCTTCACAGCCTTAGTTGCTTTGGCTATAAATCTAAAATAATTAACCAAAACCTGGTGTCCAAAACATAAGGATGAACATTAGTGATTACAACCACAAATTTAGATGAATCAGCTTGTGGCAATTTGTATAACTGATGATTGTGAGTAGAAAGCAGGTATACATTCACATTTTCAAATTGTGTGCAAAGGGCAAAAGGCTGCAATAAACAAATTGTATTTAAAAGAAACTCTTTTTTTTTTTGTGAAGGAATAAAGTTGCAAACTTGAATGTCTTGTAATATCCTAAAGACATCATCTAGATCAGTGTTTCTCAACCTGTGGTCCACGACAATGGGACAGGTGGTCTGCAGGCAGAATTAAATTAATTGAATATATATATATTTTTTAATTATCCAAACAAAACAAATTAAAATTGAATAAGTAAGTAAAAATTATTGAAATCAAATGGAGACTTAAAAAAACCAACAAATAGCATTAAAATGCTCAAAGGCAGAAGCAATAAAACTATATTGTTGTTCACTTCACCCTTTTTATTATTCATCATTCTGCCACTAAATTTGTAGCGGCAAATAAATTTACATACATATATATATATATATATATATATATATATATATATATATATATATATATATATATATATATGTAAATGCTTTATTTACATCAGAAATGCAAAGAAAAAGAATAACTGGCTTAAGGGAATCAATGATTTTCTGATGTAGATGGTCATCCATCTGCAACATTACAAATTTTTCCATTTCAGCAATAAGATTGTCACATTTATGGATGACTAAAGTATTAACTAGTGCAATACTTTTCACTTCACTATAAACTTTATTTTTGTTTTTAACAACTGTAACAACAGCAGTGCAAGGTAAGTTTATATATATATATATAAAATAAAATAAAATAAATATAAAGTAAATGGGTAAAAGATAATGGGTGTCGGTTTAATGTGAAGAAATGTTAACTTCTGTATTTTGGGATAAATAGATTAAAAGCTGTCTATCAAATTGATTGCACTTTACTCCAAGAAATACTGTAGATGAAGCTAGAGATTTAGGAGTGGTAGTAGACAGTGTCGTGACGTTGTTCTCTTGATGTTCGAATCCGCCATCTTGTTAAAAGTCACTTTTATAAAATAAAGGAAAACTAATTGTAAATTGATCACTGATCTAAGGGTAGAGAAATTTCTATTATACTGCGCCACTCTATCCTTAGATAAGTCTATATGAAATAGTAGGATCAATTCAAAATTAGTTAGCAGTCTTTTCATTCATTCAGGCCGAAGTATTTATTTTCCCTCTTTGGGATTCCCGCTAGATTCGAATTTTTGTAAACGGTGCAGTAAAAAGAATTTCAGGCAAATACAACAGTTAGGTTAACAAATAAAGCATTTAATATAGGTCATATAACACTTACATAAATTTTACTTCTAATTTTAAACAATAGAAATAAGTCAAACATTAAGTCAAGTCAATTACATTAGCACAATCTTCCAAGTCTTCACATACACCTTCTTAGCTTCTGGGTTATAAAGTTTTTACACTTAAATGAATATAATAGAACATCCAATCTAATTAGTTTTCACACATTTTTCAGTCATGCTATAAGTTCAAAATATTACAGGATCTAATAGCTGAAAATATCTTTCAAACAATTCCTATCTCCAACTCTCAACCATGAAGGGTTTCCACAGTTAAAGTTAATAAATCACTATGATAGACCTTACCGGAAATGGTTCCTAGAACATCTATTTTGTTGTGAGCAAACTTCTGGAATTTACTTATTACACTTAAAGAATAAAAACACATCTACAAAACTTATCCGCAGTTATACTTAAAGCACTGTCAATTACGCTTCAGAATTCTTGACATCAATTACGGCACTTCAACTATCCTTATTACCACTCATAAATTAATTAAAACACTGTGAGGTTCTCTTTAGGGCAAATCGGAAATAAGCTGCAATATTAGATCAGCTGGGTTCATTCAGAATTCTTCCTTGAATGTTCAGCTTTTTACTTTATCCGATTGTAGCTTTAATTTTCCTTCTATTATTACTGCTGATTTCAATTTCAGCTAACTATAAAATTCGTTACGTTCTTGCTCACTTATAAAAATTATCCACTTAACTCCTACCCTTAAGAACCTTTTATTTACTTCTACTTCTTTAGTTTATCACCTTTACTTCCTTTTACTTCCAAGTTTCCGTCCCCACTCTTTACTTTTTCCTTGTATTTTTTTTATTCTCTCTTCAGCCCACGCTCTGTTCCACTCGCGCTCGTTTATTTCACGCGTCTCCATGACAACAGACAAACATAAACATTCTCGTCAATGTTAGACAAGGCTATACTACTACATTGAGTCATTACATACGTTAAGCTTTATACACAAATAGGAATAATTAGAATATTTGCTTTTCAATAAATGCGTAGTTAATATTGCAAATATAAGTTTCTATAATATTGACATAACAATAAATAAAATAGCTTAATAATATTTAATACAGAATCTATTTACCATTAACACATTTCTTTGATTAAATAATTAAATATTTGATATAATTAAGGTAGTTATATGATATCAAATTATAATTTACATTATTTACATTAAATAATATTTACAAACGCAGCCTTTGTGATGGAAAATCATGTTGGATTCTGAATCAAATAACATTTATTCTATTTTCTACATAATTAGAATCCAACAACAGAATAAAGTTTAGAGGGCATATTGTTTCAATAGCCAATAAGATTACTTGGCTATTGAAGAACACATTAACAAGTAGAGATAAGAAAGTTGTTATTCCTCTTTATAAGGCTTTGATATGTCCATATCTGGATTACTGTGCTCAAGTTTGGTCTCTTGGGTTTCTTGGGAATGAGAAAGCAGTGAAGAAGATTCAGAGGCAAGTGACCAAGATGATGAGTGGTTTGTGGAATGTTCCCTACAAAGACAAACTGAGAATGTGTGGATTGTAGAAGTTGGTTGATAGGAGAAAAAGAGGGGACATGATAGAAACATTGAAACAGGACTGATGCAGGGTAAATGTTTCAACACTTGGCTGGAGCGGCCAAAACAAGGAGGCATCCCTGGAAGATGAATAATGGTATGGTTAGTTGTGGTGTGAGGAATAGAATTTTTGCTTGGAGAGTTGTGAATGAGTGGAATGGATCACCAGAGTCAGTAATGAGTGCTATGTCTGTTAATGGGTTCCAGGAAAGGTATGATAGATTGTGTGGATAGTTCGGGTCTCCCACAACGAGTCTTCGGACTCCATGGAGGTGCCCATACAATAATAATAATAATAACGTATTGGTGCCTGAGACTGAGAGTCATGAGATGTTACAAGAAGAACGAGTGTTTGTGTGACAGACAAAAAAAAAGATAATATGAAAGAGCAGTAAGAAAGTTACGAAAGAATGGGTGAATGATCTGTGAAAGTAGTCACGAAAGTAGCATGAATGATGTAACTGATACTTAGTAGCTAATGTGGTATAACAGCAGTGGACACAGTAGTGAATAGTAAGAAAATGAAAATGGAAAAGGCAGTGAAACTGTAGAAGAATGAAAGCAGAATGGTAGAAAAGTTGATATGAAAGATATGAACATGAGTGAGGTTATTAAAAAAGAAATGGAAAAAGTGAGGAATGAATTGAGGCATGTGAGCATGAGATAGTACATTTAGAGAAAAGATTGGTGGTTGGAGGTGTAAGAAGAAGGAGGGGGGGTGTCAATAGTAGAGGAGTCAGAGATGAATGATTTCAGTGGAATGGTGGAACGTACCATAGTACTGAGGTGAAAAATGTGAAAATGGAGCAGGAGAGGAGCAATGATGAGGCTGTAGAGAAGATGAACAAAAGAGTTCAAATGATTTGTGAAGAAATGTAAATGAGATAGAGCAGAATTTGTACTAGGGTTTGATAATAAGGAATATGTATGACAGGATGATAATAAGGTGTCATAAATGTCATGACAGCTAAAATATGCAGGAAGGGAGGAGTTGAGTATGCATGGGAAAATGTGAAGGTTGTTTGTTGCAGATGGTCAGCATCTACATGTGTGTGTGTGTGCATGCATGGTCCTGCTGTCTAATAGAACTCACAGTCCTACTAAACAGCAGAACTGGGAGTATAAACTACAGGATCAGTTATGAGGTAAATGACAAGGGAATGCAAGATAAGATGTGGAGGGATGGTAACAGTGAAAGTGCTCAAATGATGTGGTGAGGAACTGTGGAAAAGGAATGGGTCAATCCACAAATTATTGGTGTCAATGAGACATGATTAAAGTAAGATGATGTATTAATTGGAATAAAACATGATGGCTATAGCATTTTTTTGAAAAGGTAGAAAAAGATAAAATAGGAGGTGGGGTGTCATTGATGATCTCAGAAGAGTTATGTCCCATCCACATGGAACTTGAAGAAAGCAGAAGTGATAATGGCTTTGAGAACATTTGGTGAGAGAATGAAGTAAACAAAAATTTTAAATATTTAGTGGGGTGTTGCTACAGGTCAGGAAATGGAAGGAAGAGTAAATATGAAAGACTGACTTTAGTTGTAGGAGATGGCAAATGAGTCACATCTGCTGAAGATGTAGTCAAAATTGTTCTATGACTTGAGATGTAAAAGGAAAACTTTATCATAAAATATTATTACCAGAATCACATGTAAATTAAGATTAAATTCAAAGACATTTAAATTAAACATAGGTGATTCCAGTAATAATATTTTATGATGTAGTCAAAATGTGCAATGTGTATTTTGTTAGTGATGACAATAGGAAGAGGACATAAGACTGACAATTCACGAAAAGGAAGTCTAACAGATTCATTTTTGAAATTACGGATTCTACAACTGTGTTAAAATAACTCTTTTTATTATCCCGACATTTCGATCTTCATATCAAGATCATCATCTGGAGCATACATAAATATGCAAGACAAGCTGTGTTACATTTCAAACCGTAAGCTAGAGAAACAATGATTTGATCACATGCTACTCACTAGCATGACCTCTAGTGAAAAAAAATAATAAAAAATTACATCAAGCTAGATTTAATTTGATTACATGAATAAACATTCTTGCTTACAGATGGTTTTTCTTCCAGTAACAGTGATGTCCTATTTCTATTATTACAATTATTATTTTTGATTTTAAAAAAAAATTATAAATTACAACATGAATAAACATTCTTTCTTATAGATTTTTCTTTAACAGTGATGTTCTATTTTTTTTTAGTATTAAAGCTGTTATTTTAGATTTAGGATCCTGGATTTTCTACAGTCTTCATAGTTGTTCTTAGAGAGGAAGGATTCGTGGGACGAATATATGCCTTCCATATGTATGGGATTTTTAGACCATCATTATTGTTTAGATTGGGGAGGTTGATAACGATCTCACAAGCTTCCTTAAATTTGCCTTCATACCATGTTTTGGTGCGATGTAGACAACTAGTGCTTTTCCAGTCAATTCTATGTAAGGTGTTCAGGGCATGATCAGAAAGGCCAGCTTCACCATAATTATTATATTTGATGTGTCATTTATGTTCTTTTTGTCTGATTGGAATTGTGCATCCTGTTTCTCCTATGTATGGTATGTTGCAGGTGCAGTAAATACAGTATACTCCAGGGTGGGCTAGCAGAGGGAGTGGGTCTTTGAATGAGTTGAGTAAGCTTTTTAATTTTGCAGGAGATTTAAAGGGGGCTTTGAGGTTGTATTTTTGTAGTACTCTGCTTATTTTGTCTGATGTCCCTTTAATGTAGGGAATGGTTATAGTTTTAGTGTAGTCTGATTTGTCTTTGTTTTTTATTGAGGTCTTGTAGAGAATTTTGTTAATAGTGTTTTGGCTGTATCCATTTCTTTGAAAAGTATTGCTGATCACTTTAAATTCGTTTTTCAGTGCCTGTTCATTGGAGCAGATCTTCAGATCCCTATTTTTTAGGGTATTGATGACACCTAGTTTTTGTGTTGGGTGGTGGTAGGAGTTTATGTGTATATATTGGCCAGTATGTGTCGGTTTCCGGTAAACAGTGAAGGAAAGTCACACGTCTTCCCTCGGGCGATCTTTCCTTCACTGTTTACTGTTTATTGATGACACCTAGTTTTTGTGTTGGGTGGTCGTAGGAGTTTATGTGTATATATTGGCCAGTATGTGCCGGTTTCCGGTAAACAGTGAAGGAAAGTCACACGTCTTCCCTCCACCAATCTTTCTTTCACTGTTTACTGGAAACCGACACATACTGGCCAATATATACACATAAACTCCTACCACCACCACCCAACACAAAAACTAGGTGTCATCGATACCCTAAAAGATAGGGCTCTGAAGATCTGCTCCAACAGATGAACAGGCACTGAAAAACGAATTTAAAGTGATCAGCAATACTTTTCAAAAAAATGGATACAGCCAAAACACTATTAACAAAATTCTCTACAAGACCTCAATAAAAAACAAAGACAAATCAGACTACACTAAAACTATAACCATTCCCTACATTAAAGCGATATCAGACAAAATAAACAGAGTACTACAAAAATATAACTTCAAAGCCACCTTTAAACCTCCTGCAAAATTAAAAAGCTTACTCAACTCATCCAAAGACCCACTCCCTTTACTAGCCCACCTGGAATATACCGTATTTACTGCACCTGCAACATACCATACATAGGAGAAACAGGATGCACAATTCCAATCAGACAAAAAGAACATAAACGACACTTCAAATATAACAATTATGGTGAAGCTGGCCTTTCTGATCATGCCCTGAACACCTCACATAGAATTGGCTGTAAAAGCACTAGTTGTCTACATCACACCAAAACATGGTATGAAACCAAATTTAAGGAAGCTTGTGAGATCGTTATCAACCTCCCCAATCTAAACAATAATGATGGTCTAAAAATCCCATACATATGGAAGGCATATATTCGTCCCACGAATCCTTCCTCTCTAAGAACAACTATAAACCGGACTGTAGAAAATCCAGGATCCTAAATCTAAAATAACAGCTTTGTAGTACTAAAAAAAGGACATCACTGTTAAAGAAAAAATCTATAAGAAAGAATTTCTATTCATGTTGTAATTTATAATTTTTTTTTAAATCAAAAATAAGAATTGTAATAATAGAAATAGGACATCACTGTTACTGGAAGGAAAACCATCTGTAAGCAAGAATGTTTATTCATGTAATCAAATTAAATCTAGCTTGATGTATTTTTTTTTTTTTCACTAGAGGTCATGCCAGTGTTATATCGTCGTTTATTTTTATTTAGGTTTTTCTTCCTTACTTTCTTCACTGATATATTCTATTTAATATACTTCCTTAAGAGTGCCTTACTCAACTCTACCTAGGAATGCTTTCTTTTCGTACACTGGCAAATTTATTTTTTATTGCTGCGCCAGCCAAAGTCCTATAATATGAGCTTATTCAAATTCAGGGAATATTCCTAGGTTAATTGGCATTCATTCTAATATACACTAAATAGATACTGGTACTAATTGCAATCGTGGCCAATAATCTATTACTTAAACACTTTCATTAAGTTCCCTCCAGCTGTGGTTCTAAATTTTTGCAAGTGATAATTTGAATTCTCGAAATCAGGCATGAGTCAGGCATATACAACAAAACATCTTTATTGGAACAAATTACTTTACAACTATAACTGGAATAGGATACTAAGCTTTTCAAAATCTCTTACAAAGTTAGTTATTCAATGCTAATTCAACAAAACGCTCACAGATCAAATTGCTAATTACACATACACTATAAAACATTATAATTAGCTAACTATGTTATTCTAAATCAAACTCTTATTGCACTACATTTTAAGACATTTCACAACCCGTTACTATTCTGGGCATAGATCATTTACAAAATTACAAATTCACATATAATCTCAGTCACATGCAGCTAAAATTTCACTCCTGACATTCCTGTGTTCAGCAGAATTATTCTATCTCAAAATACAAATCCTTATTATAGTCCACTATGAATTGTCCACTTAATATAATTTAACATTAAATTCTGTCTCATTCAAACATATAGTAAAGGTCTTTACGTTACCCACCCACTCTTTTTCCGAAGGTCTGTTAACAGCCACGTGTTATTCGGGTCCTCCTTCGATCGGTTGCTTCTGCAATAGGCTTATGACTACGCTGTCCGTTTTACATTCTTCCAGACTCGAACTTCTCACTGCCTCGATATAGTGTTGTCTCTGCTCCTAGTTGAGTGGGACATCTGCGACTCGCACAATTTCTGCGTGGGCCGAAGATTCGCGTGCTGCTCATCATGGAATCTTGTTGAGCTTACTCAGAATGCCTGTCTGCTATCTGGCATTATGGGACCCTCTCGCTCGTCCCTACTCCATCTGCTAGTAAGGAATCCTCAAGGTGAAGTCACGAACAACCAGGAAAAAGCCTTGCATTATCGCACGCATTGCCTTATATTTCGTCCCTTCTTTTCCACACGACCCTTAGTTTTCATCATTTAAGATGATCCTCAAAGTCCTAGCTGCCGTTAGGTGCTGTATTCTAGGAAATCCCGCTTGCATCATTTTCCTCGTACGTTGTAGCTTGCAGCATTACGGCCAATACGTGCGTATGTGACTTGACCTTTGCACTCGTACTCTTAACTTCTTTGGTAACTTATTAAGTTTAGGACAGCTTAATGGGACAAGATTATACTACTATTTCCTTATTACAAATTCATTAATCCGATAATGCTTCAGTTTAGTTTTCAACTACAAGATTTTTCTAGTGCGATTTACATGTTATTATTACACAACTTCCTATACAACATAAATTAAGAACTGTGTGCTGTTAACCAGGTATTATCTGAGTTAGCCAAATTCTTTTCTTAATGAATAATTTCTTAAAATTCGTCCATTCAGGATCTAACACCAGTGAGTAGCATGTAATCAAATCATTGTTTCTCTAGCTTATGGTTTGAAATGTAATGCAGCTTGTCTTGTATATTTATGTATGCTCCAGATGATGATCTTATTATGAAGATCATAACGTCGGGATAATAAAAAGAGTTATTTTAACATGGTTGTAGAATCCATAATTTCAAAAATGAATGCTGATCACCGTGTAACACTAAAAGAAAAGTCTAACAGATGAGCTTAGATGTTGATGGTAATTCATGATTTGTTTTTAATGGTATTAACAACATGAAATGGACTATTTTATAAAAAAAGACGTTTTATTAACTTGCTTATATTTCGCTGAATTTCAAATCGCAATAGTGAGTAAGTGGAACAATACAATTTTAACAGACAAAAGATCTTAAGTCCTATTTTGGCACCCTCTACTGTTGTAAAAAAAAAAATTTACATTTATGTGGGAGTTGCTCTTAAAATAACAGTCTCCCAAATATTTAGCAAATTAATGAAGCCATATTTGTTCAGATAAGAATTCTTCATAGCCATAACTGACTCAAAAAAATAATCTTTTGGATCTGTACATTAGTTTTCTTCCAAGAAGAAAACTATGTGCTATTTAGAAGTCATTACAGATATCCAAAAGATTATAATTTTTTTTACAACATTAAAGGGCACCAAAATCAGACTTTAGATCTTTTGTCCATTATAACTGTATTGTTTCACTTACTGTCAGAGGCATAGTGAGGCTATGGCCAACATAGGCGCTAAGTTTACACAGGCACAAAAATTGAGATTTTTAAAGTTTTTTTTTTTAGAACAGCACAATTTTCTTTCCTGGCCATAGGCACCAAAATTCCTCATGACGTTTACTGTTGCGTATACATTCTGTGTTGTGCTCTGATGATGCTGATTTGAAATTCAGCGAAATATAAGCAAGTTAATAAAAGATCGTTCATGAGCTATCATATACAAGAGAAATAAACCAAGGGGTCCGACAGGGATGTCCCCTCTCAGCAACTCTTTTTAATATCTACTTAAATGAAATAATAATAAAATGGAGTAAAAATTTACATCAAGGAATTAAACTTTCACCTACAGTTAACTTAAACACTCTCCTCTTTGCAGACGACCAAATAATAATTACAAATTCTGAAGATAACTTACAGAAAGCTATTTTAAATCTAAATGAGATATCCAAAGATTATGGTATGATAATATCAACGAAAAAATCAAAAACTATGACCTTTAAAGGACAAGATCCAGCAAGAACTAAAATAGTATTAGATAACAAGATCTTAGAACAGGTGAATTCATTTAACTACCTAGGATGCATGATCACTTATGAAAATGAAAAAGATATAAACATAAAAATTGCAAAATATTTAAAAATAACAGGAGTAATTAACTCTATATTTAAACCAAACCTAGTTCAAAAACAAACCAGGCTAAAAGTATACAATACATTAGCCCTACCAGTCTTAATGTATGGAAGCGAAATATGGACAATAAAACAAAAAGACAAACAAAGATTAATAACAGCAGAAATGAAGTTTATGAGAATAACTGCAAAGTATACCCTATTTGATCACAAAAGAAATGAAGAAATTATGAAAGAATTAAACCAAGAACCAGTAATTGAAAAAATTAAAAAATATAAACATAGATGGATGGAACACGTTCAAAGAATGAAAACAGAAAGATTACCAAAACAAGCCTTAAAGTACAAGCCATTAGGAAAAAGAAAACCAGGACGTCCTCTTAAACGATTCAATGATGACTTCTAAGGCCAGAACAGGCCTAAATCCTTGATACGTATGATGATGATGATGATGAATAAAAGATCTTTTTATAAAATAGTCTGTTTGGTGTTGTTAATACTGTTAAAAAATAAGGCATGAACGAATAGGAAGTGTTAAAAATGTAAGTAATCTTAATGTTAATAAGGCTGTGGGGACCAGATGATGTAATCACCATATCTATTGCAAAATAAACACATTTCCTTTCTCACCTAACAACCAAATTCATCAAACCACAATGTACTTTCATGGCAACAGTCAACAGGTTCTGGCAGTTCCCTTGACCTGGTTGTTCAACAAGTGTCTGGGAAACAGAAATAGTACCAGAAGCATGAAAAGAAGGAAAACAGAATTCAATGGAGAATTCAACAGTCAACAGCAATCAACTATAACAAAGTCTGTATATCAAGTTTGGTGGTGTTAGAGTGGCTGGTTAGAGATAGAATACAAACAATATATTAGTGTTCGTATTCTATATATTAAATTGATTATAGTGTCAGAGGGCATTTCAGTTAAAGATGCAACTATTCTGCCTCCAGTTGGTGACAGGGATCATGAGGTACTCACTTGGGAAGTGACTAATTTTATGAATGTTCCATTCAGAAAAGGTTACATGCTGAACTACAAAGCAGGAAATTATGACCAACTGAGGAGTATACTGAGTTCAGTGGAATGTTATTGATTGTGAATGGGAAGAATATCAACAGTGCATGGGAAATGTTTAAAAAATGCTTAAATGAAGCAATATCAAATATGTCCTTAGAGTTTAAAGAATAAATAGAGTAGGAGTGAAATGGATATGTAATCTCATCAAACAAGAGATTCACAAGAAAAGGATGATGTGGAAGGAATACCATGCACATAAGGATGATGCTCATTATGAAAATTATAAGCATCAGGCCAGAAGAGTCACAACTGTTGTATGGAAAACCAAGTCTGAGTATGAAAAGAAACCGGCTCTGCAAGCTACAGACTACCCACAAGAATTCTATCGATATGTTGCAAGTAAAAGAAATAATGAATATGAAATAATAACTCTTTTGAATGTAGATGGTGTGAGGGTGACAGATGCAGAAGAGATTATTCAACTAATGAGTGCCCATTTTGCTAAAAGTTATCAACTTGGTGCATGCAACATTGCAATCACTGCTACCTCTTCACTGAATAAAGAAACTCGGGGGTATGAGAAGGAAGAAGTATTAGAGCTGTTGCACAAAGTGAATAATAATTCAGCAATAGGGACTAATGAGATAAGTACCTATTGCTAAAAGCTTTGAGCTAAACTAGCTATTCCTTTGACCAGGCTATATAATTTCAGTTCTCAGAATAGGGATGATTCCACAGGAATGGAAATAATATATGGCAACACCATTGTATACAAGGGTGGTGCAAAGGCCGATGTATCCCACTATTGACAATCAGTATCTCAGTGAAGATTTTGAAAAAATTGGTTAGGGCTCAAATTCAGAAATGGGGTGAGAGTGAATCTCTATTTTGCAATGAACAGCATGCATTTACTAAGGGAAGGTCATGTTTTATCAACTTGCTCACATTCTAGTGAGTACCAATGAACTAGATAAGGGAAATGGATACACCATGACACTTTTAGATTTTGCTAAAGCTTTTGACAGAATACAGCATGGAAAATTCTTGCATAAACTGGAGAATATGGGTTTGATCATAAAATATTAGTGTGGATAAGAAGATGGCTTACTGACAGATATCAAAAAGTGGTATACGAGGGATGTGAATCTGCAAGATTTAAGGTAACCAGTGGTTATGATTATCTTTAGGTGGAAGATGAATTTCATTGCCTGGTGTGAGACCACTGCCCTACATTCAGTTTCATGTTTGGTCTCTAAAACAAGATAGGGTTTCTAGATAGTGTAATAAATAAATAAATAATGCAAAAAAAATAATAAATATATATATATGTGTGTGTGTGTTGTTATTATTATTATTATTATTATTATTATCTGAGACCTACATGCAGTCAAGGACTCATTGAGAGAGAGGCTATAAATCACTCAAACCAACTATCATAGCTTCCCTTAAATTCATTCACACTAGATGCACTCACTATTCCTAAAGGCAAACTATTTCACTCACTCACTGCTCTCTGGGAGAAAAACCTAGCTCTTACCCCTTTCTTTACTGCAAATAAATTTAACTTCCATGGATGCCCCCATGTTCTCTCCTCACCTTCTGTATAACAAAAAATTTCATCAGATGATATCCTATAACACGATTCAAAAGTTTATAGACCCTCTATCATATCACCCCTCTTTTTCCTGTTAACTAGAGTCTGCAGTCCACATACTTGCAATCTGTCCTCATAATCTAAATCCCATAATCTGGATATAATCTTTGTATCTCTTCTTTTCACCCTTTCCACTTCTTTATACCTTGGAACCTGAGAGACCAAATCTGCACACAATAATCCAGATGTGTTCTTATAAAAGCCTTATAAAGAGGCAAAATGACTTCCTTATCCTTACATGTCTTGCAACTTTCGCTATGTGACCTTTGAACGTCCTATCCACCAAAACGACAAGATCCCTTGCTTCCTCAGTTTCTTGTAGCATAACCTCGCTAGTATAATATGCCGTTGGAATTCTAATCATGCCAAAGTGCATAACTTGACACTTAATAAAATTAAACTGACAGTCCTTTTCGTTTGCCCAAATTTCCAGCCTATTCAAATCATTTTGTAAGTGCTGAATATCAGTAGTATCCCTGATTGCCCTCCTATCTTCGCATCATATGCAAACAAATTGCACATCTGATGTTCAACTCAGTCTGATGTCATTAATGCACAGATTGAACAATAACGGCCCACGGACTAAACCCTGAGGTACACCAGTGGTCACCTTAAATCTGGCAGATTCAAGTGGTGTACACCCACTGTACACCACTTTTTGATATCTATCTATCAAACATCCACTGATTCAAGTCAAGAGTTTATATTCCAACCCCATTTTCCAGTTTATTCAACAGCCTTTTGTGTGAGATTATATCAAATGTCTTAGAAAAATCCAACATTATCACAGTGTATCCATTCCTTTATCCAACTGGGGTATAACATTGTTATAAAATATGAGCAAATTGCAAAAATATGACTTTCCTTTAGTAAACCCATATTGCAGGCGCAAAAGTGACATTTAGTCTGTTTGCTTACTTGGAAAAAATGGAGTAAAACCAGGTTTAAAATTACTTGATATCTTTAACATAACTATACCCAAGTTAAAAATACTTTCTAAACCCATGCTACTATTTGAAGAGTATAGCTTGTTTGTCTACCCATTTCTGTATGCGAGTTCTTACCAACTTCTCTAAAATCTTCACTACCACCCCAGAGATACTGATGGGTCGGTAGTTAGACACATCTGTTTTTGCACCACCCTTGTACAATGGAATTATCATACATTCCATCCATTCCTGTGGTATCATTCCTGAGTAGAGACTCCAGTATACAAGAATGTGAAAGGTCTAGCTAATTCAGGGGAATATTCCTTTAGCAAATGGGCTGATATTCCATCTGTCCATAAAGACAAATTCTTATCTAGGTTATGAAACAGTTCTTCGACCTCATTTTCATTAACCTCTAACTCTTCATTCAATGTAGCAGTAGCACTGGGTACCATGTTACATACACCAGGTTGATATATCTTAGCAAAGTGAGCATTCATTAACTGAACAATCTCATTAGCTCCGACACTCTAGTACCATCTGCATTCAATACAGTTATTCTTTCACATTCATTATTTCTTTTGCTTGTGGCATAATGATAAAATTCTTTTGGATTGCCTTTAGCTTGCATGACCAATTTCTTTTCATAGTCCGATTTAGCTTTCTGCATAATACTTAGTACTTTTCTGGCCTGAGATTTATATATTTCATAACTTCTCTCACTGTTATTCTCATGATATTCTTTCCATATCATCTTCTTGTGGATCGCTTGCTTAATAAGGTTGCATATCCATTTCACTCCCAACCTATTTATTGTTTGAACACTAGGAATTCATTCAGACACTGTCTAATTTAAGCGCTTTTTTCAAAGATTCCCATGCATTGCTGATATTTGATCATAATTTCCAGCTTTCTAGTTCAGCACGTAACCGGTTTTAATCGGAGCATTAATACAATTAAATATTTCCCAAGAAAGCACATTATCACTGTCATCAATTGGTGGTAAAATAGCCATATTCTTAACAGAGACCCCCCCCCCCCCTTTCTGATGCTATGAGCAAATCCAACACTCTTTGACCTCGAGTTCCTTCTTTCGCATGCTGCTTGAAAAAGTTGTCTTATAACAATTCAATAAATTTCTCTTCTTTCTTATTATGAGATTTCTCTTCTAACCAATCAATGTTTGGAAAATTAAAGTAATCTATAATGATTTTAATTAACCATGTTTGAAGACATCCCCTGCAACTGAGCCAGGTCTGTAGCAACACTTCACCATATATTTCATTCTGTTAACCTCCACTTCACACCGGATAGACTCAAACTCACTGTTACATGGACAGTTACCATCATTGTTTTCTTGTGTTTCTATCCTAACTGGACTTAAGTCATCTGATATCATTAGTAGTACTTCTCCTCCTCTCCTATCTCTTCTGTCACTCCTAAAAATAGTATACCTATTACACTCGATCCCACTTACCATATCTGATTCTGATAGCCAGGTGTCACTAATGCCAACAATCTTAGGCCACATGGTATTCAATAAAGCAATGAACTCGACCCCTAATGCGCCTGGCATTTGTGTATAGACATAATAAATTACCACCTAATCTATTCTTATAATTAGATATCCAATCTCTTTGGTCTGTTCTAGAATTTTCTTTTTTCCCTACCCAGATACTTAAAGGTCAGAATGCAAAGCATATTTTATCTTCCCACCCCTTTGCCACATACATAACCATGTTTGTAGACATTCATAACTTTATCACATTTGCATACAATAGCTGAACTTACCATACTTGATCCCTTTTTCCCCTTCCTCCCTTGATGATCTAGTTTCCCTGACTCTCTACATTAGGTCTCATACCAAGAAGTAATTTCTCCAGGCTCCTGATGCCAAATGAATTCAAGTTCAGGCCATCCTTCTTATACAAGTATTTTCTGCAATCAAACATATTCCACACATCAAAAAGTCACATCTTCTACACAGAATGTGCATGAAATCATTTGCTATCATCACCCTCTTCTTAACTCAGTACCGTCATATCTCAGTAGTAATCCTACAATTTTTACTCTCTCACATTTCTTTCTCACTTCTTCCAACAGACCTTTCATATCTTCTCTCATACTCTATTTGTCACTACTTAAATTAGTAGCCACTAGAGTCACCATCTATTTTACCTTTCTTTTTTCCTTTTCGATTACATTTGCCATATTTTTAATTTTCGTCCCCGACGAAAATTAAAAATGGTGCCTCTCTTTGCAAGTGCAAATTTTAAGATTGAATCATCATATGTATCACCTCTTTTTTCTTAGATTTTAACTGACTTACCTTGTTGTTATTAATATTATGATTACCAACTTCAGTACTTTCCTGCCTGTTCTTGTTCTGATCGTTTTTCTTATGGTGTCTAAGTTTATTCAAACATTTTTCCACGTTTTCTAATTCTCTGGTTGATTATCCTCAGATAAATTATCATCATCACTGCAGCAGTACTTTTGTTCATCAGGACAAATGCTCTCCTCAGTAGTAAGAACTTGAGCTTTAGATACATATATATATATATATAAAATTAATAAAACCAGAAAAAAAAATCTTACTCCACTACAGTACCAATGTGCTGTAGATTATAATCTTCAGTGGGAGTTGCAATAAAAGTAAGCCAGTAATTAAATATATATTTAACCAAAAAATAACTATTATACAGCTAGTATTTTATGGACTAAAAACACTAGTAGTGTTTTTAGTCCATTTCAAAAGTAAAATATTAAACATAAATATTTAAAGAAACTCAATCTTAATTTAATTATTACAGAGCTTATACATACTCTTATGTTATATGAATCTGTTAATAACATAACGAGTCTGTCAATGCCTAATCCAAGACCTGCTGTAGGTGGAAGACCATATTCCAATGCTGTACAAAAATCTTCATTAATCAGATGTGCTTCATCATCACCAGATGATCTGATCTATGATAAAATTAAGCCAACAACAGATTATTTCTAGCAAAATTTAACATCATAAATATGTTTTGCAAAAATTACAGTGAACTCTCACTAAGTAAACAACACCATTAAAGTGAACTCATATACCAAAATGCTATAAAAGTCCTAGTCAAAGCCACAGAGAACAAATGAATGACACTTTTCATCAATAATACATACAATCTATTCCTTTGATTGTATACATTTGATCCTAAAAAAATATACCATACCTTAATTTTTAAAATTTTTCATTCCATGATATAGAATGAAGAATTGGAAGGAAAGGAGATCAATGCTGCTTGGGAACTATTCAGGAACTGTCTGACAGAAACAGTGTCTGAATTAAAATGGATAAATGAAGGGGTGAAGCATGGAATCAGGAAGAAGATGGCATTATGGAGGCAGCATAAGATGAGTGACAGTAATAGTCGGTTGATGAGGAGTACAAAGAGCAAAGAATAATACTGCAAAAGTGCAGTATTAGCAGCAGATAGCTAATGAGACCAAAAGAAATCCTGGAGAGTTTTTTTTTTTCGATATTTGGCCAATAGAAGAAAGAATGACTATGGAAGGATGACATTTCACTGGTAGAGAGAATGGTAAAATGAGAACCACTGAGGAGAACATAGTAGAGATGTTGAATGAGTAGTTCATAACGGTATTTCATCCTTGTGAAGGTAACATCATCAGAACTTGAGAGCAGTAGGAAGGGAGGAAGAATCACTGAAGTTGAGTGAACTGGAGGTATGTGAGGAAATGATTAAATTTGATATCAACAAAGCCATAAGACTTGATGGTATATCACTGTGTGTCTTGATGGAATGTTCATGGAGTCAACAACAGTTTTAACTTACCTCTTTAACTTGAGTCTAAGATTTTTCCAAGTTCCAAAGGAGTGGAAAGAGGACAAAATTGTTCTGCTTCTTAAAAGGGATGTGATAACATTAAGGCTTTGAATTATAGACCGATCTGTTTGTCTGGAGTTGTGATGAAGGTGTCAGAGATGCTAGTGAGAACCAGGATTAAGAATTGGGTTGATGACAACAACATTCTCTTTGATGGACAGCATGGATTTGCTAAAGGAAGGTTAGGTTTTAGCAATCTATTTATTTACTTGCTATGACAAGGTTACAGATACAATGGATAAAGGAGAGGCATATACAGTGGTATATTTAGATTATCACATGACAAGCTGGTAATTAAACTGGAACACGTGGGGTTAAATAATAGATAAGTGTGGTGAATTGGAGATTGGCTGTCTGATAAGCATCAGCAAGTTGTGTATGGGGATCGATATACACATACACATACACAACTTGCTGTGTGTATGTGTATGGGGATCGATATCCCAGAGGAGGATGGTCACCAGTGGTGTGTGCCTCAGGGATCTGATTTGGGTCCATTTCTGGTTAATTTGTATGTAAATGATATTGGGAAGGACTTGAATGGTGATACACAGTTTGTTTGCATGATGCAAAGTTTGGAAGAACTATTAGGAATATAATGGATGTTGTAGCCTTGCAAAGGGACTTGAATATACTTTCTGAATTGGCAAATGAATGCAGTACCAGTTCAACACTGCAAAGTGTAGGGTTTTAAAATTTGGAAAGCACAGATGGGATGCAGAGTAATGGTGGGAATATATTATTATTATTATTATTACAGGCTACTCCATGGAGTCCTTAGATTCATCGAGGGAGGCCCTAAACATCATGCCAAGCACTATCCAACATTAGCGCAGTATCTATGATACTTTGCTTTGAACTCATTAACAGTCATGGCACCACCACAACAGACTCTGGCAACTTATTCCACTCATTCACCACTCTCAAAGCAAAAATTCTTCCCATAATGCATAGCATTATACATGTCTGTAAGGATATGTGCCTTGTATTATGGGATACTGAAGCAATTAATGTGAAGTCATTAGCCTTTATATACAAGTAGCCCAGCCATGATGTTATTTCATGCAAACTTTATTTGCTTATACTTGAATACAGTATGAAACCAAGAATATAATTTTTTGGCATCTTTAACTTATTGCCAAATGAATGCTATCAACAACAGCAGTATTTCATCTTAGAGGAAAACCAACTGCCATTTTTCATGACTTATTTTTAACAGTATTAACAACACCAAAACAATTTTAACACTTTAACTGCTATGGTCAAGTTAACTCGAGCGTGAAAAAAAAATGACGACCTTGCTACGATCGAGCTAACTCAATTGAAGTTTATTTGACATGGGTTTCTGTATGACATCTAAAGAGAAAAATTTGAACTGGTGCAACTAATCATATTAAGCACCTCCGTAGCGCAATTGGAAGAACGACGGTACATTGCGCCCTTCGATTGGAAAAGGCCTAAGTTCAATTCTAGTTGTAACAGGAGGAATCTTTATATATGGACTTTTTCAATCGAAGGTAAGTTAGCCGATCTTTATACGGAGGTAGGGTTTTTTCTCCTGGAAACTTGGGTTTTTCAGCCTGCAAATCGGCATATTACAGACAGACAAAAAATATTAGTTGTGGTGGAGGACGGTAGATGGCTTGAATTGTGTACTTCAGATGAAGAAGATCCTAGTGATTCTACATAACCCCTTGATTATGCAAATTTTATAAAACACTATTATTGCCATTTTTGTGAGTGAACAAGTGTATATTAGGAATGAATGCTGCTGTCCAGACTTCTTATTTCAGTAAGAATTTTAATTGATTTTATTTATAAATTTTTAGCAAAATTAATTCAGCACATGGGACAATGTCAGTAGAATATAAAATCAGCAGTTAAAGGGTTAACAAAAGATTTTTTATTAACTGCTTATATTTCACTGAATTTCAAATCAGCATCATCATCAGAGCACAACACAACTTGTATACATGACAATGAGTAAGTGAAACAATACAGTTGTAATGGACAAAAGATCTAAAGTCCTATTTTGCTCTGTAATGTTGTAAAAAAATATTTACAGCTACAGGGTGTTCGGGATAAATTTGACAGTTTCGTAAGGAAAAAGAAAATCTTCTTTGTATCTATTAAATTTAATGAATTGACAAAAAAACATTACAGGCAGAGTTAATTACAATACTATCAACAAGATTTACTCAAAATAACCACCATTAGCATCGATCACAGCTTCAATTCTGCTTCGGAACCTCGAACAAGCTGATGCTACAGTCTCCCTGGGAAGGGCCGCAAAAACTGTTTTAATTTTATCCATTAACTGGGCTTTTGTATTACTGGAAGTGCGATTGGTGTCTTTTTCAACTGCGCCCCATACAAAATAATCCATGGGGTTAAGGTCTGTGGAGTTTGGAGGCCAAACATTTGGACTGGTGAAGTCGTAGAAATTTTCAGACAACCATTTTTGACTTTTCCCAGAGGTGTGGCAAGGGGCCGAATCCTGCTGCCATACATATGGCCTACCATTGGCTACCCTTGTTATCCAGGGCTTGACTACAGTTAGCAACTCCACGAACAAAGCCCGAATTCCAATGCCAGGGTTCTTCAACACCTGTTCCTGCAGATTTGCGAGGAATTCTGCTGTACGAACGCAATCAGATCGTCTGCTAGGGATCTTTCTTCTTGCTACATCCTCGTAGTCACCATTGCAAGTCTCTAGTTCATGCCTGATTGTTTTTACTGTATTCAGGGAGCATTGGGCAGCAGTCGTAATATCCTTATTTTGATGGCGGGCACGAATCATCATGATACAAGTTATTCTCTTCCATGATTCAGGTGGGTTCCAGCTATCCATCCTTTCTGACATCTTGTATATGAATGAAGAAGGGTCCAAACTTTTAAATGACGAGAAGTGTGTGTTAATACATGTAACTTACGGAAAAATATAATTAATTATAAATATGTCAAATTTATCCCGAACACCCTGTATGTGGGAGTTACCCTTAAGATCATAGTCTCCCAAGTTTTTGGCAAATTAATGCAATGATATTTGTTCAGATTAGGAGCATTCTTCAAAGCCATGGCTGACTTAAAAAATAATCTTTCAGTCTGTAATGACTTCTAAATAGCACATTCATTTTCTTCCATCTAATCCTGTGTGAAGGGATGTCCAAAGCATGTCTGCCAGTCCTGACTTGCCATCCGGGGCGAATATTCCGGGTGTGCTAGGTGTGCGGTGCTCATCCATGAAATATCAGTATCACCCATATTATATTTTTGCATTTATTCCCATTAAAGACTCCCCCAATTGTTTGCAGACTTCACACGATTCCTAAAATTGAATACAATATACTGTACTAATGCTTCATTGTCCTCTTCAGGAGGGTAATAAAGCATTAGTGCTTCATGAAGAAGGCACTTTTCACCATGTAAACATTGCATCACATTCACGTTAATAGTCCGGGTGTGCTTACGAATTGTATACCTTTGAGCCCTTCGAAAAATATAAAGAGGCCGCAGTGGGTCAAATTCTTAGCTTTCTAATATTTTTAAACTGCTGAGAAGGTGGGGCTCGGTGAGCTAAAATTTTGAGCTCACTCAGCACCTAGCGTATGTGATTGGTTATTGTGTCAACCAACCCAATTGAACGTTGTCACTTGTCATGAGTTCAGCGCTTTTTGTTTCCGATGTATATTACAAACAGTTGTTACGCATGTTTTCTGGAACTGAAAATTTGAAAGTGGATGTCAGGAGAAAAATGCTAATTTTTTTTTTCTTTTGCTTGTGCAGCATAGTGTCTGTTGAGGTTGCAAAGTTTTTTAACGGTATACAGAGATATTTTCATTCTAGTCTTCAGAAACAACAGACAGTAAAAAATATCTATTCCTGAATAAAAATGAATATTCTGTGTATTATAAGACATTGTTGATCTACCACAAAATACCACCATATGAGATTGATAAGACAGAAGAGCCGCTGATACTAAAAAAAAAAAAACTAATGAATTTAGGATTCCAGAAAATGTGGATAATTCCGATAATGATTGGATGTTAATAAAATTCTTGGAAAACGGAGCAAAATATACACAAACCAGAGAAATATGCATAACATGTGCAACAAATTTTAAGAGATGATTTGCTGCTCCATCAAACCATATTTATTCCTGCAATACTCTCTCTCTCTCTTCATAAGTTTTTTTTTTTTAATTATGCCATCATAAATTCACTTATTCATGTTTAGAATTTATAGGATCGTGCTATTTGCACTACCAAGCAACTTATAGGACACACATATCACAAATGATAATATTAATTATTTGCTTACCATTAATGAAAGTGTTTCTACTCACACTTATTCTTTCCTATTCTCACGTGTTATAAATGATGGTTCACATATTTTCATCTTTGAGTAGTTCAAATATACCAACCCAAATATAGCATTCTCCTTCATTGTTGTTTTCTAATAAATCCTAAAACAGATTGTTCCCCCCACTCTTAGCAGAAGTATTTAAAGTTATCCTGCAATTAATTGCATTGGACCAATTAAGATGATCGCTGATGCGCTATGCCCTCTCAAAACTTTCGTACATCGATAAAATGCAATCACACAGTCATGGGTGTCTACGGGGGGGGGGGGCGAACTTCCCCCAGGATCGATTAAAAAATTTCACAAATTATCGTAAAATTGATTGAGATGTGTAATCTTACATCCTCAACCCTGGGAATGCTTTGTCTGTCTTAAAATGTTATTATGGGTTGGCCTGTTTCGGCTCATGGCAGGGTAGCCATAGAGCATGTGTTTTATTGCAGCAATAAAACACTTGTTCCTGTTTTTGGTTCCTCTTTTTCTGATTTGTGAGCAGTGGCCGGTTAGTTTGTCCTCTGTGTCTAGTGAGTTACTGAGTGAAGTTTGAATTGTAAATTTATAGTGCAACAAATTTAAACAGAAAAATACATTTTTAAAAAGTAAGTGTATGTAATTTAATATATTTTACTCGTTAGTTTTATGATTTTTTTGCTTTTAAACTGAAATAATTTAATTTAGGATTAATTAATTAGTTGATTTTTAATAAAATATGCAGTCAATTTTTTTATATATGAAACTGTGCTAAAAACTATTAATTCTGAATATCTTTTTTTCCCCAAGAATTAAAGATCGTTAAAATTGATGCAAAATGAAAATAATGTATTTATAGTTTACATCGACAAATAATTACATAAAAAAAAGCTAAAAGATGTTTATTGTATTGATGTAATTATTTAATTAAATCAATAATTATAAAAATTTATTGGTTATTTGTCTCCTAGCTTTGCCCCCCCCATGGAAAATTTTTTGTGGATGCACACGGTCTCAAATTGACGTGAAATTTGTAGCGCGAGTTGCATAACCCACACAACAGCACACCCAACCAAAATGAGCACGGGACATCACTGCTTGCCATAATAATACTAGCAAATATACTTTTTGTTCTTCCAGGCAGATGTTAACCAATCTTCCTGTTTGCCCATAATAGGCCAAATCACAGTCACAGAAAACTTTATACATTCCAGGGTGTGCTAGAGGGTGAAATTTATCCTTAGGCGAGCAGATCAGAGTTGCAAGTTTAACATGAGGTTTGAATGTGGTGCAAAAGGCCATGTTTCATCAGTACTTTAGCTACCTTTTCTGATGTACCTCTGACATAGGGAATAGAAATGGTAATGTTGTGTTCCTGTGTATTAGGGGGAGGGACGGGTCATGGGACTATGTAGAATTTTATCTATTTTGTAGGAATTGTATCCATTGGCCAAGAATGTATGATGCAGATATTTGAGTTCTGTGGACAGAGCTGTATCATTAGAACAAATGGCTCTGGCTCTGTGTGTAAGTGTTTTTAAAATGCCATACTGTTGGACTGGATGATGATCTGATTGTTTATGTAGGTATCTTCCTGTGTGTGTGTGTGTGTGTGTGTGTGTGTGTGTGTGTGTGTGTGTGTGTGTGTGTGTGTGTGTGTGTGTGTGTGTGTGTGTGTGTGTGTGTATTGGTTTTCTGTAAAATGGAAAAGCATAGTGATCCATCTGAAAGGCAGGTGACTAATGTGTCAAGAAATGGTAGACAGTTATTAGATTCTTTTCCTACTGTGAAGTGGATTTTGGGATGTTGGCTGTTTAGGTAAGTGACAAATGCATCCGAAGTGTCTTGTATGTAGCTGTGGTAAGTACTTTGTTTTCAAAGTGTTCCATGTAAAAGTTTGCTGGGGGGGGACCCATGGCAGTACCATTAATCTGTATGTAGATTTTTCCTCCCCATATAAAGTAACCTACCTACATAGTACATTTTAATAATTCAAAAATTCAGGGGGAAATTTAGACTTCATCAAATCAAGTGTGTCTATAAGTGGTACATGATTAAATAAAGAGGTGACATCAAAACTAACCATTATGTCTGGATTTTTAAGGATATGATTTTTAACTAGTGATTTGAAATGGACTGAATTTTTTACAAAAGTAGAGGAGTTACCAGTAAGGGAGGCAAGCGACTTGGCTAACTGTTGGGCAAGTTCATATGTGGGACTATCTATGCTATCGACCATGGGGCATATTAGATTTCTAGATTTTTGGTAATCCATACATTTTTGGTAATCCTGTTTGCCCATAGTAGGCCAAATCAAAGTCACAGGGAACTTCATACACTCCAGGGTTACTAGAGGGTGAAGTTCCTTGTGACTGTGATTTGGCCTACTATGGGCAAACAGGAAGATTGGTTAACATCTGCCTGGAAGAACACAAAAAATACATTCGCTCTATTATTATGGTAAGTCAGGACTAACAAAACCACGCTTTGGACACCCTTTCACACAGGATTAGATGAAAGAAAACGAATGTGCTATTTGGAAGTCATTACAGACTGAAAGATTATTTTTAAGTCAGCCATGGCTTTGAAGAATTCTCCTAACCTGAACAAATATGGTTGCATTAATTTGCCAAAAATTTGAGAGACTGTGATCTTAAGAGCAACGCCCACATAGCTGTAAGTATTTTTGTTTTGTTTTTTTACAACATTAGAGGGTGCCAAAATAGGACTTTAGATCTTTTGTCCATTACAACTGTAGTTTCACTTACTCGTTGTCACATATACAAGCTGTGTTGTGCTCTGATGATGCTGACTTGAAATTCAGTGAAATATTAGCAGTTAATAAAACATCTTTTGTTAAAATTGTTCTGGTGTTGTTAATATCATTAAAAATAAGTCATGAATAACTGTCAACACCTAAACTTATCTGTTACATCAACTGCCATTCTACTTTTTTTTTTTTGCTTCGTTTTGTCCAAGAGCAGAGTCAGTGAATGGAAACATTTGGATTCAGGTCTTGTCTAAGACATGAAGAACCTTTATAAAGTTTTTTGAACTAAAGTTGAGTTAGCCGGTCTCTTAGCGGTAGCAGTGATTTATTATTATTATCACAGGCATCTCAGAACTACACAGCACGCTGCTAGTCACCTATCTTCTGGATTCTACTCATCCATCAACCATAATCTTATCCATATTGGCAGCTTCAAATCCATCCTCAACTGCTACAATTTGTGTTAACAAAGTTCTATGCAGTATCACTGTGTAGCTATTCCCTTCATCAAACTCAATGTCACTTTACACAAAGATAAGTAAATTTATTAAGGCATGATGTACTCTTTGCAAAGCCATACTACCCCACAGAGTATAATATTCCTATCCACTTTTTAGTGAATTCTGACTTTGAACAACTTCTCCAATACAATATGCACCACTCCTAAGATGCTGATAGGTCTATAAATTGCTACCTCTGTCATGGGCCTCCTTTATGTAATGAAACTATTTCATCCTTCTTTTACTCTCTTGGAACCTTACCAGACCGGAGACATAAACTAGACAGCCTAGTCCATTGAAGTATTGTCTCTTGCATATTCCCAAAATATGCAAGCCAGTATTTATCCTATATAATTCCAGTGGCATATTCATACACCCTCTGTCCAAAAACAAACCAAATTTTTGATAGAAAATAAAACAGAGGCCAATTATAATTATTCAAATCATTTATTTCAATCAAAATACTCTCCCTTAGCTTCGATACAGCATTTGGCACGGTCAATTAATTTGTTATATGAGTTTTTTATATCGGTTTTTGGGATACTATTGAGGGTCATGGTTACTACCACTTGAACATTTTCAATGGTGTTGTATCGCTTTCCTTTCGTCGGCAAATGAAGTCGGGGGAAGAGAAAGAAGTCACAGGGTGCTAAATCAGGTGAATACGGTGAGTGATACAACACACAAACTTGGTTTTTGCTCAAAAACTGTCTCGCAATGTTCGAACAATGAGATGATGCATTATCAAGCAAAAGTGACCAGATGCCTGTATCACGGTATTCATGCCGCATGCGACGAATTCTCGCTATCAATCGATTCAAAACTTCGAGATAAAACTCACCATTGATCGTTTGGACAGGCGGAACAAATTCTTTGTGGATAATGCCCTTGGAATCGTAGAAACAAATCGACATTGTCTTTACTTTTGTTGGAAGTTTATTTTGCACTTGGTTGGACTATAATAAATTTAGTTTAATCCTTTATCCAAGTGTAAGCAAACAAAGTTTGCACCTGAAAATATCTTCAGGACTGAGGTAAGGTGGTACATCTCTTGGCAACTCGTAGCAAAGGTGGACCAACCTCTCATCACTCCTGGTCTCAGTATCTCCCATAATGCAAAGCACATCTCCTTGGGGACATGTATACTGCTATGCATTAAGGAAAGAGTCACTACCCAGACCGGTTTCGACTTTTATTGAGGTCTCATCAGTGGGAGGCAGACCCAGAGTGGTGATACTAAGGCAGAAGCAACGGAGAGGTCATATTTACCTATATGAGTTGCCAACCGGTATACCACCTTATTATTAAATTACTCTGGATTTAGAGAAAGATGTTGGAAGTTTATTTTGCACTTGGTTAGACTATAATAAATTTAGTTTAATCCTTTATCCAAGTGTAAGCAAACAAAGTTTGCACCTGCACTGGTTGGCAACTCGTATAGATAAATATGATCTCTCCATTGCTTCTGCCTTAGTATCACCACTCTGGGTCTGCCTCCCACTGACGAGACCTCAATAAAGGTCGAAACCAGTCTGGGTAGCGACCCTTTCCTTAATGCATAGCAGTATACATATCCGCAAGGAGATGTGCTTTGCATTATGGGAGATACTGAGACCAGGAGTGATGACAGCTTGGTCCACCTTTTCTACGAGTTGCCAAGGGATGTACCACCTTACCTCAGTCCTGAAGATATTTTCAGGTGCAAACTTTGTATGCTTACACTTGGATAAAAGATTAAACTAAATTTATTAATGTCTTTACTTTTGACCTCTCCAAGCGACTTTTTTTCGGATGTCCCTTTTCTGGTGGTCTCCACTCAGCACTTTGTTTCGGGCTCATACTCAAAACACCACATTTCATCACCAGTAACAATCGTTTCAAGGAAGTTTGAGTCCTTATGGGCAGTTTTAATGAGGTCCTTGCAGTCAATTTGACACATTTTTTGGTGATCGGTCAACTTGTGGGGAAACAAATCGCGAATTCAATTTATGAAGGCCCAAACTCTCAGTCAAAATGTTGTGCACAGTTGATTTTGGAATCACCAATTCATCTTCAATCAATCTCACAGACGATTTCAGGTTCTCTTTGATGAAATCATGCACTTTTTGGATGTTAACTTCGCTCAGTCCAGTTTTTGGATGGCCCGTCTTATCGTCATCCTCAAGCATCTCACGACCACTTTGAAATTGCTTAAACCACTCATAAACTTGAGTATGGGATAAGCATTCATGACCCGTATGCTTTTTAAAGCATTTAATGCATTTCGGTAAAACTTTTATACCAAGTTTAACACAAAAGTCCATCGCAGCTCTCTGTTTGAAACTCATTTTCCGAACATTCGTCAACACACACTGTCACTCTTGGCACTATAACTCAGCTTCTAATGAAACAAATGACATAAACAGTTGACACAACATTAATGAAGGTTGCTGCTTTCGACGACAAAAAGATACAAGGGGCGCCACTAGTTTTTTCTATTTTCGAAAAGTTTGGTTTCTTTTTGGACAGAGGGTGTATATCCAAAGCACTTCCGATTTTTTTTTCCCCATCAGCTCCTGTCACTCCCTATCACTGCAGTATTTCACCTGGATGGCTGCAAAATATGATCATAATTATCAGTTACTAAACTACTTGGTCTGCTTCTGTCACCCTATCATTATCATTTATTCAAATTATCTTTCCACAATCCTCTTTCCTTTTATTTGCTGCATTAAAAACATTTTTGGATTTCCTTCGCCTGATTGGATAATTTCCTCTCATAAACTGATTTTGCAATTCCTACAATATCAGTCCCCATTATTGGGTGTAATTTTTACTGCTTGTGAGCAATATACCTTTCTCCTTATAAACCTTCCCCAACATTTTCTATTTTTGCATCCTGCTAGATGCTACTCATCAATTTAATTCCTCCTGATTTAGCTAGCCTTCTTACCCTGGATATACAATCTGATACTGCTTCCTTCAAACTTGTTCACCTCATACATTGCTAACATCTTTTCCTGATTCTTATTACCATGGCACTGCTTCAGCCTACTCCAAATCTTTTCATAATCACCTGCCCTGTAATTCCATATACTTCTTCTTAATTCACAATTTCATGTTTAATACCTTCTCAAGTCAAGACTGCATAATTGCTCTTCCCCATATTTGGAGGCAATGTGGCTGGCTAACTTGGTTATGGACGAATTGTCTAATAGTACCCAGGTTTAGAACTCTCTCAAACACTAAGTCCCCAACATTAGATGCTTTTTAGAGTAATTATCTCTTAGTAGCTATATACATTGCATTTCTTTCTTCTACGAGGATGTGCAGAAAAGTTGTTATAATTACCATGAAGGAATTGAGGTAAAACCACGTAACTTACACATTATTCTACATATTTCCCACAAAGTATTATACACTTGTTACAACACTGCTGCATCATTTGCAATCCTCAGATGAAAAAAAAAAAAAAAACGGTCCTTAGCTGCAGATATGACTTCATCATCTATGATAAATTTTGTTCCTTTCAAGTGTTTCTTTAAATTTGGAAATAGTCAGATGGGGCCAGGTCTGGCAAATAGGATGGGTGAGGCAGACACTGAATCTGTTGGGTTTCTTGAGCTGGTGCATTGTCCTGAAAAATCAACATGCCTCAGTTTCCTGCAGTGTTTTCCTTCAGAGCTGTTAAATAAACTGCTGCTGTAACAGTTTCACCTTTTTTGAGTAACTTGGTAAGGATTACACCATCCATTTCCCAAAAGACAATGGCAAGAACCTTCCCTGCTGACATTTGGGTTCAGAAATTCTTTGGCCATGGAGAACCTTTTGTCTCCACTCCATTGACTGTTGTTTGGTCTCTGGTCCTAGTGATGAAGCCATGTTTCATCACTAGGAGCCAAAAATTTGCACCTGATTTCTCAAAATGACCCCAAATTCCTTGAGATGAAAGTCCATGTTCCCTGATTTTGGTCAGCATTCAAACATTTGGGGACCCACTTCTCCAGATATTGATGGATAATGACCCCAACTCATTCACTGGATATCCCAGGGTCTTTGCAATGTTTCTAGCTGGTATTTGTCTATTCAAGGATCATGGCATACACTGCATCAGTGTTTTCAGATGTGATTGTTGTGGAAGGTCTTCCTGACCTGGGGGACATCTGTTGTCTCAGGATGCCCAGTTTTAAACTTGGTCACCCATCTGGCAACTGTTGGATATACTGGGGCACAGTCCACTAAAATCTCACACAAAGTTTGGTGAATCTCAGTTGCAGGCTTTTCTTGCAGCACAAAAAAACTTGATGACAGCCTGTACCTCTGTATCTTCGAATTTCTTCAAAACCTCTGACTTGTTCTTATATAACCTAAAAGAACAAATTATTACAATTTGATGAAACATGGGAGTTAAAGGGTTTAAGATATGTTCTTTCTTGTGGTTATATCAGCTGCTTTAATATCATTTTTGTTCTAGGTGTTTATCAGAACTTTTCAGTCCCCCCCCCATAATCTATGTTCCTGTAGAGTTGAAGTCCCCCTATAATGATTATTCAGCCTGCACTCATTGTGCTTATTTGTCAATGCATGTAATCTACATCTTCCCTTGCAGTCCTCCCTCTGGTTATAGCACAACCAACAATATATTTTGTCCTGTTTACAATAGTTACAAATGCACTGCCTTTTACAGTTCTATCCTCCTGACCTCTTACTTTTTTCAGCTGCAATACATCTGATATCATTATTGGTATTCCTCTGTCCATCTTATTCTCTCTATAAGCTGTTTCATCCTGCAAAGACAAACTGAGAGGCATGCAACTAACAGTCACAGCAGATAAGATTAACCACCTAATTAGAGCATTAATAATATTTCTATGAAACTAATTATTTAGCTATGAAAGGTCAGTCACTAAGCTTGACAAATTAAGGCAAACGTATAACTGGAAGAATTACTTAATTAATCTAATTAATTTATCTCATCATCATCTGTCAGTTATATATATATGAAAGTAGGAAATGGGAAGTATGGAGGGAACTGAGTTTCTGAGAAGAAAGATCTTCCACTTGAAAAGTCTTATAAATTTTTTCATGTTCATTTACGCCTAGTTCTCTACACAAAAGATATATCATCTAGCCAGACTATGAATTATATTTTAATTCATTTAAATAAAAATACACCTTGTGACAGTTCAACAAAAAAGTCAATACACAAAGTATAAAGTCTGAAGATAAGAGATACTGTTCAGTGTTCAGTTTTTTTTATGTACTTATTTAAATAACAAAGAAACTATTTTTTTAAAATGAATAAAATGGCAGTTATTAGCCACGATTATGGAACTGATTCCTAGTGCAAATTTTTTTTTTAAAAATTCAATTTTACATAAAAACTGTTGACATTGCTTACATTCACTTGTTCTTGAAATCTTTGTCTCTGAATCACAGGATCATTTTCTTCTGTGTATGCATTGGCTATTTCAGTTTTAAAACCGAACAGCTCAAACCTTTCGGTCAAGCCTCTTACTGAACGATGTCTATAATTAATAAAAAAAAAAAATAATAAAATATTAAGATAGATGAAGCAGGAGATAAACTCTTCTAGGCATTACAGAAAAAACCTTTTTAACAATGAGATATATTCAATATCCTCCTTCTTCTTCTTAGTCTACTAATTAGAAAATGTAGATTTCACCTATTTCTTGGTCAACTCCTGCTAGAGATTTCTGTTTAATTCCACAGTGGCAGTTGATCACTGTGGTTTTTCTTGAAGTCCTTCTGCATATATGCATTGCAAAAGGTTTCAAATGAATGCAAAAGAATATGGTTTTACTCATAACCATATTCTTTTGCATTTCAAGAAATCAAGTTGTTCTACACAATAAACCTTTTAGTCATTTGAAAACTTTTGTCAGGGTTACCAATGCTATCTTAATTTTAAAAAATTTCATCTAGAAATTAATTTCATATTAATTTCAGCTAAATTTTATATTGTAAAAGAAACTCATGGCATTTTTTTTTTTTGTTATGGATTTAAAAATACACAACAAATGATAGTACGACACAATCATATAATTCCAGAAGGGCCTTTATACAAGTGCACTGTTGTTTCATCAGAGAATTAAGACAAATAACTTCAAAGAGAATTGAAAATAAGGACAATCAATTCAAGAAACAGGAATGAAATTTGAAATTAAAAGAAATGGAGTAATGTCATGTCAACATAAATGGTATGATGGCCCTTCTAAATCATATGATGATCTCCTACGGCAGGTACTCAGGATCAGGGTAGGAAAGGGACAGCCATGTATAGTATTCAACAGCAAACATGAAGCAGACTGTTGGGTAATTTCAAATAGGCAATGAGGGCCAATTTCAAAATGGGAAACTGAATAGACTTATTTGTGTTCATTGTCCCATAAAGAGATTCCACCCAAGAAGAGGTAGAGGAATTTTGAGAAGGCAGCTGACCTGAAGTAAAGGGAAAAGCACATTCTTGTTGGGCAAAATCCCAGACATACAGAAATGTCTGGGAAAATTAGGAGAGCACAGGCATGAGTCTTTGACTCCATGGATATACTTGAGTGGATTATTATTATTATTTCGCAGGTATCTTCATGGGATCAAAAACTCATCATGGAAGAGCCATCCCAACCATTGTTCAAACAATAAATATCATACTCCTCCTTGCACTCATTCATTGATGAAGCATTCAAA
Organism: Typopeltis vanoorti; assembly: GCF_054136105.1. NCBI lineage: Eukaryota > Metazoa > Arthropoda > Arachnida > Uropygi > Thelyphonidae > Typopeltis > Typopeltis vanoorti. Next base: position 72,074,551 of record NC_143557.1, on the reverse strand, counting down.
AGACCTCTGGCTACCCATTCCACCAACATTTCCTAACACCCTTGCTAAACCATACTCTTATGGTTTCAAGGGATATCCCTTGAAACCATATTCAAGGGATAACCCCTGGATTTCTCTCTTCCTGTCATGTACTGAAAAAAGTCAGAGTCAATAACATAAAACACTTTTAATAACCCATATGCTTCTATCATGTCTCCTCTTATATACCTATCAACTAGTTTTGAAGTCAAGAGACTTCAGTCTTTTCTCATAAGGAGAATTCCATAAACTTGCCACAATCATGGTCACTCACCTCTGGATCCTCTCCACCACTTCATTCCTGCAGGTGACCAAATCTGCACGCAGTAGTCCAGATGCAACCTTATCAAAGCCTTATAAAGAGGAATAATAACTTCTTTATCTCTGCTTGTCAGTGCGTGTTCTTCACCACCAAGTAATATGATATACTGTTAGCCACCTTTGAAATATGTCTTCTAAACTTCAACTACCTGTTTAAAAATAACTCCCAAATATCTGGCCTTATCGACTTCATGCAGTTCAATTACATCAATACACCTCACACTTAGCCACATTAAACTGGCAGCCATGTTCCTTTGCCTATTGCCAGTCTATTTAAATCATCCTGCAGAATCTTTACATTATCTTCATTGACTATTGCTCTTCCAAGCTTTGCATAATTAGCAAACCACTGAGTATTTCAACTAAAATCATTTCATATATCACTGATGTATCACATACTGATATCTGTCTATCAACCACTCTCTTATCCAAATCACCAGCTTCATATCTATCCTCATATGCTCCAATTTGTGCAATCTCCTGGAAACTGGGGTTTTTCATCCCGCATACAGACAAATCGGTCCTTCAGAACACACGCAATTTACAGTCAAAAATACTAGCTGTGGTGGTTGATGGGCAGTAGATGGCGCTGATGTAGATGATTAGATGAGGTTCGGTGTAGAGGTGGAGATGGAGAGTTGTACAATAGGTGTCCTCCCGCGATGAGTCTTCGGACTCCTTGGAGGTGTCACGAAAATAATAATAAAAATAAAAAAATAATAATTATTATTATTATTATTACGGGCGACTCCAGGGAGTCCTTAGACTCATCGAGGGAGGTCCTAAACATCATGTCCACACAAGTATACGACATTCTCACAGTATCTATCATACCTTGCCTTGAACTCGCTCACCGTCATAGCACCCACAACAGACTCTGGCAGCTTATTCCACTCATTTACCACTCTAAAAGTAAAGAACCCAGCTATAACACCCTTGCTAACCACACTCTTGCCCAGCTTCCATAGGTGTCCCCTAGTTCTCCCACCACCAGTCCTGATCTCAAAAATATCCTCTAAATTAATCCTATAGAAACCCTTTAGCAATTTGAATGTCTCAATCATATCTCCCCTTTTCTGCCTATCAACTAATTTCTGCAACCCACAAATCTTCAACCTGTTCTGGGTTGCAGAAATTAGTTGATAGGCAGAAAAGGGGAGATATGATTGAGACATTCAAATTGCTAAAGGGTTTCTATAGGATTAATTTAGAGGATATTTTTGAGATCAGGACTGGTGGTGGGAGAACTAGGGGGGTTTCATTCCACAGACCTGCTATTATCTTGGTCACTCGCCTCTGGATCCTCTCCACCTCCTTCCCATCAGGGTTATATGTGGAATTCTGTCAAATGCCATTATCCCCAAATTCCTAGTTCATTAATCTGTTCAAAGTGCATAATATAACCTCACACTATGCCACATGAACTAGCAACCATTATCTTTTTCCTATACCAGAATTTATACATTACCTTTATCATGAGAATAAAGATAAGAGTTAGGAAACATGTGGATGCAAGTTTGACAGAAGGAAGGATTTAAATAAGGTGGATGGGGTGCATTTGAAATGAATTTCGTGTCAGGTGTCTCGAGAAAGTGTTGATCAGTGAGAGTTGAGAAACTGGAATGAGTCAGAGTCAGGGAAACTAGAATGTTTGGGAGAGGGCAGGTCAGTATGCATCCAAGCAACCTAGAGGTTAGTAGGTGGGAGAGTTGTCATATGATGCGAAATGTAGCCTCACAAGTTCTTAACGTTAGTGGGCTAAACAACACAAGGTATAAGAGAAACTGTGGGATGAAGTGGGTATTGCAGTTTATTTATACTAATCCCAGAAGTATCTGAAATAAGGGCAAAGAGTTTTTGGTATTGGATAACACAACTTGGCCAAAAGTTAAAAGTATTGGTGAAACTTGGTTGGCCAAGAATAATATGGTCATAGGAATAAAATGCAAGGGATATGGTGTTTTCAGAGAGGACAGACGGAATAGGATGGAGAGGGGATACTAATGATAGGAGGAATTAAAGCCAAAAAATCAAATGTACTGACCTTAAGATCCCTACATCAGAGGGGTAGGGATCTCAAGGTCAGTACATTTGATACTATCTAGTGTGAGATAGAGGCCAACAGGACTAAATATGTAATTAGTTGCTGATATAATCCATGGGGTATAAAGAGAGACCATAGATGACATGCATTTGCAAATTAGCACGATCAGTATAGGTTGAGTAATTATTATGAGGATTTCAACTACAGGGTCAGAGATAGGAGAAGGAATGGACACAGGACACATTTTTCCATTATCTTTTGATAATGGAAAAATTATCAAAAGATAATTTTTTCATTAATAAAATAATTAAAACAGCTGCTGAGAGATAATTACCTGAGGCAGCATGCAATGGAGAGGATACGAGGTTCGAGAGTGCTGGATCTGATCACAGTATCAGAGGACTTAACACTAACCAATCTAGCTATGCTGATTCCACTTGGAGAAAGTGATCATGTAGTTTTGACCTAAGAGACTGCCAGACATTCAGAATTTTCTGTTAAGAAGGGATATGTGTGGAATTACAAAGCAGGTTATTATGACAAGATGAGCCAACTTTCAGCAGTGGGAAGCTACAAGAATTTGGATGAGAGAGAGAGAGAGATGTTGGTGGTGCATAGGAGGTGGTCAAGGGGTGTTTGAAGAAAGCAGTATCTGAATGTTTACCCAGAGTCAGAAGGATAAATCAGGCAGGAGTTAGATGGATGAAAGCTTCATTATGCAGGAGTTGCGCACAAAGAAAAGAAGAGAAGGTTGTGAAGGATTATAAAGAAAAAGGTGATCAGCATGCCCACGAGCAGTATTAGGCAGAAGTAAGAAGAGTTATCTGTATGGTAAGGAAGGCCAAAACTAATTATGAGAGAAAACCTGCTGATAAGGCCAAAAGAAATCCTAAAGAGTTCTTTTGCTAATTGACAAGTAAAAGAAGGAATGATGACTATAGAAGAATAACGCTGATGGTGGTAAGGTAACAAAACCAAACCAAATAATGATTACTGAGTAACCATTTTGAAGGGGTATACCATCTAGGTGGTGCTCCCCATCTAGGTGATGTTGCAATGCCAGATGACACTGATTGATAGGAGAATAGAGGTTGAAGAAATGGAGATGTCTAAAATATTACAGAATCTCAATACAAACAAAGCCATGGGATTAGATGGCATATCGGCCTGTGTACTACAAGAATGTGCAAGGGAATAATCAGTTCCTCTGACCAAGCTGTTTAATTTAAGCCTCAGTACTGGAAAAGTGCCAATGGAGTAGAAAGAGGACAAAATAGTCTCACTGCATAAAGGAGGCTCCAAGACAGAAGTAGTAGCAAATTATAGGCTAATCAGCATCTCAGGAATGATGGTTAAGGTAATGGAGAAATTGGGGAAAGATAGAATTCGGGACTGAGCGGATAGGAATATGATATTCTATAAGGGACAACATGGTTTTATGAAGGGTGGGTCCTGCCTTAGAAATCTGCTTACTTTTTATAATGAAGTGAACAATGGAGTCAGATAAGGGAAATGACACCAAAGGTAAGTTTCTGTGGTTTAGCAGATCTGTGGGTAGTTTTCAGTATTGAGACCACACTATGACATAAATGAAGAGTTTAATAAAAATAAGCAATTAAAACCCAACAAGTTTTCTTACTTGTTCAAGAAATCTGCTTACTTTTTATAATGAAGTGAACAATGGAGTCGGATAAGGGAAATGACACCAAAGGTAAGTTTCTGTGGTTTAGCAGGTCTATGGGTAGTTTTCAGTATTGAGACCACATTATGACATAAATGAAGAGTTTAATAAAAATAAGCAATTAAAACCCAACAAGTTTCATAAGCAGTAAGACTTACATCATCAGGGGTATTGGTAAAGAAAAGTTTTACAAAACAAAAGCCTATTAACAATTAATGACACATATTAGATGTTTTGAAAACATCACAACTGTTATATATAATTGATAAACAAGAATACGAATAGTAAATTTGTTACTGTATGCATGTTGGAACATTGCTATCGCGTTCTGTGATATCACACGCGTTATATCCTAAGTCGATGGCAGTTAAATTTTTGATGAAAGCAGACCATATTTGATGTAAAATTAATCCTTGATTTTTATTGCATTGTATAGGGATCCTAATCATTTGCAAGGCTTCTTTAAATTTTCTTGTGAAATTTAAAGTATATGAAAAAATATGAATGTATATCAGTTATGATCAATATGTGACATTTTTGTTTGTTGCCAAAGTACTGTGAAGAATGCCAGGCCTGATTTATGTTCTCTTCTTTTTTGACATCTTTTATGTGTTCAACTTTCCTGTCTGGCCTACATAATAAATTATTATTATTATTACGTGACACCTCCAGGGAGTCCAAAGACTCATCGAGGGAGGGCACTTATTCTATAACTCTCTACAGCGAACCGCAACTACCATAATCTACATGAACGCCATCTACCGCCCACCACCATCACTAGCATTTTCACAGACAATTACAAACATCCATGCTCACAGTGGGATTCGAACCCGCAGCCTTTCAGCTGGAGAGTAGATATGCTAACCACTCAGCCAATCAGACCAGCATGCCACAATAGCATAAATAAATAAACTTTGCAAAGGCTTTTGACAAGATTCCATGTAGAACTATGTTGCAAGAATTGGAGCACATGAGGATGAATATGAATCTGGTGATTTGGATTAGAGTGTGACTGATGGACAGATATCACAGAGCAGTTTATGGAGGAGATGATTCGAGAGAAGGCAGGTGACTAGTGGTGCACCACAGAGCTCAATACCTGTCCTCTGTTGCTTAATTTGTGCATCAATGATATAGGAAATGATTTGATGAGAAATATTTAGTAGTTTGTTGATGATGCAAAACTGGGAAGAGTAAGAATAGTAAGTGAAGGTGATATAGAAATTCTGCAGGATGACTTAAATAGACTAGCAGTATGAATAAAGGTAAATAGCTGACAGTTTAATATAACAGAGTTTAAGATAATGTGCTTTGGGAAGAGATCACAAGCTGTACTATACTGTGTATACTATATTGATGGAAGATGGAAATTAACTGCAGGAAACTGATGAGGAGGCCAGGGACTTGGGGAACAGAAAATTGAAGTTTAGAAATTTTAGCGGGCAGGCATATTATGAAGGTAACCAAAACAGTACATCAGATTATGTGGTTGTTGAAGAATACACTAACAAGCAGAGAGCGAGAGGTTACTGTTCCCTTATATAAGTTTTAATAAGACCACATCTGGACTATTGTCCACAGATCTGAACTCCTGAATTCCACAGGGATGAAGAAATGATGGAGAGGATCCAGATGAGTGACAAAGATTGCAGCAGGTCTATGGAATGCTCCCTACAAGAACAGAGTGATGATTTGTGGGCTTCAAAAACCAGCTGATAAAGAGGAGATATATTAAAAGCATTTAAGTTATTAAAGGGACTTTTTTCCAGTACATGGCAAGAAGGGAAAGAGAGGTGTAGTGAGAAATGGTGTTAGGACTAGATTTTTTTTGCTTGGAAGGTGGTGAATGAGTGGAATGTTGTCAGAGGTAGTTGTGAGTGCTTTATCAGTGAATGAGTTTAAGAAGTATGATAGGTATTGTGTGAATAAAGGCTAGTATGTGAATAATGGATCTTCCATGGATCTTCTAACTCCATGGAGATACCTGTATAATAATAATAATAATAATAATAATAATAATAATAATAATAATAATAATATAAAGTGTAGACCAGAAATATTATGAGCATTTTACGGAGAGGCAAGTTGGAGTATGAAAAGAAAGTGTGGTATAGGTTAAAGACAATCCAGAATTTTATCACTAATGTTTCAAGTAAAAGAAAGAATGAATGTGGAAGAATAACTTTGCTGAATGTAGATTGTCCCTTGTGTCAGAAGAAGATGTGTTTATTCAAATAATAAGACCTCCCTTCAGTTAAACCTATGCAAAGAACAGCATTGGTTTAACTGAAGGGAGGTCATATCTGAGAAATATGCTCATATTTTATAATAATGCTACAACAAAAGGAAAAGATAGAGTATGATAATGTTGAAATTCGCAAAGGTATCTGATAGGATACCACATGAAAGGCTATTACATAAACTGGAGGATATGAAGTTGGAGTACAAACCATTTACTTGGTGGACAAGCTGACAGATACGTACCAAATATGTATATGGGGGGGGGGGGGGAACCACTGGTCACCTTAAATCTCGAGAAGATTTAAGGTGACCAGTGGTGTACCCAAGAAAACAGTTCCTTGGACTGTGGTTGTTCAAATCTATACATTAATGATATTGGGAAGCTCCTGACATGAGATATTTAACTGTTTGCTGATGATGCAAAGATAGACAGGACAATCAGGGATGCTATTAATATATAGCACTCACAAAATGATCTGAACAGGCTGGAACTGTGGTTAAGTGATTATGACTATCAATGCAATGTTAGTATGTGTAAGTAATGCACTTTGGCATGATGAGATTTCCAGAGTGCATATTATATTGGTAAGATTATGCTTGGTAAAACTGGTGAGGCTATAGATCTCGGAGTTATGGTGTACAGGAAGTTAAATTCAACTGTCACATAGAAAAAAAAATTGCAAATACAATTCAGAGGATAAGTGCAATGCTCAAATGAACACTGCCATGTAAGGAGAAGGAAGTCAAGCCTTTTGGTCTCTTTACAAAGCCTTGATACAATTGCATTTAGACTACTGTGTGTGTGTGTGTGTGTGTGTGTGTGTGTGTGTGTGTGTGTGTGTGTGTGTGTGTGTGTGTGTGTGTGTGTGTGTGTGTGTGCACGCGCACGCGCGCATATCCAATCTCTTGAGTTCTGATACCAAAGCTGTGGAAAAGATGCAAATATGATATCCACATTACGAACGTGGATTGTGACGACAGATTGAGATGTGGACTGCAGACATTGGTAAACAGGAGAAAAAGAGTGATATGGTAGAGGTCTACAAACTTCTGAAAGGATGTTATAGGATAGCAGTCGATGAGTTTTTTTTTTTTTTTTTAATGGAAATTGGGGAGAGGAAAAGGAACATCTCTGGAAGTTAGTTTGTGTGTGGTTAAGGAGGGTGTGAGAGCTAGATTTTTCTCTCAGAGAGAAGCAAGTGAGTGGAACAGTAATAAGTGCATCTAGCGTGAATAAGTTTAAGAGAAGGTATGACAGCTGGTATGGGGAATGTATTATTATTATTATTATTATTATTCAGGCCTCCATGGAGTCAAAAGACTCATCATGGGAGGTCCTTCCAAAGAAACACAAAGTCTATCAAGACTCATCGAGGGGAGGTCCCCCCCCCTAAGAAACACAAAGTCTATCATACCACTCCTTGAACTCATTGACCGTTCTCGCTCTCACCACTCCATCAGGCAAGGCATTCCATGGTTCAACCTCCCTCCATGCAAAGAAACTACTCCTCACCCTCTTGTTCACAGTTTCCTTTCGTAACTTCCAGGGATGGCCTCTTGTCATAACTCCTTCCCGCTGTTCAACCAAGCAAAAGAACTCCCCAGTGTCAACCCTGTAACCACCTCTCAACAGTTTAAAAGTCTCAATCATATCACCTCTCCTTCTTCTATCCATCAAACTCTGCAGTCCACATTCCCTCAGCCGATCCTCATAACTATCATTGTACAGTCCTGAAACCATCTTTGTTATCCGCCTTTGTACCCTTTCCACGGTTAATTTATCCCCTTCAAATCCTGGGGACCAAATACAAGAACAATAGTCCAAGTGTGGTCTGATCAGGATCTTATACAACGAAATGATAACCATTTTATCTCTGCAGGTCAGTGTCCTTCTCATTATTGCAGCAATCCTTTGCGTTACCTTCACTACCTTTGCAATATGTCCCCTAAATTTCAGGTTTCTATCAATCATCAAACCCAGATCTCTTGTCTCTCCTACTTCCTCCAGTTTAACTTCTCCCATAGAGTATGCAGCGTCCCATCGATGAGTCCCAAACCTCAAGACATTACATTTTGCTGCATTAAACTGACATCCCCATTCATTTGCCCATCAATCTAGCTTATTCAAATCCTCTTGCAAGGCTGCTGCATCTGCACTATTACTAATGATCCTTCCCAGCTTTGCATCATCTGCAAACAACCGAACATCCCCTTGCAATCCACTGACAATGTCATTGATATAAAGGTTAAACAATATAGGTCCCAGCACTGAACCCTGTAGGACCCCACTTGTAACCCTCTGCTTCCTTGAAACTGCCCCACCATACACAACTCTCTGATACCTATCGGACAGCCAATCCTGAATCCAGTTGACCAATCTGCATCCAGACCCATGTGCTGCAACTTGAATATCAGCTCGTCATGTGGCACCCTGTCAAATGCCTTTGCTAAGTCTAGGAAAATGGCAGTATATGCCTTTCCCTCATCTAATGCTCTTGTAACTTTATCATAAAAGGCTAGCATATTGCTAAAACAAGAGCACCCCTTCACAAATCCATGCTGACTCTCACTGATAACATTACCCTCATCTGCCCAATGCTGTATATGGTCTCTCACTACTTTCTCCAAGATCTTACTAACTACTGATGACACACAAACTGGTCTATAATTAGACACTTCCAGTCTGCTACTGCCCTTATGCAATGGCACTATCTTACCTTCCTTCCATTCCATGGGCACCTTTCCAGTAGCCAGACTTTCATTGAAAAGCCAGGTCAAAGGCACTGTCAGTTCCTTAGCACATTCTCTCAAACCTCGTGGTGAAATACCATCCAGTCCCACAGCTTTACTAACATCCAGAGTACTCAGTATGTGGAACACACTCTCCTCCTGTACCTCTAAACCTTGAACCTGTCCTATCCCTCTAGCATTAAAACTGACTCCTCCAGGATGAAATACTCCAATAAAGTGGTCATTGAACAATTCTACTATGTCCTCTGCATCAATCACTCATTTTTATCCCACAATATCATTCTTCCATAGTCATTTCTCCTCCTACTGGCCACATATCTAAAAAATTCCCTAGGATTTTCTTTGGATCTTAGGGCTAATCTCCTCTCATATTCCAGTTTCGTCTTCCTTACCATACTAGTCACTCTTTTGGCCTGTGTCTTATACTCTTCATGCATCTTCTCTTCTCCTGTCTCCTTATATCTCTTCCACAGCTTCTTTTTCGCATGCAATTCCTGTTTAATATTATTTGTCATCCACTTTACTCCAAACTGTGTCCTCTTGTTCACTCGCGGTATACAACTTATCATTGCTGCTAACAAATATTCTTTCATAATTTCCCACGCAATAATGATATCCTGGCCTTCCAATTCCTCCCACCATGAAACTTCCCCAAGTTGACGTCTTAGACTATTATAATCACCTGCCTTATAATTCCACATACATTCCCGTCTCTTTGATACTCCTGCATGTCTATTCATTTTCCAAGTCAAAAACCATATAGCCACTGTCTCCAACTGGTGGGAGAGATGTCATCTCAGTTATTATCAACTCTTCTGATGCTATAACCAAATCCAAAACTCTTGAACCTCTTGTTCCTTCTATTACATGTTGCCTAAGACATCTGCCCCTCAAGAATTCTAGAAATCCCATTCCCTTATTGCTACATGCATCTTCCTCTCCCCAGTTTATACTACTGTAGTTAAAATCTCCCATAACAATCATTCTTTTTGCACTTTCCAAACTCAACTGACTAAACATTTCCTGGTCCCCACCCTCTGTACTCCTGGGTCTGTAGCAATACCCCACTAAATATCCTGTCTTGCCCACCTCTACCTCACATCATATGCTTTCAAAATCATTAGTGTCACTGCCTTCCAAAGTCTCCACTCTTAGAGGACATAGGTCGTCACTTATCATAAGCAGTACTCCACCACCACGCTTTCCCTTACTATCCTGCCGAAAAATGCTGTACCCAGCGACTTCTATTCCTGTTATTATATCCTCTTCTGCCAACCACGTCTCAGTAATCCCAATAATGTTTGGCCAGGCTGATGCTATCTGCACCACCAATTCCTCTCCCTTATTCTGGATACTCCTGGCATTAGTATATAGCATATAAATGCCGTTGTTTCTATACCCAGCATTATCCCCTCTAGACTCCACTGAGCTCAGTGTAACCTGATGTCGTCCCCCCTTCTCCCAAGTACCCATTCCCACAAGAGGCCACCCCTGCTACCATCCTCCCTGAGACACACTGACTTTTTCAGAACAGCAATCTCTCCAGATGCCCACGTCTTTCCTCATTCAAATGTATGTGGTCTCTTGCATACAATTCCTCTCTGTCCTCAAACGCTCTCCAAGCATCCACATATTCCGGTCCTCTCTTATCACACATTCTAGCTATTATGTCATTCATGATTGATGAGTCCTTAACTTCCTGAAGGTCTCTGATAATGATAATGATCTTAATTTAGAAATTATAAACCCAATAATGTATAAATTAAATTGCTAAATTCAATCTCCTCTGGGCAATAACAAGCTGCTTTAACTACTTTTTCAAATCAGCATTATTCTTTTCAGTTGATATATAAATAAACTATACTTAATCAACTTTCACAAGTTGATAACCAGAGAGAATACTTCCTAACTCCAAATGAAGAAGAAATGGGTATACATAAAATACTTCTTTTTTTTTTTCTTACAAAAATTCAGCTTGTTCATGTACACATGTACACAAATTCATGTATAAAACATTTTGCTAATAGAACACTAACAATACATATTAGCATGATTTAGAATGTTCCAGGTTTTCCTTAATTTTTGTTATACCATCATTCTTCATGTATTCAACTAATGACTTGGTATGATGTCTTTTTCATACCAAGAAAGTGAGCCTGACATCTTTTTTGAAACAACTTTAGGCTCCATATTGCCAATGGTCTCTCTCTTTCTATATATACACTATTTAAGCTTCGACAGTGAACAGTCATCTCTCAAATGAATATCTGTAGATAATACATATAGGAAGAAAGTATTTTCTTTATTCTTAATCTCTGAAAATATCATATTAGCAAATTCTTATGAAAAGTTCATCCTCAAATATATATATATATATATATATATATATATATTAGGGTTACCAAGTAATTTTATAAACTTGGTTATTTTACTCCTAATCCCAAGTAAGCAAACACTTAAGTTTGTGACTGAACGTAGTTCAAGTCTAAAGGTGGTGCAACACCAGGGCCACTCATTGTAAAGGTGGGTAAAGCTCTGATCACTATCCTTAGTATTTTCCATAATGTAAAGCACATTTCACTAAGAGATGTATACTGCAATACATTATGGGTGGGGGTCACTACCCAGACCGGTTTCAACCTTTTTTGAGGTCTCCTCAGTGACTTGTAGGTAAAGTTGATAAGGCTCTGTATTACTAAAACCTTGGTATTTAGGATCTAGCTACTCACTGAGGCGACCTCAAAAAAAAAAAAAAAAAAAGATTGAAACCCGTCTGGGTAGTGACCCCACCCATTAATGTATTGCAGTATACATCTCTTAGTGAGATGTGCTTTATATTATGGAAAATACTAAGAATAGTGATCGGAGCTTTACCCACCTTTAGACTTGAACTACATTCAGGCGCAAACTTAACTGTTTGCTTACTTGGGATTAGGAGTAAAATAACCAAGTTTATAAAATTACTTGGTAACCCTAATATACATTACCCAAGTTGAAAAAACTTATTTACACACATATATATATATATATATAAATTTTGCTCCTTGCTTTCTCTAAGTTTTCACTCTCTTCTCTACACACTGACTGTTACAAGGTGTACAGAAGTGATACACTTCAAGCATGATGTCACAATTGGCAGACATGTAAGCAACAGTCCTAATACCAAATTGCTTATAAATTCAAAATTATAATAACGGAAAAACTCATGTAAAAATTTTGCCTGTACATCGCAGGCATCTTCAGTACATTTATAAAGCTAATTGAACAATAACTGACAATTCCAAAGGGCACCACCTAAGTAGCTAATCTAAGATAACTAAAAAGGTCAATAAATTTCCTAACTAAAATAAAAAAATAAAAAATAAATAAATAAATATATATATATATATATTTATATATACAATAAAAAGTTAGGAAAGATTAGCTGATTTATAAAGTACTATCTCCCATAAAGGGGATAGACGTAAACCATCAGATCTGTTTAAGTTAGGAGAGTGAAGTAAAGTTTTGCATGTTTCTTTATAAAGTCGTTCCATGAGAAACTGACTTTTGTGAAGGACTCTTGTCTTGTTCCAAAATGAACTCTATGTCTAGTGATGATGGCATGTTCTGCAAGTCCAGACTGTTCAGGTTCAAGGTATTGAATATAAGATTGGTGTTCTTCTAGCCGAATACTGGCAGATTCTCCTGTTTGTCCGAAATAAGATAATCCACAAGAACAAGGAATCTGGTAGACACCTGGATAACTAAGATGTGGAAGCTTGTCCTTTGGAGAAGTGAGAAAGGTGGAGATTTTTCTGAAAGGTCGAAAGGCAACAAAAATATTCAGTGGTTTTAAAACTTTTGCTATACATTCACTAATGCCTTGTACATAAGGGATAGGAATGGACGTTATTTCTTCTGTATTTGAAGAGGAAGATATATTAAAACTACTCAAAGCTCTTTTGATGAGGGAATTCTTATATCCATTAGATAAAAATGAGGAAATAATATATTGCAGTTCTTTTTGTAACAAGTCATCTGAAGAACAAAAGGAGTGGGCCTGATGAACCAGTGTTTTAATAGTAATTGCCTTTTGACTGGGATGGTGATGAGATTCAGCATGGATATAATAGCCTGTATGAGTCTTCTTTCTATAGACTGAGAAATGTAGGTTACCATCTGGTTGGCAAAGAATTAAAAGATCTAAAAAGGCTAACTGCTTATTTGATTCTATTTCTAAGGTGAACTGGATCCTTGGGTGAAGTGCATTTAACTTAAAGAGAAACTGTTGAAGTTCATCAGAAGAATCATTCCAGATAGCAAAAATGTCATCGACATATCTGAACCAATGAGTAGGTCTGGGAGAAATATTGTCAAAAATACGTTGTTCAAAATATTTTATAAAGAAACTGGAGATAGCAGGAGAAAGAGGAATGCCCATTGCTGTTCCTTCAATTTGTTGATACAACTTGTTTTTAAAGGAAAAATAACCAGAATGTATTACAAAATCAAATATTTTTACAATGTCTGAAGGAAATTCTTGTTGTAGTAATTCAATGCTTTCAGATAAAGGAACATTTGTAAATAAAGAAATAATGTCTAAACTGATCATAATATCTGAAACGTCCAAATGAAGATCTGAAATTTTATTTTTGAAATCCAAAGTATTTTTTATAAAAGTATCAGTTCTTCTAGTTGAAGAAGTGAGTAAATTTGATAAAAATTTAAAAATTTTATAAGTGGGACAGCCTACACAATCTACAACTGGCCTCAACGGAATACCTGGTTTATGAACTTTTGGAAGACCATACAATCTAGGTGGACGACCGAAGAAGGTTTTTAAGTTTTTTCTTTTGATCTTCATCCCATGTAGATACATTATCTATAAGAGAATTAAGTCTCTTCAACTGACTCCTGGTAGGATCCGATGCAAGGGGCCTATAACTTGAATAGTTGAGGAGTAATAGAGACATTTTTCTCTCATATTCCTTCCTATCTTGAATAACTACAGCCTTCCCTTTGTCAGCTTTCGTAATAATTAAATTATTATTATTATTCAGAGATTTCAGTGCTTTAAATTCAGAGTAAGATAGATTATGGCGAGGAGGCTTGGCATTAAAAAGAATTTTCGCACATTCAAAACATAACCTGTTGACTGTTTTTTGGGATAAGGATCGAATACCTCTGTCTATGTTATGAAAAAAATCCATCAGGGGTACCTTATTCGGCGCAACGGCAAAATCGTGTCTTTTTGATAAAACAAAATGTTCGCTGTCTGTTAGTGGATGGCCAGAAACATTGATAACTACTTTATCTGTATTGCTAACATTAGTGCTGGATCTAGGGAGGCTCACCAGTGATTCAAACTTGCGCTTTAACTTATCACGAGAATCATTAAAAACCTTTAGGTAAGAATTCGAAGAAATGCGCAAAATAGTGTTAAAAGTTTTAGGCGTTAAAACAGATTCTAGAGTGTTCTTAATGTCCACAATTACTCGGTTTAAGAGGGCTAAAGATTTTTTAGCTTCGTTCAGCTGATAATTTAAAAGAGTCCTACTAGCTTTTAAATAGATCTGATGAACTCTTAAGGACCTAAAAACTTCTTTTATTTTACAGGTAGGAATAACCTGAGCCATCTTACAACGCTTTAGGAATATTATTCTCTTAATGCATTTAGCCTTCTTTACCATATCTAGCACATTATGTTGGAGGCTTAATGGATTGTATATAGTACTCAGAAAGGATTAAAACAGAATTTAATACTTCCTATATTTCATTTCAGTCACTAAGACATCTTCAGGGATTACAAAAAAACTAATGTAACATAAACACAAATACCACACAATACTAAGCCCAACCACGTAGGTGACACTAAAGTCCTATCTAGGTGGAGCGCCCTGTAAGGGTGGTTGTAGGTAACCTGGAATATAAGGTGGGATCTCTGATGATAAGTTTCCCAAATCATAGGAAGCTTAATGCAACTGTAGTTATTAATATTTGATTGATTTCTGAAAGCTGCTGCTGATTCCAAAAAGAGTCTCTCTTTTTTGAATTTGCTGTGGTGGAGCATGGTGGTTTTTTCCCCATGAGATCCTGTGGGTTGTATCCAAGACATGGTCAGCCAGGCCTGACTGACCATAGTCGTGGTTGCAGATGTATGACTTGTGTTCCTCCAGGCAGATGGTTGCTGATCTGCCTGTCTGTCCAAAGTATGCCAGCTTACAGGAACAGGGTACTTTATAAACTCCAGGCACTGAGAGAAGAAGGAGCTGAATTTTTGTCGAACGGATAAGGATAGCAAGTTTGCGGTGGGGCTGAAATGTTGTGTGTGTAGGTTATACTTTTTTTAAAATCTTGGCTATTTTTTCGGATATGCCACGGATGTAGGGTATGGTGATAGCATTTTTAAACTCTTTCTGAAGAGAAATGACTGGGGAATGGGGGAGGAACTGATTATTTTTTTGATACTGTATCACTGTAGTCATTGGAGAGGAAAATGTTGTATATGTGGTCAAGCTTAATCATAAGGCCGGTTCCACTGGAACAAAAATTATGGGCTCTCTTGGTTAGAGTTTTAATAATGCCATATTGTTGAACGGGCTGGTGGTGGGAGAGTTTGTGAAAGTATCTGCATGTGTGTGTGTGGGTTTTCTATATACAGCGAAGGCAAGTGTACCGTTAAGAAGGCGTGTAACTAAGGTGTCTAGGAAGGGTAAACAATTGTTCTTTTCCTTTTCCGTAAACTGGATTCTTGGATGTAGGCTATTGAGGTGACTGAGAAAGGAGTCTAATGTATCTGGGCCATGAGGTCAAATGGAGAACACATCGTCTACATATCTTAGCCAGATAGAAGGTCTGGCGAAGATAGTCACTGAGACATCCCTGAAGATGTCTCAGTGACTGAGATGAAATATAGGAAGTATTAAATTCTGTTTTAATCCTTTCTGAGTGCTGTATACAAGCCATTAAGTCTCCAACATGATGTCTTCACAGCACTTACGCCTCTACATATGGAATTCAGCACATTGTTTGGAAGTAGACTCTCCGTAAAGTATCGAAATATGTTTTAATAAGGAAATACCGTGAGAAGACATATGAATTCAAAATTATAATAACAGAAAAACTCACGTAAAATATTATTTAATAGTAAAATTTTCGCCTATGTATCGCAGGCATCTTCAGTACATTTATAGAGCTAATTGAACAATAACTGACAATTCCAAAGGGTGCCACCTAAATAGCTAATGTAAGATAACTAAAAATGTAAGATAACTGCAATATATTATTTCCTCATTTTTATCTAATGGATATAAGAATTTCTTCATCAAAAGAGCTTTGAGTAGTTTTAATGTCTTCCTCTTCAAATACAGAAGAAATAACGTGCATTCCTACAAGGCATTAGTGAACGTATAGCAAAAGTTTTAAAACCACTGAATATTTTTGTTGCCTTTCGACCTTTCAGAAAAATCTCCACCTTTCTCACTTCTCCAAAGGACAAGCTTCCAGATCTTAGTTATCCAAGTGTCTACCAGATTCCTTGCTCTTGTGGATTATCTTATTTCGGACAAACAGGAAGATCTGCCTGTATTCGGCTAGAAGAACACCAATCTTATATTCAATACCTTGAACCTGAAGTCTGGACTTGCAGAACATGCCATCATCACTAGACATAGTTCATTGGAAACAAGACAAGAGTCCTTCACAAAAGTCAGTTCCTCATGGAACAGCTTTATAAAGAAACATGTGAAACTTTACTTCTCTCTCCTAACTTAAACAGATCCAATGGTTTACGTCTATCCTCTTTATGGGAGATAGTACTTTATAAATCAGCTAATTTTTCCTAACTTTTTATTGTGTATATATATATATATATTTTTTTTTTTTTTAGTTAGGAAATTTATTGACCTTTTTAGTTATCTTACATTAGCTACTTAGGTGGTGACCTTTGGAATTGTTATTGTTCAATTAGCTTTATAAATTTACTAAAGATGCCTGTGATACACAGGAAAAAGTTCATCATCATCATCAAATTCCTGCAATGTAATATGATAGTACTACATGAAAAAAATTACATCATTACTAACTTCCTATCTACAATTTTCCTCCAAATCAGTCTGTTACTTGTCAAGACTCCAACATTATCAGATCTTATATTTCTATCGTCTAAGGCACTTTGTACCGTATCAATCCACCTATATCTTGGTCTTCCTCTGGGTCATTTTGCTGCCAACCTGGCAGAGAACACTTGCTTTGCTAATCTTTCCTTGACCATTCTGTTTAAGTGACCATACCACCTGAGATTAGCTCTGCTAACGCATTCCTGGATGCTCACAATGTCAAGTTCTTTCCTAATATCCTCGTTTTTGATATGATATTGCCATTGATGCCATCTGTTCATGCCTCTAATCTTTCTCAGGACTCTCATATCTGCAGTCTCTAGTCTTTGGTCAAGTGTTTTACTTCTGACCCAGCTCTCAGATCCATAAGTTAAAACTGGTCTGAACACTGTCTTGAATACAGCTAATTTAGTGTTCCGACTAATTTCTCTCTTATTCCATATGAATTTATTCAATTGACTTCCCACCATACCAGCTTTGCTGATTCTGTTGTCTATTTCTATATTTAATTTACCATATTCAGTAAAAATCGTGCCTAAGTAGCTGAAATGTTTTACTTGTTCCACAGGTTCTCCATTCACAACACAGTTGACATTTTCAATGATTCTGCTTATTTTCATTGTCTTTGTCTTTTTATTGCTGACCTTCATACCATATCTATTACAACAACTATTCAATTTAGTCAGAGAATCTTGCAGACTTGTAGCGGATTTATTTAGAAGTATAACATCATCTGTATAAAGCAAAGAGCTTACATTAACATCTCCAATTTTGATATCATGTTTAATACCACTTTCCTTCATAATGTGATCCATATAGATAATGAATAACAGAGGGGATAATGAACATCCTTGTCTCACACCAAATTTAACATTAAACCATCTTCCTGTACTTCCTTCAATTCTAACTGCTGATTTACAACTCAAATAAAGACTAAGTATTGCTTGATACAATGCCCCATTGACACCATATAACTGCAGCATATTGAATAGCTTCTCTCTTGGCACCTTATCATATGCCTTTTCCAAATCGACAAAACTTAAATACAGATCTTTGTTATATTCCCATGCTTTCTCGACTATTTGTCGTAAAGTGAAGATCTGATCCTGACAGCCTCTATTTTGCCTGAATCCAGCTTATTCTTCACCAAGCTTTTCATCCACAATTCTTCTCAACCATTTCTCAAGTATACTTGCATATATCTTGCCAGGAACACTCAGTAGGGAAATACCTCTGTAATTCTCACATTCAGTTTTATTTCCCTTTTTATATATAGGTACTATGAGAGCTCTACTCCAATCATCGGAAATTCATCCCTCTGTCCAGGCTTTCTGAACTATGCAGTGCAGCCACTGTAACACTCTTATACCACCATACTTCAGCATTTCTGGTCGAATATCATCTATATCTGCTGCCTTTCATGGCTTTTTCTACTTCCAGTATGGATATGTATTCCTGACTGCATGCCTGGTCAGTATTTTTTAAAACTGTGCTGTCATCACAGCTTGTTTCATTCAGCAGTTTTTCAAAGTAATTACTCCATACTTCAAGGATATCTTTTTCTCCCGTTTTCATGTCACCTTTATCATCTCTAACTCCTTTTACAGCACTCTTTCCTCCATTCCTAAGCTTCTTCAACAACCTCCAGAATATTTTGCCACCTTCTTGATATTTATTTTCTATATTCTTGCCAAAGTCCTCCCATGACTTTTGTTTAGCTAGTTTTACACAGTGTTTAGCATTCTTGCATTCGTCTCTATATTCTCTAAGAGCACAAGCTGACTTATTTGACAGGAACTTTTGATATGCTTTCTTCTTTTCCTTCACTGCCTCTTTAACTTCCTGTGTCCACCAGGGAGTTCTGATTTTTTTATCCTTGCACACAACCTCACCACATGCCTCTCTGACAGAATCAATCAATGTTTTCTTCAGAGTTTGCCACTGAATCTCCAAGGTTTGATTCCTATTCTCAAACTCTTTCATTTTTCTTCAATAATCTTTGTGTATTTTAGTCTACAGTTCACATCTGAGAGCTGCTCAACTTTTATTCGCTTTAAAACTTTCTTACATGTTATTCTTTTGAATATGAAATTCAATTTTATCCTGCTCAAGACTAAATAGTGATCACTTCCAATTTCAAATCCTCTGTACACTCTGGTGTCCTGCACCAGGGGAAAAACATCACTATCAACAATAACATAGTCAATGAGACCTTTCTTATTCCTAGCCTCTTCTCTCCATGTGAATTTGTGCATATTTTTATGTTGGAACCAGTCCAACATAAAAATGTTGTAATAACCAGTCCATGTCCTGAACAGAAATCCAACAGATATTTGCCATTATTATTAGCTTTGCTCTTTTCTCCAAATTTTCCCAAAATATTTTTGCATGTCTCACAATCATTTCCTACTCTGCTATTTAGATACCCAACAAGGACCAACTTTTCCTTTTTCATTGTGTCAGTTGCTTTTTCTAAAGCCTCAAAAAATTCCTCCACTTCTACCTTAGTAGAACCTTCTGTGGGACCATAGGCACAAATAAGTCTCATTGTCCAGTTCCCCATTATCATATTTGCCCACATTACTCTACTTGAGACTGACTGCCATTCAAGAAGATTAGCCTCGTATTTTGTGTTGAATACTATGGTTACTCCTTCTTTTCCTTGATTGTCATTGCCTGAATATAACATTTTGTATTTATTGCTCAGAAAGATCTCACCAGTTTTGGTCTTTTTTGTTTCAGTCACCCCTATTATGTCGATCTGGTACTTATCTAATTCCTCAGCTAGCTCCATTTCTTTGCCATTCAGGCTTATTATGTTGATAGTACCGATCTTTAACTCTGGTGATGTTGAGTTGGGGTTTGTTTTCAGATTTGTTCCAGTAGCTGACTTTTCGCTGTTCGCCCTGGTTCCCTGGCGAAAACAATGGGGGCCTTGTTTAACTGGGCAACGCCCCAGCCGGCATGAAATTTTGTCATGTTGTACCATCATTTTTTATTTTGGTTTAACCAATAAGAATACAATTTGGTCGGCTAAATCCCAAATTGCCAGTCCATTCTCGTTCGTTCAGTATCCAAGTAGATACCAAACAGGGTGCACCACGAGAAGGTGAGGATTGGACATTAGGTCAGAAGCCCTGGTCGGTTCTCCGCATTCCTTTAAAGGCTATGTGGAGGTCTCCTCTCAGTTATACAGCTTTGAGCAAAAGTTTTACTATTAAATAATATTTTACGTGAGTTTTTCCATTATTATAATTTTTAATTCATATGTCTGCTCACGGTATTTCCTTATTAAAACAAACCAAATTGCTTATAAGCATTGGAATCTATTATATGACATAAAAAATCTTCATTGACAGATAAATACATCAGCCATTTCATTAATGCAATAATAATATATTATTTCTTGTTGTTCAGCACATTCTCACATTTTTTGATGTCAAAGGTTATCTTCTCCATTTATTAATTACAAGTGGCATATCAATATGCCATATTTATTAATACAAGTGGCATGTTGATATGCCACTTGTGAGATGTTTCTTTATATCATGACATTTGATTTGAAAACTTTACATTACAAATGAGTAGAAGAAGACAAATTAAAATAAGTGAAATTTGTTTTAAAATTTTGCTAACATTAATTGATTTAAATGACTGCTTTAATTGATAATATACAATATAAAGTAATCTTCTAAATATATCTGAATGAATCAGATAATTTCTCAAAGTATAACCCAAAACATTATGAAATTACTCAAGTTCTCTGTTCATACTGGTTATTTTAATATAAAAAGGAAAATATACCACCTGTAATATAGCAATGAAAAGTTCTCCTCCCTCTTCATCCAATTTCTGAATGAAACATATAGAGAAAAAACTCAAGACAGTTGTATTCAAACCTCTACTCTGGCTGCACCATGTAAATGATGTGTTCAATTCTCCCTATAGCTCTGACAGATATATACAAATGGTCAACATTATAAAATACATTTCTCTTTAGAAAAAAGAATCAAATAATTGTTCTTCCTTTCCTTGAGGCATTAATAATACATCTTTCAAATGGTTGTTATCTTTTTTTTCTGTTTTTAAAAAATTAACAGCTAACACACTCATGCACCTATCACATTGTCACCTGTATGACAATGCACTAACACAAACAATCAGGGTTTTATTTCCCCCTCCCCTCAATGACAGCATTCCTTGCATAGAACTCAATTACCCATGCTGCACATTTTAAGCTTATGATTACAGCCCCTAAAAATTGCATAAAATGCTGTGTGTCATCCCCTACTTCCCCATTCCCTCTCTTGACATGCAAAATTACAGCAAAACCATTTCTATTCTCTTCATATATCTGAAAAAATATCCAAAAGTGATAAACTGTTAAAGTGTAAAACTAGTTGGCTGAGTAGATAGTATAACTTCATCACTTAGTGATGAAGTTATACTATCCATTAAGCAAGGCAACTACTGCCTTGCTTAATGGAGGCATAAAGTGGCTTGAAAAAAATTCCATGTGTGGTCTCTAGAACAAAGTTTCTTTATTATTTAAAAAATAAAATAAAATACATATAAAAAATTATTTTTACTAAACCTTATCTCACGATGCTAATGTACCATAGCTATACACCTTTACATGTATGGGATTTGCATTAAAAAAAATGTAATCATCATGATATCACGTAAAGGTATATTAGCTATACATCACACTTCCAATTATCCATTCTCCTGAGAACAAACTTCATCCTTCAGTAAGTCAAGGAATATAAGCCTGCATCTATACTTAGCATTCTATGAACAGAGAAAAAGATCTCTTAACATTTATCTTGAAGAGTATTAGAAATATATTCTACATAATAATAAACAGAAATTCTCCACAATCTATCATGGCAAGTTAGGATTGGAAAACTAGTCATACAAGATTAAATGAAAGAAAACTGTAGTAATACATAAAAGCTATTAGAAATATGTTTTTTGGAATTGGTATCAAAATGAAACTCTGAATAGTATATGGCTGCAGTGATTTACCACTGCAGCCATATACTATTCAGAGGAGGCACCCTTATGCAAAGCAGCTATAAACTGCTTTGCATCCAAGCTCTGCAGGCACCTTGATACAATGTTAATTATTTTGTTCATTATATTTTTGAATTATTTCCACAATACTTTATTGTGTATTGTGGCAAATATTTTTTGTGCTCTGAAGATGCTGATTCAAAATTAAATAAATATCCAGCTTAATAAATTACCTATTTATTTTGGTTTTATGGTGTTGTTGTGAGTTAATATTATTAAATAATTTAAATGATCATCATGAAAGTAGAAAAAAGCTTTGGAGTAGCTTTATGAAAGCTTAGAAGTAGAGAAAAATAGTACAAATTAAGGAATCAAAGATCACAAAGGTAACATAAACATTTAAAATAAGGATCTCAATGTCTCGAGTAATTACTTAGAAAATTAATTACTTAGGAGTTAATTACTTAGAAAAGCTATTAAAAGTAGTAAACAGCCAAGGAGAAATACCATCCGAAGCACATCAAGATTTAAGGTTAAAAAATCCAACAGGTTATTTGATACGTGATCAACAGGAGTAGATGATATTCAACTGGAAACACCAAACATGGCAGAATAAAATTTTATGGAGATTACTATAATAAATATAATATAATTTATATAAATATTATATATTTATTTATAAAATTTATTTATGTTTATAATATAACATAATATAATTATAATATAATTTATAATTATACAATAAATATAATAATAATAATAATAATTACGATGCATATTTCGGAAGGTTTGGTTAGAAGGATGAAACGGGTGACTGAAGGGATCTACTCCAATTAGATGACTAGAACAGAGTTCTCATTGTACTAATTCTTATAAAAAAAAAAAGAACCAAACAGAATGTGAGAATCCTAGAGGAATTTTCTTATTCAGTATTTCAAGAAAAATTACGCAAGCATACATGAGAAATGACTGCAAAAATAGTTGAACAAAAACTTCTGGAACACTAGCTTAATTTGGTTTTGGTAATCCAAAATGGGATTGCCAAGACCAGCATTTTATCTTTAAATAAAGAGTTGTTAAAAAAAGATCATGAAAATATAAAGAGGATCTCTGTTTAAGTTTTGTTTATGTTTAATCTTAAAAAGGCATATGTAGGATAGGAGAAAGAAAGAACGGCTTAAAATACTAAACCTGTATGGACTAATGAATCCTTATACATAGTTATTAATTAATTGAAAATCTTGATGTAGGAAGATGGTGGGAACACTCAGGGCCGTGCCATGGGTAGGAGGCACCCTTGTGCAAAACTTTTTTCAGCACCCCCATAAAATAAGTTTCCATGAAAAATTTTTGCGAAAAATTTTACTTTGTTAAAAGTACAAAACAGTTTATACGCATACATAAAAATAAATTTTATTTAACAGTAGTAGAACATTGTAATCACTGAAATTCATTAATAACGAATTTTTAATAATAAAAATTTTTAAAAATGTTTATTCTTTAATATATAAAGAAATATTACATAACAAAGATAATTTGGAGATATGCTTTTAACTATATAACAATTAGTATAAATGTAGATTTATTTTACATATTTATCTCTTGCTTTAGCCGCCACAAAATTTTTAATAATATCTTTAATGTCTAATGAATCCATAATATTATTTTCAATTGATATAATTGATAAATCCTTTAGACGCTCTCCAGACATTGTTGACCACAAATAATTTTTTATTAGTTTCAGTTTTGAAAAACTTCTTTCCCCTGATGCTACAGATATTGGTAATGTTAAATAAATATGCACCACAATCACAGTATTCGGAAACGTGTCGTTTAATTTATTTTCATATATATAAAAAAGAGTCGGCTCCTCAGGATGTTTTAAATTATATATAATTTAAAACATCCTGAGGAGCTGACTCTTTTTTAATAAAACATTGCAAAGTTTTTAATTCCTCAAATAAAGTCATACCATCAATATCGCGATTGCTGGAATCTTGATTGTCGCTCAGTTTTAAATGCAAATCTGTACAATGTTTCATTAAATCTTCATCGCTCCAAGCTTTTAATTTGCTAATGTCTCTTATAACTTTAAAGTCCTTGCTATGTTGTTTTAAGAGTACGAATCTTTCTGTGACTGAAGTTATTGTCGTGTCTAAAATCGCGAAGAAAAAACTTATTTTAAAATTTTGTTTAGGATCATGCGTTGTCTCATCTGATGCTTCGTAACCAAACATTTTTGTTTTTGTTCTTCTGCGAATATCTGAAAAAATAGGATCAATATTAAGATCGTTTGCTACTTCTTTTGCAGTTCTAATAATATTTTCAAAATACTGATCTGTTCGGCGACTATTTAATTCTTGTATAACATAATCAAAATTTTCTGTAATTTTTCCTATATCAAATGTTGGATTCTGCATTATTTTGCATGCAACATTTACGAGACTTAAGATTTCGTACCAAACATGAACAGAGCAAATAAATTTAAACGAATAAATCTTTGAAATTAAGTTGTCTGCCTGAACTCTAGAATCGATATCTTTAGTTTCATCTTCCGTAGTATCAAAAAGAGCCTGGTAAATTTCCTTGATATTATTTTTAAGTGACTTTATTGCTTCTACTTTACTTTCCCACCTAGTAGCAGAAAGTGGATTCAAATTTAAAACATGAATATGTTTTTTTTAATATAGCCCAACGCTTCACAGATATTGAAAAATAATTATATAATTCCTGTATTACCCCCGAAAAATTTACAATTTCACAGGATATCTTAGCTGCATCATTAACTACCAAATTTAATGAATGAGCAGCACACGAAATAAAAAAGCCCTTGAATTTATTTCAAAGATTTTTTTCTGCAGTCCATTATGTTTGCCTCGCATATTAGAACCGTTATCATAAGCTTGGCCGCATAAATCCAAAATGTTAATATTCAATAATTTTAAATAATTTTTTATAAATTGAAATAGTCCTTGCCCAGTGGTATCTTCTACAGATTGAAACCCAAAAAATGTTCATGAATTTCTGCTATATTTGTATCTTTATTTTGATTAACAAATCTAATAATAATAGATAATTGTTCTGTGTGGCTTATATCTGGAGTAGTGTCAAGAATTAATGAATAATATTTCGCCTCTTTAACCATTTCTAAAATTTTTTGTTTTATAGTTTCAGAAATTATACGGATGATTTCATTTTGTATTTTATCACCTAAATAATAAGCAATATTCCTTTTCTGTGATGTTTGGATGAGATGCAAGTGTTCTGCCATTATCGAATCAAATTTTGCGACAGTTTCTACTAACTTTAAAAAATTGCCGTTATCATTTTCAAAAAGTTTTTGTGAAGAACCTCTAAAAGCTGTACACTGTCCTGATAAATATTGTGTTATGTAGAATAACCTTTCTATAACATATTGCCAATATTTTTTATCAGTTTCATATAATTTTTGTTGTGTGCAATCAATGCATTTCTTAATCAATGACATTTTAAGTTTGCTGTATTTTTAACAGTTTTTAATGTGCACAGAACTTGTCTCGTGTGTTTTTAGTATATGACTCAAATGTTGCCAATCGTTACAACTGTATTCATTAGTAAGGTGGGAATTCTGACTACCAAATATTTTACAATAATAACAGAAAACCGAATTTCGCGATTCTGAATAAACTAAATAACTTCGTAAAAGTTTTTCTCCATTTGCTAAAGTTCGATAATAGTATGAGGAAAACTTATGGCCAGATTCATCTTTAGGAAATTCTTTATTAACTACTTGACGCAGGCAATGCTCAACTAAACAATCTGTAACTTTGGTAGTTATATGATTCAGCCAAGTACCTGGATCATTAACATTAAAATTTAAAGTTAAATTTGTAGTTTCGTGTTTCGCTGAATCGGAATCCAATATTTCTTCTTCTGCAACTTCTGTAGACAGTCTCCAGTCAGGCCAGTTTCATTTTCGCATGTAACATTTGTTTCTTCATAGTTATCTTGTGTCCCCTCTTTTTCTGTAGTAGAGCTACATGGAGTACTTGCTTCATCAGAACTTTCTGTTCTTCGTTTTTTATGTGGTCCTGAAGTTAAAAATTTATTCAGCAATCCAGCCAATTTATGTTCCAGTTGTACTCGTTGCAATTGTCTTTTCCTGTTTTGTGCACCAGATAACTTCTTTGGCTTTTTTTCCGACATCTAGGGGTTAACACACTTGGTTAGATTTTAAAATAAGAAGAGCGTTAAAAGTTGTCCACCAAAATAAATAATAATTTCTGAAATTTTCCATTAAACTTATTTTTTAACCTCTTAACTGACTATTATTTTTAAGGTGAATGGCCCAAGACTGACTATTTTTTTTTATTACAGAATTTGATTTTTCAGATGTTTTGAATAATAAATATGCTTACATTTTAGGTATTTTTTGAAAATTAACATGTAGAGATATTAGCCACGGATTGATTTCTCAGTGATATTTATTTAATATTTTTTACATTCTGGTAACTGTTTAATAATTAAGAAATTTCTAGAATATTAAAATTATTTATTAAAGAAATTAGCAAAAGGACCCCAACCCCAATGTCTTCCAACCAGAACAAAAAACATATATATAAATAAATCTCTTATTGAAAATTATTTGTTTTCTAAACGTCTACCCAACATAACATAAAAATCTTTTGTTTTCAAAATAAGATAACTAAAATGAAACAATTTAACTGATTTTCAAACTTAGCAAAAATATAATAGATGTACTTACTTTACGTGAATAATAATCCAAATTCACAAAAAATTTACTAAAGAACAATAAATATATTTTACAAAACAAAAAAGCAACTGCACAGTAACACTGTTACTGTAACGCACAAAATGAAATGATGCAAAAATATGCCAAAAAAGTATCAAGAAAGGGCGAATTGCAGTATGTGTAAACAAAGATCATCTAAAGAGTTTTATAGCTCATAAATAACCTATATTTATTAATTTAATTTGAGCCACGTCAGCCTGACGCGCCTATAGTCTATCCCACATATATACGGGATTTTTAGTTATGGTCCCTCAGCTGATTAATATGTTTATAATTTATAAACTATTATCTTTAAAATTTTATTTGTCTATCAAAAATAAGTACACAATTAAAATCAGAGTCAAATTGTCCAAAGTCACTTAAACACAGAATACACAATACACTCAATATGTTTCACATTCAAATTCTATCCAAATTCAAAGCGGAATTTAAGGAAACGAACATCGAAATATACACCTCTGTTTCAGACTAAATATTTTTGGATAGATCAGTGTTTCTGAAACTTCAGATATCAGTGTACCTCTTCTTTAATTTTCATTATTACCGAGTACCTTTTCAAAATACCCTTATCAAAATAATAATAATAATGAATAAAAATATATTTCATTGTAAATGTCTGCTTTATTTGAATTTAGATATACATTTAAACAAAAAAAAAAAAAAAGATTTATTTTTAATAGAACAAAATTTATAAAGATATACATTTTTACTTAATATAAATAATTTATCATCAATGAGAGGAGTCAAATTGCTTATTTCTATATCTGCTATATTGCTCTCTTTTGTGCGTTTTATAAATCCAGTATTTAATGAATGATCCATACTTAAGAATTTGAAAGCTAAAAAAAATTACCGTATTTACTCAAATATAACTCGCACTTTTTCCCCAAAATTAAAGCTAAAAAATCGTGGTGCGAGATATATGCGGGGATTTTCGGAAGTTAAAGTTTTCAGGAAAAAAAAACTGAAAATGGGTATGACTTACCAAGAAGCTTCTATTCTCCATCACTTCTTCTGTCCTCAAGAGCGGTTTCCTTGTGTGCAATCAAAGTTATCTATCCAAATGGAGTCATCTTCTTTCCCATTATATCAAGCAAAAATTACCAGTAATTTAAGACTTGAGATGCGTAATTAATAATCCTTGACAAATTACTAATAAGAAGTGAAAGATGTGCGTGATTGTAGGCCAGTAGAGAAAGAGCAACTATTAAAGAAGTGCATATGATCGGTGCGGTATTAACAAAAGATCGCGTGATCCAAACAAAACAAGCTGACAATTGAACTGAAATGCTAATTCGTTTAAAATGATTTCCATAATATCTGAAATGCATTCACTATATATTTCTTAGTTTTAACACATTCATGACAGGGTAGTATCAAGCAAAACCATATGTTGCACCTGCCGTATATAGCAGTTTCTGTTGGAGGGAAGATGTGATTCATTAGTGTTTAAATTCCAGTTGTCTGTAATTGCACTATTTGTTGAGAAATATATTACACAGTCTGCAAATAATGTCTGTGAACCTTATCTAGTGACATGATAAAACTAATTGGTTTTGATGTTTCTGCAGTATAATGGCTGTTGGGGGATGGCGTATTGTTTACTACAGGGAGCAAGTTATTGCTCAAATGTGAA
Source organism: Typopeltis vanoorti (assembly GCF_054136105.1). Lineage (NCBI taxonomy): Eukaryota > Metazoa > Arthropoda > Arachnida > Uropygi > Thelyphonidae > Typopeltis > Typopeltis vanoorti. Next base: position 72,045,952 of record NC_143557.1, on the reverse strand, counting down.
ATTCAGGGCGATAGAGACTCGCAATTTGAGTAGGAGAATTCATGCATTATATATATATATATATATACATATATAGACTATAAAAGTTTATGAAATTGACATCATATGATACTTTATGGGTTGTTTCCTTAAGTATCTAATAAGTGGGTTCTAAAATGTTTACTTTTAGTATGTATGACTATCATTTTTTTATTAATAAAATATAATAAGCACATATTTAACTGTCAATGGGAAATGGCACCTTTTTTATCGCTGTATTTTTATAAAATATCTTGTTACCGTAATACGGCTGAATGAGTGTCCGCCGTGAGGCAGGCTGCCTCTATGCTGTCGACGGTACTGGGCAAAGCACAGCGTAAGAATGAATTCACGGTCTGTCTTAAACTAACAATTTCAACTAAAAATATAATAAACAATCGAGAATATTTATAAAATTTTCGCTGAGTTGATGCTTACTCTGTGAAATAAAATCTGTGGTAATATTCATAACGTTTCACTTCAAACGATATAATTCAAGAATAAGAAAATTTATATTTTTTTAATTATTTCCCCGTGGTGAAATGGTGCCCCTATCTTCAAGCGCCCTTGTGCAGCGCACAATCTGCACAACTCAGCCCTGGAAACACTGCCTCTACTATTATTTATAAATCTAATATGGACCACATTATTAAGGAAAGTGGTATTACACTGTTATTCAAACAGGAGATTAAATTTACTTCTTTACTGAATGTAAATGATATTATTATTATTAACATCAGATCTCCAAGGAGTCAAAAGACTCATTGTGGGGGTCTTTTGATCATCAAAGGAAAAGATCATCAAACCATCATCTTAAACCCATTCACAGTTCTCGTACACACCACACTCACAGGCAAGGCATAGGTATTCCACTCATTAACCATTCTCCATGAAAAGAACCTGTTCCTTACTCTTCCTCCTCATACAACCAGGGATAGCCTTTTGTTCTATCCTTGTCTTCCTCTACTTAAAAAATCTCCCCCACAATAATCTGGTAAAAACTCCTCACCAACTTATGTGTCTCAATCATACCTCTCTTTCTTCTGTTCAAAAGTCTCTGGAAATTGCATTCCCTCAATCTGTCTTCATATCCAATATCCCACAGACCAGACACCGACTAGTGAATCTTCAAGATTCACTAGTCTGTGTCTAGATCCTCATCCCCTTGAAATGCAAGTATCCTATATGCAGGCTAATCAAGACCTTATAGAAGGGAATCATATCTCTTTGCTTCTACATGTCAAGTTCCTCCTCATCCTTGCCATAATCTGTTGTGATGTTCTCACAATTCCAGTAATGTGATTTCTAAACTTCAAGTTAGTATGGTAGGGAGTCACTGAATAAGTTTGTATAGAATAAGAGAGAAATAAATCAAAACACTAAACTAGCTATATACAATACATTGTCAAACCAATTTTAACTTCTAAGATCTAGGTTAGAACTTATACATGTGATCAAAGACCACATGTATTGGTGACCACAGATATGAGAGTTCTGAGAAAAATTAGGGGAGTGCACAGATGGCATCTTTGGCAGAGCATATTAAAAATGAAGATATTAGAAAGGAACTTGACATTGGGTGGCATTCAGAAATGCATGAGCATAGCTAATCTTCGATGGTATGGTCACTTAAACAAAATGGGAAAGGAAAAGTTAACAAATCAGATGTTTAATGCTAGGATGGGAGAGAATCTAAATTTCTAAATCAACCCATAGGAAGACTGAGATCCAGGTGGATTATTGCAGTTTGATGACTGAAATATAAAATCTGATAAAATTGAAGTCCTAATGGATAAAGGACTAATTCACAGAAAAACTGTCAATTGTATATCTTTACTAAAGATTGTGTTTAAGTAGTTGAAATGTGTAAAATGGCCTGTAGTCTACCTTCTCTATAAGTTCGCCATCAAAAATGCATTACTGATTTTATTGTTTTCCTTTGCTCTGTCATTGTTTTAGTTTTTTTAATGCTGATTTTCATACTAAATTTATCACAGCAATTAATTAATTTGGCTAAATACTTAAAAGTCATATAGCAGATAAATGGCTACATCGAGTAAAGAATTTAAATATCAAATTCTTTAATAAGGTGATTTATACAGATTATAAATAACAGAGAGGATAGCATACCTGATTTAGCATCAAATCATTTTTACTTATATATCCTTCAATTCTTACTCCTGATTTGTACTAAATATAGAGCTTGAAGTATAACATATGTATTGTTATGAATATTTGCCAGCACAGCAGATAGTGTAATCCCTCTCCAACCAACAACAGGCATGGGTTTAAATTCTAATGAGGCAGGGATACTGGTGAATGTGCTTAGATAGTATATGAATTTCATCACCTGATGTAAGACTACCATATCATCCTGTTTACTGAGACATAAAGCAGATTGAAAAGTACAACTACATTCTACATTTGATCTCTATGGTTTTCTTACTAGAGTTACTAAGGTTTTTCGGATTATCTTATACTACCATGACTTTATGTCTGGCCTTAAAGTAAAAATTTGATCTTATATCCAGTTATTTCAGATTTCTGACCACTTTTTCTAATTCAAGCAATAAAATATATATTCATGATTCCATTCCTACAGAATACTTTTTATCATTATCATTATTCAGGCCTCCAAGGAGTCAAAAGACTCATCGAGGGAGGTCCTTCCTAAGACATAAAGTCTGTCAAGACTCACTGAGGGGAGGTCCCCCCCTGAGAAACACAAAGTCTATCATACCACTCTTTAAACTCACTGACCGTTCTCGCTCCCACCACTCCATCAATACTTATCGAATTAACTTCTTCCTGGCCTAAATCACTCAATTTTTCCAAATGATTCAGAGACAATCCAGAATATTCAGAAGACAGATTTTCTTTCTCATTTACAATCCTTGAATCCTTTGTGGTATTCTTTCTTCCTCTAAGCTTTCTTGATATACTTTCATTATAATTTATCTTCTATATTCTTTCTACAATCTTCCTACAACTTTCTGTTTGCTACTTACTATATACACAACTTAGGGTGTTTATTTTTTATTATATGATTTATACACTGGTGTCCAAAACCTAAAGACGAACACTATTTCTGAAGATTACAACTGCAAATTCAGATGAATCAGCTTGTGGCAATTTGCATAACTGACAATTTCGAGTAAAAAGCAGATACATACTCAAAATTTCAAATAACATGCAAAGGTGTCATGTGGTAGTACTCAACAGGATTAAAGGCAAAAGACTGCACTAAACAAACTGTGTTTGAAGGAAGCTCTTTTCATGAAGGAATAAAGATGAAAACTTAAATATCTTGTAATGTTTCTCAAAGATCTCATCATCTAGATCATAGGTGGCCAACAGCGGCCTGTAATGTGATTTTGTGCAGCCCCTGGCAGGATAAAAACTATATTAAATTATATGTATCATCATTTAGCTATTAGTTTTGACTGCAGATTTTCTGATTGATATACCAGTTATATTCATTATTTCTGGTGACGGAAACAATTTATATTCTCAACATGGAATCAAAATTGCTTTAAAAAGATTACTCAATTTATAAAATCTACTGCTTCTCTGTGCGAGTTGTAGTAGTGGGAGTGGTAGATTTCTGTAATGTAATGCATCATTGACAGTCACTTGCTATGCTCTGGTTACAGTGATCAGTTTCAGAGACTCAGTTTCAAGTATTTTATATTGTTTTCCCAGTAGTAAAATGATTTAACAAATATAGTAATTCAATACATATAACTATTGCCTTGAAAAAATGCAAAGTTTATTTTTATTTAAGTTCTGTCTAAAAGTATGCAGCCCGTGACGCTACAACTCATCATATATTGGTCCTCGTATAGAATGAAGTTGGCCATGCCTGATCTAGATGATTTCATGTGGAGAAAAATTATGGAAAAGCTTGAATAAGGCTGCAGAATTACTGATATTGCCAAAGTTTGGAATCTCGCATAGCATTGTATCCAGGTTCTTGGCAGCATTTCAAACCAATATAATGTGTTCCAGACGTTTGCTAAGAAGTCACCCATGCTCTACCATGAAGCATGAAAACAGATTTTTGGTGATAACAGCAAAATGTAATTTTGCTGTTATCACCAAACTATGGTGATTTGGTTATCACCAAACACTATGGCAGTTCAGCTTGCAAGTGGGCTTCCATTCAAGCATAGGTATACAGACATTTGGACCAACTGTGGTACGTCTGCGACATGTATGCCTATATGCACAAAGGCCTTTATCGACAGTCTGCATCCCTTTATCCACAGCTCATCATACAGCATGTTTTCATGAAAAACTGGACAAGACACCAATGAGTTAATGTGCTCTTTACAGATGAGAGTCATTTTAGTCATTCCTCTAATTCTAGACGACACTTGATCTGGAATGAAAATGGTACTGCTTACCATTGCGAGAATGTTCCTGAAAGGGGTAGACATGGCAGTGCTCGGGTCATGGTGTGGGGAGGCATTATACTTAATGGACGCACTGAGCTACAAGTGCTGGAGAAAGGGACTATGATTGGTGAATGATACTGCAACTAAGTTCTTCAACATCATGTTCAACTGTTCCATGGTGCTGTAGGCAAAGAATTTATTTTTATGGATGACAATACCACACCACATCGTACATGAACAGAGAAGATACTTCTGGAGACTGAGAATATTAATCGAATCGAGTGGTCAGCACGCTCCCCAGATTTCAAACCCATAGAACACATTTGGGATGCAACAGGAAGATGCATTGCTGCTTGAAATTCCCCTACAGAAAACAAACAAGGCCTTATCCTTCTGAAGGAGGAGTAGGCCAGTTTGGCTCAAGAATTCCTGAATCACTTGGCAATAAGCATGGCATGATGTTGTGAGAGTTGAGTTTAGGGTAGGCATATTCCATGCTGAAATGTCTCTCTGCATAGTTTTCTGTAAGCACTGTACATTAATTCCTTAACTACATCTTTAAGAAATTTGTAACTTTTTTTAATTTGTATGAAATCGATACCCATTTTTTGTGTAATATAATTTATTAGTATACTGGAAATAAATTTATGTCTGCATTTGGCTGTAGTCATGAAAATATTTTATATAAAAGTCAAAATGTAATTTTTTTTAGCTTTTGGACACCAGTGTGTTAATATAATTAAGAATGGAGATTTACTATAAGCATGGCTTTCCTTATAACCCAAAGAATTTTACTATTATAGATATGCATACTACTTACTCTTTTGCAAGTGGACTCATAATCTGGGGATGATTACACAGAAATGTCGGACTGATAAAGGTTTTTTCTAAGAGGTGTGCTACAAGCTAAAAAATAAATAAATAAAAAATAAGGTGCCAGTCACAAAAAATCCCTTTTCCAATATACAGTAAATCCTAGTTAATTCAAATTTATATAACTTATAATGAAATTTATTCCCTACTAAGTATATGATTTGGTACTATTCAATGAACTTAATGTGAAATAAATAACTTTTAATTCTAATGCAAAATATGCTCCCAAAAATGCTTTTCTAAAATCAATCTGAAGATTACAAGATTATACCTAATTATAAAAAAATAACTTTATAACCTTAATTATTTTCTCTTAGCCAATAAAATACTGGACACTCCAAACAGATTCATTCATCCTTCTTTCACTGGTTTTCCTGACTCTTATGCCTTCCAATCTCTCTTTCTTTTCTCTCCCTCCTCCCTCTCACCTCTCTATCCCATGCTCCCACACTCTCACAACTTTCTGCAATTTCCTCTCTTCCATTGTCTCTCCCATTCTCTCACCTTCCTATCTCCCTTGTTCTCTGATGCCATTCTCTTACAACTATTCTCGAGTGTTCCTCTCATACTAGTTCTAATTTAACAAATGATGTGAAGTCCATTAGCCTCTATATACAAATAGCCCAGTCGTGAAGTTACTTCACGCACAAATTTTGTTTGCTTACCTTTAATTTATAGTATAACCAAGTGAAAAAACTTTCAACAATGTGGGATTTGATTGAGGAATCAATTTCAGTTCCCTGTTTGAACTGGTCATGTTTTAAGTGTAACAAAGAATTCAATTAAATATGCCAAGAAATTATATTCTTGTTTAATCCATTATTCAAGTGTAAGCAAACAAAGTTGGCACATGAAGTATCTCCATGACTAGGTTACTTGTATAATAGAGACTAGTGACTTTACACTAATCGCCTTAATAATGCAAAGAACACAACCCTTTGGGTGTGTACAATGCTATACATTATGGGAAGGGCCACTACCCAGAACAGTTTCAATAGTTTCAACTTCTGTTACTTCTACCTTGGTATCGCTTATGGGATACCAAGGTAGAAGTAACAGAAGTCATATATTTCCAATATACAAGTAGCACAAAGATTTCACATCTTATTACTAAAATACTTTAGATTACAGTTAGTTTTTTGAATTTTAATATGAAGTCACTAGCCTCTATATACAAGTAGTGAAGATAGTTGTGAAGAAGTGCCTAGTCATGAAGATAGTTCATGTGCAAAGTTTACACATAAAGATAAAGGATTAAATAAGAATATAACTTCTTGGCATCTTTAATTTAATGTATAACCAAGTGAAAACATGAACAGTTCCAAAGAATACTCACCAACTTGGTGGTTTACTATCATGCATATTAATACCAGAATTATCAGCAATGGAGGCAAGGGATTCTTATTATTGGCAGATGTAGTGGGACCAAATATTATTCGCATTAGCAAGACCTGGTTGAGAGATGAGATTATCAGCATAGGAACAGAATGTGATGGATTTAGTGTATTTAGGAAGAGCCCTCCCCTCCCATTGAGTCCTTTGGATGATATAATAATAATAAATAGACTGATCTGAATTTTAAAAAAAATTTAATAGGAAACTAGTATTGAAATCTTAATTATGTTGGACTATTTGTAATCTATACAATTCCTGAGAATATATGCTGAAAATTATGATGACTAGCTATTTCATATTCTACTTAGTGATCATTCTTCGGGTGCTCTTGATCATTATAATCTCCAATTGGTTGATAATTGTCTTTCATCGATTTGGTTGTTATCCATTTTAGTTTGTTCCAACCAAGGATAATAATGTGTGACTAGTATAATACAATTAGCAATAAAAATCAAACTTATTTAAACACCTCTCTACAGGCCATGCAAAAATATCATTCAATAATTCTTCCTCAGTTTTTGTCAAACTTTTCACTTGCCTTGAAGAAATTAAATTCTTTCTTATCTTTTCTTCTCATCCTTGTAGTTTCAAAATACATATTTCAGAACAAAATAATAAGAACTTTCAGAGTAATCAAAAGGTGTTAAGAACCACTGATACTATATGTGAGCAAGTTTTAACATGTATGAGTTTATCAGTCTGCAGGTGTTTTTCAGATGCCCATGTGCTGTTATTCATTGGATGTCACATCCGGTTCAAAGTCTGAAACAACCTGATAGCTATAAACATCAAAATAAAAAAAAAAAGTGGAAATCAGAGGGGAAGGGGATAATAATATTTGCACACTTCATTTTCCAAAATTAATCTTTAGTACTTCTTAGAATAAAATAAACTACTAGAAGTGTAAATTAATTTTTGTAAACAAGTGTCAGAATAACCATATTTAACATTACAATTATTAGCTCCCCACAGCAACAAAAATTTGTAATCTGTAATTAAATATTCATATATTTCAATTGCTTCTGATAACTCTGTGCATAAAACAACTATCTAAAATTTCAAATATATAGCTGTACTTAAAGATACAATAAAGAAATAATAAAGAGCCTTTTGGCTCTTTATTTTAGTAATATAGTTGCACTTTTTTAAATGCCAGACTGCAATAAAAAACATGAAAAATTAACAAAGCTGCAAAGACATTTTGGATTGAAAAACAAATCAATATTATTTTGTTTCTTTGTTTTGCGATATTTCTTAAGTATTAAAGGTAAAGTAATTGTTCTACCAGCTGTGTTTTATCTGCATAATTTCTACATGATGAATGATAATAACCATGTAACCATGAAATATTGATGATATTGATGGAAAAAAAAAAAAAAAAAAGCAATTGCTTAGCATATCCAAAAACATTTTAAAGTTAACATTTACTACTGCAAATGTTACTGCAACAAACTCACTCACTATAACAAATCACTAAAAAAAAAAAGTCTTGATGAAAGCTTCATATTATATGCCAAAAGAAATAAATCACTACAGTAAACTATTACACTATAACAAATGCTGGCCAAGTGGTTCCAACTAGACCAGCATTTATATGATTGCTCTCCAACCAAGAGGTCGCAGGTTCAAATCCCACCATGGGCATGGATGTTTTTTAGATGGGAGATGAATATGAAATGAAAGTGACTTATTGGAGACCTGAAGTAAGTTGGTTGAAGTCCTGTGTTTGGTCTCCAGAGCAGGGTTTTCAGATCTGATAAAAAAACAATAAGAAAAATACCAAAAACATATACAATCAATAAAAACAGAATAAAAAAATCCATAACCCGCCCACAGTTCGAATGTACTCTAGGTTCGCAAATAAACCTTTCATGGTTGGGAGATATAAACAAAAAGTTAAAATTAAAACAATTCCTGCAGTCTCAATGAGATTACTATGGTGAGAGTTCGCTGCTGTGAGACAAATATTCATTTCAGAATACCCAAAGCAATATTAGAGAATCTGAAGTCTTCCACTATTATTACTGAACAGGCACCTCCATGGAGTCCGAAGACTCATTGTGGGAGACCCAAACTCTCCACACAATCTATCATACCTCTCTTTGAACTCATTAACAGACAAAGCACTCCAGTGGTGGCCTGTGAAAATTTTAAGTGGGAAAGGGGTGGGGACTGCATATACAAAAGAAGAAAAAATAATTCATTTTTTCCTAATCAGAAACGAATTTATTAACTGGTTACTGATTTCACCCTCACAACGAACACATACCAATAATAATTAAATTTACATATTACAAACATTGCTTTAAAAATATTTCACCCTCACTATGAACACACACCAATAATAAAAGTTTCATACACAGAAATAACGTGTGCAAGCATACAACATATCTGTAGCGACACTGCTCAATGAACAGTGTCAGTTTTGACATTTTGACACTGCGTTAGATCGCAGTGCATTTGTTTCATGTAATGATAATTGAGAAAATATAATTCTTTTCATATTTTCAACAGCGACACTCGTCATAATTCAGCCTTGTATTTATAATAAATAAATAATTATATGTTATTTTAACAGAATAAAATAAGATGTACCAAAAATATTTCATCCTCACCACAACACATACCAATAATAAAAAAATTTCGTATTTCACAGAAATAATGGATGCAAGCATACAATTTATCTGTAGCGACACTGCTCAATGGGCAGTGTCAGATTCACTTGTTACATGCAAACAAATATCGGCAAGTCTAGCCGGAACTGACAGAACATGATAATTCTGACATTGCATTAGATCACAGTGCATTTGTTTTGTAATCTAAAGTGTTAATCGAACAATTCCAATTATTAACTATTCAATCAATGTCAAAACATAAGCTGTAACCTTTAACATATTGTATTGCATTTATATAATGTTGTAAGCATTGTTATTAATTATAAACACAAACAAAATTTAATTTTTTCATTTTTTTCCTTGGGGGCGCTGCAGTGTCGCAGTGCTTATGTATAAGCCGCCACTGAAGCACTCGTACTGACTCTGGCAACCCATTCTACTCATTCACAATTCTCCAAGCAAAAAATGTAGTCCTCACTCCTACTAACCACATCTTTATTCAAATTAATGGGATGACCCCTTATTCTGGCCTCTCTAGTCAAGTGTTTAAACATTTCCCCTGCATCAATCCTATAAAACTCTTTAAGCAACTTAAATGTTTCTATCATATCTCCTCTTTTTCTCTTATCAACCAATTTCTGCAATTCACACACCTTCAATCTATCCTCATAAGGAACATTCCACAGACTACTCACCATCTTGGTCACTTGCCTCTGATTCTTCTCCACTGTATCCTCATCCCTAAGAAACCAGGAGACCAGACCTGAGCACAGTAATCCAGGTGTGGATGTATCGAGGCCTTATAAAGTGGAATAACAACTTCCTTATCTCTACTTGTTAATGTATTCTTCAAGTAATATTCAAGTAATCTTATGGGCTACCTTAGCAACATTAGCAATTATGTTTTCTAAACTTCAACTCTCTGTCTTCTACCACCACCCCTAAATCTCTAGCTTCATGTATTTTCTGGTATACAGTGCCATCAGTGTGATAGACAGCTTGTAATCTATTTATCCCAAAATGCATAACTTTACATTTCTTCACATTAAACTGATATCCATTACCTTTTACCCATACTGACAGCATATTCAAATCTTTCTGCAAGCTGCTGACATTGCCTTGATTAACTATTACTCTACTTAATTTCTCATCATCAGCATACAACTGAATATTTCCTTTCAGGTTATTTCCTATATCATTTATGTACAAATTAAACAGTAGTGGTCCCAGCAGAGAACCTTGTGGCACACCACTAGTCACCTGTTTTCACCTTGATTCTGCCCCTTCACTTTCTGATATCTGTCCAGCAGCCATCCTCTTATCCACATGACCAGTGTCATATCCATCCCCATTTGTTCTAATTCGTGTAATAGAGTTCCATGCGATATTTTATCAAATGCCTTTGCAAAATCCAGCAGAAACATCATGCAGCCATTTCCTTTATCCAACTCAGCTGTCACTCTTAAAGACTTCCATCTGTCTGTCAACACTGAAACCATAGTCTCTCTCTCTCTCTCTCTCACTCACTCTCACACACACACACACACACAAAACAGTTAAATGATCTACATTCAGAAATTTCATTAATGCAAGAACAGTGACAATACATACTAAACTAACATATATAAAAAAAAAAAATATATATATATATATATATATATATATATATATAAATCATGAAAAACATGAACAAAAAAACTTTAAACTGCATATCCAGAGGGTGCTACTATCACACAAAAACTGGATGCAATGTATAGCCTGTGTTGAATGTGTCTAAGAAAAAAATAAGTATTAGTAGTAAGGAAAGATATTATTGTGTTTATTTTGTGACAATACTGGTTAAATTTGTGCTTTTCAAATTGAAGATTTCTTTGTATAATTGTTAGTATTTTGTTATGATTTTACTGTCTCAGTATCGTCTCCTCATATATTGATTACAGTCAACATGGCAGCCACCAGTTTTACTATTACTAGAGTATATTAGAGTACTAGAGTGTTATTAGAATATATAATGTGAGATAGATACTTATAAGACAAGATATTTGGTGGGATGTTGCTAGAGATCAGGAAATATATAGATGGTGATGAGCAGAAAATATTTAGGCAAATTAGTTTGGCAAGTGCAAAGCAAGCCATCATTGAGGGGAATTTCAACTATAGTGATATAAACTGAGCAGAAGAGACATCACGCAGTAATAAGGGAATTGTATTTCTGGACTTCTTCCAGGTAACTGTCTTAGGCAGCATGGGTGGTGGGAACATGAGGATCAAGAGTTTTCGATTTGGTCAAAGTATCAGAGGATCTGATTGTGACTGAGATGACATACTTGCCCCTAAATATGTAGAAAAGCTTATGTGTTCATTTTACATGTTGATTAATTTTGACGGTATATATATATATATATATATTAGAACACAGACTAATAAGAAAATAATTATTTATTGACTTATCACTGATATTTTGCTGATATTCTAACCAGCATCTTCAGAGCACAAAAACAGTTTGTCACAGTGCGCAAGACAACAACAACAACAACAACAATCTGGTGCAACTATGGGAACTAGTTGAAATTATTTAATAAGCAGGATCAGCTGGAATAAAACAAAACAAAAGTGCTGCACAGAAGCTTTTACAAGCCAGAGAGATTTTTCTTAAAATCAACAAAAGCCTTGAAACATACTCCAAACCTGAACAAGTATGGCTGTATAAATTTGCATAAGATTTGGGAAACGGCCATCTTAAGACATAATTAGTACCTGATTTCTCTCTCCGTGTTTTTTTTTTTTTCTACATCAAGGGCACCTGATTAGGACTTTAGTCTTTGTGTTGTAGCTACAATTGTTCAACTAGTCCCATAGTTATACCAGATTGTTTTTGTTGTCTTGCGCACTGTGACAAACTGTTTTTGTGCTCTGGAAATGCTGGTTAGAATACCAGCAAAATATCAGATAAGTCAATTAAAAATTATTTACTTATTAGTCTGTGTTCTAATATCTACCATCAAAATTAATCAACACGTATTTGCCCCCAGTTAGTGAGAGTTACCGTGTAGTCATGACTTGAAGGATGAACAGGCATGTAGAAGTATAAAAGCAGAAGGAAGTTATGTGGAATTATAAGGCAGGCAACTATCATAGACTTGGAAAGCAGCTTGCAGCAGTACAATGGATGAAAGAATTGGAAGGAAGAGGGGTCATTAGTGCATGGGAGATACTTATGAAAAAATTGTTGACAGCAATGACAGATTGTATATTTTGAGTGAAGAAGATAAAGCAATTTTTCAAATGGATCACAAAAAGGAATAAAATGGAAATTGCAGAAGAAAAAAAAGAGATTATGGAAGGCATATATATATATATATAGAGAGAGAGAGAGATGGAGAACAGTTGCATGAGGAATATAAGACTCAGGCAAGGAAATTGACTAGTATTGTAAGGAGAGAAAAATTAGAATATGAGAGGAGACATGCACTGCAACTCAAGGGGAATCCAAAACAGTTTTTTCGCTATGTGGCAAATAGAAGGAAAAATGAGTCTATGGATTATCTTGTTGGGTGGAGATGGAAATTGGGTGACCAAAGTAGATGACATAGTTGAGCTATTTAATGATCAGTTTATTAGAGTGCTCCATTCTGGTACTACAGGCTTTATTCCTAGAAGGATAATGAGTGATGAAGTGTTAGAAGTGAATGAAGAGGATGTATTCTTATTGAATACATCCCTGCCTTATTGACAACTACTAATTGTCAGTAAGGCAGGGTGGACTATATGGAATTTCACCATGTATTTTAAGGGAATGTGCTTTGGAACAGACTGTGCCATTAACTTGGCTGTTTAATGAAAGTCTTGCAATGGGGAAAGTTCCTGGAGAGTGGAAGGAGGGCAAGATAATACCATTGCATAAGGGTGGTAGTAGAATGGAGGTATCAAAATATAGATCTGTTGGTATTTCTTCTGTAGTTGTTAAGATTTTGGAAAAATTAGTAAGAGTTCATATAACAGAATTGGGCAGATGAGGGTAATATTATTTATGCAGGCCAACATAGATGTTAAAAGATGCTCTTATTTTAATAATGTGGTTACCTTTTACAATAGAGTAACAAGAGCAGTGGATGAGGATGAGGCATATACTATCATTTTTGTGCATTTTTCCAAGGCATTTGACAGGATGCCACATGACAAGCTGATTTTTTAATTACATACAATCTAACTTCAGATTAAAAAGAATAAAGGTATTAAATTTGTGTTCAGCGTTTTAATAATTAACACAATTCAACTCAAAAAATTATAACAAATAAATAATTCTAAATAACGAGTATTACCTTATCCAACAATTTTGCACTTGAACAAGGAAGCGAATGTTGAATACCATGCTTCAAACAAAAATTTGACAGAATTTTGTTAGATTCTAGAAAGAAAATTATAATAAATTTGAAATAATTGGAAAGACTGTATAGTAACATATTATGAATAAAGTATATCACTCAACCACTAAGGCTGATTGATAATTCTGAATCCAACACATGGATGGGTTACATGATTAAAATGAATGTTTATGTTTTAGGCCAGGAGTCAGCAACGCAGCGCCCACGAGCATCATGGCACCCCGCAGTGAATTTTTGTGCGCCCTCAGAGAAATTATTGTAAACTGTTTTATTTGTGCCTATTAAGACAAGAGACCACTGATTATAAGTAGTTTGAGTTGTTGACGTCATCTAGTTATCAATGCGATCGCTCTCACTACCCTTCACACCACTTCTAAATGTTGTTAGAACCCTTTGTTTTTCAGTATGTGTGTTTGTTGAATCACTCCAAATATAAAATACTTTGTTTACAAAGATATTTTTAACCCTTTATGATGGATAAAAGCAAAAGGAAAAGAACCTACTATTTTAATGACGATTGGGAGGAAGAGTATTGCTTTATCAATCTTAATGGCAAATGTATTTGTTTATTATGCAATAATAGTGTGGATATGTCTAAAAAAAGTAATATAGAAAGACATTTCAAAACCATTCATGCCAATTTTAATTTTCACTATCCAGTGAAATCCAAAATTAAAAAAAAAAATTTTATCTTTAAAATCATCCATTACTAAACAGCAAAGTTTTTTTACTAAACTGTTGCAACAGTCAAAAGCAGCGGCAGTCGCATCTTTTAAAATTTCACATTTGCTAACTAAGAAGAAAAAAACGTTTACAGATGGAGATTTAATTAAAGAAGCTATGTTAGAAGTTGCAGATTCACTTTTTGAAGATTTCGAAAATAAAACCGAACTAGTTTCGGCTATAAATACATTGCAGTTATCAACAAGAACTGTAACTAGAAGTGAATCAATTGCAGTTTATTTAGAAACTGACGGTGCATGAGCAATGACCGGTAAGGAAAATGGATTTATTGGCTTGTGCAGACAGGACCCTTTATTTCCTAAATTTATTGCATATCATTGTCTTATTCATCAGGAAATGTTATACACTAAAACTGTCAATTTTAAACATGCAATGTCAATTGTAACAAAAATTATTAATTCGATAAAATCAAAAGAACTTAACACAGGTTATTTAAATTACTTTTGAAAGATGAAAATACTGAAAATTATGACCTACTATTACATACTGAAGTGAGGTGGTTGAGCAGAGGTAAAATACTTGAGTGATTTATTATTCTTTTGCCACAAATAAAAGAATTTATTACATCAAGAGGCGATTTTTACAAAGAATTAGAAAATAAAAATTGGTCAATAGATCTTGGATTTCTAACAGATATAATGACAAAGTTTAATGATTTAAATCTACAATTACAAGGGAAAAATTCCCATATTGCTGATATGATTAGTGCAGTCAATGCTTTCAAGTGTAAATTGGAACTATTGAAATTCCATCTGATAAAAAATTCATTGTCACATTTTCCAAATGTAAAACATATCAATGAAAGTTTGAATAATGAAACACTTAGCACTACATTGTATATAAAAATCATAGACACACTATTAGAAGAGTTTTCTTCCCGCTTTCAAGATTTTGCGACTTTAGAACCTGTTGTTAGATTTTTCTTAAATCTGTTTAACGTTACTGAAGATTATATACCTGCTAAAATTTCCAATTACTTTGAGCTAAGTAATACAGAAGACTTGGAAATGGAAATAATTAATTTACAAAACAACATAATTTTAAGAGCACATCATGATGACAAAATGTTCTGGAAGTTAGTAAAGTAAATAGAAATACTTTTCCTATTCTGAGAAAATGCTCAGTAAAAATTTATTCATATTGTGCAACTACATACAACTGCAAGACCCTGTTTTGAAATCAAAACTGTGAGACCCTGTTTTGAAATCAAAATATTGATCTCAACTTACAGACTCACATTTGGATAATGGTTTAAGAGCAGGTACTTCCAACTATATGCTTGATTATAAAAAATTAGCAGATGATGTACAAGGCCAGGTTTCTAATTAAATTCTATTGAATTTATCTTTTTTGTATTCATTTATTATTTTATTTTTTATGGTATTTTATATTCATTCATATAAGACAAAAATATGTTGTAAAAGTGAGTTAAATAAAATGTTAAAATTTGAAATCTCATTTTTTCTTAAAAACAACTAATCATAGAATCTCTAAGCCTGAAATGAGAGAAAAAATGCCTGTGTCATGAGCCCTCTGTAATTGTCAAATTTTATATTGTGCTCTTCAAATTAAAAAGGTTGCCGACCTCTGTTTTAGGTTAATTCCACCTAGGAAAAGTTGTAAACTTATACTTCAGTATCATGGATGGATGGAGACAATTAGATAATCTGGGAACTCTACTCCAGAGACCATAGTAATTCTTCATGTCACTTCAAGTATCTCCAGTATTAACATGCATCATTCCTAAAGTGGATGAGGAAAGTAATGCCACCACAGCATAGTTGAAAGGATGAGAAGACATATGCTCTTCAACTGAAAAAAGACCTGGGTCTTTTTTTTCTCAGAATGATGCAATAATCTTTATATGAGCTTTTCAACTAAAGATAAGTAAGAAGTCTCATATGGTACAGTAAGTGGAATTGTCAGTTCAATGTTGCAAAGTGGAAGTTTTGAAATATGGTAAGCAACCATGGGATGAAAAATAGACAATTGTTGGGGAAACTGAAGGAGTAGAGGAGATGAGAGTTCTGAGTGGTGGATAGGGACCTGAAATTCAGGTGCCACAAGGTGCACAAGTTATGAAGTCATCACACTGGATAATAGCAATGATGTAGAGGATCTTGACATACAGAAATAAAGAGGTCATGATTCAACTGAGGCCTTGATCAGGCCTCACATGGATTACCGTGCACAGATTTGGTCACCTAGTTTTCATAGTGAAAAAGATATGTTAGAAAGGGTCTAGAGAAGATCCCCAAAGGTGGCAACAGATCTTTGGAATGTGGAGTATGAAGGCATTGAAAGAACATAATCTGCGAAGCCTCATGAATAGGAGGAGGAGGAGAAGGAGGGGGGGTATGATTAAGGCATATAAATTGGTCAGGGGTTGTTACAAGGTTAATATGGAAGAAATTTTTCATTCCACTACATTCGACAACACCTTTTCAAGTCTCGTGCACCAAATCCATTCAAACGTAAACCATCCATCTTATATAAATCCTTTCGCCCATCGAACTCACTCCACACCACTCGTCCTGTATAGTTCATGCATAAAGTCATTTGCAATTATGGCCCTCCTTCTATACTCTTCATTGTCATACCGCGGCAACAGACTCACCATCCTAACTCTCTCACTCTTCTCTTTTGCTACCTCAAGTAATTCCTTCACATCCTCACTCATAGCCATTTTGTCTCCTTTCAAATCATTTGTACCTGCTACCACTATCAATTCTTTCACCCGCTGCTTTTACATTCTAATTGACTCGCTTACATCCTTAACGTTCGCACCAGGTTGGTACGATTTTATTAAACTCTCAACTAACACACCTCTTACTAAGGAATCTCCATACAATACTTGCTCTTTCATTTTGTTTACACTCACTATCTTACTCTTATTTTTTCTATCATACTTTTGCCGTTTATCAGTCAGTACGCTTGGTAAACATTTTTGACAACACTCCAGCTGCCGATTTTCCTATGTATCGCTCCACGTAACCGAGCAATCTCACTCATTGCATCAGTCTCATCATTTTTATTCTTCGATAATTCATTCATTCGTTCTGTATGTTTGCCTTCATTCTTACTTTCAACAACACTCTCACAGCTATCTGGTACTACCTTGCAAATATCGTTATTCATACCTCCCATATCACTATTTTCTATATTCTCACTTTCAACAACAATATCACTCTCACGACCTGAAACACTCTTTAAATCCTCACATTCTTTACACTTTCTGCACACATTCACTCCACTATCATTGTTTAACCAGACTCCAACCGCTCTCCTCAATGCATACATTTCGCAACTGGTACACTGAATCAAATCCTTTAAATTAAAATTTTTAGACAAAGATGGCGACCTGAATGCCATCTTTGTTGTATTCCTCTTTATGGGGGCCATGTGCACAGATAATCGTATCTATCAATTTACTATTTAAAATACTCAGAAAACACCCAAAAATCACCCAGACATGTAAAAAAAAAGAAAGTAAACAATAATATATAAATACTATGTAAATTCACCAATTATTACTCAAAATGACACTTATCTCTTCAGGTGCTCTCCATAAACACTACACACCATGTAGCCCTCTAGTGGCTAAAAGCGAATTAAGATACTTATCTCTCAGAAATTCCACAAATTCACTCTCCTTGTTCTCATACACCAGCTCCTTCTTCCATTCTATTGTAAAAATAATCATAATTTAAAATTCTGAATATTTTTACAAATTCTTTATGTTAGTATGTTTATTAGTTTTGGTTTCATAACACGCACTGTCGGCACTTGCGATGTGCCCGTTATTGATGTTATTTTGTCAAAATGAAAGGTAAAGCATTTAAAAATTTATATACTTACTGGATTTGGATAGTTGTGTTACTTTCAGAAATTTTATTGTAGTTTAAAATATTAAGTGTTGTGTTTTATGAAGACATTCTCTTGTCGCTAACAGAGACAACGTGTCAGCCATTATACTTAGCTTCTCGCTTGCCACTCTCATGGAGTGTGCATGTTCGCCAAGGAGTTTGATGGGTGATTGACAGCTGACAGAGAGCGTTCAGTATCGAGGTAATGGGAAACAACAAGAGAGCGTTTGGGAAGAAAAGAGAAAGCAGGCCGGCAGATATTTGGGATCTGAGGAAATTAAGTTTTTTTTATGTGACAGTCGGAGAAAAATTAATAGTCTGAAAAAGGAGTCGTAGAACTGGGAGTTTTTAAAGTGGAAGATTGTCAATAAGTATTGGTAAATAAAAGAAGATATTGCAATTGACGTTCTAAAGGAATGCTCGAGGAAACGCTGATTGGAAAATTTCATCTGTCTTATGGATGCTGGATCTAACTGTTATTTCTACTGGAAAAAGGAGATGAAATTTAGCAACTTAGATGAAGCAGTAGAAGAAACCTTTTTTTGCTGGTACAAAAATTAGCAAAATTGAATTGTATGAAATGAGAGTATTTATACTTTAGTGAACTCAGAATGTCTACACTTCAGAGTCAGGAAGAATAATGTGTACTAAATGAGGGTGATGAGAAAGGAGCCTATGAAAAGAAGAAATCTTATATCTTTGGAAAAGGGCCTTAACAGAGAAACTGGCTATGAACATTTTGTTATAGTGTAAACAAAGTGTTTAGTCTAGTGGTTATGATGAAGTATATGCTAAACAGATCAGTAATAGAACGAGTTAGAAAATGAGTGATCTCTTAAGTGTAAGATTATTTTAAAAGGACTTGGATCCAATTAATTTTGTAATTAGTTATGTAATTTTGTTTGAAGTGCATATATATTGTTTTTGTTTTATTAAATGTCTAATTTTTGTATTTGGTCTTGAGTCAGCGATTTTTTTTGGATTCTGAAAGAAACAGTAAAAAAGTCATTGCACCAATCGGAGTGAACCCTTATGCATATATAAATACACTCGGAAATAGAAATAATTGTTATAGAGAACATCTCATAAAACTGAGGATAGATTTAAAAAATAATAATAATATTATTATCCTATCTAAACACTATATTCCTGTAACTAAAGTCTCCCATTAGGATCACTTTCTTTTTACATGCCCAACTAATTTGCCTAAACATTTCACTATCGGTATTCTCTGCAGTCCCTGGCCTATAACAGCATCCTATCAAATATACTAACCTGTTTATTTCAACTTCACACTGCACAGATTCAAAATCTGTACATGCACTATCAACTTCCACACTTTGCAGACACAATTCCTTTGCAATCATTAACAGCACTCTCTCCTCCTCTTTTCACATTTCTATTCTTCCAGAAAATTATATATCCTTCTATTTCTATTCCCAACATCACATCACATCCTCCTCAGACAACCAAGTTTTACTTATTCCAATTATCTTTGGGCATACTGACTCAATCAATTCAACAAATTCAGCTCTCTTGTTTCCAATACTCTTTACATTTGTGTACAAACATAACAATCCCTGTGTGTTTGAGGCCATTCTACTAGCACCAATATTCTCTCTTCTGGCTGATATACCACACCTCTCTCTCTCTCTCTCTCTCTCTCTCTCTCTCTTCAGTCTGACCACTCCCGTTCCCTGATCCTGACTCTAATTTCCATTCCTACCTGTCTCATCCTCACCTTTATGCATTCCATCATCTTGTGCTGCTGCAACCACATATTCAATCTCACATCCATCTTCCTCCTGTCGTACAATCCATTTATTTGTGCTATCCTACTTTACAAGTAGATTCCGATCAGTTACTACATTAACTTCTTGACTCTGTGTCTTCTCAGAAAACAATAAATTTTCTAAATGCCCAACACCAAACCCATTCAAATGTAATCCATCAGCTTTAAACAATTCCAACTTCCCTTCAAATTCACTCCACAAGTTTACAAATCAAATTCCCTTTGCCTCACACAACTTGGCCATTTTACTATTCATTATCTCTTCTCTCCTTCTCAATTCACTGTTGTCATTTCTGAAGTAACATGCCTAAGACTTTCCCAACAACACCATTCTTTTTTGCCTGCTGTAACAACTTCCTCAAGTCTCTATCAACATTCTTTTTCTCCCCAACTAAGTCATTTGTGCCCACGACTACCACTAATTTTGATGCCCAGTCTTTTCTTTTCTGCAACGCATTAATTAGTTGCTTCATTATTCCACCATGAAAGCATGTTTTGAGCACTTTATTTGTAATCACAAATGATCGAGTCCCCATACAATGATATACGACTATCCTTTGACTCTTTCTTCAAAATACTAACTTCCTCCTTCTCATTATCATCAGCCAATCTCTTCTATAGATGTTTAATATCCTCTTCCAGATGTTTCATTTCACTTTTCATTTTCACTAACTTCTGTCTAAGCTCTTCTGATATGGTCCCAACGCTTGCTCCCATTTCTAATTGCTCTAATCTATCAAGACCCTTTTCACATAGGTTAATGCTTTCCTTCTTGTTTACCCAAACAGTCCACATTTCTTTCATACATTTTTTTCTGGTGCATACATATAACAATTTTTGCAATACATCGACTGTGAAAAATCCAAAACATCTGTGCTGCTGATGATGTATGTTTCTTTATGGACACTATTTTCAGAAGCAATATGAACAAACAAGAAGCAAAACACAATATAAACAATAAAAAATTTCAACAACAACCCTAAAGGACACTTGTATCCAAACTGAAAAAATACAGCACAGTTTGTGATAAAAAGCCACACTATACACTAATTAAAAACACTTTTCTTCAGCACAGCTCAAATCTACCTCAAAATGGCAAAAAAGATAACTGCTGCAGAGGATATAGTTGAGATATTAAATGAGCAGTTCATAAAAGTATTTCATTCTTGTGAATGAAACATCATGCAGAAGGTGAGAGCAATGGAAGGGAAAGAGGAGAGACTGATCTTGAACGAACAAGAGGAATATGAGGAACTGAGCAAACCTTATATTAATTAATACTGTGAGAATTTATGATATATCACCATGTGTTTTGAGGGAATGTGAAAGGTAACTGACATCTACCTTGCCATATATAATATAACAAAATTATTAATAGTGTTGAACCATAGTTAGAGAAGTTTTTTTTTAATTAATAAAAATATTCTGTTTTGTCTAGTCTAGTCTGCAACTACTCACCAACTAGCAAAATCCACTCATATAATCATGCCCTGGATAATATTACACAGAACTGACTAGAAAGACCCTGTTCTTTACATTACTCTAAAACCTGTAAATTAAAGATGCCAAGAAATTATATTCTTGATTTCATCCTTTAAACAAGTGCAAGCAAACAAAGTTTGCCTGTGAAGTCACATCATGACTCGGCTACTTGTATATAGAGGCTAATGGCCTCACATCAATTGCCTTAGTATCCCATAATGCAATACACATCCTTATGGCAATGTATAATGCTATGTGTTATGGGAAGGGATACTACCCAGACTGGTTTTGACCTCTATTGGGGTCTCATCAGTAGGAGCCAGACACAGAAGTGATACCAAGGTTGAAGTAATGCAGAAGACATATTTCCATATGTAAATAGTCAAACGTGTCGCACCATATTACTAAAATACTCTGGATTAGAGATAGATGTTGAAAGTTTTTGCACTTGGTTACACTATAAATTAAAGATGACAAGATGCTTGGATAGTAGCCCTTCCCATAATTCATAGCATTATATATGTCTGAAAGGATAAACTGAAGAATAAATAAGGCAAAAGAAGCATTTTGGAATAATAAATTATTAATGACCTCTGGAATAAATAAACAGACTAAAATAAGAATAATAAAATGCTATGCATGGTCCACATTGAATTATGGATGTGAGATGTGGAAATATACAAAAGCCATAATCAAGGAATTGCAGGCCTTTGAAATGTGGTGCTATAGAAGAACATTGAAGATTTCCTGGAACGAGAAAAAAAACTAATGACAAAGTATTGAAGTTAATGGGAACCAAGAGAGCACTCATGGAAGACCTTGTAAGAGAAAGTGCAAGATGCAGGTCACATATTAAGAAAATCAGCAGGGAAAACATCTCTGCAAATACTGAAGGGAAAATTAGAGGGAAGATCTCCTGGTAGATCAAGAACTTCTTGGGTTGATGATGTAAAGAAATGGATGGGTAATGAGAGCAATTACAAGATCAAAGGAATGGCAGAGGATTAGGCCACTATGGCATACCATGTTTGCTAACCACCAAATTGGAGAAATTATTTAAGAAGAAGTGAAATTTTCTGTGAAATTCTTTTCCCAGGTCATCTCTGTGCAACATCCAGCAATAGTCTGCCATCATATTGACATTCCACCTGCCCAGATACCTTCTTTCCCTCTTCTTCATGTCTTGGCGGAATTGCTCTCTTTGCTGACAGTTCCCAGATTCTCAGGAAAGTGGTATAAATGGGAGTTGAGAAAGTGCTCTTTTAAGCTCATGGAGCTTAAAAGTACTTTCCTTGAATCCTTGAATTTCTGTAGCATGTCTTCCACAATCATTTTATAGTTGGGATCCTTGTGATTTTCTGAAAATTTGGTCACCATCTCTTTAAAGCTTTCCATGCTTCTTTTTCAATAGCTGCCATTTTTTCTTCAAACAATTTATCCTTCATAAATTTCCTGATGTCCTGACCGATAAAAATACCTTTTTTCAATTTTGCTGTAGATAATCCCAGAAATTTTGCAGAGATGTATTCAAAACACTCTCCTTCTTTCAACAAAGCCTTAACAAATTGCTTCATCAATCCCAGTTTTATGTGAAGTAGGGGGTAAAAGGATTTTTTCCCGAGCAACCAAACTTTTGTGTACTACATTTTTTACTTCTGGGTTCTAATGTGACTCTTCCTGGCCATTCCTTCTTGATCCAATGTTGCTCTCGATCTCGGCTGTCCCACTCGCACAAAAAGCACGGGCATTTGGTGTATCCTCTTTGTTAGGTGAATTTTTGCAACCTGTTGAAGCCATTACAAACACCACTTAAAACACAGTTAAACAAATTTTAACAAATGACATCAACACTATTAGATGACACTACGTAAAAACATTAAAAAAAACATAAACACAGTCACACTAACTTAGAAATTATGCCACCTTTCAGAAATATGATAATCTTAGTAGTCAACGACTAAAGTTCAACTAAAGAATCACACAAGAAAATGTAGGTGTCTGTGACAACAGGAAAGTCATTGTTACCTCGGCGAATCAGATTCAAAGTAGCCAGCTGCACTTTATCTGCATTCCTCCCTCCCTTTCCTATCTTAAGAATAAGAAGTTTCATGGAAATTTCTTTATTTACCATAAAAAGGCACTTCAAAAAAAAAAAGCACTTATACAATGAATTAGCTGTAAATAAAGGAGAATGAAAATATCCTTTCTTTTAGTGTTACGTGGTGATCAGCATTCATTTTAGAAATTACGGACTTTACAACTGTGTTATAAATAACTATTTTAATTTCCCGATGTTTTGACCTTCATATGAAGGTCATCATCTGGAGTATATACAAATATACAAGGACAAGCTGAGTTATATTTCACACAGTATGTTAAAGAAACAATGATTTGATCAACAGTTATTCTACTGGCATGACCTCTAGTGAAAATATAAAAAATAAAAATAAAAATACAGATAAAATTAAAAATTAATTAATTATTTAGAAACTACATCAAAGCTAAATTCTATTTAAGATAACATAAGAGAAACATTCTTTCATATAGACAATTTTCTTACAGTAACAATGACGTCCTATTTTTAACATCTGACAACCTTTTCCATCGCAGGCCTGTGTTATTAGTTCCTACCAGAACTACCATCTCTTTTACTTCTGTTTTCTGTTTTTCAATTATGTTTGTGATATCTTTAATATCATTGACATAGAGGTTAAAAAGTGAGGTCCCAGTATCGAACCCTATGGAATACCCATTTGTGACTTTCCTCTTCCTTGATATAGCTCTCCTATATACAACCCTCTGATATCTATCAGACAGTCAATTTACACTTCCTGCAGTTACACACAGAGGAAAAATTATCAGATATATTGAGCAATGAAGTTGTAAAGGGAGCATCTGAAGAACCATAAAAGCCCTGGGAATGATGATATTACCAGGTGTATGTAGAGGCATTGTGGTGAGATGAGGTGATGAATGATGAACTACCCCAGTTGTGTAATACTGCATGGGGGGGGAGCAAAAAGAAGTGCTAAAAGAATGGACAAGATCAATTCTAATACAGATTCACAAAAAACTAATCTGATATCCAACTCCATATGTTGCAACTTAACATCTTCTCACATGGCACCCTATTAAATGTATTTGCAAAACATTTAAAAAATGGCAGTATATGCCTTTTCCTTGTCAACCACTCTTGTCACTTTATTTTGTAAAAGGTTTGAAATAACAGTGCCCATTAACAAATCCATTTATTCCAAATCCCTCTAACATATCCATTTACAAGAAGTAAATAGATGAATTTATCCAGATACATATAATTATCATCTTTAAGCCGACCTAATTGGATGAGTGATTAGTGTACTTATTCTCCAACCAACAGGCTGAGGGTTCGAATTCTACCATGTACATGGATGCTTGTGATTGTCTTTAGGCAGAAAATGAATGTTATCGCCTGGTGTGAAATCACTACCCTATTTATTGGAGGCCTGAAGTGGCTTCCATGTTTGGTCCCTAGAGCAGGGTTTCCAGACTATGTAAAACATAAATAAAAAATACAAAAAATATATAAAATTGATAAGGTAAAAATAGAAAAAAAAATATCCTTATCCCATCCATGGTACAAAATTTACTATAGGTTTGCAAATAAGCTTTTGTGGGTGGGAGCATTCTCAAAAAGTCTTGTAAATAAATAAATTAAGCACAGTACACTAACATTAACTAAGGCTGTAGTAGCTGCAACAGGTGTCCTCATCACAATATGTAATGCAAAAGTTATTAAAATCATCAGTTTTTTTGAAGAATCCTTTTTTTTTTTTTTTTTTTTAAAGTTTCTTAACAATCTAGTTAAAACTAACCAAGATTTCCTAAGTTTTGAGGATCTGGCAACTTTTCATCCAGAGCACATTCTAAAGCCTGAATTAAATCAATTCTTTTAAAAGGGGGAGAAAAATCTATTTCTATTTCTTCTGCTTCTTCTTCTGGGTGCAAAATAATTTTGTAAGAGCCTGTAATGTTCTTCACTAAACCTATATTAAAAATAAAAATATAAAATAAGCAAGAACATCAAATAAATGCAGGTTAATAATTTATCAATTATATTAATGACAAAAATTGCAAGAGTAATATTTAACAAGAATACTTTTAGAAAAATCCTAAATTATAGTGTTAGAATTTGTAATTGGATTATGTGGCATTTGTTCAGAACAATTTCTGAACAAATGCCACATAAAGATAGATAAAGAAAGTCTGCCATGTCCACTTCATGCAGTCTTTTTGCTAAAATTTTCTGCTGCAAATTACCATGTCATGTCACGCCAGCCTGGTTGGCTGAGTGGACAGTGCATCCACTCTCCAACCAAAAGGCTGCGGGTTTGAATTCTGCCATGGGCATGCATGTTTGTGATTGTCCATGGAAATACCAGTGGTGGTCGGCAGTAGATGGCATTAGTGTAGTTGCAGTTAGTTGGTGATTGAATGGTGGAGATGGAGTTGTAGAGCAGGTGCCCTCCCTCGATGAGTCCTTGGACTCCCTGGAGGTGTCAAATAATAATAATAATGTCATGCTTCAAGACTTTCTCCACATCCATATTTGCCCATTATTCTTTCTCATCCATCGCTGTCCATTCCAATCTATCTTGGCATTCCAATCTCCTCCAATAATTAGCATATTGTTCTTTGGTACTGATTTCAAGATTATTTCCAAGTTGCTATAGAATAACTCTATTTCTTCTTCAGTATTTTCTGAAGTATTTGAACAAATCTAAACCATCGTGATGTTAAATGGTCTTGCAGCCAATCTTGCTATTATTATTCTTTCCTTTATTAGTTCTATCCTAATAATGCTTCTCTTCGTCTTTTATTAAAAGGAAATCCAACTCCTGCCTCATGTTTTATACTAGTGCCAGACCAGATAATTCTTCCACCTTTCATTTCTCCCACTCTGTCCAGTGCTTCTCTGCTAATCCAAGAATGCTTCATCAGTATCATTCCATCTTCTTGTAAGCAAGTCTAGCTTTCCAGGAACACCTAAAGTGTGGACATTCCACGTTCCTACTGACAGCATGTCTTGCTAGCTTAAATCTCATTGCACTTCTTTCAGAAGCTAACTTGTTAATCCAACCCTGACTACTCAGCTGGATTTGGCTGAGTACATGGACCTTATTTATCCAGGCAATATTCAGCATGTTGTACTTTTCCTTCGTATTTCCATATTGTACCAGATTTCAGTCATCATCCATCAGTCCAGTATTCTGATTATGAAAAGATCCAAATTTTTTCTCTCTGCTATTCTATAATATGATAGATAACATATCATATTCTCATGTGATATGTTTTCTATTATTTGCCTTTGTTGTTAAGTATGTTTCAGAACTGTAGGTAATAACAGTTACAGATAGCTTAAACAGAGTTTTCTATTTTCTTGATAATATTCTAGATTTTAACAGTTGTAAAATTGAAAAATATCCATTTAGCCTTGTTGATGTCAAAGTTTCTGGAACTGAAAACTACATAAACACTGGAATATAAATAAATAATTTGCTAGAATTAATTATTTACAGCCAACGTTTCACCAGCTTAAGCTAGCATTATCAGAGGCAATTTAACACCACACATTCATTGTAGAAACAAACTAAAATAACCTGGATAACAGTTTTCCTGCAGGTCCTGTAGTTCTTTAAATTTCTGCAGGTCCTATAGTTCTCAGTATTTTCTGACGATGGGCTCTATGGTATTAGTAATTTTTTTTTTCTTTAATAGTCTCTTTACATACATTATTGAACCATTTGTTTTATTTTCTGTTGTTTGTGAACTGAAGGATTACTTCTGTACAAGGAGTAATAATATTTCTGGTTTGAGTCCTTTAGTTTTTTTTTTTGTTTCTCTCAGTTATAGGAGAGATTGAATAATGTAGTTCCTGCATTATCATTTCTACATATTCTATTTTACATCCTCACACCTTATATATCCTCTACAACTTTTTTCTTTTTTTTTACAACTCCTACTGAATAATGCTGCTCATTCATCTCCCATGTACTGTTAACATAATTTTTCCCTTCCCAAATTTTAGGCTATGGCCAGGGCCGGATTAAGACCCATAGAGGCCCTAAGCACTTAAAAGATTTTGGTGCCCCATATATATGTAATTCGAAATATAAACAACAATAAACCATAAAATAATTTTTAATTTTTCAAAATGAAACAAAACTTATTGTAAGGTGAAAAATAATGTTTATTTTTGTATACTTCAACTTTATTTACATTTGAAAAGTTTTCTCCTACTTTTTTTAATTGCAAAGTCTTTGATCAGATCCTCAAAATTAATCTTAATTAACACATCTGTTTCTATACTTAGTTGAGATAAGGTATTCAACCTGCCTTGTTGCATAGTTGTTCTGATGGGATTTTTAATATACTTCAACTGAGAAAATGAACGCTCAGCTGGGCAATTTGTGACCATTAATGTTAAAAATATACGAAAGGCAATGTCTACATTTGGAAAGGCACACTCAATATTGTCTTCTACAATTATTTTATAAAGTTCAGCATGACTGAATCTTGTTTTTACATTTTTTGTTGCACTGAACTTATGGTGCACATATGAGTGAAACTGCTGAAGCTCAGCTGAGAAATTAGTGTTCAAGTCTTCTGGGTAAGCATCAATCAGCTTTTGACAACACTGAGAAGTCACTGAAGTAGCATTATGTGGCATATCACTTAGAAAAGAAAATCTCTCCGATATTTCTTTGTATTTCTCTCCTCTTCTTCTCATCTCAGTTTCAAGTTTGTCAACAATTGTGTAAAAGGTGGTGATACGAAATTTATCTCTGCCATTCAGATATACTCCTGGAGTATCTCCGTCATTGGGTACCTTCTTTCTGGTAGCACTTCCTTTGTAGCTGCTTCATATCTTTCAAATTCATTTCGTGAAGTGCACAATTGGTCAGCTAATGATTCATACAGATCTGCACATGTTTTTATGTTGACATCCTCATTCTGTAGAACTTGGCTTACTCTATGAAAATTTTGCAAAATCTCATCCGAAAAATTCAACATAAAAAAGAATTCTAGCTCTTGCATCTTATTTGCAATATTATCTGCTTCTCTTCTAGTGTCTCCCTTTTGTGACTGGTCTTCGGCTATAGTCTAATGCTTCTAAAATTTGAAGGAAAGATTTCAAAATTGCTGCTGTTGCCATACCATGTGCCTCCCATCTGGTATCAGAGAGGGATTTTATGACATTTTCATTTCCAATACAACCTTTAAGAGTTGTCCACCGGCTGGTTGAGGCTGAAAAAAAGGTATAGAGCAACTGCACTGTAGAGAAGAAATTAATCGCCTCTTGACAGCAGTCAACAGCACTTCGGCCTACCGAATTTAGTGAATGAGCTGCACAGGGCACATATATAGCAAACTTGTTTGTTTCTAAAATTTCTTGCTGCATCCCCTTATAATTCCCAGACATGTTAGCAGCATTGTCATAAGACTGACCCCTACATTTGGAAAAGTTTAGGTGACAAATTTACATAACTACTGCAACACCTGATTTGCCATTTCCTCACCGGTATGGCTTTTCATTTCCAGAAAGGTTAAAAAGCGTTCAATAGGCTGTCCATCTTTTAAGTACCTAAGTACAACACTTAACTGGTCGATATGTGACAGATCTGGTGATGAATCAACTGACAAACTAAAATAACAGAAGATTTTACTTCATCAACAATAAACACGTGGACCTTTTGAGCCATCAGTTGAATGAGTTCCTCACAGGTGACTTTGGGGAGATAAGAAGGATTTCCTTTGCCACAATTTCCATATTTTGCAATGCGACCTGCTGAAAATGGATCAAACTGACTTATGAGCTCAAGCAGCCCTAAAAAGTTCCCATTTTGCAATGATCCAAATCTTTCTTCTGTTCCTCAAAAAGCCAAGCCACGTTCAGCTAACGTACGAATAACAGCTATGACACGCCTCAGGACATGTTCCCAGTAATCACACTCTTCCTGAATTTGTTTTTCCAACTGAACTGTTGTCCCAACCCTACACCTTGTCTGCGAGTTAAGTATGTTAGCATAGAGGCTAAGTGAGTAGTGCTTTTTTTCATGTTGATCAATTACAATAGTATTTCGCCAGTCACTGATCCCTTCTCTTGTAACAAAATGTGAGAAATTTTTAGGAGCAAACAGTTTACAAACAAAACAATAAACTGATCCTGTTGATGGTGAATACAATAACCACTCTCTCTTGTATTCCTCACCATTGGCTTCTGTCCCAACAAAAAAAAAAGAAATTTCTGCGAACAGTATCTTACTTGTTTGCCACTACTGAAATGTCAGTAAGACTTGTCAAATTGCCCATTGTGGTGTTGACAGTCACTGGGTCCACAAGCAGTCCAATAAGCCACATCATCAGTAGAGAAATCAAGCCACAACCCTAGATCTTTTGCTATATTTACTTCATCTTTTGCAGACTGAATCATTTCACCACCATCACCATGGTCCAATATTTCAACCTCAGAATGTTTTGTAAAGCAACTTACATCAACATTTGCAGTAGAGATATCAAGAGAATTTACAGACAAAGTGAGGTCAGCAGTGAGACATGTGCTAGATGAACCTGCTTGTGACACCTTGATGATTCCAACATCATCATATTTTGATTTTGAAGTGATCAAAGTGGTATTTGTGTCCACTTCTGACGGAGATTGGCTCTGATCAGGAATTGGTATATAATGTTGTGCAACTAGTGTGAAGAAATCAGTCAGCTTTGCAGTCTTGGAATCTAATTCCAAAGTCTCCTCTTGTTTCTTTTTTGATAGTTTTCGCTTTTGTGCACCACTTAACTGAACACGTTTCATCTTGGTTCTTGGGATCTGTTAAATACAGAAATAAAAAGGTTATTTTGTTGAATATTAGGTGGCAATCAACACAGTTACACATATCACAGGCAAAATCATATGAGCAATTTAATTTTCGGCTTCCTTACAGCTGAATCTTGTGCTTTCGTGCTTTAATTAACTCTTATTTTACCAGAGTCACACTTCTGCGACAGCTAGGCCTTTTACCGGAGGTGCATTTCTGAGACAACCATGTGATTTGTTTTATATTTGCTTCTGGAGCCTTTTATAAGACATAATTTATTAAAACAAAACCTTAAACAGACAGGAAAATAAAAAATAAAATGGTTACTTTAATTATAAAAAATTACCTCATTTGACGCAATGGTAGTGCCAGAAAGCATCATGAGCGATACGGTGCAAACGAACCGTCGTGCACGTGGTTAGAGTTTTATTAGGCCTTCTACATGTCATTATTTATTGAAACAAAGTAGGTAACAGTAAGAAAAGATAAAAACAATGAAAAACTAATTAAAAGTTAATTTAAATTAAATTCGTCATCTAACTAAAACAGAAATTCTGTGGTGCCCCCCCCTTTCCATGATGCCCTAAGCACGTGCTGCTTATTTTGCTTAATGGTTAATCCAGCCCTGGCTATGGCACTGCTCTATGCTACCTCCTAAGTTTGTCATAACCTTTGTGGTTCCACATATGAAAGTTGTTTGAAAAGTTTGGTAAAAAAAATAAGTTTTGTAGTTCCATATATGAGGGTTGTTTGAAAAGTTTAGTAAAAATATAAGTTAAACACATTTTTTTGGAAAAAATCACCTTTATTCTCCATCGAGGTCTACACATTTGGTCAAGCAAGTTTCCAATTTTTTCATCCAATCTAAAAAGTAGGATTTGTGAAATTGTGCAAAATAGTCATTGACAGCCTTGATGACATCCTCAGTCAAAGAAAATTTTTTCCCACCGAGCCAAATTTTTAAGTTTGGGAAGAAGAAGAAGTCACACGGGGCCAAGTCCAGAGAATACAGTGGATGTGGAACCAATTTGAACATAAATTCCCATTGAGAGGGCTGGTGTGTGGGATGTGCATTGTCTTGATGAAAGAGCACTTTTTTGTGCACCAATCTTGGCTGTTTTTTCTTCAGTTCTTCTTTTAAACGGTCCAACAATGACGCATCATAGACTTCTGTTATTCTTACCCTTTTCTAAATAGTCTATCATGATAATTCCTAAGGAATCCCAAAAACAGTGGCCATCACCTTTGCAGCTGACAAAACGGTCTTCGCTTTTTTTTGGTGCTCTTTCACTGACATTGTTCACTGTTTTGACTTCAGCTTGGACTCAGGTGTGTAGTGGTGGATCCAAGTTTTGTCTACAGTCATGAATTGATGCAAAAAATCCTGCAAATTATGATTAAACATCAGCAAACGCTGCACTCAAATGTCTTTTTGCATGATTTGATTGACAGTCAACAATCGCAGCACACAGCTTTTTCATGCGCAATTTTTCATGAAGGATATTATATACCCATTAAGTTGACGTGCTTACAATCTCAACAATCTCACGCACTTTCACTCAGTGGTCTTCCATAAAGATACCATGGATTTTGTCAATCATTTCCTTTGTGGTGACCTCAGTCAGGCATCTGGAGTGCACTTCATCTTCGATGGACTTATGACCACATTTAAATTCATTTATCCAAAAATAAATAGTCTTTAATGCTGGTGCAGAGTCCCTGTGAATTGCATCCACTAGAGGAGTGAAGAATCATTCAGGTTAAAATTTCAAAAATTTCATTACCAAGTATTCTGGAAACCTATCAATCTCAATCAGTTCACATTGGTAAAAGTAACAAACAATACTTATTAATAAAATAAAAACTTCCCAGTGTAAACATGTATTTTATTAATAGTTATACAATGTTTGTATTTCCTTTATATTTCTATTTTTAGATTACAAAGCCCATAAAAGAAGTATTAAAATCTTAAAGAATTTAAGGATTTGTAAAAAAATTGTGATATGATATGGAGTTTTAAACATTTTTTGCTTCAACTGTCGATTATTCATTATCAAAACTGTCAGATATGGATGACCTACAACAGAAGAGGAAGCTGATATTCACAAACGAAGGAAAGTTCTCTCAGATTTAAGCAAAACAAAATAACAACATTAACAAAAAAAAAAGTGGTTACCATGAAATCTTAGTAATTTAATCCCATTTCATAATGTAGTATAAATGGATGAATTTTTTTATGTCAATTCCATCCATGAGAGGTTAGAAACTGATGCTTTAGGTAGATAAGATAATCCAGGAACTCTCTGCTTTGCTCTACAGACCAAATAGTACTTTTTCAAGTCAATTTAGGCAATGTAAATCATCACTACCTAGACACTCAAAATATCCATATCACAGTGTATATATATATATATATATGTATATGTATATATATATATATATATTTATAAAAAGATTGAATGACTAGAACCGAGAGAAATGAAAACAAAGTTTACTAGTACTAGTTTCAGCTTGTATCAGCCTTCATCAGGTGCACATTAAAAAAGAAGAAATAACCAGTAAAACACATGGAGGAAATAACTGTGAACAACAGGGAAAATTAGTGTACATATATTCAATGTTGAAACGTGAAGTCTGCACATTCAAACTGTTCCCTCGTTGGCTTCATTGTTGGGTGTATGCATGTGTATAGCATCTCGTGAATGCAGTATTTGACCACAGCACAATGACAGTCTGAAAGGTTGTAACTCAGGTTGTTGTTGAGATGTAGGGGGTTGAGAACGATTTCCTTTGATTCTATTATCTTCTTTTCTACTTTATCATGGCAACAGAAAATATTATTAGACTTGTCCCATAGGACTGTATGGCTAGGGTTTTCTTCATTAGAATTAGCCGAGAATAGAACATGACTAGACAAAGTACTGGCATGCGTTCTCTTGTAAGTGACATCTCTCTTGTGCTCCTCAATGCATAACTCAATTGACTTCTCTGTTCGGACAAAGTAAGGTATGTCACAGTTGCACCAGATCTGGTAAACACCATGATATTTAAGATTATGATGTCTAGGTTTTGGATGGCTCACTAGGGAGCGGATTTTAAGAAAAAGAGTAAATAAAGTTCTTATGTTGTATTTTCTAAGAACCTTCGCTAATTTGAAAAGTATCCTCAGTAAAGGCATAAATTTTGTTTTATCTCCTAGATCTATTCCAAAAGAATTATTACTTACTAAGATAGAAAAAGCTACCTCCTTTCTTCCTATCCAAGAGGCAAACCTACTCCGCATTAAATCCATTTTCATCATCAATAACGCCAAACCCCCTACAGACAATATCTCTTCATCGGAATGACAGGCTCTTAAGTTACAAAACAACAAAAAATATAATTATTCTTCCCGCGGATAAAGGCAATGCCACAGTTGTTCTTAACATTGATGAATATCAAATTAAGATGATGGAATTGTTATGGAGTGACACTTACTCAATCCGCGAGAGAAATCCCACTAGTGAACTCCACAACTGGACCAATAATTTACTGAGAACTATCTCTGAACTACCTAGAAACATTCGGCTTTCTCTCCATCTGCTTATTCCACGATTATATAGACTACCTAAAATTCACAAGGTAAATACCCCACTTCGACCTATCATAGAAGGAATTGACTCTCCAACATACAACCTTTCCAAATATCTGGCAAAATCTCTCAAATGTTTTTCGGGTAAGTCATCGTCCTTTATTAAAAACTCCGTGGATTTTTATCATGTATAAAAGATATTATTATTAAGGAAGATGAAATCATGGCAAGCTTTGACATAGTCTCCTTATTCACCAATGTTCCTACAGACGAAGTTCTTGTTCTACTCAAGGATAAATTATCTAAAAAGATCATGGCCTTACTTACTCATTGCATCAACTCAGGATACTTCAAATTTCAGGATACCATCTATAAACAGAATCATGGTCTTGCAATGGATAATCCGTTGTTCCTTGTACTTGCTAACATCCATCTAGAAGATCTGGAAGTTAAAGAAATCTCTTCCTATCCTTTAAAACCAAGAATTTGGTTTTAAAGGATAGGAGAAGAAATTTGGAGAAGATATATTGACGACATTTTCCTGATTTGGAGCCATGGCCGTGAATCTCTCCTGAACTTCCTTGAACATCTAAATAATCAACACCAAAACATAAAATTCGTGGCTGAGTTTGAAGCTAATGGTTCTCTTCCTTTTTTTTTTGGACATCAAACTGACCCGTTCCTCAGAAAAACTTAAAATCTTGATTTACAGAAAACCTACCCACACTAACAGATATCTACATAGTCATTCTCATCATTATCCTCCTCAAAAGTTTGGAATCATTTCTACTCTAGGACATCGTGCTCACTCTCTTCTTGATGGTGGGATAGAACTTAATAAAGAACCGAATTTTCTCAAGTCTACTTTTCAACTAAATGGTTATTCTCAAAAAACTACTGATAAATTCCTATTTAATCCTCCCAGTCGCCATAATGAAGAGACCAATAGTGTACAAGGTAATATTTCTATTCCATACATAAGCTCTGTCTCACCCAAATTAGCCAAGGTTCTTAGAAAATACAACATAAGAACTTTATTTACTCCTCTTCCTAAAATCCACTCCCTAGTGAGCCATCCAAAACCTAGATATCATAATCTTAAATATCCTGATGTTTACCAGATCTGGTGCAACTCTGACATACCTTACTTTGTCCAAACAGAGAAGTCAATTGAGTTACGCATTGAGGAGCACAAGAGAGCATCACTTACAAGAGAACGCGAGCCAGTGCTTTGTCTAGTTATGTTCTATCCTCGGCCAATCCTAATGAAGAAAACTTTAGTCATACAGTCTCCTATGGGACAAGTCTAATAACATTTTCCATTGCCATGATGAAGTAGAAAGGAAGATAATAGAATCAAAGGAAATCGTTCTCAACCCACCCCACCTTATATCTCAACAACAACCTGAGTTACAACCTTTCAGACTGTCATTGTGTTGTGGTCAAATACTGGCGTTCATGAGATGCTATACGCATGCATACACCCAACGAGGGAACAGTTTTGAATGCGCAGACTTTAACATTTCAACATTGAAATATATATACACTAATTTCCGTGTTTACAGTTATTTGCTCCATGTGTTTTACTAGTTATTTCTTCTTTTTTAATGTGAACCAGATGAAGGCTGATACAAGCTGAAACTAGTTGTCAATATGTCAGATATACATTAAACGGAATTGACCTTAAATGCTGAAACAATTTTGATGATATTTCTAATAGCATAGACAACTCAACTTGGAATACCATGATACACAATAGCTACAACAAAGCCTTTCAGTCTAGCAAAGTATCTCAAATCAAAAAATCTGATGAACTCTATAGAAAAAAATACAACTCTAGATCAAGTCTCCCAGATGATAAAGTTATTTTTAACCTTTCAGACTACAGCTTTTCAAAACAAGAATCAGAAATTGTAAAAAAAGGTTTTAACTTTTCTATTGCTCCTAACCAGATCCCAAAAATAGACTTTATATGTAATATTGAGAAAGGTCTTTCTCCACTCTCAGAGACAATAGCAAATGAAATACTATTCAAAAGTACAATCATCCTCTCTACAGCTAAACCACCTAAACAGAATATCACATACCCTCAGAAAAGAAACCAATTTTTAACTTAAAACGAAACAAAGACATTATAGTAACTAAGGCAGACAAAAGTAACTCCACAGTCATCATGAATACCAAAGACTATATTACGAAGATCAGTACTTTACTAGCTGACCAGTCTACATATCAAATATTAGAGAAAGATCCAACCATGAAATACCACAACGAGACCAATCTTCTGATTAGCAATATGAATGGATGGCCTCAGGACTTATAAAGAAAACTAAAATCTTTACATCCAATAACTCCATGCCTTTATGGTGTACCTAAAGTACATAAAGATGAGGTTCCACTCTGCCCGATCGCAGATGGCAGATACTCTCTCGCATACCTACTAGCCAAACACCTTCGCTAACCTGCTAAAAGGGAAGATAAGGAAATCATCATCATACATAAGGAATTCTCAACACTTCGTTGAAAAACTTAAAAACATTAATATATCCAACACAGACATATTGGGAAGTTTGGATGTGGTCTCTTTGTTCACAAACATACCAGTTGAAGAAGTCATTAAGATTATAAAAGATTTCTTTCCATATGATATTGCCCAACTATTCTGACACTGTCTCAAGCCCAACTACTTTAAAGTAAACAACTTAGTATACCAACAACTAGAAGGCTTAGCCATGGGCAGTCCCCTGTCACCACCATGTGCGGACCTGTTCATGAAAAAATTAGAAAATGACATCCTAGCAAAAATAAATCCAAAACCATCAGTCTGGTGGAGATATGTTGACGATGTGTTTATTATCTGGAAAGACAAAGTAGATACCTTACTTGAGTTCCTCCAAAAAATTAACTCCTTCCATTATAAAATTAAATTCACATTAGAACTGGAAAACAATCCCAATTACCCTTTCTAGATGTACTAGTTAAAAAACAAGATAATGGAAATATCAAACTTACAATATATCGTAAACCTACAGATACTGAATGTTATCTCCATTATATATCCAATCATCACTATGCACAGAAACTGAGCATTATACATATGCTTAAAAACAGAGCCAAAAATATCACAGAGGAAAAAGACGTTCTTGCTGAGTTTTCCCTTATATCAAAAACTCTATCACAAAATGGTTATCCTCAAAACATTATCAACAAAATTCTCTATAGAAACAACCTCCAGCAACAACCTCTAACGACTCAGTACGTATCATCCATCGTCATACCCTATGCTGGCTCAATTCTCCACCAAAATAGCAAGAATCATGAAGCCTTTTAACATCCGAGTTGTTTTTAAACCCACCACAACTATAAGACAGTTATTAAGATCACCTAAGTATAGCATCACATTCTACAAATATGCAGGCATTTATAGCAGACCATGTATGTGTGAACTTACCTATATAGGCCAAACTTCAAGAAGCCTAGAAATTCAAAAGAAGGAACATGTCAGGGATGTCAATCATAATATAACAGATACCTCAGGTTAGCTCAAATTTAACCAAGCAATAGATTGGGATAACAGTTTCATGCCATATATCAAAGAGGGTTATAGATGTAGAATCTTCAAAGAAGCTGCAGTAGTCCTACGAACAGGAAATAACCTCAATAGAAACCAGGGAATAATATTAAAAGAGATGTGGAAAAATCTGTTAAAATCATTAAGTTTAGCAGAACTAAATTACGCGAAAAATTATAAAATGCAACTTAATAACAATAACTAAGTCTTCATGCTTTATGCATGTGATGTCACACGTTCTCTCCAATTTGTCTTACTGTTTTAAACCGTTACTACATTCTCTTGTTTTTGCATTTAATACCAACATAACCTTTCTCATCTTGACAAAGCTAGACAGTTACAGCTAGCGAAACTAGTAGACGATTATGTATAAATGTTTTATTAAATCCATGGTCTTAAAAATCCAATAGTATGTTTCAATCTTAAACTTTGTTTTCATTTCTCTCGGATCTAGTCATTCAATCTTTTTATAAAAATGTATAACAACCAAGTAAATCAATCTTCATACATACATACATATACATACATACATACATACATATATATATATATATATATATATATATATACAGGGTGTTCGGGATAAATTTGACACATTTATAATTAATTATATTTTTCCGTAAGTTACATGTATTAACACACACTTCTCTTCATTTAAAAGGTTGGACCCTTCTTCATTCATATACAAGATGTCAGAAAGAATGGATAGCTGGAACCCACCTGAATCATGGAAGAGAATAACTTGTATCATGATGATTCGTGCCGGCCATCAAAATAAGGATATTTCGACTGCTGCCCAATGCTCCCTGAATACAGTAAAAACAATCAGGCATGAACTAGAGACTTGCAATGGTGACTACGAGGATGTAGCAAGAAGAAAGATCCCTAGCAGACGATCTGATTGCGTTCGTACAGCAGAATTCCTCGCAAATCTGCAGGAACAGGTGTTGAAGAACCCTGGCATTGGAATTCGGGCTTTGTCACGTGTAATGAATGTTG
The DNA here is from genome assembly GCF_054136105.1 of Typopeltis vanoorti. Classification (NCBI taxonomy): domain Eukaryota; kingdom Metazoa; phylum Arthropoda; class Arachnida; order Uropygi; family Thelyphonidae; genus Typopeltis; species Typopeltis vanoorti. The sequence goes on along the minus strand of NC_143557.1, from coordinate 72,007,389 downwards.
CAGCCTCTACTATGAAGCTTGCACTCAATGAAGACCTCCGCTACTACTCATACAAGCGCCGCAAAGGTCAGCTGCTTACAGAAAAGGCCCGTGAAAAACGTTTGATAAACGCGAAGAAACTTCTAAGCAAAGTGAAACATCCTGCGGAACCACAAACAATCTGGTTCTTTTCCGATGAGAAAAACTTTTGCCAGGATCAAAAACACAACATGCAGAATAACAGATGGCTTGCATACAGTACAAAGGACATTCCTCGTGTAATGCAGACTAAATTTCCCCAAACTGTGATGGTTTTCGGATGTGTATCGTCTGAAGGCAATGTGATGCCTCTGCATTTTTTCCAAGAGGGCCTCAGGTTGACTTCAGATGGCTACGTGGAGTTGCTAAACACTGTAGTCAAGCCCTGGATAACAAGGGTAGCCAATGGTAGGCCGTATGTATGGCAGCAGGATTCGGCCCCTTGCCACACCTCTGGGAAAAGTCAAAAATGGTTGTCTGAAAATTTCTACGACTTCACCAGTCCAAATGTTTGGCCTCCAAACTCCCCAGACCTTAACCCCATGGATTATTTTGTATGGGGCGCAGTTGAAAAAGACACCAATCGCACTTCCAGTAATACAAAAGCCCAGTTAATGGATAAAATTAAAACAGTTTTTGCGGCCCTTCCCAGGGAGACTGTAGCATCAGCTTGTTCGAGGTTCCGAAGCAGGATTGAAGCTGTGATCGATGCTAATGGTGGTTATTTTGAGTAAATCTTGTTGATAGTATTGTAATTAACTCTGCCTGTAATGTTTTTTGTCAATTCATTAAATTTAATAGATACAAAGAAGATTTTCTTTTTCCTTACGAAACTGTCAAATTTATCCCGAACACCCTGTATATATATAAACAGTAAAACTTGTCCAAGGCAGAAACTGGCTCAAGTTGAACAAATTATATAGTCCCAGCCAGAAGAATAGGCATTACAGTGTTATTTATTTTGTATAATGCAGAATCTGCCCAATGCGGAAGTGGAAAGCAATGTTTGAAGAATTTATAAAAAATTACTTGTATAAAGCGAAAAATGTTTTAAAAATACACCTATATTTATTAGATTTTGGCACTTGTGTTGCTTTTACTGTTTCGTATGAGAATTAATGTTGGTCAACTTCCGGTAAGTCCAAACATTTCAGTAACCCGAATTTCAACAAAACGGTTTCATTTTTTGCATCATGGCTAAATCATACATGGAGTTGTCAATAAACGAAAAAGTCCAAGTCATTGAAGCTAAAGAAAAGGATAAATGCTTGGTACGGAAAATAACGATGTGGTTTAAGCGTGGCAAAACGCAAGTATACAACACGCTTAAACAAAAGGATAAAATAATGAATGAGTGGCTGCAAGGAAATGGTCGAATGAAGAGGCAGGCAAAGATAACCGGCAACAGGAAATGAATGAGGTAGTGTGGGAGTGGGTCACGAATGCAAGATCAAAAAACCTTCACATATCCAGTCCAATGGTCCAAAGTGAAGCTCTCGCAGTAGCCAAATCTCTCGGGAATGATCAGTTTAAGGCATCTACAGGATGGTTGGATAATTTTAAGAAGAGGCACAATATTGTGTGGAACAAAGTCTGTGGGGAATCTAAAGATGTGGATGAAAGTGTAGTGAGTGAGTGGAAACCAAAACTGCTAGAATTGATTTCACCACATGAACCTAAAAACATTTACAATGTGGACGAAACAGGATTGTTTTTTCGGGCATTAACAACAAAATCACTCGCAGTTCAGGGAGAAAAGTGTACTGGGGAAAAATGTTCAAAGAAAGACTTACAGTGTTATTGTGTGGGAATATGGTGGGAGAAATGGAAAAGCCTCTCATGATTGGAAAAGCAGCAAAACCAAGATATTTCAAGAACCTGAAAATTAATAATTTACCAGTGATTTGGAGAAACAATAAAAAAAGCTTGGATGACTGCAATGACTGCAACTACAATGGAAGAGTGGTTAAACATGTTTGATGCAAAAATGAAGAAGGAAAATAGAAATGTCATCCTTTTTCTTGACAATGCTACCTGCCACCCAAAGGTAACACTCTCAAATGCAAAAATCGCCTGGTTCCCAGAAAATGCAACAAGTGTATTACAGCCCATGAGTATGGGTGTTATTTACACATTCAAATCACACTACAGATGATTTCTGATGCAATCTTTGATTTCGAATGTAGAAGAAGCCAATAGCTCTTACGCATTAGCAAGATCTGTATCAGTTCTGGATGCTGTGAATTGGATTGTGTTGGAAGTGAAGAAAATTAAAGCAGAAACAGTAAAAAAAGTGTTTTGCTAAAGCTGGGTTTGGGGAAAGTGATGTGGCAGATAATATGGAGAAGGTGAGAAAACATTGCTGCAATATCCAATCTCTGCTGAGGAAAAGAACTTTCCTGTGATACAGAGAACTTTGTTCGGAATGATGACCATCTAGCCACACATTACAGCTATGAATCTGCTACAGCTCTACTAGCAGTAAGAAATACACAAAACAAAGATGTGGAGGATGAGGAGAAGGAAGAGGAAGGAGGAGGAGGAGAAGCAGCAGCCGGAGAACAGGTTAAACGAAAATTCGTACACATGAACAGGCCGTTCGTTGCATCAGTGAAGTAATGCAGTTTGCAACTGATTCAAACTCTTCCAGCCTTCTTCAACTATTGTATACATTAAGGACTGCATTCAAAAAGACATGATCACAAAAAAGTGGAAACAGGTTTCTTGGTTGGATCTTTGGAAGAAATCTCAATGAGTTGTACATTGGAAATGTGTAACGTGCAGTGTAAATAGAGCATTAATACAGTGATTTTATTATTATTACTATTATTATTACTATTATTATTATACTTGTAGACCTATGTTTTAATAACATAGGTCTACAAGTATCACCTACTTACAAGAGCCAGAGCTCTTGTAATTTTCACTCATAAACAGGTACGTACCATGTAATATGATTTTAATGGATTTTAAATTTTTTTGCAATTTTGTATAATGCGGAAACTTGGCCAATGTGGAAAATATATTCGGTCCCTTGCGATTCCGCTTTGAACAAGTTTCACTGTGTGTGTGTGTGTGTGTATATATATATATATATATAACCTACTCACGAGATGCCATACACATGCACTCACCCAACAATGTGACCAACGAAGGAACTACTTTGAATACGTTAACTACAACGTTTTCACGTTAAATATGTATAGTGACTTTCCTGATCTATTCACAGTTTTTTATCTTGAATGTTTAAGGTTTTTCTTTTATAAAAACACCTGAAGAAGGCTGCAAAAAGCCGAAACTAGTCGTGCGATACTATTAAACCTTTTTCCTCGGTTTTTGTCATTCAATTCTTTTTAAAAATATGTTTAACAACTGAGTAGATGAACCTCCATGCATTTATAGCCCTCATGATGAGGCCTCCCTTAATAGTAACAAAAGAAACTTCAACAAAACGCTGAAGAAGATAGGACTGAACATCAACAGGTTAGTCTTTTTGAAACGCTGTAAATTCCATGCAATTTCCTAACTTCATATCTTTTAAAGAGAATATCACAACGGAACATGCCAGAAGAATATATCACAAAGCAAAGTTAGACCTTCTTGCTGAAAGAATATTTGACACAAAACATACTCTCGCTTTTTTGTTTGCCAAAAGAAGTACATTATCTCAAATACTTGAAGAATCTCTAGACAATGAAAGTTGGCATCTCTTTAGCATGCATAGTGAATCTCAAGCAGCCCAAATCCAAGATAACAATAAATTAAAACTTATTAGAAAATTTGAAACCTTAAAAAGTACAAAATAATCTGAACTTCTTAAAACCCCACATCAACCTGATAAAGTTGTAATTAATAAATCATCTCACATCCTTTCAGATGCAGAAAAAAGTATCCTCAGCAAAGGTTTAAATTTTATTCCTTCTCCGAAATCTATCCCAAAAGAATCACTCCTCACCAAAATAGAAAAGGCTGCTTCTTTCCTCCTTCCGCAAGATGCAAAACTTTTCCATATTGAATCCATCTTTATCATCAACAATGCAAAACCACCCACAGATAACAATCTCTTCATTGGAACAACAGGCTCTTAAGAGTTTAAAAAATAACAGAAATATAATTATCCTTCCTGCAGATAAAGGCAATGCCACAGTTATGCTTATTCCGAGTTATGCCTTCTCCGAAATCTATCCCAAAAGAATCACTCCTCACCAAAATAGAAAAGGCTGCTTCTTTCCTCCTTCCGCAAGATGCAAAACTTTTCCATATTGAATCCATCTTTATCATCAACAATGCAAAACCACCCACAGATAACAATCTCTTCATTGGAACAACAGGCTCTTAAGAGTTTAAAAAATAACAGAAATATAATTATCCTTCCTGCAGATAAAGGCAATGCCACAGTTATGCTTAACTTTGAAGATTATAAAAATAAGATGCTTGAATTACTACAGAGTGACACTTACTCAATTCTTGAGAGAGATCCCACAGATAACATCTCTTCGTCGGAACAACAGGCTCTTAAGAGTTTAAAAAATAACAGAAATATAATTAGCCTTCCTGCAGATAAAGGCAATGCCACAGTTATGCTTAACTTTGAAGATTATAAAAATAAGATGCTTGAATTACTACAGAGTGACACTTACTCAATTCTTGAGAGAGATCCCACTCGTGAACTTAAAAATCGTACTAACAATTTATTAAAAACAACTTCTGAAATGTCTAGAAACATTCGCCTTTCTCTTCGCTCTCTGCATTCACTTATTCCACGCATATATGGTTCCCAAGATCCACAAGGAAAATACCCCACTTTGTCCCATCGTGGAAGGCATTGATTCACCAACATACAACCTTTCAAACCATCTCGCAAAATACCTCAAATGTTTTTCGGGCAAGTCTTCGTCTTTTATTAATAACTCTACGGATTTTGTATCATACATTATGGATATTACTGTTAAAGAAAATGAAATCATGTCTAGCTTTGACATAGTATCTTTGTTCACAAATGTTCCTACAGATGAAGTCCTGACACTTCTCAAAGACAAGTTATCCAAAAAAATGTTAACCTTATTTACTCATTGTATCAAGTCTGGATACTTTAGATTTCAAGACACCATCTACAAGTAAAATCATAGTCTAGCAATGGGTAATCCTATATCTCCTGTACCTGCCAACATTTATCTGGAAGATTTTGAAGTCAAAGCTATCTCTTCCTATTCCTTAGCACCTAGAATTTGGAAACGATATGTGGACGATATTTTCCTCATTTGGAGAGCCATGGACGTGATTCTCTCCTCGATTTCCTTTAACATCTCAATAGTCAACACCCGAATATCCAATTCACGGCTGAGTTTGAAACTAATGGCTCCCTGCCTTTCTTGGACATGAAACTAACCCGCTTTTCTGAAAAACTTAAAATTTCGATGTACAGAAAAACCTACACACACCAATACATATCTCCATAGTCAGTTCCATCATTTCTCCTCCTCAGAAACTTGGAATTATTTCTACTTTGGCACATAGAGTTCGCTCTCTTCTTGATGACCCCTGATGAACTTCATAAAGAAATCAATTTTCTTACATCTACCTTCAGACTGAATGGTTATTCTCAAAAAATTACTAAAAAATTCCTTGTTAATCCTCCTAGTCGCCATACTTAAGAAATGAATAATGTTAAAGGCAATATATCTATTCCATACATAAACACAGGTTCTCAAAAATTAGCCAAGGTTCTCAAAAAATATAACATTAGAACTTTATTTACTCCGCTTCCTAAGATCTGCTCTCTAGTGAGCCGTCCAAAGCCTAGCCATCAGAATCTAAAATATCCCAGTGTGTATAAGATATGGTGTGACTGCGACATCCCTTACTATGGCCAGACGGATAAGTCTATTGAATTGCGTATGGAGGAGCACAGGAGAGACATCGCTTACAAGAGAACACATGCTAGTGCTTTATCCAGCCATGTCCTTTTTTCAGCCGATTCTGATGATGAAAACCATGGTCACACAATCCATTGGGATAGACCTAACAACATTTTCCATTGCCATGACGAATTGGAGAGAAAAATTGTAGAATCTAGAGAAATCATCTTCAACCCTGTACATTTAAATAATAATTTAAGCTATAACCTCCCAGACTGTCATTCTGTTGAGATCAAATACTGGCGCTCACGAGATGCCATACGCATGCACTCACCCAACAATGTGACCAACGAAGGAACTACTTTGAATACGTTAACTACAATGTTTTCACGTTAAATATGTATAGTGACTTACCTGAGCTATTCACAGTTTTTATCTTCAATGTTTAAGGTTTTTTTCTTTTATAAAAATACCTGAAGAAGGCTGTAAAAAGCCAAAACTAGTCGTGCGATACTATTAAACATTTTTCTTTTTTTCTCGGTTTTTGTCAATCAAATATTTTTAAAAATATGTTTAACAACCGAGTAGATGAACCTCCATGCATATATATATATATATATACACTACTTTTAGTCTGTTAAAACTCACACTGGTTTTAAGTGGTATGAATAAGTTCATAACACTTAAACAAGGATAGGAAATGGACAGACGAGAAGAATCAATTAATCTGTGACTATATACCAGATGTAATATTCATATAATAAATAAAATAAATGGTTACTACATACCACAAATTAACTTTTCTGTTATGTCCATTAAGTCATTATAGTCAGCATAGGCCATGTAGAATTCACATGCAGTAAACTCGGGATTATGAGTAGGATCTCTGCCTTCATTTCTAAACTGCCTACCAATTTCATAAACTCTATCCATCCCTCCTATTACCAACATCTAGAAATAAATACATTGTAAATTTAGTTGTTGTTGTTTTTTTAATCTCCAGCTTTTATATCTAACAAAGAATTTTTTTTTTGAAAGAAGAAAAAAATTCTAGTTCTTAGATGACTTTAATAATGTAAACTTTACATTTAGTACTATCATAATATTCTATACACCTATTAAGAGTACTTATGAGGAATATGATAACGATGAGCTGACCTTGTACATTATGATTATGAACAATTATTCATTATAAAATATTAATTTCTTGTTTTGTATGATATAGTGATCTCTCAATTATTCGACCTTTAAATGAAACAAATAACCAACCCTTTGAATGGTACAGTGTGTGTCAACTAACTTCTAGTACAGCACCATGTAAGTGAACCTTCAGTTATTCAACTCTTCAATTATCTAAATGGCAAATTTCCTTTCCACTGTGGTTGTATAACTGTTGGATCACTGTATATCAGTGTTTCTCAACCTGTGGTCCGCAGGCAGACTTAAATTAAATAAATAAATATATATAATTAAAGTATTCATATTTGGTCATGAATATAAGACTTATTATTGTTTATGTGACCATAGGTTTTTTAATCACTATATATGTTCATATAATAATGCCTATCAGTTTCGCTAGCAACTGTCTAGCTTTCTCAAGGCTTGAACAGTAAACACAAAAAAATTATAAATGCACAAAGTATAAAGAATACAAAACCGTTAGTAACTATAAGGTAGCTAAGTTGAAACATTCGCGTGACAATGTCAGCATGTATTGAGAATCTTTAGTCCGTGTCCTGAACACGCGTTGCATGAGCACGCATTATATGATTGTTGGCATACTGTAGTTCTGTCAAACTGAGTGAACTGATTAAATTGTTCCAAGTTTCATTCAATATGGCACCTTGATTTCTGTTTAGGTTGCTGCCTGTTCGTAGGACTACTGTTGCTTCTTTGAATAATCGGTGTCTGAAATCATTGTCTATGTAGGGCATAGAACTATTTTCCCAGTCTACAGAATGGTAAGAAGTTGAAAAGTGATGCACTAAATGAGAGGTGATTGTCCTGTTATGATTGACATCTCCAACATGTTCTTTCTATCTGATTTTGAGGCTTCTTGAAGTTTGTCCAATGTAGGAGAGGCCACACGTACATGGAATATTATACACACCTGGATATTTGTAAAATGGAACACTATCCTTAGGAGATCTTAACAACTGTCTAATGCTAGTAGTTGGTTTAAATACAACTCTGATGTTATGAGCTTTTAACAATCTCACTATATTGGTGGAAACTGAATCCATAGAGGGGATGACGACCATTGAAACCAACTGGGAGACTGTTTCTTGTTGTCGGTGGTTATCTTTATACAGGAATTTGTTGATAATGTTTAGAGAATATCCATTTTGAGATAGTGTTGTAACAATTTGAGACAGTTCTGTCTGAAACTCATCTTCATCTGAGACAAATTTGCAGACTCTATTTCCCAACATGTGGATGATGCTATGTTTATGTGACCTATGATGGTTTGAAGAATAATGTAGATATCGTCCAGTATCTGTAGGCTTTTTGTAAATGGACAGTTTGAAATTGTTATCTTGTCTCTTTACAGGTATGTCTAAATAACAAACAACTGCACTTCTTAGACATACTGGTAAAGAGACAAGATAACAATTTCAAACTGTCCATTGATGCGCAGTTAATATGCTACATATGATATGCGCATTATAGACAGTTGCTAGCGAAAATGATAGGCATTATTATATGAACATATATAGTAATTAAAAAAAACCTATGATCACATAAACAATAATAAGTCTTATAAATATCATCATCATCATCAAATTCTTGCCACGTTTCCTCAAGGGGTGTACAGGATATGATAGTACTACATGAAAAAAATTACATCGTTACTAACTTCCTATCTACAATTTTCCTCCAAATCAGTCTGTTACTTGTCAAGACTCCAACATTATCAGATCTTATATTTCTATCGTCTAAGGCACTTTGCACAATATCAATCCACCTATATCTTGTTCTTCCTCTGGGTCGTTTTGCTGCCAACCTGGCAGAGAACACTTGTTTTGCTAATCTTTCTTCACCCATTCTGTTCAAGTGACCATACCACCTGAGATTAGCTCTGCTAACGCATTCCTGGATGCTGACAATGTCAAGTTCTTTCCTAATATCCTTGTTTTTAATACGATATTGCCATGGATGCCATCTGTTCACGCCTATAATCTTTCTCAGGACTCTCATATCTGCGGTCTCTAGTCTTTGGTCAAGTGTTTTACTTCTGACCCAGCTCTCAGATCCATAAGTTAAAACTGGTTTGAACACTGTCTTGTATATAGCTAATTTAGTGTTTTCCAACTAATTTCTCTCTTATTCCATATGAATTTATTCAACTGACTTCCTACAATACCAGCTTTGCTGATTCTGTTGTCTATTTCTATATTTAATTTACCATCTTCACTAAAAATCGTGCCTAAGTAGCTGAAATGTTTTACTTGTTCCACAGGTTCCCCGTTCACAACACAGTTAACATTTTCAGTGCTTCTGCCTATTTTCATTGTCTTTGTCTTTTTATTGCTGACCTTCATACCATATCTATTACAACAGTTATTCAATTTAATCAGAGAATCTTGCATACTTGTAGCGGATTTATTTAGAAGAATAACATCATCTGCATAAAGCAAAGAGCTGACATCATTATTATTATTATTATCGTGACACCTCCAAGGAGTCCAAAGACTCATCGCGGGAGGACACCTATAACTGTCTCAACCACTACACCGAACCTCTACTATGAATCATCTCCATCAACGCCATCTACTGCCCACCTCCACCACTACCACAACTAGTATTTTTTGTCTGTAAATTGCGTGTGTTCTGAAGGGCCGATTTGTCTGTATGAGGGATGAAAAACCCAAGTTTATTATTCCGGGAGAAAAACCCTGCTACATCCGTAGGAGATCGGCTAACTCACCTTCGATTGAAATCATCCAGATAAAGATTCCTCCCATCGCAATGAGAATCAAACTTAGGCCTATTCCAATAGAAGGGCGCAATGTACCGTTGTTCTTCCAATTGCGTAACGGAGGTATATTAACATCTCCAATTTTGATATCATGTTTAATACCACTTTCCTTCATAATGTGATCCATATAGATAATGAATAACAGAGGGGATAATGTACATCCTTGTCTCACACCAGATTTAACATTAAACCATCTTCCTGTACTTCCTTCAATTCTAACTGCTGACTTACAACTCAAATAAAGACTAAGTATTGTTTGATAAATGCCCCATTGACACCATATAACTGTAGCGTATTGAAGAGCTTCTCTCTTGGCACCTTGTCATATGCATTTTCCAAATCGACAAAACTTAAATACAGATCTTTGTTATATTCCCATGCTTTCTCGACTATTTGTCGTAAAGTGAAGATCTGATCCTGACAGCCTCTATTTGGCCTGAGTCCAGCTTGTTCTTCACCCAGCTTTTCTTCCACAATTCTTCTCAACCGTTTCTCGAGTATACTTGCATAGATCTTGCCAGGAACACTCAGTAGGGAAATACCTCTGTAATTCTCACATTCAGTTTTATTTCCCTTTTTATATATGGGTACTATGAGAGCTCTACTCCGAGCATCGGGAATTCGTCCCTCTGTCCAGGCTTTCTGAACTATGTAGTGCAGCCACTGTAAGACTTTATACCACTATAATATATATATTTTAATTATCTAAACAAAACAAATTAAAATTGAATAAGCAAGTAATTGTTTATTTCAATAAGCAATTATTGAAATAAAATGGATACTTAAAAAAACCAACAAATAGTGGCAGAATGTTCATTCCATGAATATTCTGCTGCTATCTGTTGGTTTGATGAGTAATAAAAGAGGTGTGAAGTGAACAACAATATGGTTTTATTCCTTCCACCTTTCCTTGCTGTTTTGTCAGATTTGAAGTAAACGTGTTATCCACATTTCAACCAATTGCTTGTTGTTTATTGAGTTTTATTACTGAAGGTTTCCCTCCTTCAATCAAAGCTCAGTATATCTCCAGAAGTGCTAAGTGATACTTGGACAAAGTGTGTAGTGAATTAATCCTGGTATTTATATATTTTTCAGAAACGTTTTTAAATAATGGAAAAGTGGCTTATAACTAGGAACTTTGAAAAGAAAAGCAAATGAAACAGGTGATGCTAACCCTAATTGTGATACACATGTTGTAATGGTGAGTAAATCTGATACTATTAAAGTAGAAGAAACAAGCAGTTCAAAGAAAAAATACAGTAGGAAATATAACAGTTCATATTTGGAATTTGGGTTAACTTGGTGTGGAGATGAAAATAAACAGAAATCTCAATGTGTTTTGTGTTATGAAGTGTTGTCGAACGAGTGCATGAAACCTGCGAAACTCCAACAACATTTAGAAACTAAACACTGTGATGTGAAAAATAAGCCAAATGAATTTTTTCAGCGAAGCTTAGAGACATTAAATAATGGGAATGATATAGTTTTGACCATGGGTTCGATTTATAGCAAGGTACTGGAAGCATCCTATCTCTTAAGTTTGCACACAGCAAAAACAGGGAAACCTCATTCGGATGAGAAAATTGAATACTTCCAGCTATAAAAGATGTAGTTAAAACTATGTTTGGCAACAAGTTACTAAAAGATGTTGTTTTGATTCCTCTTTCAAATGACACTATCAGTCGCAGAATTAATGACAGTGGCAGGTGACATAGAATCTCAGTTAATCGAAAGAGTTAAGAAGAGCCCTTATTATGCGTTATAAATAGACGACTACAAATGTCACAAATTATGAGCAGTTAATATGCTACATAAGATATGCGCATTATAACAACAATCATGACGATTATTAAATCACTTAAGGAATTGAACAATGTAGATACGAATATAAATTAAATTACACTTTAATAAATATTAAAGTTGCCATCTTCAAAGGGAACTTACAAAAAAAGGCACGTGCACGTAGACACTACAACACAGTAACTGAGAATGAAGAGATGAAGCTATTGTTCTCCTAAAAGTCCTGATGGTGCCCTCTAGGCCATACAGCAAATTGGCATCTCTTATCCGCTCCACTAAAGACCAACCACTTCCCCTAGACCTACCTGGTGTATACCAGGTCCCTTGCAGCTATAAACTGTCTTACTTTGGCCAAACAGGCAGGACAGCAAATATCAGAATTTCTGAACATAAGGACTACATCCGTTCTAGTCTTGCAGACCATGCTCTGGATACATGACACAGAATACAGTGGAAGAAAGCTACAGTAATACACCGTAACAAATACAAATTCGAAAGACTATTCATGGAATCAGCCTCAGCCCTAAGAAATCTCCCAATTGGTTGTATGCGACTGTCCCAAATTTGGGAGGCTTACATCAGCAGACATTCAGCCCAACGGCCAAGAACACCTACTTAGCCCGCTAGAGGGCACCATCAAGACTTTTAGGAGAACAATAGCTTCTTCTCTTCATTCTCAGTTACTGTGTTGTAGGGCCTACGTGCACATGCCTTTTTTTGTAAGTTCCTTTTGAAGATGGCAACGTAACGTTGCCGAAATATCGGAAATATTTATTAAAGTGTAATTTAATTTATATTCGTATCTATGTTGTTCAATTCCTTAAGTGATTTAATAATGCATAATCAACGTATAAGCCTGTCTACGAGACTTAAAATCATGACGATATTCTGTTTTGTAGAACTTTGTTATCCCAAACAACTAGAGAAGAAATATTTCACACTCTCAATAATTACATAATACACAAAGTTATCCAGTGGGAAAAATGTATGGGCTTCTGTTTGGATGGAGCTCGAGCCCTTACAGGCAGGTATAGCGGGGTTGTTTCTAAGGTCAAGGAAGTAGTTCTGGATATGAATTGGGTACATTGTTTCATACAGAGGGAAGTGTTATCCTCCAAAAGAATGCCACCAGAATTTAAAACTGTGCTATACAACACTGTAAAGCTAGTTAATATTATTAAGGCTCGACCATTAAATAATAGGTTATTTTCAGTACGCTGCGATAAAATGGGCAGTGAATATATACAACTTTTGCTTCATTCTGAAATTCGCTGGCTTTCCAGGAGCAAAGTACTAACAAGGTTATTTCAATTAAGGCACAAAATTTCATTGTTTGTAAATGAATGTAATTCTGATTTTGCATCACTCCTTGTTGACGAAGCATGGTTATCAACATTATCCTATCTTTCAGACAATTTTTTGAAATTAAATGAGCTAAATCTCTCCCTTCAGGGAAATTCTTAAACTATTCTTGATGCCTATGACAAAATAAAGGCATTTGAGAAAAAACTGGTGTTATGGATTAGTTATGTAAAAGACAGACAATTTGCACCTTTTCTAACATTGGAATCCTTTTTAGTGGAAAATGATATTTTTGTTGATTCTGAGTTTCAGGAAAGAGTTTGTGACCATCTCAAAACTCTGAAACAGAATTTTGAAACATATTTTCCGAATAACTTTTATAAGCAATTTCTGTGGTTTAGCAATCCATTTCAGACTTAGTCACAAGAACGACCTTTCGTTATCGAAAAAAGAACAGTTAATTGAGCTTTCAAGTGACACTGGGCTTAAAATGCAATTCCATGATCTTGGATTCGATTCTGGATCTCACCTTCAGTGAGAAGTGAATTTCCCGAATTATCTGAAGAAGCATTGAAAATCGTCATGCAGTTTCCTACAACCTATCTTTGTGAGAAAGGATTTTCATCGCTCCTTCAAATAAAAACAAAATATAGAAATTATCTTAGTGTGTGTGTGTGTGTGCTGATTTTCGACTGAAGCTGACCACTATTGAGCTAGATATCCAGCAACTCTGCAAGGGCCAAGAAGCTCAACCATCTCATTAAAAGTAAGTAGTAACCTCAAAAAAGGATATTGGATGGATAATGAGACCGGAACAGACCAATATGGTCTATACCCATAATTAATGTTATGATGATGAGTAATATAATTATATCATATTATTTATTTGTTTAATAAAAATTAAAACTTTGTTCCATGGTGATACACTTTTAATCGTTTACTTCCAATTTAATTAATTATGTATTCCATATGTATTCAAAATATGCTTTTAGATTTATTATGTTATAAATGGCACAGTTTTTTCCATATGTTGGCAATCCCCGACATAAGTTTTTAAAAAATTTACATAACTTAGTGATCCATAGAATGGTTTTAGGCATTTTACTGGTCCTTGGGCTTAGAAAGGTTGAGAAACGCTATGTATATAAATACTTTAATAAAAATAATATAGAGACACTATAGAAGATATACTCTTCTGACACAGTCATTCACCCTACAAATATTGCTTTTTATTTTTTAATCCCACACAAAAAATGTGTGCATATATATATATATGATTAGTACTATTAACTCGGGGTTGGGATATGTTCATTTTTCTAAATTAACTGACTTAAAACCCGAGAATTATAACACAATGACATTTATTTGAAAAAACGCAACATGTTTCGTCAAGAACGACTTCATCAGGCGATAAGAACATAGAAAGATATTAAAAGACACGAAATTAACATTGACACACTCTAAAGCTATACAATTATAAAGCCATAATATTCGACTGTAAATTACAGTTATTATGAGCTTGAACTACAGTCCGAGTTAAAGTTCTATTGTTGTACACCTGTGCGTGTGTGGAATCACGCGATCTCCAGTATCTAATAGTAGAGTTGAAAGAGTCAGGCAAATTACAGCTAAGATTGTTATTCATATGAAAAGGGTCCAAGGTGATTTCTTTTGACTCGACAATGCGACGCTCTACTTCATCATGGCAGATGTGTAGGTTTGAAGTTGATGTACAGTTTATTTCATGTTGGTGGCTTTCATTGTTCGTGTTTATTGAAAACAGGAAATGGCTTGACAGAGCAGTTGCTCTGGTTCTTTTATAAGCAATGTCTCGCTGGTGCTCTTTGAGACGTAATAAGATAATATATATAATTTATATATATTATATATATAATTATATAATATAATAACATTAGCAGGATGGAAGTAGCAGAGATGAGAATGCTTAGGTGGATGTGTGGTGTGACCAGAAAGGATCATCTGAGAAATGACTATGTCAGGGGAACAGTGAAAGTTACGAACTTAGGAGCGAAAATACAGGAGGCAAGGTTGAGATGGTTTGGTCATGTGATGAGGAGGGAGGACGAATATGTGGGAAGAAGGGTCATGCAGATGGATGTGCAAGGAAGGCGGAAGCGTGGGCGGCCAAAGAAGAGATGGAGGGAGCTGGTAGAAGAGGACTTGAAGATGAAGAACTTGGATGTGGTGACAGCCCAAGACAGGAAGGTGTGGAGGAGACTCATAACAAACAGTGACCCCACTTAAGTGGGAGAAGCTGCAGAAGAAGAAGAAGAAGATTATATATATAATATATAATATATATATTATATATATATATATATATATATATATATATATATTTATTTATTTATTTATTTATTTATATTATTATAATTCATTTTACTCGGTGGGAAATGTTATTAAAAACTTTTAATGACTGATACTGAGAGATAAAGAGATGACATGGTATATTTGAAAAGATATTATTAGTTTACTAGTTTCGTTGAACTGATCAACATCTTCAGGTATCACAATCAAAGAAATATAAAAAATTACAGAGACTTAAAATTGCATTAACAGAACAAGTACAAAAGACAGTAGTGTGTTTGAAAACAAAATGCGAGCTTGAGTTCTAAATAAATGTAGACTATGCGCTGTCACGAGTGTGCCAATACTGAACAGAGGCAACGTGTGCATCAGGAGATTGAAACTTAGGCTGTTGTTGATATGTGAAGAATCTAGAGAAATTTCTCTAGATTCAACAATCTTTCTCTCGAGCTCATTATAGCACACATGAACTGGACTCAAACTTCTAACATCCATTTATGCTATGATGAGCTTGAGAGAAAGATTGTCGAATCTAGAGAAATTTCTCTAGATTCTTCACATATCAACAACAGCCTAAGTTTCAATCTCTCTCTCTGACGCACACGTTGCCTCTGTTCAGTATTGGCACACTCGTGACAGCGCATAGTCTACGTTTATTTAGAACTCAAGCTCGCATTTTGTTTTCAAACACACTACTGTCTTTTGTACTTGTTCTGTTAATGCAATTTTAAGTCTCCGTAATTTTTTATATATTTCTTTGATTGTGATACCTGAAGATGTTGATCAATTCAACAAAACTAGTAAACTAGTAGTATCTTTTCAAATATACCATATCATCTCTTTATCTCTCGGTATCAGTCATTAAAACTTTTTAATAATATATATATATATATATGTAAATAATTTTTTAACTTGGAGATACTGTATATTAGGGTTACCAAGTAATTTTATAAGCTTGGTTATAAAATATATATCTTCAATATATATATATATATATTGGTTGGATAACTGCGTATGTATGTACATATATATATATAATATATATATATATTATACTGAACATATACATGATTATTGTGAGTGTGAGTCAATTCAGCACTAGATAATTTGTAAATCCTACTCTAGAAACATGAACATGGAACTTTTCCACATTTCAGACCTCCAGCAAGCAAGGTGGTGATGGTCTCACACTTGTCAATGAAATTAATCAAAACGCGTTGAATGTCTTTTGAGGGGTTGATTCCATGCCTGTAGTAGAATTCAAACCATGACCTAGATTTACTGGGCAGAGAATGGACACCACTATTGATTCGATCAAACAAGCTAGAAAAATCTCATATATCCAATTTAAGGTCATTGAGTTTCATTTAGTAATGACATATTTCTTGATATCAGGGCTTTTAAAATAGGAAAGAAGATCACCATCTAGTTCTAAACAACATAAATATTAAAAGCACAAGCAAGTAAAAGTCGGAGGAGGGGGGGGGATTTTCATTTGAACAACAAACAAAATACTTCAAAGACAAAACCCAAACCTTAAAAACCAAAAGAAAGAAAAGATTTACGTAAGTTGCATTAAGGGGGAAGGGATTGCAAAAATGGAACTATTGGGTTCAAAATATTAACAAAGCAGGTTCAGAAAGTTAAAAATAATACGATGTACACCATAACTTCAATAAAATTTTCATGACTATGTTACTAACTCTATGAGATTAGGATTTCCAAAACCACATAATTTTGGAACATTTTGTTACGAAAAGAAAAAAAAATATACACACATAATATATGTGTGTGCATGTGTGTGTGTGTGTATACACATCAGAGGCGTTACATGCCCATTTTGGTTGGGTGTGGTGTCATGGCTTATGCAACCCACGCTACAAAATTCACATCAGTTTGACCCCAGGATCATTTTTATTGATGTATGAAAGTTTTAAGAGTGTATAGCCCATCAGTGCTCATCTTAATTAGTCCAATGCAATTATTATTATGGGCGACTCCAGGGAGTCATTAGACTCATCGAGGGAGGCCTTAAACATCATGTTCACACAACTATACTACATTCTCACAGTATCTATTATATCTCGCCTTGAACTCACTCACTGTCATAGCACCCACAACAGACTCTGGCAGCTTATTCCACTCATTCGCCACTCTAAAAGTAAAGAACCAGCTCTAACACCCTTGCAAACCACACTCTTGCCCAGCTTCCATAGGTGTCCCCTAGTTCTCCCACCATTCATCCTGATCTCAAAAATAT
Source organism: Typopeltis vanoorti (assembly GCF_054136105.1). Lineage (NCBI taxonomy): Eukaryota > Metazoa > Arthropoda > Arachnida > Uropygi > Thelyphonidae > Typopeltis > Typopeltis vanoorti. The sequence goes on along the minus strand of NC_143557.1, from coordinate 71,989,844 downwards.
CCTCTGAATTAATCCTATAGAAACCCTTTAACAATTTGAATGTCTCAATCATATCTCCCGTTTTCTGCCTCTCAACTAATTTCTGCAATCCACAAATCTTCAACCTGTTCTCATAAGGTTCATTCCATAGACCTGCTATCATCTTGGTCACTCGCCTCTGGATCTTCTCCACCTCTTCCCCATCAAGAAAAAACCTAGGTGACCAAATCTGGGCACAGTAGTCGAGATGAGGTCTCATCAAGGCTCAGTACAGAGGTACAATAACTTGCTTGTCTCTGCTCGTCAAAGTATTTTTCAACAACCAAGTGAGTTGATGAGCTGATTTAGTCACTTTTGCAATGTGTCCCCTAAACTTCATCTCCCTATTCACCAACACTCCCTGGCCTCATCAATCTCCTGGAGTAAAGTTCCACCAAGGTGGTATACTGCTGCTAATCTTTTCATCCCAAAATGCATTCCCTTACATTTTGTCACATTAAATTGACATCCATTCTCCTTAGTCCAGAACTCCAATCTATCCAAGCCGTCCTGCAAGATTTTGACATCTTCTGCACTCACTATTGCTGTATACCCAACCTTGCATCATCAGCGAACAAATGAACTGCTCCTCTTAGATCCTTCCCTAGATCGTTAATGAACAAATTAAACAGCAGTGGTCCAAGAACAGAATCCTGCAGCACACCACTAGTCACAGGCCATGTTTTGGACTCTACTCCTGAATAAACTACTCTCTGATATCTCTCCATCAACCACCCACCTATCCATCTCATCAACCCTATATCCATTCCCATATGTTGCAGTTTACGGATTAGAATTCCATGTGGTATCCTGTCAAATGCCTTAGCCAGGTCCAGCAGTATTACTGTAAACCCATTACCCTTATCCAGTTCAGCCGTCACTGTGTTATAAAACTTGAGCAAGTTACTGAGGCATGATCTACCCTTCACAAAACCATACTGTTCCCTGTACAATATCTCATTTTCATCAATCCATCAAAGTTATCCTACAATTAATTGTAGGATAACTTTGAATATTTTATCAATTAATTGTAACCAAATCTATGCAGAATGGAGGGAACAATGTGCTAAGATACTATATATTAGAAAACAAGAATGAAGGAGAATGCTATATTTGGTTGGTATATTGAGCCAGCAAAGGTTGTTCGATTGGTAGAGTCTCTGCTACTAATGACTCATTCAAAATGTTAAGCAAGTTTGAGTGTGGTTAGTAGTTAGAAGGAGATTAATCGTTCAATGCTGTTGGCACACTCTCCCTTGATGAGTCTTTCGACTCCCTGGAGGTGTCACATAATAATAATAATAATAATAATATGAAGGTCAGCAATAAAAAGACAAAGACAAAGAAAATAGGTAGAATCGTTGAAAATGTCAACTGTGTTTTGAATGGAGAACCTGTGGAACAAGTAAAACATTTCAGCTACTTAGGCACAATTTTTAGTGAAGATGGTAAATTAAATATGGAAATAGACAACAGAATCAACAAAGCTGGTATGGTAGGAAGTCAATTGAATAAATTCATATGGAATAAGGGAGAAATTAGTTGGAACACTAAATTAGCTGTATACAAGACAGTGTTCAAACCAGTTTTTAACTTATGGATCTGAGAGCTGGGTCAGAAGTAAAACACTTGACCAAAGACTAGAGACCGCAGATATGAGAGTCCTGAGAAAGATTCGAGGCATGAACAGATGACAATGGGAATATCATATTAAAAACGAGGATATTAGGAAAGAACTTGATATTGTCAGCATCCAGGAATGCGTTAGCAGAGCTAATCTCAAGTGGTATGGTCACTTGAACAGAATGGGTGAGGAAAGATTAGCAAAACAAGTGTTCTCTGCCAGGTTGGCAGGAAAATGATCCAGAGGAAGACCAAGATATAGGTGGATTGATACGGTACAAAGTGCCTTAGATGATAGAAATATAAGATCTGATAATGTTGGAGTCTTGACAAGTAACAGACTGATTTGGAGGAAAATTGTAGATAGGAAGTTAGTAATGATGTAAATTTTTCATGTAGTACTATCATAGCCTGTGAGGGTACATGTCAGGAATTTGATGATGATGATGATGATAATATTTAATAATACAATTTAATAATACAGGATACCACATGGAACTCTAATCGGTAAACTGGAGCAGATGGGGATGGATATAGGGTTGGTGAGATGGATAGGAGGGTGGTTGATGGAGAGATACCAGAGAGTGGTTTATTCAGGAGTGGAGTCCAAAAGACAGCTTGTGACTAGTGGTGTGCTGCAGGGTTCTGTTCTTGGACCACTAATTTTCAATTTGTTCATTAATGATATAGGAAAGGATCTGAGAGAAAGTGTTCACTTGTTTGGTGATGATGCAAAGTTGGGTAGAGCAATTGTGTGTGCATAGGATGCCAAAATTTTGCAGATGATTTGGATAGCTTGGAGAACTGGGCTAGGGAAAATGGATGTCAATTTAATGTGGCAAAGTGTAAGGTTATGCATTTTGGAGTGAAAAGATTAGCAGCAGTATATCACATTGGTGGAACCGTACTCCAGGAGATTGATGAGGCCAGGGATTTGGGAGTGTTGGTGGATAGAGAGTTGAAGTTTAGGGGGCACATTGCAAAAGTGGCCAAATCAGCTCATCAAATCACTTGGTTGCTGAAAAATACTTTAACAAGCAGAGACAAACAAGTTATTGTTCCTCTATATCGAGCCTTGATAAGACCTCCATCTAGACTACTGTGCCCAGATATGGATGCCAGGGTTTTTCTTGATGGGGAGTAGGTGGAGAGGATCCAGAGACGAGTGACCAAGATGATAGCAGGTCTGTGGAATGAACCTTATGAGAACAGGTTGAAGATTTTGTGGGTTGCAAAAACTGGTTGATAGACGGAAAAGGGGTGATATGATTGAGACATTCAAATTACTGAAGGGTTTCTATAGGATTAATCCAGAAGATATTTTTGGGAATAGGACTGCTGGTGGGAGAACTAGGGCCATACATGGAAACTGAACAAGAATTTGTTAGCAAGAGTGTTAGAGCTAGGTTTTTTACTTGGAGAGTGGTGAATGAGTGGAATAAGCTGCCAGAGTCTGTTGTGGGTGCTATGACCATGAATGAGTTCAAGGCGAGGTATGATAGATGCTATGTGAATGTCGAATAGTTGTTCTTGACGTAATGTTAGGGCCTCTCTCGATAAGTCTGTCGACTCCTTGGAGTTGCCCAAGATAATAATAATAATAATAATAATAATAATAATATTTAAATTACTCAAAGGTGTAAAACTTGGAAGAGGAGGACAAGGTTTACCTCCTTCAACTACAATACCGATTTCCATTGTAAACATGAGCAAAAAAGTTGCTATTAGGCCACTAAGGATTTAAACAAAGTGCTCATAGGTGTATGTATTTTGAACCCGGGCTATTAACGCGAATGTGATGTAATGTTTACATGTCGAAAAGTGAACCATTAGTATATTGTGTTTACTTTTAGGAATCACAATTAGGAAACAAATAGGGAGTCCGGAAACAATTAGGGGCGTCTTTAACGGGGATAAATGCAAAAATGTATCAGTGATATTGCTATTCGGTCGATGAGCACTACACACCTAGTACACCTGTGTTACGTCCTCACTTTCCTTATAATTCTTCTTACTTTCTCTTATATTATTTACTTTGAATCTATATTGTTATTAATTCCTTAATTCAATACTTTCTGTTAGAACCTTAATTATACTTCATTAACTCTTTAATTTATGCATTCTCAACATTTACTTTGGGCCGTTAACAACTTTAAGGATATTGCACGTGGGTAGAAGACAAAGAGATTCCCAATGGACAATGGGAATTCCTTTGTTTCTTTGCTGGTGCTGGTTCTATCTTCAGATTCAGGGAAAATTTCTATTATACTGTGCCACCCTGAATCCTAGATTTCTGAACAATGAATAATCAAAGAACCAGAACTAAGCATAGCACACTATCTTTAATTTTTTAAACAATATGAAGGAGTTCAAACTTCATTTATCTCTAACTTAGTTTGCAGTCATAGCCACCCCTATAAATTACCTCCCACCATGGTTCGATTATTTGTGAGTGGCAATAGAAAGTGAAATCAGGCAAGTCAACTACTGAATCTAAAGAAAACATTTAATCACACTCTAGTCAGATTACGTAGCATGAATAAACTTTGGCACATGCATGCTTCAATATCAATCCCAATGAAAAACATAATTATCTAACCCTTCTTACTCTCTCTTAACGTGTATAAGTATCAGTTCAGTTAAAACATTCTATCAAAGGTAATGAGCTTAAACTCCACAATACTAAAGGGTATTGATTCATTGACATTAAAATGAACCCTAATTTCTTCATTCATGTCTCAGAGTTACACTGCCCTCTTAACTTTATCTCTAAAGTCCTTGCATAAAATTCACAACCTTCTAAACTTAATGTCCAACTAATAATTACAGTCTTTCTTCTTTTACACATTCACTAAACAGACTAAAGTTTCTACTTTACCAATTGCTGGGGAACTATTAGAACATCATACATAACATGATATAACATCTCTTCCAAGTCCATCTTCCGTTCTGTTTGGTCTGCATTATCCCACTGAATGGTCCGGACTGGATATATCTCCGGCGACGAAAGCAGGTGCTCGCCGTTCACTGGTCATCTGGCTCGGCAAAGCTTAGCTGTCTCTGTGGTAATCAGGAAGTCTGCTTCACTGGGCAATTCCTTAACTGGCGATCTCCCAAGGACTCCTTGGCATGCTCCCACGCTCTCTGCTTCGACAATCCTTCCAAGGCAGGGGGACAAACATCGGCAGGCAAAAAGGACGACAAAAAGGCCCTGAGCTGGTGTTGTTTCGCTTTTTAAATCCCGTGCCCAACACTTCCTTACTACGTCATTAAATTTCTCTCTCTTTGCTCACGTCACCTTACATCTCCCAGCACCTAGCACTATAATCTCCCCTGGCATGCTCTTTGGTGGTGGTGGTGGTGGGTGCTCTCCTTCCACTGTGCACGTGTACTTGGCGTACGTGTTTTGCTCCTGGCTATCAGTACTTAATCCGATTAGCCTTCTCCCAGCAATGTACAAGTATTTATACAAAATTTAGCAAAGTTTAAATTAATGTTTCTGGTAATCTACAAGTAACTTTATCCATCTGATATATCAGTATATGCCAAAATGTAAGATGCATGTTAAGTTCTGAAGAAATTATAAATTAATACAGTTTCAGTTTCATTCAGAACTTAACACCTGGAACATTCGCCCCTGACACACACACACACACACACACACACACACACACACACACACACACACACACACACGTGTCCAAAACTTAAGGATGAACACTATTTCTGAAGATTACAACTGCAAATTCAGATGAATCAGCTTGTGGCAATTTGCATGACTGACAATTTTGAGTAGAAAGCATGTACACATTCAAATTTTCAAATAACACACAAAGGTGTCATGGTAGCACTCAACAGAATAAAAGGCAGAAGGCTGCACTAAGCAAATTGTGTTTGAAGGAAGCTCTTTTCGTGAAGGAACAAAGTTGCAAACTAGGATGTCCTGTTGCAGAGACATCATCTAAATGATTTCATGTGGGGAAGAATTATTGGAAAGCTTGATAGCCACAGAATACTGATATTGCCAGAGAGTTTGGAATCTCACATAGCATTGTATCCAGGCTCTGGACAGCATTTCAAACCGATGGAATGTGTTCCAGACATTTCCTAAAAGTCACCCTTGCTCTACGACGAAGCATGAAAACAGATTTTTGGTTATAACAGCAAAATGTAATAGATGCACCATGGCAGGTCAGCTTGCAAGTGGGCTTCCATTCAAGCATAGGTATGCAGATATCTTGACCAACTGTGGCAACACATCTGCGATAAGGAATGCCTATATGCCCAAAGGCCTGTAGTCTGCATCCCTTTATCCACAACTCATTGTAGAGCATGTTTTCAGTGGTGTTCTTTCATAAAACTTGGACAAGATACCAATGAGTTAATGTGCTCTTTACAGATAAGTCATTTTAGTCTTTCCTCTAATTCTAGATGACACTTGATATGGCATGAAAGTGGTACTGCTTGCCATCTGGAAATGTTCTTGAAAGGGATTAGATATGGTGGTGCTGTGGGCATGGTGTGGGAAGGCATTATACTTAATGAATGCAATGAGCTACAACTATGTGGATACTTGTAGATCGAAATACCAAGGATGAATTCTATGATATTCTGGAAGGAATAATTGATAAAATATCAAATAATGATATAATTATGCTTTCTGTACAAGATGGAGCTTGACCTGAGGCTTAGAATAAAGGATTATGATTTGGAGCGCGGAATGTCAGAAGCTTATATAGAGCAAGTGCATTGCAAAAGCTAAGTGATGAACTTAAAAAATGGGAACTTAACTATAAAATGGATGTAATGGCAATTCAGGAAACTAGATGGATTGATAGTGGTGAACATAAACTAGGAGATTATTTGTTATTATATGGTGGAAATATCATGAGACATGAACTAGGAACAGGATTCATGATACAAAGAAGGCTATGGGATTCACTCATAAGTTTTGAAGCCATCAATGAAAGACTCAGTAAAATATGACTGTTAACAAAAAAAGTTCCAAATAACCTTAATGCGCATGCATCCACAGAGGAAACTATCGAGATACCAAGGATGAATTCTATGATACTCTGGAAAGAATAATTGATGAAATATCAAATAATGACATAATTATACTTTCAGGAGACCTCAATGCTTGGAAGAGAAGAAATCTATAGACAAACAATCGGAAATAATAGCCTACATGAAACTTCAAATGATAATAGTATGAGGTTAATAAACTCAGCAATATTCAAGAACCCTGATAATAAGTAGTACAACATTTATGAGAAAAGACATCCATAAGCAAACATGGACATCACCTGATGGAATAACTCACAACCAAATCAATCATATTTTAATAAAAAGAAGATTTAGAAGCAGCATTCAAATTGGTAGAAGTTATAGAGGTACTGACTGTGATTCAAACATCCTAAACTTAATATTGATAATCTGAAAAACAATAACATAAGATTAAATTACTCTAATGAAATAAAAGCAGAGCTTAATAACATTGAAGAAACTCAAAATATTGATACTCTATGGAATGGAATTAAGTGTTGTATAAACAAAGCATATGAAAAAGTTTTAGGATTCCAAAATATTTCATACAATAATAAATGGTTTAATAATAGATGCAAAGAACCCCTGTGGAGATGTTGAATGGCTCTGACAATATATTGCTAACAAGGACTCTACACTGAATTTCCTGTACACACACATTTTAACCAGTCTGTTTCATATGAAATCTGCCATATGAATCTAAAATAAGGATTTATAGAATGCTAATCAGACTGGTTTGTATTATATGGTGCAGAGACATGAAATATGACAAAAGCTGATGAAGATCAATTACAAAGCATCAAAAACAAAATCTTAAGAAAAATATTTGGTTTGATTAAAGATCATATGACAGATGAATGGAGAAGGCAAACAAATAAAGAATTCTATGAACTTTATAAAAAGCCACTAATAATAAACAAAATCAGAGCTACTCGCATCAGATGGTTAGGACATCTGGAAAGAATGGAGGATAACAGGCTAGTGAGGAGAATCTTTTTACATCACCCAAAAAGATGTCCTAGAGGAAGATGGAAGGATAACATTTAAATGGACATGAAAGAGCTGAATCTATGAAACTTGAAGGAGTTGGCTAAGGATAGGAAAAAAGGAGAACTGTGGTGCTTGCAGCTAAGAACCCTAAGGGTTCGTGAAGAAGGAAAAGAGCTACAAGTGCTGGAAAAAGGGACTATGACTGGTGAACAATATTGCAACAAATTTCTTCAATATCATGTTTGATTGTTCTGTGGTGCTGTAAGTGAAGAATTCATTTTTATGGATGACAATGGCACACCACATCATACACAAGCAGTAAAGATACTTCTGGAGACCAAGGATATTAATCAAATTGGGTGGCCAGCACACTCCCCAGATCTCAACCTCATAGAACACGTTTTGGATGCAATAGGGAGACACACTGCTGCTTGAAATTCCCCCTCTAGAAAACAAAAAAAGTAGTAGAGCAAGAGTGTCCTCTTAGCAAACGTCTGCAACACATTCCATTGGTTTGAAACACTGCCCAGAACCTGGATACAAGGCCTTTTCCTTGCTGTGAAGGCAGAGTAGGCCAGTTTGCCTCAAGAACTGAATCACTTGATGCTAAGCATGGTACAACGTTGTGAAAGCCACACTGCAGTTCAGAGACATATTCCATACTGAAATGTCTCTCCACATAGTTTTCTGTAAGCACTATACATTAATTCCCTTACTACGTCCTTAAGAAATTTGCAACTTCCAAAAACATATTGCAATTTATTTTATATAAAATTTAGAACACATTTTTTGTGTAATATAATTTATTAGTATGCTAGCAATAAATTTATGTTCCCATTTGGCTGTAGTCATGAAGATTTTTTTCATATACAGATAAAAATGTAGTTTGTCATTAGCTTTTGGACACCAGTGTATATGTATGCTCACTTCAACATCTGTAGTGATACACTATCTGAATTAGTTCTCAAGTGAGAAGAGTTACCAAGATGACTAAAGATAAAAAAAAAATACTCGTGTAAAACAAGCAGAAAATATTTTATTGACCTTTTATTAAATGCCATTTTCTGACATTGTTTTTTTAAAAAAACGAACTGTCATTATTTAGAAGATTTTGAAAAAATTTTTCATTTTAAAAAAAAGGTTCTATTTGAATATTTTTTATTCCAAAAATAATAGCAAAATAGCAGACTACTGGTTTTTGTCAATTAGAAATCTTATCTGACGCTCTAATAGATAAGCATTAATTTATTAATGCTTATTTATTTTTTTATTTTATCTTTATTTATTTTATCCTTAGCATATACTAGCTAAGTATATGCTAATAGAAAAATCCTTTGATTGGAAAGACACAGGTTCTAATCCTATTTATGTCATAAGGAAACTTTACCTTTATCAATTCAATCAAATGGTGAGTTAGCTGGTCTCATACAGAGGTGCAGAATTTTTTCTCTTGGAAAATCAAGTTTTTTGTCCCTCAGAACAAGCAAACTGGCTCCATGAATGCGCAAATCTACAAACATAAATGCTTGCTCCTGGGGTGGGGGGGGATGCCACAGAGGAGTGGTGCGCTGACTACATTAATTCATCATGACCACTAATCAGGGGACTATTCATCATAAGGGATGGATGCTAAGGAAAAATTAAAAACTAAAAATATATATATATATATATATATAATATATTTCATATCAGTCTTCATGCTATTGAATTTACTCCAATTATGGTTGACCTGGAGCACTTCTAACACACCATGCAAAATTAAAAGGGAATTTTAGAGATTTTGTGGATGCAGCTACAGGCCAGGAAATGCAGAAGCAGATTCTGAAATGTTCAGACAGATGAGACTAGTGAGTGGCAAGAGAGTGATAATAATGGGTGACCAACCACAGAAGCATTGACTGAACAAGGAAATTGAATTCCTTGAACTACTTAGGGACATTTATGTTACCTGAACTAAAAGCTATCTTATGCAGTATGTAGTTCAGGTAACACAAATGGGGCACAAGTGTTAGATTTAATAACATTATCTCACACAGTGATAACAGAAGATGCCACCACAATCCAACCAATCAGAGAGAATGACCATGTGGTTTTGGTGGTGAGTGGCTGAAACAGGTATATGTTTCATGGAACAACAGAGAGAGAGAGAGAAAAGTACGGAATTATAGAGTAAGGGACTATGAAAAATTAAGGAAACAGCTTGGTGATGTGCAATGGCTCGACTAGTTGAAGGAGAGAGAGAAATCAGCAGTGCCTGAGACTTGGTCTGGAATCAGCTACTCATGGCAATGTCAGATTATATTCCTAAGGTTAGGAGGATAAATAAACTAGCATTGAAATGAAAAAAAAAATCATAGAATTATGCAAGAACTTCTCAGAAAGAGGATGTTATGGAGGAGACATAAAGCACCAGGCCAGGAAGGTATGTGTGTAGTGAGGAAAGAAAAACTGGTATGAAAAGAAATTAGCTGAAATAATGGTCAAGAAAGCCCTAGAGAATTCTACAGTTGCTAGTAAAAAAAAATAAAAAATAAAAAAAAAGGGTGAATATAGAAGACTGACTAGTAGCTGGAAATGGAACACAAGTTATCTGCTGAAGATTATAATGGAAACGTTTGCCTAGTATTTCATTGGTGTATTTCACATAGGTGGGTTTAGGTGGGGTGATGAATAATCACAGGAAGGAGGACAAAAGACTGACAGTTCAAGAATGGGAAGGGTGTTTAGAATCATAAGCAAACATGATGTTAATAATGTTGTGAGAATAGATGGGATATCATCATGTATATTACTGGAATGTATGAAAGAGCTGGCAATGCACTTGACTTGGTTGCTCAACAAAAGCCTGGCAACAGAAACAATCCAAGAAGAATGGAAAGAAGGAAAAACAGTGCATATGCATAAGGAAGAATCCCAATCAGTAGTATCAAACTATACAATAGTGCATGCATCAACTGTACTGGAGAACATGTACTGGACATCAAATGTACTGGAGACAGAACTCAAACCTGGATTGATGAGGATGGAAATCTTTCGAAGCAGCAGCATGTGTTTGTTAACTTAGCTACATTTTATAATAGGGTGACTAGTGTAATGGATAAAGGAGATACTTATACAGTGATTTATCTGAATTTTGCTATATCATTTGAGTGAGTATGAATGATAAACGACTGTTGAAATTGAGCAGAGTGGGAGATGAATAGTCATTTGGTAGCTTGGTTACAGGGACAATTGACTGACAGGAGCCAGCAAGTTGTGTATGGAGGTGCAATGTCTGATGATGCTAAATTAGGAAGAGCAATGTTCAGAAGTTCTGATGTGGTGTTGTTACAAGAGGATGAGAATAGGAATGTCAGTTCTATGTTGCTAACTGCAGTTATGAACTTTGGTCAGACAAGATGGCCGGCCTGGCTGACTGAGTGGTTAGTCTATCCGCTCTCCAACCAAAAGGCTGCAGGTTCGAATCCTGCTGTGGGCATGAATGTTTGTAATTGTCTTCGGGAAAAAAAAAACTAGTGCTGGTGGTCGGCAGTAGATGGCATTGGTGTAGTTGTGGTCAGTTGGTGGATTGAGTGGTGGAGATAGAGTTGTAGAGCAGGTGCCCTCCCTAGATGAGTCTTTGGACTCCCTGGAGGTGTCAAATAATTATAATAATAATAAGATGAATGAGGTTTATCATATTGGAGGAGCTTTGCTTTAGGATGGAGAGGCAAGGGATCTGGGGAGGACAATGAACTGAAGTTCAAGGAACACACTGCAAAAATTGTAAGGGTTACCCAGAAACAAAGAACTCAGACGTACAGATAAAGAGAAGATAGTTCTGCTATATAAGTCACTAATTAGACCTCAACTGGATTTCTGTGCACAGATCTGGTCATCTGGCTATACTGATGATAAGGAAACATTGCAGAGAGAAAGATGACAGAGGCAAATAACCAAGACTGTCTCCAGACACTGAAATATTGAGTATAAGGACAGGTTCAGGGAATGTAGTCCTCAGAACTTGGCTGAAGACACGGAGACATATAAGATGGTGAGAGGAGCCTAAACAGATACAGGGGAATTATTTTTTTGCAGATGGTGAATGAGTGGAATGCATTGCTGGAGTGGATGGTGAGTGCTCCAACACTGAATATGCAAGATAAAGTGTGATAGTTATTACAGTGTGCGAGTGTTCAAACCTTTCACGATGAGCCTTTGGGCTCCATGGAGGGTTTGCAAGCAATACTAAAAAATGGAGTTGCAATTATCATTTTTTTTTTCAACAGCTATGTGGACAGAACATATGAAATAAACAAATATACACAAAAGTATAAAAAAACTTGAAATAATACTGTAATCTCTTACAAACTTGTGTATTTCTAATCATATCTCTTCTCCTTCCATTTCTCAACTTTGAAGATCACTTTCTTCTAATGCGTTCTCTTCACATTGCAGTTATCTGATGTAATAACCCTAACTACCTTACACTGCCCTAAACTTTAACTCACTGTCCACCATTACTCCAGCTTGAATGACCATGCAGCAAATTCCTATTAGTACAATACTTTGCCTGCAATGTCTAGTCCAAAATGCAAAGTCTAATCCAAGTTTAGTGTTTTTAATTCATTATAATTTGTTCAATGAACCAAATCTGTTTGAATCAACCTGCAAATATTCTGTAAAGCTATATTATTTATGATCCTTGCAATCTGACATTATCAGTCAGTCAGACTTGAAAAAGTTATCAAGGAAAACCAGTAACCCTTTCAGAAACATTCTCAAAGAGTAACTGGTTTTCTTTGCATTCTCTCTGTTATAGAGAATAAAATGTTATATTAAACTTGCAGTTGTTTCTCACTACAGAAAACATTACTCTAACAATGTTAGTTTATTTTAATGGTCTTAATTGCAACACAGAATGATAAAAAAATAATTAAGATTTAAAATACATTTGGCACTATCCTTACGGTAAGTTGGATCTAGCAGATTATGCCTTGGATACCCCTTCACACAGGATGATCAAATGGAAGAAAACAAAAGTGCTACACAAAACTCATTCTAAGATTGTTTTTGGAATAACAGCAGCTTTAAAACACACTCCAAACCTCAACAGGTATGGCTATAAAACTTTACCAAAAATCTTGGAGACAGTCATTTTAAGATCTAATTAATACTTGTTTTCTCTCTTTTTTCCAATATAGATGGCACCAATTAGAACTTTAGTTCCTTGTGTTGTCCATTACATATATTATACTATCTAAATACGTTTATGTGGAAACAAGCACAAGGGAGTTTAAATGGAACAAGAAGGCAGTCACCCACAAAAAACAATATATATAACAGTATTCAAACCAATATTAATAAACAGTCAATGCTCTAACTTGTAAGGAATAACAAAAACGGTTCATTACAGTGAAAAGAGAGAGAGAGAGAGAGACAGTGAATTTTCTTCAGAATAGCATTGTGTCTATGGGCTTTAGTCAAGACTTATGATGAGCAAGTTGATTATAATGGGTTGCTATAATAAGAATTGGCTGTATCAATATCGACAACTTAGAAATAAAAAAAATATGAACAATTAGATTCCATTAATGAGAGATATGAGAAAAACAATGGATCTGAATAAATGGCATTACTGGCATCAAATTAAAAATAAGCTATCAGAAGATACTCAGCATTATTAATTACTTGTACTGAATATTTGGGTACTGATCACTTAAGAGTCAAAGCTAGATAAATAGGAAGAGACCTAAAAATAGTCTTTAAGGAATATGGAGAACTGACTGGGCCTTCTGACCTAATGTTCTTAACTTTCATGTGGTGCAATCTATTAATATGTATCTACTGGATACTGTATGAAGAAGAAGAAGAATGAACAAGAATGAAGGTGGCAAATATTCTCTGACAGAAACTGCAGGAATCTTATTTGATCAGGCAATGCCCCCACCTGACATATATTATACCATCGTATGTCAGGTGGAGGGCATTGCCTGATCAAATAAGATTCCTGCAGTTTTTGTCAAAGAATTAGGATGAACACAATGTGATCGGAATTAAAGATAAGCATCATCAACATAACAAGTATAAACTGAAAAGAAGTTGAACTGGTAGACAAACTAGAGAGGCACCAGAAAGACATAACTGGTGTTATTGAGATGAAGAATGACTAAAACAAGTGATATCCTACTAAATGGTAAACATAGGATGTTATATTTGGGCAAGAGCAATCATGGAAAGGAAGAAGTAGCTACAGTATTTAACACTAAACACAAAGATAACCTTTCTGATTATCAAGCAATATCAGAGTTATGTGAGAAAATTTCAAAATGGGGAAATAAACAATGAATTTCTTTTTTTTGTTTTTTACTAATAGTCTCACGGAAGATTTCACTAAGGAAGAAGTAGAGAATTTTTTTTCAAGTGATTAGAGAAGGCAGCTGACACAAAGAAAACAGAAATTCTGGTCCTTGTAGGAGATCTAACATACACAGAAATGTTTTAGAAAAATTGGGAGAAAAAGGTAAAGCTAATAATAATAGTAAATATATTGATAAATCCTGCTGGATTTCTGTTCAGGACTAACACTAGTTATCACTAACACATTTCAACATAAAGATGTGTGCAAATTCACATACAGAGAAGACACAAGGAAAAAAAAAATTCTTATTAAGAGAAGAGTATAAATGGGATTTGAAGCAGGAAGTGACCATCATGTAGTTTTAAGTAGGGATAAAATGAATATTGTATTGAAAATAAAAATGTGTAAGAAAGTTTTGAAAATAAAGTCAAGCAAGTTTTAAAGATAAACTGTAGACTCAACTATACAAATGTTGTTCAAGTTAAAAATGAAAGAGTTTGAAAACAAGAGCTAAACCTTAGAGTCTCAGTGGCAAACTGAAGAAAACACTGACTGATTCAGTTAGGAAGGCAGGTGAGGAAATTGTTTGCAAAGACAGAAAAATAAGAACTTCATGGTGAGCACAAGGAGTTAAAGCAACAGTCCTGGGTTGGGGGAGGGGGGAGGAAGAAAGAAAGAAAACATATCTAAAGTTCTTGACAAGGATGTCAGCACCAGCAGACATCCTTGAGAGAAAATACAGTCATGGGATGAATGGTCAGGACATAGAAGATAATATCATATCAATAAAGGTGGAAAAATGTTCTAGCAACAATGGAGGAAACATTATTGTAAAAGGAATCAGAGATAATAAAGGTGATATAAAAACTTAAGATATTCAAGATGTCTGGAGTAATTACTTTGAAAGATTATTAAATTATGTGAAAAAGCAGCTTTCAGGAATATGTACCCAGAGAAAATCTAAGATGGTTCACTTAAACAGAATGGGACAGGAAAACATGTGGAAGTTCTAAAATTAAAACTATATAGACACAGGAATAATGCCAGCCTGGATGGCCAAGTGGATAGCTTTCCAACAGGTTGTGGGTTTGAATCCCACCTGGGGCATGGATTGGTGTAAAAGCCAGCTCTAGATGAGTTTGTAAGTCTTGTCTTTTTTCTTTTAAATAAAATAAAATAAAATAATAGATAAACTAAATATTTATGCCTTTACATTTCAACAGCACAAGTTAGCATTAAAGGCAACTTTGAAGATACACACTCAGAAAAGACTAAAATTCAAATGACTGCTCTCTGTACTGTGGTTCTGTGATTATTGCTAACAAGAATTCAGGGAAACTAGAGTTATTAAAGGAGGGATATGCAGACTTCAGGGAGGCAGTTGAGTGTATGAATGTGTATAATATGCCTGAGCTAGTATGAAGGACAACAAATCAGAATGGGATAGTTAGTATAAGACATCAGGATAGGGGTGGGACTAACGGGCTTCTGCATTTCATGAATACTAATGCCAGGAGTATTAGGAACATGAAGGAAGAATTTTTGGCCTTGGTTGGCTCTTCCTGGCCACAGGTTACTGGCATTAGTGAAACATGGCTGACAGAAGATGATATAGCTAGTGGGATAGAGTGTGAGGGGTATAGTGTGTTCAGGAGAGACAGAGAGAATAAAATGGGGAGAGTAGTGTTATTGATGATAGCTGATGAACTGCAACCATGGAGAATAGAAGTTGAACTGCAGGATAGAGAAAAGAGCACATTTGAGGCTATTTGGTGTGAGATTGAGACTAGCAGAACAAAATATAGAGTTGGGTGCTGCTATAGACCAGGTGATGGAATAGATGGTGGAGATAGTATGCATATGCAAATAGAAGCAATGAGTGGAAGGAAGGTAATTATTATGGGGGATTTCAACTATGGAAACATTGATTGGAAGGAGGAGGAGAGAACACATGGGAGGAAGGAATTGGATTTTATGCAGTTATTAAGGGATAACTATCTGCAACAGCATGTAATAGAAAAAACTAGTGGTTTGAGAGTGCTTGACCTAGTAATTGCATCTGAGAATTTGAATGTAATGAATATGACCACGTTGCCACCAATTGGTTGAGTGATCATAGGGTCTTGACCTGGGAGGTGGCTAAATGTGCGGATTTTTCAATTAAGACAGGTTATATGTGGAATTACCAGGCTGGTAAGTATGACAAGCTTAGGAGATTGCTTGGTTTAGTGCCAGGGCATGTACAACTGCAAGGGCTGGATGTTGATAGTGCATGGGAGGTGGTTAAGGAATGTTTGCAGGAGGTAATGGCTGACTGTATACCTAGAGTCCGAATAGTAAATCAAGTAGGGGTTAAATGGATGAATAACACCATAAAGCTTCAGCAGCAAAAAAAGAAACAACTGTGGAGAGAATTTAAGGAGAAAGGTGACCTGCAGGCACACGAACGGTATAAAGTGCAGGCCAGAGGGGTAACGAGTGTGGTAAGAAAGGCAAAAGCAGATTATGAAAGAAAATTAGCCATGCAAGCTAAAGAGAATACCAAATAGTTTTTTCGATATGTTGCAAGTAAAAGAAAAAATGTATACGGCAGAATGATTTTAAAGAATGCCGAGTCTAGGGAGGTAACAGAATCAGCTGATATAGTGGAATTACTGAGCGAGCACTTTGCAAAATACATCATCCAGGTGGTGATATTGCAGGATTGAGGGAACCAACAGCTTATAAGGGAATTTTGATGAATCAAGTGAAGGGGAATAGTCTATTACAAAACCTTAATATGAATACATCTGTGCGATTGGATGGTATACCAGCTCGTGTTGTACGTGAAGCGGCTAAAGAATTGTCAGTGCCCTTGACCATTTTGTTTAATTTGAGTCTCAGGTCTGGGTTAGTCCCTAGGGGGTGGAAAGAGGGGAAAATAGTTCCACTGCATAAAGGAGGTTCCAAGCTGTTGCAAATTACTGACCGATCAGCATATCAGGAGTCATTGTCAAGGTCTTGGAGAATTTAGTCAAGAGGAAAATACAGGAATGGACAGATGAAAATGGGATACTTTATGGGGGACAGCATGGTCTTGTGAAGGGTAGATATTGCCTCAGCAACTTGCTCACATTTTATAACACAGTGACGGCTGAACTGGATAAGGGTCATGGGTTTACAGCGATACTGCTGGACCTTGCTAAGGCCTTTGACAGGATACCACATGGAATTCTAATCTGTAAACTGCAGCATATGGGGATGGATAGGTGGATGGTTGATGGAGAGATATCAGAGAGTAGTTTATTCAGGAGTAGAGTCCAAAAGACGGCCTGTGACTAGTGGTGTGCCGCAGGGTTCTGTTCTTGGCCCACTGCTGTTTAATTTGTTCATTAACGATATAGGGAAGGATCTAAGAGGAACAGTTCATTTGTTCACTGATGATGCAAAGTTAGGTAGGGCAATAGTAAATGCAGAAGATGTCAAAATATTGCAGGAAGACTTGGATAGATTGGGGTTCTGGGCTAAGGAGAATGGATGTCAATTTAATGTGACAAAATGTAAGGTTATGCATTTTGAGGTGAAAATATTAGCAGCAGTATACCACATTGGTGGAACTGTACTCCAGGAGATTGACGAGGCCACGGATTTGGGAGTGTTGGTGGATAGAGAGTTGAAGTTTAGGGGGGCAGATTGCAAAAGTGGCTAAATCAACTCATCAAATCACTTGGTTACTGAAGAATACTTTGATAAGCAGAGACAAGCAAGTTATTGTTCCTCTGTATCGAGCCTTGATAAGACCCCATCTTGACTACTGTGCCCAGATTTGGGCGCCAGGGTATTTTCTTGATGGGGAGTAGGTGGAGAGGATCCAGAGACGAGTGACCAAGATGATAGCAGGTCTATGGAATGAACTTCATGAGAACAGGTTGAAGATTTGTGGGTTGCAGATATTGGCTGATAGGTGGAAAAGGGGTAATATGATTGAGACTTTCAAATTACTGAAGGGGTCTCTATAAGATTAATTCAGAGGATATTTTTGAGAACAGGACTGGTGGTGGGAGGACTAGGGGGCCATAGTTTGGTTAGCAAGGGTGTTAGAGCTAGGTTTTTTTACTTGGAGAGTGGTGAATGAGTGGAATAAGCTGCCAGAGTCTGTTGTGGGTGCCCATGACTGTGAATGAGTTCAAGGTGAAGTATGATAGATACTGTGTGAATGTTGAATAGTTGTTCTTGACATGATGTTAAGGCCTTCCTCGATGAGTCTAAGGACTCCTTGGAGTTGCCCGTAATAATAATTATAATAATAAAGAAGATAGGGTAGTGCACCAAAATTTCTGTAGGATTAGGCTATCATTTCTATCACATTCACTTGATTCTGTAGCATATTAGCCCCTTCCATGAACAGTCTTTGTGATTTAAAATGGGATCTGTGTAAAACATCAAAACATCAGGTTGTAAACATTTAGTTTATCTAGTAAATTATCTATTTCGTTCCTGTTTTAATTCCAGAAACTTCAACATGAATCACTACAACTATGGCTATTTGAATATGGAATAGGAGAGTTTAGCAAAATAGGTGTTTGATTCCAGGGGAGGGGCCTAGATCCTAGATGGCGAACTTATGGCACGCATGCCAGAGGTGGCACGTCCGAGAATTTTGCTGGCACGTCAACGAATTTCAGGTGATATCCTTTTAAATGCTTATAAATTATTCAACTTTTTTTTTTTAATTGTTACAATACGTACAAGTTAAATTTTGTTTTACATGAGAGAACAGCTATGAAGATGCGCATATGATTGGTGCAGTTTTAACAAAAGATTGCCCACCCAAAGACAAAGGCAACTGAGAATTGTTGGGTTGAAATGCTAATTCTCTTCAACCGAATTCTATAACATCTGAAAAACTGTCACAACAACAACATTCAATATAAATTTCTTAGTTTTAACACATTCATGATGGGGGTGTCGTTTATTGTTCTGACGGAACTTCTCATTACCAGAGGGCTCAATTCGCACAAAATTTCAACCCTTGGTTGAATTTTATGGCTGTTTGTTTGGGTTAGAGCTAGCAGGTGAACTCACACATGCATTATATGGCATGTTTTAATTCATGGTAGAATTTTATTTTAAGTTAGCCTTTATGATCTGTCATAATGACATTGAGAATTTCAAATGCAATAAAACATACGCTTATTTCATATAACTGAAAGATTGGACAGTAGTTTTTAGTTAGATACTGTGTTTCCGGTGCAATATATAGTTTGGCTTGAGTCTATACAGCATAGTGTCTGTGAGAGAGGACATGTGATTCATTAGTTAGCGCTGTTTTTATTCCAGCTGTCTGCAATTGCACTATTTGTTGAGAAATATATTACACAGACTGCAAAAGGCTCTGTATCTTATTCAGGAATACAATAAAACTACTTGTTTTTCTTGCATCTGCAGTAATGACTGTTGGGGAGGGTGTTAACCTTGGGGATCGAGTTATACGCGAGAGCAAGTTATATTCGAGTAAATATGATAAGCGTTTCGTCAACAAGTTGACATCCTTGTGCTGCTTCCCCTGTTCAGCTAACTTGTATGGTGAGTTACAATGCATAAATATTTTCTCACTATGGTTTTTTTTTTTTTTCAAACCAGCATCATTAAAATCAATTTAATAATATAATAATCAATTTTACACTGAATAATATTACAAATTTATATATAACTATTATAAATAAAATAAAATATTATAAATAAATATATATATATATTATAAATTTATAAATAAATTAATTAACTAAGTTAGATTAATTTTCTATTAAATTTTCCCCTATTAAAAACTGTCTGGCATGTCAGCAACTCAATTTGTAAATTTTTGGCACGTGCACATAAAAAGGTTCACCACCACTAACCTAGATCTATGTCTTTTGATGCAGTCAGAAGTGCCCTAAAAGAGAGAAATATAAGATCTGACAACACTGGTGGTGCTTGACTATTATTATGATCAGGAAAAATTCCAGGAAATGTCATGTTTCTAAACAAAATTCTATGCTATGTTGAAAGTTTTTTAACTTGGGTATACTATGTTAAAGATACCAAGCAGTTTTATAAGCTAGGTTTTAATCCTTTTTTACCAAGTGAAGCAAACAGACAAATAAGTCAAGTTTGTGCCTGAACGTAGTTCAAGTCTGCGGCAACTCGTAGCAACTCAGGTGCAAACTTGACTTATTTGTCTCTTTGCTTCACTTGGGAAAAAAGGATTAAAACCTAGCTCATAAAATTGCTTGGTATCTTTAACATAGTATACCCAAGTTAAGAAACTTTCTACATCTTACTCTCATCCGGAGATTTTTATTTAATAAGGTCAAAGCACCTTGTGGCAACTTGTTTAGGTAAAATCTATAAGCTCTGCATCACTTCAACCTTGGCATTTATGGATCTGGCTCCCACTGATGAGATCTCAATAAAGGTCAAAACCGGTCTGGGTAGTGGCCCTTGCCTTTAATGCATAGCATCATACATCTCCGCAAGGGGATGTGCTTTGCATTAGGGCGAAATACTAAGGAAAGTGATCGGATTTTACTCCACCTTTACTACAAGTTGCCTCAGACTCAAACTACATTCAGGAGTAAACTTGACTTATTTGTCTGTTTGCTTCACTTGGGAAAAAAGGATTAAAACCTAGCTTATAAAATTGCTTGGTATCTTTAACATAGTATACCCAAGTTAAAAAACTTGGTAAATTGAAGATTTTTTCAGGCACAAACTTTGTTTGCTTACACTTGGATAAAGGATTAAACTAAATTTATTAAAGTTAAAAAACTTTCTACATCTTACTCTCATCCGGAGATTTTTATTTAATAAGGTCAAAGCACCTTATGGCAACTTGTTTAGGTATAGTTGTATAGTCCTCACCTTGTGTGCCGGGACTGTCCTGTGGGAAGTCCACTGCCTACTGTGAAACAAGGTGTTGTTCAGGGCCATACCACAGATTCCAGCACAGTGTCTTGATACACTTTGCCAAAATCTATAAGCTCTGCATCACTTCAACCTTGGCATTTATGGGTCTGGCTCCCACTGATGAGACCTCAATAAAGGTCAAAACCGGTCTGGTAGTGGCCCTTGCCTTTAATGCGTAGCATCATACAGCGCCGCAAGGGGATGTGCTTTGCATTAGGGGGAAATATTAAGGAATGTGATCGGAGCTTACTCCACCTTTACTACGAGTTGCCTCAGGCTTGAGCTACGTTCAGGCGCAAACTTGACTTATTTGTCTGTTTGCTCACTTGGGAAAAAAGGATTAAAAACCTAGCTTATAAAATTGCTTGGTATCGTTAACAAAATTCTATGTTCATTAAATGTGAAACATTTCTTCCTGACAGGACCACTTTAGTTACTCATAAAAAAAAGTTCTTTCAAATAGTGCCAGCAAAATGGAACTAAACTAAAAAGTATAACTGCAGAAAAAGTTTAATTAAACAAGAATAAGGTCAGTAATTTGTTTCTGGCTTGGATTTTGATTATACATTGTCAAATATAAATTTTCTCTCTTAAAAAACATCACCTTAAGATAAAGTTCTGGTGCAATCCTCAAATACAGATTCATATCCAATTCTTTATGATAGGTAACAAAAGGTTTTGCTATGGCACCTCCAGGAAGAATATTCATCATTGGAGTTTCAACCTAAAAAAAGAAAATATGACTGTTATATATTATCAGTAATGTATCTTGATGATTAAAAATTTTAGTTGATGATTTCTGTTATTATTAGTTGTTGATACCTACCTACCTATCAAGATCCATATAGTTAAGTAATTTTTCTTAGCTTTTGATCAACTTTGTTTTGTTGATCCCTTTGCCTGCCTACCTAGTCTAGCTATAAATACTGTCACAACTTGAACAGCGTATAAACCTTTAATCTATCGGTAAATCATTTAAACATTTCAGTATATAAACCACATGCATAATGTGTATATAGCAGCACTTGGTGTTCAAAATGTCCCCCTTTTGCCTTCATGCACACCTTGAGGTTTGTGACATACACAGCATCCAATAGAAATGCTACCACTGTTGGCTCAAAATCCACCTTCCTGCTAATGATGCTGGGATATCATTATATCATTCATTGTATGCAACTCTCTCAAGCTCTGACTACAATTTGAAGTCCAACAGATTCACATTGGTACTTCCAGATGGCCAATCAGATGGTGATATGTGGTTGGGCACATTTGCCTCCAACCACTGTTGTATAGTCCTCACCTTGTGTGCCGGGACTGTCCTGTGGGAAGTCCACTGCCTACTGTGAAACAAGGTGTTGTTCAGGGCCATACCACAGATTCCAGCACAGTGTCTTGATACACTTTGGCAAAGGTTTTGGCCCCTTTCTCACAGAAATGCAACTTGGATAACCCCTGATACATCATTCCCCCCCACACACACACACACACCAAACTATCACTAATGTAGGGTAATGACTTCTCTGAATCCTGGGTGCTATGGCATGTGCTGTGCAACCACCTGGCACATATACTTGATCATTTAAGCTATCATTCTCTAGCAACATCACTTTCTGCTTTATCACAGGATTACAGTGATGGCATGAATTCATCAAGCTATTTAATCCTAACACAGCATGGTCTACCTGTTTTTTTGCAGTCAGATATATCTTCTGTATTGTTATAACAATCCAATACACAAACATCCTACTGATCCCAAGTGTTTTTAGCATGCTACATTCCAACCTTGTGAAGTGCTATTACAGCTATGCAGTTCTCATGATTTCATACATAGTAACCTGTACAGCTAAACAATTCTCTCTCTCTCTCTCTCTACTGATAAACACGTGAATGTTAGCACAGCACCACTAATGTAACCCGGGCTTGCATAAATCTGTGGGCAGCGGTGGTGTACAAAAGTTGTAACAATATTTATGGCAAGATTGTGTATATCATATAGCAGCATTTATGCAATTTAGTATCTGCAATCTTAATCTTAACTAAACTTTCCTAAGTCACTTTAGTTTGGTTTAAACTGGACAATTTTTAGTATCTAAATTATGCAAATTAACGAAAAAATGATATATGTGTGTGTGTGTGTGTGTGTGTGTGTGTGTGTGTGTGCGCGCGCATGCGTGCGTGATTAAATAAATTTAATGACTAGAAGCCGAGACATACCAAAATAGAAAAAATACTATTTATTATATGCACACACAACTAGTTTCATTTTCTTAGAAAACTTCATCAGGTGCATAACACATAAAGAGAAATACAAAAATATACATTACAAGAGGCAGCTATAAATTAACTAGCAAACATATTGCTGACATTTGAAGGCATTCTGGATGCCATACTATTGTTGGGCACATCCACATGGGCATGATCTCATGTACACCAAAGTTGGATAGCCGAAAAGTGACAATCAAATGGATTATAGTTAAGGTTGGTATTAAGATGGACCGGATTGAGGACAATTTCTGTTGATTCCACAGTTCTCTTCAGTTCGCAGTAGCATCTAAAAATGTTTTCTGATTTGTTCAAGATCACTGGATGAACGACAGACAGATATACAGGTATCCCTCGATTAATGCAGTTAATTAATCCCTCGATGTTACCGCGTATATCAAAATCGCATTAATCAAATCTAATAATCAATGGTAAAAATTACAATTCATTCATGATCGATTACTGTATTAATAATTCGTAGGAGGCTGCGTAGGAAGAATGACATCATCATTTTCACACCACGAGGCTTGCATGTTTTTGCATGTAAATGTAACCCTGAGGAGCTTGCAGTAAAAATTGCAACGTAGGTCGCGGTATATCTGAGAGATACATTCATTACCGATATGTGCTAAAATGCAATAAAACATAAAGAATAAACACTGCAAATATAATACATGATAGTACAAATTAAGTGGATATTGAATCCAACATTATTTCATAGCCGAATATAGAAACTACAAGAGTTTCGTGCCGAATATATAGAAAGTAAAAGTTTCAGCAGATGCAAGCATAAGCAATCTTATGGGCAACTCATAGTAAAGGTGTATATAATAAGCCTTTGGCTCTCCATTTCAGTAATATGTGATGGTTTATTTATTTTCAGTTACAATCTAGAAATTATTGAACAAAGAATAAAAAAAACAACTAAACCATACTATACTGACATCGGAGGTCAGGGTATCTCTCATATACAATTGATTGTCAAATATCACAAACCTTTACATAATGTGTTAAACCAAACTGACAGCAAAAAACATGCGGAAATCACTCGTAACATATGAGTGCACAGCTACTCATGACCTCCAAGCTATACACTGGATATGTGTAAGAATATTTATATAAACATTTTGCATGTATCTGTCAGATCAGCTGCGAGCTCCGCAGGGTTAAAGGCGCGTTAATCAAAACTCTTGCTGCGTATATCAAGGGATTGCCGCAATTAATTTCACCGCATTAATCAAATTCCGCGTTAAGCAAGGGATACCTGTATGTGTGTGTGTGTGTGTGTGTGTGTGTGTGTGTAATATTATATTATACACATACCGGCCACTGAATTAAAAACCTTTATACAGATGCATGTAAACATCGCGTACACAGCATAACCGATGTTTGCATGTTTAAGAATACTGCTGGTCTGTCAGGAACGAGACTGCTGTCATCTGAGAAGGCTTGTACAGACAAACAGAAATTCCTATGTGCAGCAATTGACCAAAGTATTTAATGAAGGCTGTTCCCAACTCATTTCTCACCGAACTATGTGCAGAGAATTAAAGAGAATCAGTATCGGCAGTCACATGGCTATATGGAAACCAATGATTTTTGCAAAGAACTGGAAAGTTTGTCTACAGTGGTGTCAGGCTGTAACTGGATGACCTGAAAAAGGTCATGTAGTCTGACAAGTCACAGTACATCTTGTTCCGTATCAACAGTAGGCAGAGAGTTTGGCAGGAGCTCCATGAAGCAATGAACCCAGTTTTCTTTGTAAACACCACTCAAGGTTCTGAAGGTGGTGTCATAGTGTGGGGTATGTTCTGTTGGTATGCAGCAGGTCTCCTGATATTGCTGGAAGGTCAGATGTCCTCCAAGAAACATCGGAACATAGCTGCCAATCAAGTCCATCCTACAATGATGACTTTTTAATCCAGCAGGTAATGGTTGTTTTATGGACAACAATGCTACTGTCCATCATGCAAGAATTGTTCAGCAGTGATTCAGTAAGCATAATAACTTCTACCATCTTTCCTGTTCACCACAAAGTTCAGATCTGAATCTCATTGAAAATGTACAGGACATGTTAGAAAAATAGATTTGAGAGCAAAACCCTCTTCCATCAAATATGAGCCAGTTAAAGGACTGTCTGGTGAATGCCTGGTATGTTGTAGATGCAATACAACACCTTGTGGAATCTATGCCAAACTACATGTGCTTTGATTCAGGCTAAAGATGGCCTAACATGGTATTAAATAAAAGTTTCAAATTCAGTGGCCAGTATGTGTATTATATTATATTATATTATTATTTTATTAATTATTATTGAATAATTATAGATAATTTTTAAATTATGTTGTAAATTAAAGCATTACTTAATAAATGAAAAATAATTTTCCTACATATAAAGCAAGGTTTGGAGTTGATATTTGTAACAAATTTCAGATGATTTCAGTTATTATAAATTAATTGTTTTTAATGAAAATACTGATTCATACTGAATTCATAATGAATGGCATTACTACAGGAAGGCTACCATAATATCCCCCCCCCCGACACAATGATCAAGTTAATTCAAAGAGTTGCAATGATATAAGCAGTCTATCTGTGGCTGTTTAAATTGGTATGCACTTAAGTAGCTATTTACTCTGTGCTTCAGATGTTATTATGAATTTATAATGTTATAATAATGGATGACACCACTGCAAGAATGCTACTGCACTGATCTCTCCTGAAAAGAATGAGCAACTTAATTCCAAGTGTTGTGAAGAAATTGTAAAAATATAAGAGTGATCAATATGGGTGATTTCAATTATGGTAATATAAACTGAAATAAAGAGAATGAATTGTTTTGAGTTTTTGAGGGACAACTATCTTATCAATCAAGATTCGAGATGCAATACAATAATCAGTTGCAAGAGGAGTACAAAGGGCAATCAAGGAAGGTGACTCATTTAGTAAGGGTGGCAAAAGTGCAGTATGAGCAGAGATTAGCAAATGAGGCTAAAAGAAATCCTACACAGCAGAAGGAAGAATGATTATAGGAGGATGGTGTTGGTCAGTAATAATGGTAGAATGATAACCACAGAGAAGAATATAGTAGAGGTGTTAAATGAGCAATTCATTAGAGTATTCCATCCTTGTGAATGCAACATAATGCAGAACTTGAGTGCAGCAGGAAGGAAGGAAGAACCACTGATGTTGAGTGAGCTGAAGGTATATGAGGAACTGAGTAAACTTAATGTCAATAAAGCCATAGGACTTGAAGGTATGTCAGTGTGTGTGTCTTCAGGAAATGTTCCAGGGAAGCTAATAAAAGCTTTAACTTACTGTCTTTAATGTGAATCTTAAATTTGCCCTTGATACAAAGGAGTGGAAAAAGGGCAAAACTGTTCTGATTCCTAAAGGAATCAGAACAATTTTGTTACTAAATTTACCTAAATCATTAGGTAAATGTATAAGACTAAGGCTTCTAATTACAGACCAATCTGTTTGTCTGGAGTTGTGGTAAATGTGTTAGAGATGCTAGTGAGATCCAGGATTCAGAATTGGGTTGATAAAAACAACATTATCTTTGATGGGTAGCATGGATTTGCTAAAGGAAGGGCATGTTTTAACATGACCTTCCTTTAGCAAATCTTTACTTACTATAACAAGGTGACAAGTGCACTGGATAAAGGGGAGGAATATACAGTGGTATATTTAACTTTTATGAAAGCCGTTGATAGAGTGCCACCTGATAAGTTGGTAATTAAACTGGAACAAATGGGGTTGGATATTAGATTAATGCATTGGATTGGAGGTTGCTGTCTGATAGGTATCAGTGAGTTATGTATGACAGAGCAATATCCCACAGGAGGAAGGTTACCAGTGCTGTGTCCCAGGGATCTGTTTTGGATCCATTACTGTTTAATTTGTATGTAAATGATACTGAGAAGGGCTCGAATGCTGATATACTGTTATTTGGAGATATGCGAAGTTGGGAAGAACTATGAGAAGTACACTGGATATTGTAGCCTTGCAGAGGGACAAATGAATGGGCTACCAGTTCAATGTAGCAAAGTGTAAGGTTTTAAAGTTTGGAAAGCAAAGATGGGATGCAATATATAAGATTAGTGGGATGGTTTAGAAGAGATGAAGGAGACTAAAGATCTGGGGGTGATAGTGAATATATACCAGAAATGCGATGATATTTTGCTAAAATTATGAGGACAATATAGCAGATTATGGCAATGATGCAGAGAATAAAGAACACTGACATATAGGAGTACAATGTTATGATTCCACTGTACAAGGCTTTGATCAGACCATATATGGATTACTCTTCACAGATCTGGTCGCATGGTTTTCAAAAGGATGATGGGGGTGTTGGAGCAGGCTTTAGAGATGATTGACTAAGTCGATTTTGGGTCTTTGGAATATAGAGTATGAAGACAGACTGAGAAAATGCAAAATGCAGAGCCTAATGGATAGAAGGAGGAGGGGAACATGACTGAGATATGTAAGTTGGTAAGGAGTAATTACTAGATTAATGTGCATTCACTCATTGTACTAATTTCCTGATGCATGTCTTCGAGATCATCCCTGGAACCCCATGGGAGCAACCAACTGTATATTTTGTCTCACTGGAGTTGATCTCATGAACAGCAACCACTTCTCTCCTATTCTTTTTTAATTAAATTCCTCTGCTATCATCAGCAGTATCCCCTACTCCCTATTCTGTCTTTTCTATCCTCCCTGAAAATATTAAACCCTTCACATTCTATCCCTGTAACTACACCATTTGCTGTTAACTGTCTCATTAATGCCTACTACTTTTGGTGAGGTTGCACTAACTAATGGAAAAAACTTCTCCTTCTTGTTCCTGATACTTCTGGCATTAGTATATAGAAACTGTAGCATCCCTTTAGGTCCCTGACCACCTTAACGTCCTGAATTGACTATCCTATTCAATATTGTTGCTTGAGAGACTAGATTCCACATTTGCTAGTCATTCTCACACTCACTTCACACACATTCCCCTGCATCCATGTCTTTGTCATCCTAACTGTTTAAGCCATCCCGACTTTGTTGCTTCAGCATCTTGTAGAACAAAGTTCTCTCTAACACTAAAACCATTTAGATACAAAGCTCTTTCTCTAACGCCAAAACCATAGGTGCAGTTTGTTAGCATTATACAAATCCTTCTTTCTGTCAATGTCAAACCCCAACACACCTGACATCAATATTCCTTCTACACAACCTGTACTTATTTGTTTGCTATCAACATCCTCCTCCTCCTCGGTTCGCCTCTATCATAGCATGGCAAGAGACATAATCTTCTCCTTCTCACTCTTCTTTTCACTTTGTTCAACTCCTTCACATTCTCCCTCATGGAATATCTCTTAAGTGAACTCTCTATGAGGAGCACAAAGAGTTCACTTGTTCAATTATGTAAGGCTCCCAAGACTTCCAATTATTCCAAATATCTCTTGCATTCTTCCTTGTGATACAGAAGCTGATTGCAAAAATAATACTCGAAAACAAGACTTGATCTTTCCATTGTTTCAACTATTAATAGCTCATTTACTGTATCTCAATTTGCATTTCTTTTGTATAATTTTTCTATAAACACCCTACAACTTCTGTATGAAACCAGCTAACTCACCTTCAGATATTAAATTAGCTGTAAATGTCTTGACCATGAATTAATATAAGCAATTAGCCTAGTATTAACATAGCATATTAATGAAATAAACTTTTAATTTAGTGGCTTATATGACTCCTAAAAATCATCCTTTAGTCTTTAAATAACTCCAATTTTATAACACTAATTCAAACCAATATAAATTTTCCTTAACAGATAGTTATTTAGATCAAATACTGTACCTACAGGCAAACATATTTGATATGACTGGTGATTTAGTTTATATAAAATATTTCTGACCTCTCTTAACATAGAATAGCTGATTTTAAAGCCAACACTTTAATCTTTGATGGCTTTAAAGGTACATAGAACAATTGGTTTATCAATTAAAAATGGTGGCTGTGTGCTAGAAATTAATATATTAATAAATAATATTAAAATTATTTTTGATGTTTACATAGAATGAGGAAACCGTTAGGATAAGGAAAACTACAACATCCTCTAAAAAGTTTCAATGATGACTTCAAAGGCAAGAACGGACCACTCTATGCTTAAATCCTTGAAAAGCATGATGATGATGATGATGATGATAACAAAGAATGAGAATCTCCCAAACTTTTGGGGGAGAGAGAGAGAGACTTGTTCTGATTCAGGTTTGGCTGATGTAAAAGGACTATGCAACTTTCTTTGAAAAGGTGTCCACATTTAAAATTGCTTCTACGGAGAAGACGAGCTTCATCCCACCAGATACTGTGTTTAGTGTCAACACTATATTGTGCCAGACCGAACTTTTAGGTTTCATGTATTCAATATAATGTTGATGTTCATTAATTATTTTTTTTCACAGAATGGCCTGTCTGTCCAAAGTATGTCAAATTACATTCACAAAGTATCTGGTAAACACCAGCTAATGATAGAAGTGACACTTTGTCTTTTGTAGATGGTAACTGATGAGAAATTTTGTTGATAGGAAAATATGTGGGAATAAGGTGATACTTTTTCAAAAGTCTACCAATAGATTCAGAGACACCAGAAATATAAGGGATTGGTACTCTGCAGTCTGTTGAAGAATCCTTAGGTGTTGGAACATAGGAGTCAATTATATGCTGGATTTGATGAAGGTTGTAACCATTAAATTCTATTCAAGTTTTGATAGTGAGAAGTTCTTGTTGTAAGTTTGAGGAAGAGGAGCATACAATACATACTCTATTAATTAAAGGCTTGATAACACCGATTTTTTGAGAGGTGTGATGAGCAGACTTTTGATGAATGTATCTGCCAGTAAAGGTAGGTTTTCGATAAACACTGCTGACAAATTACAGGAGGCTGTGTGAGTAAGAAGGATGTCCAAGAATGGTAAGTTACCAACATTTTCTTTTTCCATGGTGAACTGAATGTGCAGATGAAGGCTACTGATCCATTATAGGAAAGTGGTAAGTCCATTTTCAGAATGAGGCCAAATAGCAAAACCATCATTGACATAACAAAACCAATGAAAGGGTTGGGATGAATAGTTGAGAACAAGGTATCTTCCAGATGGTTCAAAAAAACTTTCCTCTCCCATTTTGTTTAAGTTCCCATATTACCTGAAATTAGTTCTGCTCACCAATTCATGAATGCTAACAAAGTCAAATTCCCTCCTAATGTCTTCATTTTTAATATAATTCAGCCAAAAATGCCATTTGTGTAATCTCCGAATTTTTCTAAAAACTTCCATATCTGTGGTTCTCTTCTCCAGTTTAAAGACTAGAGAAGAGAACCACAGTATTTTTAATTTATTAGTTTAGTATTTTGACTAATTTCTCTCTTATTCCATATAAACTTCTTCAGTAGATTCCCTACCAGACCAAAGGTGCTTATGCTATTGTCTATTTCCATATTTAATTTGCCATTTTCATTAAAAATGTGCCTAAATAGCTACAATATTTTAGTTGATCTATTGGTTTTCCATTCATGATGTAGCTAATGTTTTCAATATCGCTGCCTATTTCATTGCCATTGTAATTTTATTGCTGGCTTTGTATCATATTTGTTAAGCTAGTTATTTAATTTTGTAAGGAATCCTGCAATCTTTTACTGTATATATTTAAGAGTACAATATCATCTGCATAAAGTAAATGGCTGATATTAACATTTTCAATTTTTATGTCAGACTTGATGTCTTTTTCATTATAATCTAGTTATAAATGATGAAGAGATTGAAGAGAAATGATGAGATTCCATCGTCAGGCTAGTCCCCTGACATGGAGAACATAATCCTACTTGTAAGCTGACAGAAAAAGATAATCAGATTGAATCTATGGGAAACGACCCTGGAATGGAAAAGGGAAAACGAAAATGGAAACGACAAAATATAATACACATAGCAAACTGGAATGTAAGAGGAATAGCATATAAAGAAATAGAATTAGGCCAGTTATTAAATGAAAGAAATTTTAAAATAGCAGTAATCACTGAAACAAAAAAGAAATTAAAAGGAACTATGAGAACTGAAAATTTTAATGTGATATACAGTGGAGTCGACAGAGACCAAAGAGCACAAGCAGGAGTCATGATTTGGATTCATAACTCCCTTTCAAAACAGTTAAAACATTATAAATTATGGAATGAAAGAATAATAGAAGCTAGAATAAAAATAGATAGAGGCTATTTAACAACAATTGGTTTATATGCCCCAGAAGAAGGAAGAGAACAGGATAATATTGATTTTTATAATCAGCTACAAAACATATATAATAAAATAAATAAAAATGATTATGTAATTTTAGCAGGAGACTTAAATGCAAGAATTGGAAACACGAAAATTAATAATAATATAGGAATACATGGAGAACACACTCTAAACAGAAATGGTAAAAAACTGATTGACTTTGTAGTTTATAATAACCTAAAAATAATGAATTCCTTCTATAAACATAAGGACATACATAAATATACTTGGGCAGCAAGAGGATGGAAATCAATATTAGATTATTTTATCTTAAATGAAAAGACATCAAAATTTTCACTAGATGTTAGAGTTCACAGAGGATATGAAATAAGCAGTGACCACTTCCTTGTTAAAATAAAATTAAGATTACCACCTAAATGGCTACAAGTAACAAGAACAGAAAGAAAAATTGAAACATTTGTTTATAAAACTAGACTATTGAATGACACAAATGTACAATGGCTATATGAACAAAGAATTAACCAATATCTAGATAAAATAAAACAAAATGAAGTAATAGAAATAGAATGGCTTCATATAAAAGCGATACTAAATGCAGCAGCAAATGAAAGCTTAGGAAAGACCAAAAAATTCAATAAAAGAAAAAAACTGAAGATCTGGGATGATACAATCAAAGAAATAATTAAAAAGAAAACAGAAGCCTATCACAAAGGGTTAAGCAGTAAAAGATTAGAAGATGAAATAGAATATAAAAGAATAAGAGCCATAGCTAAATGAGAAGTCAGAAAAAGACATAGAGAATCATGGAATAAATTTGTTTCTAATTTAGAACATGATTTATATAAAATAAGACCCAATGTATATAAGATTCTGAAACACCTAAATGCAGATACCAAAGAAAACATAAAATTAAACACTGAATTAAAATTAGAAGAATTTCTAAATTACTACAGAGAACTGTGAACAGACAAATATTTTAAAAGACAACTGGCAAACAATTAATGAAAATGAAAAGGAAATAACTGAAGAAGAATTAGAAATCAGCCTGAAAGAAACAAGAAACGGAAAATCACCTGGAGAAGATAAGCTAGGTTCAGAACTATATAAACACGCAGGAACAAGATTCAAAAAAAGACTCTTGTTATTTTTAAATAAAATTTACTCAACTGGTATCCCCCCAATAGAATGGAAAAAAGCAATTGTGATTCCTATCTTTAAGAAAGGTAATAGAGATGACCCTAAAAACTATAGAGGTATCAGTATACTAAATTCCTGTTACAAAATATATAGCAGAATCTTAAATAACAAACTAATGAAATATTCTGAAAACTTTATTCTAGAGGTACAAAATGGATTTAGAAAAGGACGATCATGTATAGACCCAGCCTTTTGCCTAAAATTAATAGTAGAGAAAAGAAGAGAATATAATTTGGAAACACATAATGCATTTATTGACTTTGAAAAAGCATTTGACAAAATTAAAAGAAACATATTATTTAACATACTAAAAGAAAGACAAATACCAATAATATCCTAAAAGCTATCACAAATATATATGAAAATAATCAAATACAAATAAGATTAAATCATGAGCTATCATATACAAGAGAGATAAATAAACCAAGGGGTCCGACAGGGATGTCCCCTCTCAGCAACTCTTTTTAATATCTACTTAAATGAAATAATAATAAAATGGAGTAAAAATTTACACTAAGGAATTAAACTTTCACCTACAGTTAACTTAAACACTCTCCTCTTTGCAGACGACCAAATAATAATTACAAATTCTGAAGATAACTTACAGAAAGCTATTTTAAATCTAAATGAGATATCCAAAGATTATGGTATGATAATATCAACAGAAAAATCAAAAACTATGGCCTTTAAAGGACAAGATCCAGCAAGAACTAAAATAGTAATAGATAACAAGATCTTAGAACAGGTGAATTCATTTAACTACCTAGGATGTATGATCACATATGAAAATGAAAAATATATAAACGTAAAAATTGCAAAATATTTAAAAATAACAGGTGTAATTAACTCTATATTTAAACCAAACCTAGTTCAAAAACAAACCATGCTAAAAGTATACAATACATTAGCCCTACCGGTCTTAATGTATGGAAGAGAAATCTGGACAATAAAACAAAAAGACAAACAAAGATTAACAGCAGAAATGAAGTTTATGAGAAAAACTGCAAAGTATACCCTATTTGATCACAAAAGAAACGAAGATATTATGAAAGAATTAAACCAAGAACCAGTAATAGAAAAAATTAAAAAATATAAACATAAATGGATGGAACACATTCAAAGAATGAAAACAGAAAGATTACCAAAACAAGCCTTAAAGTACAAGCCATTAGGAAAAAGAAAACCAGGTCGTCCTCTTAAACGATTCAACGATGACTTCTAAGGCCGGAACAGGCCATGCTAGGCCTAAATCCTTGATACGTATGATGATGATGATGATGAAATGATGAAGAGGAGAGATAGTGGCCATCCTTGTTTCACATTTGATTTTATATCAAATGATCTTCCTGTACTTCCTTCTATTCTAACTGGTAACTTACAACTCAAATATAGACTAAGTAATAAACAATATAATGTCTGGTTTATATTGTATAATTGTACTATTTTTTAAAAGCTCTTCTTGTGGCATCTTGTCATATTCCTTTTCCAAATTTACAAAACTTAAATGCAAATCCTTGTTATATTCTCATGAATTTTCAACTGTTTTCTTAAAGTAAAAATCTGATCCTGACATCCTCTGTTTAGCTGAAATCCAATTCCTCTACAATTACCCTTCTACAATTTTTCTTAGTCTCTTCTCAAATATGCTTACATAAATCTTACCTGGAGCACTCAGTAGGGACACTCCTCTGTTATTTTCATTCATTTCTATTCTTTTTATCTCTTTTTATTGATAAATGCTATGAGAGCTCTACTCCATTCATATGAAATTTGACTTTGAGTTATGCAGTGCAGCCACTGTAATATTATTACACCTCCATATTTTCCTCATGGCTGTCACTCCCTGATTTTTTTATTTTAGAGCAGGTCTCTTCATCTGGTATGCCAAGGAGATCCTCCGATATTGCACTTCTTGAAAAGTTAAAAGTTTTGAAGAGGGTAATTGTAATTGGTATTCTCCCAACAGATGTTGCACAAAGTAACTTTTCTGACTTTGTCTTAGTTGATGTTTCAATAAGTATATCTCTTGAATATAGCTTAATGAAGCTTCTTTAGAGACCTTGGTAATCCTGCCAACCCTTCCTAACTTTTCCGAATGAAGAAGGTTGACATTTTTTCAAGAGGACATTCCCCTATTGAATGTATTATCAAGAAAAGTGTTGCAATGATTGCAGTTTCTGATGTTATCTGCTTCTTATTGCAATTTTCTGTAATGTTTCTATGGTTGGGACTTGTTGAAGGTCCCTGATAAACAAGAGGCTGAAGAAGTGTTCATTCTCAGGAGAAATTTGATTCAGTATCAAAACTCCCCATCCAACACAGAACTACACATGAATGCCAACTCTCTGGTAAGCAGTGATTGTGCTCAGGAGTGCAATGCTAGGGCTACCCCAGACACTAGACAGACAGCAAGCCTTGGTTTCTGTCCCTGGATTATAGGGAAGGAGACCCACTGCAACACCCATCTAGCACCTGTGCAGAGATGCCCACTAGCTGAAAGATCCTGGCCAGGCCATCCAGGGCCCATCTTGCTGAAGCAGAGGCCAAAGTGGTGCAAGACTACTAGGATCCCTAGGATCCTGAAAAGCTGCAACCATCACTGGGAGACCCTGTGTCACAAACAGGTGCCTCACATGGAGGGGGGTCATTTTTCTGCGCAAAAAAAAGTACTGTTTTATATGTTAGAAAATTATAATCTTCCACAACTGATATCATTTGCTAGCTAGATGGGATATATAGTACATTTTGGAAACATTACGCAACAAGCTTTAGATATCCATTCCTGAATAAATGCTGGGATAGAGAAGGAAAAATTTCCTACCACTTTTACACTCTTAGTTTTTTTTTTTTCCTATGGTGTTATGCAAAATT